>NC_137543.1:37765080-38365080 GCF_963082525.1 Nesoenas mayeri | reverse complement strand
AAAAAATCATCCTTAGACAGGCTATTGTTTTTAGTTGTAAGTTACTAAGCAGATATTTAATAGTAATGTGGTTACTCTTTTTATAGTTCTGCTAGTAAACAGCCTTGTAAAGCATTATGTTTGCTGATGTCCCCATGTGTGTCTGCGCACACACAGGCACACCCTGTTCCTACTCGGACAGCTTCTAATGTTGAAGAAATCCTCAAAGTCTGGTTAAATGGTTGGCAAGAGAAAACCACACTGACTAAAAAATAAATAAATACCTTAAAGAATAAAGCTAAGGAGAAGATTACAGACGACAGAGGGAATCCCTTTGTCCTTCCAAATGCTCTCATATGATGTTGTAGGACATGTTTTCTCAGACCTTTTCTTTACAGGACTACTGTTTTGCCTGCCCTGTCAGGAAAGGAGGGGGAAAACATGGAGCCCAATAACATTTCCAAGGGTCCTGCATATGTGTTCAGGGCAGTCTGGGGAATCATTGCCTGAGGTACTTTCCCTCTCTTCCCTAGACAAATACCAGGTTTGATGATACCAGCACGCACTCTACCAGTGTTCACCTACACTGTAGTAATTTTTTCCTCCTTCCAGTAGTAGACTGAGGAGAGGTCCTACATGTGACATTTGCGGGCTCAACTTTCCTTTCTTGGGAAAGAATTCTGAAAAATAAAGTTCCTTGTCCATCTGTCAGTAAAAAGACATAAAAGGGCAACAAAGATGATGGGAATTCATTTCATCCCGACCCGAAGTCAAACAGAGTTTTGCTGGAGCAGAACTCCAGGTTTGCTCCTGATTCCATTGAAATTAGCAAGCGAGCTCTTGTTGACTTAGTGAGCAGGCCTGTGATTCACAAATTTGGCTAATCCACTCATATTTTCAATATGAGATTTTGAAAAGGTCACAGAATGCGGAGTCAAGACTGTTGTCCCCAGAAGGGGTTTGGCTTGAGATCAAGCAAAGATAATAAAAACAGTTGTCCAGCTTTTCAGTATTCAATGCATACCAGCTGTATTGACTAATAAGACAAGAGGATGCTGAGTTTAGGAGTGTAGGAAAGTCCTTTTTATTGTCAACCCTCTCTCTTGTGCCTTTACCAAACAGGTGATTTTTTTAATAGGAAGACCACTAATTTGATTCAGCACCAAAAATCTCAATTATGTGTGCTTAATTTCACAGTGGAGGATATACATTTGAAAACCAGAAATACTTAAAATGTATTATGGAATTCAATGACAATGGAAGAAGGTGAACATTATGGAAAAATAAGTATATTACTGAAAAATTCAGCAAGTTATAAGGGTCTGGAATCCTTTCATATGAAATATATATATATATATATATATTAAAATAGAATTCGATTATTTAAATGCAATTTCAGTAAATAATTTCAACTCTGTTATTGTTGGGGATTTTTTCTGGGCCAATATTTTCCAGTAGTTCTTTTGGAAGTTGGATAAATTTTCTACAGCTTTCTTGGCAAAATGAAACTCTAACTTTCAACATCTAGCTTTCTCTACAACAAAAGAAACCCAGCAGGTTATAAAATTTTGTTTATTTTTGGCTCTTCTAACCTGTTTTATTTGCATTACACTCTACCAATGGGTTAAACACTATTTGGCCCACTCTGCAGAGAAGAGAGATTTGATTTACCTCATTCTGCCATTTTCCTTCCTCCCCTCCCAAGTCAGAGCACCAATACTGACCATTCAAAAAGAATAAGTATTAACTATAACAGAAATATTTCAATAAACAGCTACAGCTTGGTTTTGGATCACATGCACCCAGATACTCAGCGATATTTAAGAACACAGCCCTCACTAATCTCCATCCCTAGACCAGACTCCGAATTTTACATTCAGGATCATTTACAGATCAGTGTCTGTAGAGAACAAATGTATTTTCAAATCCCATACATCAACAATTTTGCATACAGTTTGCAATTCATTCACATTGCCATTGCTAGGGGAAGGATGCATATTCTGAGATCAGCATGAGTTATTGTAGTCCTCTGCCCTAACCTCTCATGGTACACAGGCCGTAGCACCTCACTTTGCAATATCCACTGCACTGCAATCAGTACTGCAGTCAGGAGAGAAAACTTGCTGGTCCCCACTTCCCCGCCTTCAAGAAACTGTCTGGTTTCTATTTCTAGTGCCATTAACTTTTCTGAAAAACAAGTACTTTCATTTTTTCTGTTGCCAAGTAGTTTCAGCTCTCTGCTCAAATCAGCAAGGATGGGGAAGTTGGGGCTTGATCTTGTGTGATGCTGAGCCCAGGCTTGTGCTTGGAAGGGGAGTGCTGAAGAGCTGAGCAAGGCTCAAGGACTGTGTGAGACTCTTCTCTTCCCTGACACCATGTGTTTCCCACTGGGAATCCAACTCAGGGATGGCAAAAAACACCATAAGCAACAAGAACTCACCATGATGGCTTCCTGCAGATGGAGCCTACAGAGGACATGCTTTTCTCCATCTGGACTAGTTGTTGTTTCTTATGTTTACAAGTTTATGTCGTTTCCTTTTTCCAAAAGAACTGCCATGGTCTCCAAACCTTCATAAAACTTTCAGAATGCACACTTTTATCCAGAAGGCTTCAATACTGTATTTTGTGTCTCACTGCTTTTTAAGTCTCTTTTTTCCAGAAAGAAATTCTATCGAGCAAGAGGTTATTTACAGACCAGGCAGATTATGTTTTCCTTTCATCAGCTACCTTAGATAGTTAATTAAGAAATAGAGCAGCAAAATTGGAATCAAGGAAAAATAGAAAGCGTGCTTATTAGCAGCGCTTTTGTTTGCTTTTCTAATTGATCCCTTCAAATAGTTTGTCTCTGCTATTACAACCAATAAGGGCCTGATGTGACTCCGACTCCAGTGCATGGTGTGTTTAATTCAGGGGCGCACACGGGAGGCTGGCACATGTGGGTTTCTGCAGGTAGAGATGATACTGAGCTCAGCAAACGTGCCACATCAGCATAACACCAGATCTGCACATCTCGTATGGCAATGCTGACCCTTTCTCCTCCTTGCTTCCCTCATTCCTATCTGATCACATTAAACAGCTAGAAAAGTGACGAATGATGAATTAAATATCCACTCCACAACAATCCTGAATGCAGCCATGTATACTATTCACAGTTTTTGATTATTCAGGGTCAAGCTCCAAATACTAGGAGGAAGAATTTGCAACGCAATATTGGCAAAGGAAAAAGAAAGAAAAAAAAAAAAAGGAAAAAAACCCACAACAACCTGTCTCGTCTGCAGACGATCAGAAGATTGGCTGGCTAAATTCTCCAAAAGCAGCCTTCAATTTTTTATCTAGCTATTTATAGAAAACTGCAGAAACAGCTGAGCTGAGTGAAGTGATGTCACTTTTGCTGGGAGGACGGCTTGCTCTGCGTTGTGCGTCGAGGCGGCAGAGCCCGCTGGAGCCCGGGGCCGCAGCCCCGCAGTGCGAGGAGCTGTAAACATGGGCATTTTTCAGCTCCACTGATCAATACGGCATTGATGGCTCTCGGCTGACCTTCAACCCCTCTGGAATAGCAATGGGCCGGCGCTGCATCTTGCAGTCTGCGAGGGCTGCCGCCTGTTAGCTACCAATTTTACAATCGATCAAAAGTCATTTTTGTCAATAAAGCTCGAGAATTCAAGCAATGGCAAGCAATTTTTGAAAGGTCAGGGCTGGGTTTTTATTTGTGCGACCTCTGCTTTCAAGCCATAGAGCAGTCCCTTACACCCATTAAAAGTAGTGAGAAAATTTAAGATTTTTTTTTCTTCCCCCCCCCGCTTCCATGTATTTTTAGTAAGCCTTTGGGCATTTTCCCTGTCCCTAAAAGAATATGGTTGCGTGGCAACGTCCCCCGTTGCCATGGAGACTCGGTGTGTAAGCAGCTGCCGCAATCAGCATTAACTCCGGGCTCGAAGGTTTGTCATTCCAATGCATAGGGAGGGGGAGACAAATAGGACAGCAGCGCATTGCCGTAAAAGGGAAGTCACCTAGATAATGTCACTCACAAACATATGTTCCACAATTATTCTTTCCACTGTTTTATTGCCGCAATTATAGCTAAACTAAGATTACAAAATTATATGGTTTTAATTTGCCTCCATCGACTATGTTTCATTTCCATTAAAATTAAGTCTAAACCCATTTAAGTAGCAAACTGTTGGCTTTGCAGAGGATGGGGGATTTAGGTTTACCAGTGGGTATTTCGAGGACTAAGTAAAAGTAAGACCTCTAGGAATCTTAATATTTAGCCAAAATGAAGCACAGTCCTGGTCACTGGACTATTATCCACCTTTCTCTTTTGTCCTGTATTGAACCCCGCAACACAGCCACAGCCAGAGATGATGGCCAACACCATCCTCCTCCTCCTCCTCCCTCTGACACCCCTCTCCACAAAAAAAAATATTTGGAAATTTTAAATCCAGCCATTGGAAAGTTTCATGCTGGACTCAGCCCACTGGGTGCTGCAGCAGCCTCCAAAACATTGCTGTGCGATTGCTCCGTTTGAAGACCCCTGTAATAAACAGGCGCAATGAGGTTGACTTCAAAATGAAGTAACGCAGCATTAACCCTGAATTTCCTTACATCAGCAGTCTTCAGACAATCCTTTAATGTTATCTGAACATATTTCATTATCTTTGTTTTAGAAGAAGTTTCATTTTTTTCTGTTGCTGCCTGGCTGCTCCTGATTGTAGTAAAAACGAAAAGTAAAACATGTTAGGAGGTGTATGGCAGATGATAGGATACACCTCGACAGCTATTCTGCAAAAACTTACAGTGAGTGGTAGTAAAGGACTTTCGTCTGGATTTTTTAATGTATAGGTGGAAGCATTTAATCAGTGTTAAATACGTACATTTGCACAGCTGTGCTGATTCAGTTGTGTAAGCGAGAATCTATTCACGATCTAATATATTAGGCCACAGAGTGATGCTGACTCCCTCAGAAACAATTCCACGTGATGGGAAAAAGCAATGTAAACAGGCATATAAACACAAACTTGACATTCAGATCCATATGATTTATTTACCAACCTTTTCAAGCAACCAGTTTTTAACCCTGTTAAATCCTTCCATTATATAAGGGCTTTTATTACTGTGGATTTGCATAATTAAAATATACATGCCCAGTCACCAATGTTTATAACCTATACTTACTCAGATTCTTATTAAGATTTGCATGAGAAATCCAGCTCTTTTAGATATCATTTTAATTAAAAGATGAATGTAGCACAGTATCCTTTTCCTAAGGAATCTACTATTGATAGGAAATTGCAGCTGAAAATATATTTTTCACTCCTGCAGAAATGGCTGAACCTGTATCTGTTGAGAATTGCAGGGTAAAAAACATGCTCCTTAGAAGAGACCTTGCATGCCACCGTTTAGACAGAAGCTTCTTTCTATGGTCGTTACAGTCTATAAACCCCTGAAAATAAGGGTTTACAATGAAAATACGGCTAGACCCTTCACTACAAAAATGCTAGCAGGTGCTATTATAATATACAAATCCAGATAGCATACAGTGACCTATTTTCAAAATCAGGCCAGGCAAAATGACATCGAGAAATTGAATTCCTTGCCCTTACTTTAATAGTGTCTTGTCATGCGATCTTCAAATCAGGACGGGTGATCATTGCAAAACAATCGCTAACCCAAGGGACAACAGGAACGTTCTCAGCACTAATATCTCGGGCCCATCACACTGCTTACAATAATTGGCTTATTGCAGAGGGCAGGTATAGACCATTCAAATCAAAAATATCCTTGGACAAGGGGGGATTTTGCCCTTTTTAAAGTTAGAGGCCAAAATAAGCCTCAAAACGATACTCTGCCCTATTTTGTTGTGTCATCAAAAATAGCTGGCAACTGGAACAACAAACTGTGCTGCTAAAAATACGCTGGTAGTTATGCAGGGATATTTAAAATAGATTAGCATATGGATTAACTCAAATTCAAAACTGGCTTTAACCCTTTGGTGACCACAGTCCTGTCTTCAAATAACGCAGCTCTGCAGCACTAAAGACAAACTTAGCTTAGAGTGTCAAAAAAAGTCTGTCTGGTGAAGCAAGTGTGGCCACTGATGTTTCCATTTATACTGGGGACCCAGTGGTATCTTAACAAATCTAGGTAGATCGAGTAGTTTATGAATTTTCTTACCATATTGTTGGGGCTTTTTCAAGCCAGGGCCATTTCAGAAGGCCTTACTCAGGTGGCAAATTTAATTTATTGCTGAAAATATATTCAGGAGCTATAGAATAAGGCCCTGGAAATGACTGCAAGGCAAATGTATAAGACTGCAACTATGTATGGCTGGTCTAAATCTAACAGTTAGAAGCCAGAAAAATATTTGCAAGACAACAAAGAAAGACTTGAAATTGAAGGAATTACATTATGTAAAAGAAAATAAGTTTTGCTAAAGTAAATACATTTTTCGAGCCACAAACAACAACTGTTCTCCTGCTGAAAATGGTTTATTTTTATCAAAATAATACATTTCTCTAAAATAAATTAACTTTGCAGCAGATATTTGGAATTCATATTTTATTGCATGTCATCTGCAAAATCTGGGGTTTTGTTGAATTTGTTGAGAATTCAATATTCAAGCAAGGTCAGAAATCATGCAAAAAGAATAGCATATCTTCCAAGAAAGAACTCCCAAACTTAAAGTGTCGATTTTGCAAAATTCTTCTTCCAATCTTATTTTTTGCTGTTATGAGACAGTTATTTCTGATTTAAATATCTGTAATGATATTTAAACTAAAACATTTTTCAAAGTTTTCCATTCTACCAACATATAAACATTTCCACTACATCGATCAACACATTTTCCCCACAGTGACCTTATCTTTAATCACCACAGACATCACCATAGACTGAAATTGAGATTTTGGTGTTTGCTTTTGTTTGTTCATTTTTAAATACAGATTTTCCTAATTTATTTTTTTTTTTTTTTTAATGTTGGGCTTTTATATCCCATTTTATGGGAGAAGTTTATTGTTTACGGAAGTGAAGAATGTTAGGTGTTTGAAGGCTTTGACCAAAGTGCTTATATTAAAACTTCTACAATGCTAATAAGGCTTTGAGGGTTTGTTTTAAAGCAAAATACCCTTTCATATATAGAACACAATCACTTATTTTCACCTTTTCAGATAAAATCCCTTGAAAGAAAAATGTAATAAGTAACTATGTTAAGATTATCCGGGTTGGGGGGGAGGGTGGGGGAGGAATTTCTAATATGAGAACCATGAGCAATGTTGCTTGGAAAATATACTGTGCACAATGGCAAATAGCTCAGAGTGAAGTGGCCATGGGAAAAGCCTTCCTGAATACCTGGGATTCCTCCTCAGATGGGGCAAAGGGAAATCCTGCAAGGGCTCTAAATGGGAAGTGAATTCCCCTCTACAGGGTGGAAAGGGGAATGTGCCAGAGCCAGAGGAAGAAAGGCTGAAGGACATTCCTCAGCCTGCACCTTCTTTCTGCTAATGTCTGCCTTACAAAACCAAAGAGTCCAATTTGAGGCTAAATGCTCTTACAAAAAGCAACTGTTAGGCAAGCTGAGGACTACATACTACTGTCATCCTGCGGGGACTCAAAGAGGGAGAAAAGTTACTGCCAGAGCTACGGGGCAGCTGCCTATGCAAAGACAGGGATGAAAAACCTTGTTTCCACAGGATCACAGCTAACAACACTCATTTTTCCGTTGCTGCGCAGAAACATGCCAGACAAAAATCCCTTCTGGAGCAAGCATTTTCCTGAGGTGAAATGCACATCAAAAGCACCAGCAAGAGGAGAGTTTCAAAAGCCTAATGTGGATGGCAAAACCTAGTTACTACTGACCTGTACAAAGACACAAGAAGAAAATATTATCTTATAAATATGGCAACCAGCAGCCCTGAATCTGGCTCTTAGGATGCTCTGCAGACTGAGTTTACCTCTCAAACTACTTAAAACAGGGGAGTGACTTGCCTGAAGTGTTAGTAGGTAGATGCTGCATCAAGATGCTAATATAGTGGAAAACAAACAAACAAACAAACAAAAAAGTAAAACTAAATAATAGCTTTCTGGCAAAGAAATGGAATAGTTATCATTTGTTCCCTAGGCTTCAGTTTAAATTTATTTTATATTCTAGTAAGTATCCTTTAAAAAAGAGTTCTGTTCTCTAATGAAGTTTGTGGTCCATTTGGAAGGGAGAAAGATCATAGATGTTATGGATTTCATTCTAAGTCAGTTAATAAAATCTCCTTTCTCCAATATCATTTGGGCATAATCAGACAAACTTGTATTGCCATTATCAGATGAAGCTGCTCAAATATAAGGTTTTTATTACCTGTATGTAAGGTTTCAGGGACAATATTTTGAGAGAGACGATGATGGTTTAAATAAATGTGAAACATAAAACATCTGAATGTTGCTTCATGTAAAAGTCACTAGTATAAAAAATCATAATTAAAAAAATATATCTTCCACTTATACAGCAAAAGAGCTGTAACATTCTGACATTCTGAGGGCAGAATTCATATTTTCTGCTTTTAAAAACTGAATGAAAACCACAAGAGTTTGTTGTCCAGTTATAAAACTGTGAAGCTCTTTGCCTTGTGCACATGCATATCTCTCTCTATATATAGATATATACGTAGGCAGACATGCACACATGCATGTGCACACATACACATACACACTGGAAAGATGCTTTTGTCTCCAGGGCCATTTTTCCTCTTCAGAGATCATAATATGCTTAGTTAAAAAGAGGAATCTACAGAACAGTTACAATAGTTGAAACAACCATCTTCCATTTAAATATGTTTAATGGCAACTGATGACCATTAGGAGAAAAGAAAATATGATTTTTTTTTATAGTCAACTAATAGCTTGAGTAAAAAATATCACATTTTTGGTTAATTCTCTTTCTCCTCAGAAAAAAAAAGAGTGTGCATCTGGTGCTGAGATATCCACCAAATCCTATGCTGTACTTAACATGGCTGTTAGCAGATTAAATCATAAATACATGCACAAAGTGATTAAAAACTGATACATAGTATCTGTTTTATTTTTTTCTTTTCCATGAAGTCTGCCTCCTTTTTACTTGTTGATTTTTTTTCTAGCTTTTGAAAGCAGTTATCATAATATTCTTTTTTATGCTTTTATTGTATTTTAGAATCTACTTTCCATTATCAAAGATGCTACCAAGGGAAGACACTCTATGGAGATTATTAGATTTCCAGAGTAGTCTAACATTGTTCAGAGCTAATAAAACAACAGGACAACTGCAACATCAACAATACTCGGGCTTTATGTGAAAATGGTTTTTAGTTTGTGCCCTAAGCAACACCACTCCTTCATTCATCTGGTAATAAAGATTGCATTTCAACTTTGCTGTATACTAAAGAAAAAATTATTAAGAAAGGTTACAAACTTCTTGTGAGAGCAGAAACCAATCGCAGTTCCGGTTCAAGCTTATTTTTCAGTGCTACCCTGTTAAAATGCTTACCTGTGTTATCGCAGCACCTTTGTAAATTGTTGCACCAATATCTCACACAGATACTAATCTTCTGGAGACAAATATTATACGTGTTTCTATACAAATTTCCATAAGTGAGTGAGTGAGAGATATGGGTGCAGAGTTTTTCACGTATTGAACCTCCCTCACAAAACCCATTGGAAACAATTGTTTTGTACCTATTTTACAGGTAGGTAGACTAAGGCAAGGCAGGTTTTCCTTAACCGAGAGTGAATCAGTGAGCTCTGGAAAGGGACCCACCATGGGGAGGATGACACTGCCCCTCTGCATGGGGGAGAAAGCCCAGAGATAGACATCACCAGTGATGGGGATCTCACAAGATAACCTCTCCCTCCACCTCCGTCAAGCAACAGCTTGCTCCAGTTAAGGCTGGAAAACTGGTACCTGGTGAGTTCACAGCTGCGTCAAACCGCTCAGGTCTTTCTGACGGCTTGGTTTGGGTCATTGTTGCCCCTTGGAATTTCAGAAATAAATTTTTGGGTAGCCCCTAATGACTTGCAGGATCCTTCCGCATTCGTCTGTGGTGTCCTTAGTAAGTAGTCTGGGCAAATAAAGGCAGATGAATAGAGGGGTGATATTGACCCAAATGTATCCCTATTTTTGTACTTTTTTACAGGAGAAGCTTAATCAGATTGAAAGCTGCTTTTGTAGGCTTTCAGAGAAAATGCCTTTTGACAAAAAGGGGAGGGGGATATTCACAGAGCAATGATGGCAGGAACAGAAACTGGAGGTTTGAAAGACCCACCAGGAGAGGCAATTCAGCCCACTTATATTAAATCAGCTGTTATTTTTTCTGTCTTTCCCCTCCCCCCAAGTATTGGGTAACCAAAAAGAAAATGATGTGAATCCATTTTCAGTACTGATTCCTTTTAATCCCGCAGATCAAAACCATCCTACAGTTTCCAAATGCTTTTTCATTCTAAAAGTAAAACATTTCACAGGAAGATGTGAGGGGTAAGTCTTTCCAATCATAGATTTTAAACTCAGTTGCTTGCAAAATATAATGAACTTTAAAAAAATCATAAAGGGCTTAAAACCTGAAGACAATGGGGGTTTTGCCATTAATACCTAGAGCAGCAGGATTGTGCATAGAGTAATCAATTGCCCAACAAGGCCCTAGGAACACAATCAAGGAAGGAGGCTACAGGAACATACAATATTTCACATTTAATAAATGGTCTTTTGAGATTACAGCCATATAGAGTAGCAATAGAAAGACTGTAACGCTAAAGTAGGGATTATATACGTCTGTCTGTCTGTGGAGTGGAATTTTAAGCAATCATTTTCATACAACCTGTCAATAATAAGCATGCTTTGGCAGTTTCACGGTTTGCTTCAATTTAAAAAACATAGTAAAGAGTATTCTGTCTTTAAGGGGGCAGAGGGTGAGAGTAAGGAGGCAAAGATGTGTCTTTGATAGACTAATCAGACTGGCTCCTAACAATACCCATCTTATGAAAGCGAAGGAATTACGATAAAATATTTTAAGTACATCTTCACTGTCAAATACCATATTCTTTCAGTATTTATTTTACTAACCGTGTTATTTACAGAAAATTTAGTAAAATAAAATTAGGTGAGTTTCATTGCTGCATATTAATCAAGTTTTAGCATTGAAATAATGCTGAACCTGTTGTTCCTTAACAAGCAGAGGAACTTCCAAATGTCAAATATCTACAGTATATTCTCTTTCCCATCCAAGTTAAGTGTACAACTGTAATATTTTTATAATTATTAAAATCGTGTGCTCAGGCATATCATAGTGGATGTGACAACTGAGAGAGAAAGAGCTGATTTTGGTTGGGATCTTCCCATGCCCTCCACTGATTTTTTTATCAGATTCTTCCTTTTCCTTCTCTCTTGCCCCTTCCTGTCCCCCACTAGAAATCCCCAAACCCTCTACTTCTCTACTACCACACATTCCATCTTTGACTCAAAACCAGATTCAGATTGCTCCCTCAACTCAGCTTCTGGGTGGATCCGCACAAGATGTTGGGCACAATGTGTGCATGTAAAAATTAGGGAAACTGTTCCTACTTTTTATTCCTCTCAGCACAATGTCTTAGGCTCTTAATCACAACCTGTATTCCCTTTTCAATTTTAACCCAGCAGCCCACTCATATTTCTGTTCAGTTCAAGAAATAAAATGATTGTTTCACTGGTTTTGATCACAACAAATTATAATCATTAATGTTCAGCTTTGATTTTATTCTCATAAAGTACCTTATCAGTGGGCTGCAGCTGCTTTCCTGAATTCAGAGAAAATATCGGTTATTAATTATAGTATAATATATCTACCCATATATATGATCATATGTGTATATATCAGTCTGCCTAGATTACAGTAATGTGCTGGTTCTCTGAGCCTATGGGGAGGGGGAAAATGTGCATGGGAAGAGGGAAACGTATGTATCTTCTTAATATATGATTACGGTTCCTTTTAGCATGGAAACTATGTTAAGCTCCTTCTACTACTTTTATAAATTAAGATCTTATGTTTTGGTTGCCTTTTCTTATTTTACCTTTCCCTGCCAAATAACAGCTAACTTGAATGAGGACTGATTTTCAAAGGACTTTTTTCAAAACAGAAAGGGTGCAGTTGTGCTTTCCAGTATCCCACACATACACATTAGGTAGCTTTCTCCCCTGGAGTGCCAGAAAAAAACCACGCATTCCTTCTTGCTACAAATCTGTAAATCTGAAAAGAAGAGGCCACATGAATAGGAAAGCTCGTTATAGAATAAAAAGCATGGGGTGTTATTAAGTAGGACTGTAAGCCCTATTCTATTCATAGTAATTAAAGGATCAGATCAGGTTAATGTGAGGACCTAGGTCAATAAAGTACTGTAGGTTCACCCTTTTTAATCCATCTCAATCCTATAGGCTGGGTTTCTGACTGCTCTGTTTGACTCACAGAACTGTTATAAGTGACAAAGATGTGCAGAGAATTGTTGAGAAAAGGTGAGATTTTCGTATCAATCCCACCATACATTTCTGAGCACAAGTGTCAGAAGGTGATTGGGATAAGGTAGATGGCAAACTTTAGGACCAGTTGCTTCAGTGCTATACATTTTTCACCTTGCCAGCTGGTAAAATAACTATGTGAAAAAGTTCAGAAAATATTTTGTGGTCAAATAATAAAACTGTAGCACTCTAGCTATTTTTAAAATAATTTAATATTTTTCTACCAACTTTTTCCTGGTTTTATATGTGGATTTCCACACTTCAAAAACCCCACCCATTTGTCACCCTCATCAGTGGCTACATACAGCAAGGCATGCTGGTGCCCGAGCTCTGGGGCTACCAAGAGCCAGCGTTTCAGAGTAGAGGTGTGCAACCCAGAACAAGCAATGTTCCTGCCTCTGTAGTGCCCAGCACAGCAGAGGAACCCATGTGGTTTCACTGGGAGGAGGAAGAAAATTTTAGAGTGGAGTATCCAACCAAGCTGCGATTAAGTTGAACTGGAGACATGAGGATAGCCTTGCTTTCCCTAAGTGTAGCTCTTGAAGAAATAGCCTGGCTTACAGCAGGCAGCAAGCATAAATATCTGTTTTGAAGTAATCTGGAGAATTCCCAACCCAATATGAGCTTGTGTCAATCACGCAGGTCAGCTTCACTGGCCAGCAAAGGATTTGCCCCATAAAGCACCACGTAGACTTTGCGGCATGCAAGAGATTAAGCTGACGGGTCTATCTGTAGGTCAAGCCCTACGTAATGACAACACCCCAAACTTCTCTGCAAAATCACAATACCTTTGAGGTGCACAGTAAAATCCCTACTGGCACCTGTCAAGGTAGGGCTTTGCCATGTCTTGCTGTTTTTCTGACCGATATGTCGATCCAAATTTCTCCTGTTAATCAATGGGTAGTGCTGTCCACAAAACACAAATCTCCTCACTTTTTTTCCTCTCTCTTCTGACCCTCAAAATCCCTCTTTATCTAAGATATTAAATCAGTGATGAATTGTACTTTATAAATCACTTGGTCTAACAAAGGGGTGGCTCCTAACATTACACTTGGAGTTATGGCTGGTTACCAAGTGAAGAGACAGACTCCACTCACGACCAAGGGTGTTCTTTTGCCAAAGGGCTACTCAGCTTATCTCTATCTCCTAATATATACTCAGATTTTTTTCCTTCTACAAAATGATCTAACTATTGTGCTTTACAGCAAAATTTAAAATTCAGTTGCAAATACCGTGTTTTCTGTTATATTCCAGTAGTCTTTGCGTAAGTATAGGAATTAATCAAAAGACGTATGCTGACAATTTCACAGAACGGCACTGTAGTAAGGTTTTACTGAAATCTCTCTGAAACCACACAATTTAACAAGAAAATTCATGTTCATTATGTCTTTTAAATCTTCCCCTAAAATATACCTATTCTGAATTATAAGATGCATATGTGTATATTCGCACATGGCATCCTACTTTCTATATGTAGTTTATTATAAATATCTATGAAATGGCTCAAAACAAATTTAATATTTTGGTTTTTATTAATTTCCACAAGTTTCTGGAGTAATTCTGTGCAACTATTGATATCATCTCTGATAGCTTTGAATGGAACATCTCCATGAAAGTTGGAACACTGGGAACTTGCTCTGTGATCCCAAAAGCTATAAGTAAATTGAAAGCACAGAATTTTAAGAATTATATTTTAATACAAGATGTTGCATTTTCTATTCATGTGTGATAAATTAGTGCAAGAGAAAGTTAAATCTCTGGAGGAAAAAAATACAATAATGCACATTTGCCCTCTGCATTTTCTCCTTTCCCTATTTCTGTGAACAGTCTATTAAATCTTCTTAAAGACAAAAAAAACCCCAGCCAACCCTTTGGTACTGAAAAGACTGATTCCTTTAAAGACTGAGGCAGAAAAGAGAGGAAGGAGAATCCATTATGAAAGCAGAGGTCATTCCAAGAAACTGAGAAAAAAAAATAAAAAAATAAATAAAAAGACAAAGCACCAAAAATGTTAGTATTTGAATGATGTGAACTCTGGTAAACGCCAGCATGCAATATGGCAAAAATGAATCAATCAGTTCAGCTTAGTTCAGCCTCTGCAACTGGCCATCTGGCGCGAAATCAACCAAATGTAGCCCTGCATATTCATCTTCATTTTCACAAATACTCAGGAGAATGTCATTCTAGGGCAAAATAAAATTAAATCACCATAATTTTTAAGACATCTCTTCCTCTCATGCTCTCTGGAGATTAGTGTGTTTATGTGAGACTACTTACTGCTATAAGGTTAGCAGGTAATTTTGAAGGGGGTACTGTCTCATGTTTAAAATCACACTTCACACATTCAGGACACTTAAGCATATATTTTACATTAAACACTCCTAAGCAAAGATTGCACATGAAGATATTGTGACTACATGGGCAGATTTTTCCCCAAGGGTCACTAGAGAAGTATTCTGCACTTACCTTCCACAGTCGTCCCCACAACACACCTGTGTAACCTACTGACTGTGGAACTGTGCTAGATAGGCCTAAAGGGAAGTCTGGGCACTTAATCTTTAAAGCAGATAACAAAAAGGAACAGAAGATGCCCAAAGAATCAAGCCAGAACCAAATATCAGCTGTGATTACTACTGGTACTGATTTGGTAGAGGTTTTGTCTATACAAATCACAGTGATAAGCACAGGGCAAAATAGAAATCAACATGAAAATGAACAGGAGAAAATGAAAACAGGCAATGAAGAGAGCATGTGTTGCCATCATATTTAAGTTAGAAGCTACACTACATGCAATTCTTTATTCAAGGTAATCCAAACAGTTGCTGGTCAGGATAGATAATTTTGAGCTTTATCCTTTAAGTGCTTGAATTAAACTCTAATAATACTCTAACTATGAGCATTACCATTAAGTTTATTTGTTTATTTGATTGGGTTAAATGCTCCCAGAGATGGGTTAGTTGGTTTGCTTCAGGCTGAGGGTGGGAAGGAGGAGTTTGTTTTGGGTTTAATGTTGTTCATTGTATTTTTGTTTTCTTGCAGCCTTTAAAGTTTGTTACATTTTAGGAGATCCAGCAAAAGCTACCAAAAGTTTGGCTAACAAATTATTTCACGAGCATATCTTCTGATGTTGGTAATGTCTTTGCTAACTATTATCACAAAAGAAAAAAAAAAAGCCTTAAGGTACTTCTGCTGATACCATCTATTTGCTCTTGTCCTAGAGCTGTCTCACTTCGTTTGATAAGGGATAAACAAATGCCCAGCCTCATTTGAATAAATATGTTAAACAAATGTTAAACAAGATGCATATAAAGGCAGTAAATAAATTACAACTTCAGGCTGCTAGGACACTCTAGCTTAACATGGAAACATGTTTCCTCTCAGGGAACATGAAATAACTAAGTCTAGTTAATCTACTTCTATCTATCTGTCTTAAGGATTTAAACTAAAACCTGTCACCATAGAATCTGACAGAAATCCTTCCTCATCTATTTCCTTATGGTATATACAAAACTGTTAACCCTAAAAATGCCTCCTGTAAAACCTAGATACAGTATACGCAGTGAAATATAGTTGTATTTACTGGATTTTTCTTCTGAATGTTTAAAGAAAATGGTTTTATTTGTTCTGTGATTTTCAAATTAGTTTTCTTTCTAAAGTAGAATAAGCCAGAATTTTATTTCTTTTTGTTTGCTTTTGAAACCTTTATTATATTTAATCAATTAAAATAGATACCAGGCACCATGAAACAATAATTTTATTTCATTTTCACATCTGTCTGAACTTTTATAAACACAAAACAATCATGCATTGAATAGAGTATACAACACACACAAAAAATAAACAAAACACACACACATAAAACCACACTCCCTTAAAAGAGAAATTCTTGGCAAACATTAGATGCAGGAATCTCTTCCCGTCCTCATTTCTATTCAGATATCACTGTGCTCATGAAAATTGTTACAGTTGTACTTACAATTTTTTATTTTAGTATGTCACAAAAAAAGAAGTATTTACAAGAAATAAAGTAAGCTGTTACAAAATGTTTTATATTTGTTCTTCCATTTTTGCATATCATCATTTTACTGTTTACATATTGGTATATTAGCAAGATGACAACTCTGTTTTTTAGACTAAAACCAACCATTTATAAAGCATGCCATGTAGGATTCAGAATGCCTAATTCTGAAACTGCCTTTGCCAACTATGTGACACCAAATTTATGTTCTATCTTCAGGCACAGAAAGGTTTGAAATAAATATTTTGTGCTGTTCAGAGGAAAAGCTGATTCATGACTTCATAACTTCATGGAGAGCCCTTGCACAAACAGTCCGAACTTATCTAACTGGCTACAGCAATGCCTTCAGCAGCTATAAACTACGAGACCAACCTCAAGTATCTCAGATCTGATCTTCTATAAGAGAGACAAACTTATGCTAAGGCTGCCTTCCCTTACTCGCTTTCACTTGCCCAGTATTTAATAAGAATTAAAAAAAAAACCAGCTTGTGACTGCTGTAGTAAAGCTTAGTGTTATATATTGAATACATGCATCTTCTGCTAATATACAGCAAGTTTTGCTTCATTACTTTTTTTTTCTTGGAAGAAGAGAGATCCTAAGATCTAGAAGAGTGTGTTCTTCCTCCTAGTTCATTTCAACATAGTTAAGGCATCTACTTGCCATTATATTTTTCCTACTTGTTTTAATTGTATGTAAGCCAGTACAATCATGTGTAATATACAGTATACCATATTCTACAAGATGGAATGCTAATGCTCAAAGAATACTAGAAACTCACTCATCTATTATAAAGCATGGTAAAAAAGCTGCAGAATATTTTTTTACTGTAATTATGGTCTTTTCTCCTTTACTAAGCATATGTTTGAACTTTCATAACTTGAGAGAAATAGTGTTATTCACTCAACACTATGATGCTAGCTTGCTTTTGTCATAAACATAACAATTGTAGCTTTATAATTTTTCTTCCATTTAATATTGGTTAGGATTTCTAATTAATTACCTTACATACTCTTCAAGGAACTCTTTGAACAGCCTTAACTAAAGAAGCTCATTAAGAGGAAGAGTTTGCAAACCTTACAGTAGAAACTGTAATCCACATTTTACTAGTATTCAGCCTTCAAGCACAACTCTTACCTGTATCATTCAGTCTTTTAAAATCTGAACATCGAACACGATGAATCGAACATGAAGTTGGATCATGTAGTTGTTACCTTGCACTAGACCCTCACCAACTTTACTGGGAGTGTGGGATGAGAAAGACTGTTGCCAGACATTATAATGCAGCTAGTGATGAAAAGGCACGGAGCGGTACCCAGCAGGACCAGGCCCAGAGCCTTTAATGTGTTAATATTTTTGAGATTGTGATACCACATAATTCTATTGAATTTTTTGCTATTTACATCAAAACCAGCATCACTGACACCGATAGGATGCACATTACTACCTAGGTGATTTCCTAAAAGACCTTTTCTAGAAGTCTTTCCTAAATGACTCTTTGAACGTAAGTATATTTCTAATGGTTACAGCAGGTAAGATAACTCTTGCCTGACCATGTACTAGCACTCATAAAGTGTTCAAACTAAGGATATACTCAGTACACCGAGTTCACCATTAGGTCTTTGCTACAACAGCATGTTAATGTTAACACAGATTAGCAAGAGACGTTCAAAAACAATGAGAAATTTAAATGTGATCATAAATTACTTCAGTTCTAACATTTCTGAAATTTAAATCATTACCTAATTCCTATGAGCCATGACATTTAGAAATTAAGTATTAGTTAAACTGCATATAAAATCCTTGCCAATTATACCAAAAGGTGAACAATGTTTTAGGGTTCCACACAGCCTTTATTCACCAAGTAGAAGGTGCAAGAAGAAAAAAAGACATTTAAAGGAATCAGATAGTCTGAAGTCAGACAAATCAGGCAAATGGGTTTGAGCACAACACTACAGAAACATTTGAGACATTTCACCTGAGACCAATGAAATTTGAAAATTAGACAGAATATCACTTCATGCTGCCCACTACAAAAGCTTTGAGGGGTCATACCCATATCACTTACACCAGTGTTATTGTAAAGTAATTCTGCTCAGATGAACAGAAACACTTCAGATTTACATTACTGTGTTAGTGAAGTAAGACTTGGGCCCTGAGATTTCTCTCTTTCATTAGTAAATTATATTCTCATTAGGGATTTATAGAAACGAGAATCTAGGCTTAAAGATTAATTGAAAAGTGACAGTTGTAAATAAGTTCTAAGGTAACTTTTCTCCTGGTCACATTGAACAGAGACCTGCATTTTACAGAATGAAACTCTTCCTTTAATATATATATATATTTTTAAAAATCCTCAGGTTAGTAGGATGGAAGTAGCTTTGCTGCTCTGACACACAGCCCCTCATGAGCAGACCCATGGGTCCCCTTCTCCCCTGCCAGCTATGACAACTAGCACAGTCTCCACCCTCAGTCCTCTACCATCTGCAGGAGGTGGATGCAGCCAGAACTGCGTGTGTGACATGTGAGTACTCTCTTTAGTCCTCGGGAAGACCTTTATTTCTTTTGCATGGGGACAAGCAGAGACAGAGCCTGTCCTGGAAGAGCCCCATGTGAGCACGTGAGATGTTGTGCGTGATTACATGGGTTGTGCATGGGCATGTGGGACATTATACATGGTCATCCAGGAAGAGGGCTCATAGCCAGGCCAACCTGTTGGTCACTAGTGTGAACCTACAGATGAATTTTCTCACTGGGCCAGACCTAACCCATGCCAGCCCCTCACATACCAAACTCCACTGGAAAGAGGCCCAAAGGGAGTCAGAGAGGAACCAGAGCACACCTGGGTTGGTTTCGCACTTGTATGACCTGGAGACCAGACACAGGTAACCTCAAAACATGGAGTCAGCCTAGATTTAGGTTAAGTAATGCTACCCAGGTAAGATTTCAATCTCTCTATACCCAGTAGAGATGGTTTCCCAAGAGTAACTTGAACTTTGTTTTGTTTTGTTTTGTTTCCCAGAACAACAGTCTCTTACCATCATCTTTTATGCCTTTGCAATATCTTAATGCATCTTTTCTTCAATATCCATCTTTTCCCTCAGAATAGTTTTCTGTTATACCAGTGTGCTCCAGGGTCATAGACTCAAGTACAAAGGAAAAGGAGGAGAAAAGAAACAGAAAACTGAACTATGCCCCTTCATTGAACAAATTCCTCCAGGTGAAGTGCTGCTTTGCCTTGGCACAAACACAGATACACTAAGACTTTTCTCAACCTGCCCCGACCAGACAGTAAAATATTAAGCTTGGGATGTCTTATTTCAGCCAAAGCCTAAAAGAAAGGGCTAAAAAGGAGATTAAAAGAGGGAGACACCAACATTCCTTAGCTTAAATCTGAAAATTATTCATGTAACCCTTCCAGCTCAACTAGTAATGCTGTTTCCCAGATTCCCCTTGCTTCCTGAGCTAGGGACCCCTTAGGTTAACAGTTTCTAGACTTCACTGTGTCCTAGAGAGGAAAAGGTCTTGGAGACAAAAGCAATAGCCAGAGGCACTGAATTTCAATCTCACCTTCCCACTACACTTCTGTGACCTTGAGTGAGTTACTTGGGATGAGGATCTCAAAGGAAGTCAGACACCCAAATTTCACAGATTTCAAGGAGAATGAGATGTCATACTCTAATGAAGGCACTTTTGAGATTTTTCTAGGATTAATAGAATACTGTTCTGATTTTACTCTCCAAGAACAGGAGATTGAAGCTCAGGGACAAAAATTTAGATTTTTTTTTTACTTCATTGGGGATTTATCAAAAAAATGCTAATTAAGCACTGAGCCTCCATGGAAATCAAATCAATAAGAATGAGGCAAGGTGAACCTGTATGGGCTTCTCCAAAGCTGAAATACCCTTGTCAAAAGCTTGTAACCACCTTACTACCAAAGTGTTCACACCACCTTACTTAGTTTACTCTTCTTTAAATGCTATTTTCCTGATCTTTAAAATATTTTTTTTAATTTTTATGTCTCTAAACATTTATCCTACTTCATTCACTCTCCTAGTCTTTTTGATCTTCTTTTTCTTACACCCCATGCCTCTCTTTCCATTTACCCCACAGCAGGGCACACTCTCCCTTTTCTCATGGTGGCTAGTTTCTCTGGTCCTCTCCCCAGCTCTTCTGCCTCTAAGCCCTGCATTTTATATAGCTACAATTCTCTCCTTTCTCACTTTACCTCTGTCAATTGAAAAATAATAGTCCTAGAAAACAGAAAGACAATATTTTAAAATCAATTATTTATCACAGATTTGTCTCATTTCTTTGTGTAGATCCACATACACTTGTACTTAGATATCACCCAACTTTTTAAAACTACTACTACTATGATAAACAAACAGACAAACAAAACGTGTCACTGCTATCATATGAATCTCTGGGCCCCACAATTTAAGAATGGTATGAAGGCCCTTGAATGCATCCAGAGGAAGGTAACAAAGCTGGTGAAAGGTCTGGAAGGAATGTCCTATGAGGAGCATCTGAGGATTTTCGGCTTGTCTAGTTTGGAGAAAAGGAGGATGAGGGGCAACCTCATTTTAATCTACAGCTTCCTGAAGAGAAGATGTGGAGAGGAAGATTCTGATCTATTCTCCCAGGTATCCAGTGGTAGGATGGATGGGAATGGTTCAAAACTGCACCAGGGGAGGTTGAGACTGGACATTAGGAAGCATTTATTTACAAAGAGGGTGGTCAAAGGCTGGAACAGGCTTCCTAGAGAGGTGATCAATGCCACAAGCCTGTTAGTGTTTAAGAGGCACTTGAAGAATTTCCTTAACAACTCTCAGAAGTCTTTCTCCTTTCAAGACAGCTTGTTTTTCAGAGAAGGACATACCCAGATAATAATGCAAATTTTTTCTACAGGTTTTCCATCAATTTGCTTTACAGGGAAAGGAAGAGAAAGAAATGTTCACTTACATCCATTTTTATATCCATGAGCTATGTAAATAATAGATCCAGAAAATCTAGATCTCAAAGACATATTGGTCCCCATTTCTGAGGTAGACAATGAATCTCTCAGAAATCAACACCTTGGCCAACACCTGTGAAACGAGATCAGCCTAACAGCTGAAAGTCCAAAAGCTTCAACCATAAGCAATCTCTTTTTTACACCATCTCTTTCCCCTTCCTTCCAGCAATAGCAGTTTATGCTATAATGTTACTCTGCTGACGTTGATTAGCTCTCCATGGAGCAGGATATGCCAATTATTCACGTGCAGAGCTAGGGCAATTCTCTTCAGTGCACAATCCATATGCCAAAAATGCTGTTTTATCTATGCCAGATTTGGTGAAACTCCCCAATTTATTTTAATTAGGTGACAAATTTGAGGAACTAAGGAATTTCAGGAAATGATACAAGAATGATAATCTCTTTCTAATTCCAGCACCAATTCCAGTGGTTCAGGCACCTTCTTTTGAAACAGAAAACTCATGTCCATGCTTTCTTCTCCTACCTACCACCACAGTGTCCTAATCATGATGCTATCAAAATTTGGCAGGGAGCCAGAGAAAGACTTATTCTGCAGTAATGTTTTTCAATTTGGCATAATTAACTAAACATTCAGTGTGACAGAAAATCACGTCTTAAGTGAGCATCCTCAGCTTCAGACTAGAGCTATCCTCACCTGCTGGTCACAAATTCTCTACTTAAATTTTAGTATTAGATGCAAAACAGAGCTGAGCTCAAACCTTTGTTTCAAAGTCCTGCCCCAGCTCACCAGAGAGTGGGTTGGAGCCTGTCACTTGTGTTTTCAGGAACCACGCAATCAAGTTCTTATTCATTTTCACTGAAGCCGGACCTAAATTGTCCATGTCGTCCTCTGCATTTACTGCATTCATTGGAAGCTCTGCTTTGAATTAATACACACATGGAAAACTTGTGCACTCAGGAAGTCATGGACCACAGTTTAAGACCCTGGGATAAGTGCAATGGCTGGATGACAGCTTAAAAAAAATACGGTAACTAGTAGAAAAACTACATTTGCAACTGAAATTTCATTTTTAAGACTATGTTAAATCCCACTTAAAAGGGGAGAAAAATTACATCTCTCAGAACTATTGCTTTAGAGGATTCACAGGAAAGGTGACAATGTTGCACCACTTACTCTCAAGTCATGCTTTAAAAATAAGAGGACCTCCTGGAGCAGCTCAATTTGAGCTCTCAGTGTGACACAGTGACTGAAAGGATCCCTAGGTTCCCTGGGAACAGCAGTAGAAGGAGACAAAGCATTAGTACAAGGTTTCTGGCATACACCGTTAACCAGATCATTACTGGAACCCGTCTTGGGCTGTGGTATCCATGTTTGAAAGGGAACAAACCTACTGCAAAGAGGGGGCTCGCTGTACTGAGATTATCTAGTGACACGACAGAGATAATTTAACCTACAAAGTCCATATATGGACTTAAACTACTACTCAACTCCATATATGTCCACATATGGATACTCAGCTCCTCCTGAAGCTCTGTCTGAAAGATGGGCTCCACCCTGTAGGATGTACACAGGGATATGAAGTGCGATTCTGCACTGTGTCACATGAGGTTCCAAAGCATGATCATAATGATGCCTTCTGCATGAAAGACTACAATTTTTAATGCAAGTTTACACCGTAAACCACCTAAGCACCAATTTAGGAATACAGGTGACTCTCATATTGTGTTAGCCTGCACAGCAGAGGGGACCTGCAGTGAATGCTGTGCAATCCCTGGTACCTGCTCTCTTGTAGAAGATGTTTACAAGAGCACTGAGCTCAGTTCACATTTTCTGACCTTGACAAGGAGAAGCAGGAAATGCTGCTTCCCAAGAGATTTTCCTTCCTGCATTGCTTGGCAGATTTTAGGCTAGTACAACTCCCCTGGGCCTGTGCTCAAAACCTGCAATCTCATACTGTAGCCATTTCCACAAACACCATTCATTCAATACCTCATTTTTCTCCACCTTCAAACACTGCCTGCCTTCCCATGATATTTCCTAGTTGGTAAATTTCCTTCTTCAACCTTAAACCCCGTGTTGAACCATCCCTACAAGACCCCAGGTGGCCACACTTGCCAACATCACCATTTTCACAGCAATACAGGTGCAGGGAGATTTAATTTGGTCAGCTAATAATAACTTCATGCAGCAACAACAAGGTTCATGAAAGGCCATTACAAGAGCCATCTGGCACCACTGTCCCACACACGATGCTCATTGGAGATAAATCAACTGATCACAGTGAATACGGTCCTTTTGCTCAGAATCTTGGACTAATCTCAAGTAGTTAACACAGCACTGTATTTATCAGTTCAGTGTTTGGCACTTTAAACATCAGCCTTTGCCCAGAGTTAGCACCATGCAAGTCCTTGAGGTGGGAGAATTGTCCCTGCTTGGTTTCTTTCTTTTACCTACCACTGGACACTGTGGACCCTTGACACTTTTTACATTGTCACATTAACTAGGTTAAATCATATCAAGTTATCATAGTTGGGCTATCAATGTAGTCTTTTTGATTTGGTGTAACTACAGTGAATCTAAAAATATTATTACTGAAAAATATAGTAATTAGTACTTACCTAGACCATGCAACAAAGTAGTACTTGCTATGAAGATCTTAATAGTGTAACAAATTCTAGCCAAAGCTTGCCTTAAAATAAACTGTTTAAAAGTACTGTAGGGAGTATTCACATGATTAGCTCACATTTAAAGTCAGTATGACTTCTTGTATGAAATAAAGCAAGTGCATTTACCCAAGGTATCATATGGGGATAGATAACTGCAGGACATGCAAAAATCAACCTTGTTAGTATCAAGGTGGAGCCTTCATTTCCCCTTCTGATCCTGTTTCTTTTAGTTTCTCCTTTTGAGAAACATTTCCCATTTAAATGAATAAAATTATTAATACAATTTATTCCACAGCGAAGTATAATAGGTACCTCAGGGAAAAAGATAATTAGAGATGAAACCTACCTCACAGAGTTTGTGGTCTACAATGGTTTCCTCTCATAAAAATATTAACATCCTGTACACATTTACAGCCTGCTTCTGAGAGGTGCTGAGTGGACCTGTTAATATGGCAAAGGAGTTTAACTAAGATAGAATCAGGGTTAGAAATCTCCCACCTTAGTTAGGCCAGACCTATCCCTTTAACTGACATGGTCATCTTTAGGAAATGTACACAGGGTCTCACTTAAGTAAACATTGTCTTCTTTTGTCTGTATCCAAACATCTATCTGTATAATGGTCTGTCTATAGACCATTACTTATGATTACTCCTAACAGCATGACTGCACAGACAAAACTAGCAGGAAGGTTCCTTCTTTGCTGGCCTGTAACTTGTCCACTTCTTTCATGCAGAAGAAATATAATTTATCTAACTGATTTAAACTTTAACAAGTTTAAGCTAAATAACACCTGAATAACAAAACAAAACAAAACAAAAACTGGAAAAAAAAAAGATTGTATTTTTGATCACAGGCCATTTACACAGCACATAATGTATCTTTTACACTAAGTGACTAGGTAAATATTGTCACTTGAAGTAAGGTTTTCAAGCTTGGTTCTAATGTTACATATCAAACTTGTTAAAGAATACATCATCCCAAAAGGAAAGTAAATACTTATTCTGGTAAATCTACTTCTTAAGCCAGATATAACAAACACCCCTACTGGATACTGCTTTTATACACGACGGTTGTAGCCCCTTCCCTTTGTGCATTGTAGGAGCAACCACCAGGCTGGTCAGTGCTACTTCCAGCTAAATATCCCCTAGCAGGATAGGGGGAGAGCAGGCAGTAATGCTGAGAGGAAAGGTGGATCTCCAGCATTCAACAGTCAGCACACAACTGCTGTGCAAGTTGTTTTAGCACCTCAACCTTCAAAACAACATGAGACACTGCTGCCCTGCCTACCACTGCTAGTGGGATGCTTGTGCAGACCTCACACACGTGACACCAGCTCTTCTCTCATGCTGTATATGGTCTTGGGCTTCCTTTATAGATTCCCTTTCAGCCCTCCTGACAGTCTCTGTCAGATCTCAGAACTGGGGGAAAGCTACAGGTCATACCACAGGTGAGGTAAAAGATGAAACTCTTCAGATAGCCATGTTCCTCTCTGATAGCTCCTGCTCTGTGACCTGACCTTCCCTGGCAACCCCTGGTACCCTAGATGCTAAAGTCTGGGGAAAGTGTGGCTTATATCATGCTCTGTTTCTTTAACCTATAGGGAGGGTAAACCATACTACCCCTCTTTCTACCAAGCTTTCCCTTTGTCAGACTACATACATGGAAGAAGGAGAGGGAAAAAAAAGAATCTCAGAAGAGAATCTCAGAATCAAATATCTGAAACAAATTCTTCTCCTGCCAGCCAGGTCTTCTAACGTCCTTCCCTCATTCTTCCTTAGGCCAAAGCAGAGAGAATACTCACTTATCCATGTCAAACCAACATCTGACTATTAGCTAATTAACCTTTGTATTAGTAAGATTCTAGAAAATTGTAGAAGAGAATGCATGGGAGGACAGAGGATAATTGAAAGAAACAATTTATATAGGTAAAATAAATGTGACAGAGCGATATTCCATACAGCAAGGCACGGACAAAGAAAAAAAAATTCAATTAGATACAGGATATAGTTGAGGATGTTAGCCCAGGGAGGAGTATTGAAGAATGGAGACCCTACTTTTCAGTAGTAGTAATACTAGGAATTTATAACACGAACACAGGGAAAAGCTCACACCCTTCTTAAAGTTTTAGAGATATTCATAGTGGTAACTTTTAACTGTCGTGGTTTGGACCCTTGACAAAGAACTAGTTTTGAGCCTGACCAATCTGAAAACAAAATTTAAAACTCATCCCAACCATTCACAGAAATTTTTCAAAAATTTCTATCCATCCTCTCACTTTGATCCTCTTGTTCAAAGTCAGGTAATCAACCCAAGGGAGGGAAGAAGCACAACAGAGACAGTACCTCTGCAATTAGTATTTTTAGAGTTGAGTAGGTCTCTGGGGTTGATAAAGTAAAGTTGGATGTCCTAACAAAGGCAAGGGAACTGATATCATTATACTCAGAAACTATTTTAAATCACAGCAGAGTATTACTTTTCTAACCTCGCATCTTCTACTGTTGTTGGCTTGGCTGGTTCTCTGAATCAGTCTCTGGGAATTAAGACCAATGTCTTCAGCAGTTGTCCCAGGCCTCCTTACAGAAACCTGCTCTTTTGTAAAGTATATACACAGAGTTGTTTACTTAGAGATCAAAAAATTTGGGGGTAACTATTATTTGGCACAAAGAATTGACTGGTGGCCTTTAAAAGAAAAGAGAGGAGAAGAAAGCTCCATAAAATTTGGAGGATGTTGACTAGGTTGGATATTACTAAAAAACAGTTAATTTCAAATTTCATTCAACTAGACTGCATTAAATTATCATGAGCACTGCTTATCTTCCTCCATACATACCATCATCACTGGTACCTGGTATTTCCCAAATAAGTAACTCAAGGCACCCAGTAAAGCTATTAATGGACATGCAATAGATTATGTTGTCTCTTTCAATGGAAACACAGAAGATAGCACTTAGTGCTTATTATAAATACTGATCCTTGATAAACATAAAAGCAATACAATGTTCATTGTACAATGCACTAATTCCTAAATTACAGTTTATTCGTTCCTGTGAGTGATGTCGTTTGTCAATTCACAGGATTATGTCCCAGGAATAAACACTAAATCTTGATTCAAATAAGCTGAAGTCATTAAAATCACCTTGTCCCAAAAAAGTTCCTTTTTTGTCAGAAAAACCATTTAGTTTTCAGAAATATTTAAATTAAAGAAAAAAAAAAAAAAAAAGTTCCAATAAAAATTACAGATTAAGAGTGAAGCACCAGACTGAAGCTCTACACTGGAAACCTCAGGTCATACATTCCTACTAAAATCCACTGCCAAAAGGACAAGCCGTTAATAAAAAAATAAAATATTGTCATTTAACCTTTCATCTACTATGGATACTTACATTCCTTGTTTTGAGCAGAATTCAGCATCTTCCATTTCCATTTCATCATAGTGTACTGTTACCTTACTTTGCCGGTAGACATAGAGTACTCAGTTGTCAAGAAAATAAAATAGATGTGACCATTTAAATGTATTGAAATACAATATAAATTAATTAAGTGAATTATGTGTAAGCTTCATCTTCAAACTGTAATCTCATCTAAGAATCACCACCACACACATAAAAGCAAGAAATCAAGAAGGAATGGCATGATGAAAAGGTTTTATTGGTTTTAGTTTAAATGGTAGTACTGTCATGAGAAACAGGCAACTTACGCAGACTGCTGCAAATGAGCTCTAATTAAGACAGAACATTGTAGAAAGACAAGCAAGACATAGAATATATAAACCTAACAGGAAAAAAAGAGGAAAAAAAAAAAAACGCCACCACAGGATATTTAATTTTGTATTTAGAAGGCCTTTTTTTACGTCCTTCCACTTACAAAGATAGCTGTGCAAATAACAAGCAGAATTGCCGAACAGACACCATGAGTTCTAAATATTAGTAAAACTTTCCAAAATATCTTTGTTAACTGACAGATCTGTTATGACTGCAAAGCTCCTGCAGGAGAAAATTCTACCTGTCTTCCTTTCCTGGAAGCAAAGGACTGCAGTACATGCAGACTTCTGCTTCCACTTCTGCAAAACACTGGGTTAGAACCTAGCAATCATCCAGATTTTCATATTTTCTAGACTGAACCTCCAAGACCAGCAACTTGTTTAGAGCTAGAAAGCCTAAGAGCATCACAGCATATTCCTGAGCTTTGTCCACTGGTTCTTTCTCTCTCAGTCATTTGTGTGGACACAGTTAGGTCACATGCTCGTTACAGAAATCTCATGTCTGTAAATTCTGATACACCTTTAAGCTATTTTAGTGAACTATGGTAAATAGGTAAGAGCAGAAGGGGAAGCTGATGCTTCTCAGAGTTTTTTAAGTCTGTATCTTTGAAGGTGTTTGGTCACTGTAAGTGCTTGAACAAAGCCGGTTGGTAGCAGGGGGACTTAAACAGTCACTTCCAATTTTTGGTTTTTTGAATGTATATCAGGCTGCTATCAAATTTCAGTATTTCTTGTAGGTCATCTGACACCCATATCACATTCCGTTTGGTAGCACTAGGTGAATTCTTTCTGTGGAACAGGAGGCAAACACCTCCAAGCTCAAAACCCTTCCTGAAGAACTACTGAACAGGCAGCAGAACATCACTAATATGATCAAAGGTACCTATCAAACACAATATTTTCATGTACACACAAGAGATACTGGCAGTAAATTCACACAATACTACTTTTGCATATTTGGGTGGGCAATATCAACTGGCAGCTATCAAAACCCACCATCACAAGTGAAACTAATTACTGTTGATTTTTTATATACACACACACACAAAAAAATATAATTACTATTTCCATTTCTGCAAAAAGATTACATAAAACTCAAAAGATTAACAGATTAACATGCAATAATAACAGCGCTGACTAAGAATGCCAAACAGACCCTATTTCATGAACTCATAACTTTACAAAGCATTGATATTTTCACATGAGGTATTCAATGCTTGATCTTTCCTATAGGTAATTTTTACTTGTAAATGTGAATCAAATGCAAAGAAACAAACTCCTCTTTTTCTCTGTTTTCTTCTCTAATGCAGAGTATAACCATGTATTTAGGGCAGGATTACCAGAGAGGACACTATATTTTGAAGCCCGGGGAGGAAATGACTCTTGCTGAAGTGTGCATGCTTTGGCTGTATTAAAAAATAAAGCAGCAGCAACTGAAAAGCTGTTTGTGAAAAAAGAAGAAGAACAGATTAAGTTAATCTCACTCTTCATTTTTCCCCTTACATGTATATCCTCTGTGCTTACCAGGGACCTCCTCATTAAACTCACTAGTTACACGGCTTCATATTTGACGCTAGTTGCAGTAACAAGAACTTGCATTTGTCCAGTAAAACCTAAGAATGGTGTTGAATATTTCTGCACGCCATCTACCGGTACCTTTTTTTCCCCAAACCATGACATCTATCATTAAAAAAAAAAAAAAACAAACCACACCAAAACACCAAAAAGCACTTTTGTCATGAAAGACATTGTTCAGCAATTTCAACCTTGCATGGAGTGCAAGCTTTTGTAGCCAAGCTGGAGCAGGTCTTACCTGCAGCAAGCTGAATTTAACTGCATAGATTATCAATAATTTTGATGTGTTTAAGCAACAAGGCATCAGATGCATCAGCAGAAGCTTCACTCCCAGCCTCTTGCTCCTACCAAGGACTTGGTGCCTCCATCCCTGCACTCCTCTGTGATGCTCATTCATAGATACACAGCTCTGTTCCCAGCACATCAGCCACAAACTTCATTCTCACTGGCATCCTCTCCTCACATTTCCACAGTTCTTTCGTGAGGATTTGTGAACAAACTCACCCCCCTACACAGCCAATCAACACACACACACACAGAATTACAGAAGCTTTTTAAAGCCTTTTGAATAGTTATTTGATCTCTCTGTGCTATAAGGCTTCATAATAATTCCAGGCCCTCTCCTTAGCTTCTTAATACTGCCAGCTCTCCCACTTCCATGAGCCAGTGTTTCATAAAGCCCCAGCTGCTGCAATCAAGATATCTGCAAGTGAAGCTCAAATCTTGTTTTTAAAGTAAATTTCCAGCCTTTGCAGATGAAAAGTCTGAAAGCCCTAGGACCTCAGGCTTAAAAACAGGCGAACAAGCCCTAAATGTATTATTTAAAAAATAATCAAAGCCTTGGAAAGAATGACTCATAAGTTTTGAATTCTTTAGATACATAACACTAATTTCTGGTGAGCTCTTCATCACTCAGATTCCACCTTAAAAAAAAAAAAAAAAAAAAAAAGGAGAGAAAAAAAAATAGTTATAGAAGCAGCTTTTAAACTGCCCAACAGACTCAGCCCTTTATTCCCTGACTCTCCTCCCAGCACATCTTCAGCTCATCAGCTGCTGAGATTGCAGGTCCCAAACTCCTGCTCTGCAAGGAGCTGAGACCGTCCAGTTGGTAGGTTGGTTTCAGCATACTCTTAAACAGAACTGCACATTGCAGGCCTTTGAGATAAATATCTTTATTAAAACATGGAACAATATCTCCATGAGGGCCCAATGTTGTTGTGTGGAACAGGAGGGAAAACTTGCGGTGTAAGAGTGAAGGTGCATTGAGCCCCTGTGCATTGGGTTTTGTTGTATTTCACACAGCTCTGCATATTCTGTGTTCTCATTTGATTGAAAGTACATTTACACCTAAAAAAGCATGATATACCTCTATCACAGTTTTGAGTGATTATTCCATACCTGTATTTGCCAAAAATACATTCAGTCATAGCAACACTCCAGTTTCTAGAGCAGACAAATAAATAATTCCCCTAGGAGGTAAACTCACATGTCCTTTTCCCCTATATTTAAATATAGCACACTTTCTACTTAATGAATATAACCTCTGTATTCAGTACCAAGGACAGACTCACTAAAAGCAAATAGACACAGATGTTTACATATCCAAACTGCAGACCCCAAAAACAACACATCTGTATGCATGATTTTTTTTCAATCAATCAATAGTTACACATCTGCAAATAAATATAAAAGGTGTAGCTCTTCAGAGGTGTGTCAGGCAGATTTGCACACATGTAGCAGCTTTTTTTATGGCTTTTTCCTGGCAGATTTTCAGGAACTCATTTTATAAAACCTTGATCTATATCTTTTGAATTGTAACCAAACCTCCTCTGAAATTATCTTACTAGAAAATCTTTGGTAAATAGAGTGGATACAACTCACATTTAGGTAAAGCAATGTTCACTGGATCAGAGATAATTTATGAGAAGAGTATCCAAATTCCCATGGATATCTAGAACAGTTACTGTAAAATAAGTCATTTTTAACCCAGGATGTACTGCACAGACAAAGCAATATTCTAAAAATCTTTCTACCTTAAAATATCAATGTATATAAATATCAAAATATTTTTAAACCACAAATGTTGTAGAAATACACAGGAAGAACATCATCTGTTTTCTGAGTACTTTATAGTAGCTACCTCAAGCTTCTTTTAGATCTTAAACTCATCTCCAGCTCTAAACTGGCTTTTCAGCCTGGCACATATTCCATGGACAAAGCGCTGGTGTTCTCCCCCTTCTGATCTTCACCACCTTAACCCGCACTCCTGCCTGCGATCGATACTCTCCACCTTCCATCCTTGCCAGCCTCACATGCCTTGCTTATCCCCAGTGGCTTGTGTTTGCCTCTCTTGGCTGAAGCTACAAACTCGTATGTGCAGAAATGTCAGTGTTTTTAAAGCACAATGTAAAGATGATGCATCATACTAAAGATAAATTTGAGTATCCTTCCTCACTCTGAGAGCTATCTTATTCCTCCAATCGTCCCATTCAATTCTGTGGGCCAAATTTTGTTGTTCCCTTTGTCATGTAGAGTAGTATCTCAGCCTTTGAATAGTCCCACTGATTTAAATGGGACTTGTTCACACTATCAGCCATTAGTAAGAATGGAAAGAGAAGCTGACATTATATAGTAATATTTCTAATATATATCTTCTGATGGCATGGAACAACCTACTAATGATTAAATCTTTGCAAAAATGTACTACCATTGCTCTTTCTTTTTTTAACAAACTAGAAAAACATTAATTTCTGTGAATGGCATTAGTTTTAAAGAATATAATCCAAAGTATATGATAGTGATGCTACGAAACCTCAGAATACAACAGACCTATGCATCTGTTTTTACATTACAGTGTAGCAGAAATGGTATGCTATCTAAAAGAAGAAATAAATTATCTATAACAATCTATAATAATCCATCCACTAACAAAACATAGCATTGATGAAGAAGAACACGAATAAATAAAGACACATCTAGCTCACCAAATCCACATACAGGTGGAAATAAAATTTAGCTGGTTGAAAATGCATTTCTATGTATTTTATCCAATATTTTCAGGTAATCGCAAGTTAGCATCATTAATTTTCAATACACAGAAGTGTGAAGCCACAGAACGTCCTGAAGAGCAAGAAATGAAGGGTAAGGCCTCAAAACATAAAGTAACTTAACATTTGAGGTGGTCATATTTGTTGAATTAATGCATTCTCTGTGATGCAGACCAAACAAAAGTCCCCAAATAAAAGAGCTCTTTTAAACAAGCTACAGTGAAAGGAATAAATCTGTTAAAAATAACATTGCAGGTGCCACAATATTATTGTGTATACTTTGCTGCTGTATTTTTAATAGTCACTCATTCCTTTGGAGAGCAACTTGTAAAAGAATTATTCATTCTCTCTGTGCATACATTTTGAGAATAATTCACTGTACCTTTCCAAATTATTTTCAAAGTGTACACACACAGGAAATGATACAAAACTTTTCCCAGGCTACATTTGAAAGCTTGTCAGCACTCAGTGCTAAGGCCTTTAATCCCAGGCTTTAAATAATTTAGGTAACACTTGATTACTCCATTGCTGGAACGTCAAGCTCTGTAAAATCTGAGTAACACAATATTTGAGGGGAAAAGAGAGAATACTCTACTATAAGCACTTAAGTAAAATACATTTCCTGCAAACAGAATATGAACTGCAGCCTGGTGTTTGCAATGCAAACTGTGGTAAAGCACCACAGATGCTACCCCCCAAATAACACTTTATTCTGGTTTCCACTAACAAAACCCTTTAGTGAGGAGTTCTATGGTGCTGCAAAGTATGATATTCAGAGGGCTCAAGGAACACCTTTTCCTTAGGTTCATAATATTTAGTGATATACCCTAGCTGAAATGTGCACATCGACTTCAGACAAACAAAAAAGTACACACCCCATGACACACACACACACATGATTTAGTCAGCAAAAAAATAAAATTCTTCTTTACCTTTCTTGTGGACTAATTTTTTTCTTGAGAGAACAATTTCATTTTCTCAGGTAATCCACAGGGGATTCGATAGTTGCTGTCTCTATACATTTGTTCAATAAAAAAAAAAAAAAAAATAGTACAAATTGCTTTGTTCTCTTAGGGACATCTGCACCTGTGCTGTTAACAAAGTCTGAACTATCTCCATTTCTCCATTTTTCAGTCATCTTCTCAACTCAAAAAATAGTTTAACCAATGAACTAAACTTCTCTGTACAAAGTTATTCAGATCATTTTCATGGGGGTAAGAAGCATGAACATCATAACATGAACTGTGTGACAATCTACACATATTTAGTTACATAGAAACACCAACTTACTTAAGAATAATTAAACAGCCTAAAAAATTAGCAGAAAACAACAAAGAAAATAAAATCCCCCACCTCCCCCTGCAAATTAAATTATCACTTATGATTAGGTCCTTTAGTATTCCTTTTCACTGCTGCTTTTGAATCCTTTTTTGCACAGAGGAATACAAAGTTTTTCTGTTAAATCTCTCAGTTCCTTTTCACTCCAAAGCTCACCATTTAGCCCTGTGCAGTATCTAGTGCTAGAAAATCAGGATCAACAACAACAAGCCCACGACTGCCCTCAGCAGAGTCAATAAATGGCACATTTGACTCTCTCTCATACCATTTTGAACCAAGTCCTCACACAACTACTGCCCTGACACCTCATCCATCAGCTTTTAAAGCACAAGAGCAGCGCCCCACAAGCAAACCTCTTCTCTCCTACGCCATCGCCAGAGGTGAGGCCCAGATGAGAAACAGCCTTATCTTCCAATATGGCAAGGATACACCTTTAAGATCAGACCTTGGCAATTTGACCTAAAGCCATCCTTACTTGCAAAACAAAGTCTCCATCATCTTCAGAGCAAGGAGGAAAGAAAGTGAGAGGGAAAACAGGGGTGGGGGTAGGGGGGAAAGTCCAGTCCTCTCTGACCTGATTGGAAACTTTGTTGTGGCAAAAAAGAAAAAAAAAAAATCTCTTTGGCCAGTTGAGAAAGTGCCTATGGTTGCTCTTGTATTGGGAGGGTCTGCTCAGGGTTTTTCAATCTTCTTTTCTCCCTCTCTCTCACCTCTCTTTCTCCCCTTCTCTTGTTTCAAAAGGGGCCTCTGGTCAGCGCTGATTAATAAGTGTTTTTTGTTGTGAAGTGTTGAATAATAGAGGATGGCCGGTGACCCAGGAAAGACTAAACCTTGTGCTACTTCATTGTGGCAAGCTGAGAAAGGGGCTTTAGGACAGAGACCCCAAGCACTGACCCGCACACATCCTGCGGATTCACTATTCATTCTCACAGCCTTCCAGTCGCCCAGAGCTCCCATTGTTTGCCAAGCAACAATGGAGATTTTGCACAGAAAGTAAAGCTCTTTTCAGATTCCTCCCTGATGTTTTGCATTTGGGGAAACAAGCATCCTTAACGGGTTTTTTTCCTTAACTGAATTTCATGAAAACTCCTAGGATTTTGGCTTTTATTCTCATAGCTCAAGACTTTCTATATAAACCAAAGAAAACAAACGTTTTCTCTTAATATATTTTTTTTAATTACACAACACATTTTTCCTGGTAGAACCACTTCCCTAACAATCTAAGGGGGAAAAAGAGATTTCTTTTTTTCTATTTCTTAGCATATCACTATGCTTTAATGTACATTACATATCACTGCAGTTCCTAAAAGTAACTGTATTCAAGCATCCTCTTTTTTTTTTTTTGAGTGGGAGCCAAATGGAGAGTGTTGCTCCCTTAAGAAAAAAAAAAAAAAAAAAAAAAAAGAGATTGAAATCTCTTGGTTTATTTCTGCCCTGATTAGTCAAGCCTAGCTTTTATCTCCTCACAGGCTGGCCCCCTTCCCCACGCTCCAAACAAAGAGTTCACCCGCAGCTACCAAGGAGGGCAAATGCCACTCCATAGACTTGCTCTGATTTACCTGTAGGGCCCAAACCACATTTCTCATTCTAACCTAGGCATTTATTTGCACTCTAAACATGTGGATAAATAACTCTTGCAGCTGTCAAGCCTTTGGGTAGGAACATGGCTAGAGGGATCAGAGGCCTCAGGATCACAGATTTTTGTTTAATTACTTTCTCCGGCCTGTTATACACAGATTTCCATTCCTCTATGGCATCCACTTACACATGTCACCAACTGGCTGGGAGGTTTGGGTGCTTGGTTGTGCCTTGTATTTGTGGGTTTTGTGTCTTATTGTGAATTTACTAAGTGGGAAAAAAAAAAAAAAAAAAAAAGCGGCAGAAGGTTGCAATCAATAGGACAAATTCCTCTTAAATTGGTAAGAACGGTATTCCTTCCCCCTCAGTTATTTGAATTTATAACTGACTCAACATTTTTTATCAGGATCATTGCTTTGTTTCGCTGTTTACACCTGTGTAGGGAGGTCTAAAAATGCAGCCTTTGAAGGTGAGGGAGAAAAGACCAGTCTGTCAGAGAAACCTTTAACAACTGAAGGGGGAACAACAGTCTTTATCAAAGATACTGGGTAGCAGAATTACCTTGGCGGGGGTGGGAGGCGTTGTAAAACATCCATTTGCAAAGGCTTTCAGGCCGAAACCCTTTCATGGGTGGCGAGGGGAGGGGGAGGCAGGGCAGGGGCTTGCAAACCCCCAGCTATCTCCATTTGTCAGCACCACAGAGGAGGGGTCGTAAAGCCAGCGGTGTGGAGGGGTGAGCTGCACGGTGGTCCGCCAGCCCCGCACGCCCCGGGGCTTGTTTCCAAAGCTGGACGCGGCTGCAAGTGCAATGAGCGCGGCGGGCTCAGCCCGGAGGCGGCCGCAGCCCCGGGCCGGTGCAGCGCTGGTGACTCCAGCCTTTCACTTTCGTGCCCACCACATTCACTTAAAACGTTAGGAAAGGGAGGAAGGGGGGTGGAGGGAGGAAAGGAAAGGAAAGGAAAGGAAAGGAAAGGAAAGGAAAGGAAAGGAAAGGAAAGGAAAGGAAAGGAAAGGAAAGGAAAGGAAAGGAAAGGAAAGGAAAGGAAAGGAAAGGAAAGGAAAGGAAAGGAAAGGAAAGGAAAGGAAAGGAAAGGAAAGGAAAGGAAAGGAAAGGAAAGGAAAGGAAAGGAAAGGAAAGGAAAGGGGGTATGCAAGCGCCCTGATGTATTGTTCCCCTGTAGAATTGATATGGTAATTCCCCTTGTGAGGGCATCACAAAGAACACCTTGCACTTCTGAAAGACTTTTGTGTCCTGGCCGGAGAAGTTTATTATCAACTAATTAGCAACAACTTCTAGCAATGAGTTGGGTTACATTTTCATAAGCTTTGAACAAACATCCTGAACTGCGTTGTGTCAGGTTGATGGGCTTGCTAAGGAAAATAGAGTCCTAAATCAGGGAATGAGCTTTAATAATTAGTGCTTGCTATATATGGAGCCTCTGTCGACGTAGGTCTTCTTCTGAGGCGTTTGATTCACGTTGCTTCCAGGCTTGCAAAGGACCATGACAAGCACTCCGGAAGGCAAAATCTTACTCAAGGATGACTAGCCGTTTTCTTCTTCATATTAAAGCTCTTTTCTTGCAACCGAAGAGCATTTTAGACTACCCCGATAATGCACCAAGGATAATCAGTGTATGAAGAAGCTCAACGCAATTAAACATATTCATATTAAACAGTATTTAGAGAAGCTTGTTGTAGGCAGTCTAGCACTTCAAATATAAAAATCGTCTGGGAAAATGGAAGGTTATATTTGAAACGCTAAACAGAAAACACTTTCAGATTTCACAGTTTTTTGGGTTTGGGTTTTGTTTGTTTGTTTGTTTTGGTTTTAATTCCATGTTACTCATGTTACAGTCTTTCCAAAGAAGGAAGAACTGGTCTCAGGACTAGATTAGCTCCATCCTCTTTCTGTAGACTGTTTGTCTTCGGAAGCAAAAGAGTATGCTGTTTCCTCGGTTTAAAGTGAAACTAGGAAAAAAAAAAAAAAGGGGGGGGGGAAATAAATTTTAAAAAATTACTTAATTTTTGTCGCTGTAGTAAGTGCTGGCTATTTTTCTCTCGGCTTTATGCAATCAGAATGGAGCAGAAACAATCCTCTGAAACTAAGGACATTCTAAGGTTTACTGATAATTCTTATCGACTCGAAACAACATACTCACAGCTTCGCTTTATACGGTGGGCTTTGGGCTTTTGAGGTGTGCGATTTGGCCGAGAGGGGTGTCATATTGCTGCTCAAATCAGTGCTAGATTGATTTTGCAGTTCATACGCGGATCTCCAGCGTGGCTTTCCTGAACCTGCCCTGGTCCGGAGGAGAGAGCTGAGGAAGGTGCGGGCCTTGGGCCCTTCAAATACGGTGGTTACTGGGCTGCAGAAGAAAGCAGCTCGGCCGCATTTGCAATTCACCTTATCCTCTGCTATTCAATTCTTTTAATGGATAAACACACTCTCCATCACTCGGTCTCTTTCTGTCCCCTTCTCCAAGCGATTTCATTTGTCTAAAATCCTAAAAGGTGGTATAAGGTCTTATTGAAACCCAGTAACGTAAGGGGTGGGAGTGGATTAAATTCCTTCATTTCCTTTCGGTAATCCTAAATGCAGCTATCTCTGGTTCCCTAATCGCCTCTAGAGTCGGATTACCTCCCATTTGAGCAAGTGTAGCTGGAATTAGGCGATGACAAGGATGCAAAGAACAAGAACTCCTGAGGTGACGAAGATGTCGGGGTGGCCCCAGCTCTCTGCAGGCCCCGGGGGTCCCCCAGGGCCTCCGGACAGTGGAGCGGGGCAACGGGGGGAGTCTGGGCCGTGCGGTGCCCATCGCCCCCCGGCACGGACCTGCCTTTCTTCTGACTGCAGCTCCACATCGGCGAGGGCCACCACTCGTTGGCTTTGGAGCTTCATTTGCCTCATGACAGGCTTCTGCCAGCCCGGCGGGTTTCAGCCCTTGACATGGCCAGGCTAGCCACACTCTGTCATACATGAGTATGTGTATATTTATATATACATATGTAAATAAAATTTGTATATACGTATGTATATACACACACACATGCACATGGATGTTCCTGTTTGGGCTAGAATAAAGAATCACAAAAAATAGCCGCTGAAACATGGAGTGAGTACAGCCATGCTTACGTGTTTCTCTGTCCACCTGGAAAAAAGTAACCCCGCATGAAAACACATGTATTTGTGTGCAGTTACTTTTTAAAACAATCCCTCATATTTGATTGAAATGGAATATGCCACCATGTATATTTAAGATTAAAGCTTTATTTTGAAAGGCCTATAATCCTTTCAAGGAGATTTTGTTGATATAAGACTTCATTGAAAAGTAATTGTGGATTGTACAGCTCTGACCTTTGCAGGAAGCAGGGTGCAGGTCTGTACAGCTGAGAAATACTGTGCATCAATTTCTTGTGAAGCCCCTGCAGACCAACTAAGTACGTGTACAAGTTCAGGAATTTATTTAAAAGGTTACAATTAGTGGTTCAGTCGTCAAAGTTGGAGACGTGGTATTTTTATATTGAATGAAATGCATGATTTAATTATACTTTAAAAAAAAATAAGCACAGGCCTGCTACACAAGTTGGAGGCAGCTAAATGCTCTTTTGTGCCTGCAGCTCTAAGGAGGCTGTGATGCATGCGAAGGAAAGTGACTGACTTAACTCATTGGGATTCAGGGAACGACCTGCCCTCTTTTGGGGGAAGAAAAAAAAAAGTGTGTATATGTGTGTGTGTGTGTTCGTGTGTGTGTATGTGTATGTGTGAGCGAGAGAGAGAGAGGGAGAGAGAGACACAGAGAGGAGGGGGGACTCACACAGAGTCCTGCTTTTCTGAGCTGAGAGCTGCTGGTTCCCAAGCAGAAAGTATGAGGAGAAACACAGCTTCGTGTCTCTTTGCTGCATTTACAATAATGAAATCACTACTATTTTTATTCCTGCTAACCGGTCGGTTTTGCTTGCATCCGCTATGAGCCATGGACGACGGGAACAAACAAGCACTAAAAAAAAAAAAAAAAAAAAGAAAAAAAAAGGAGAGGAAAAAACCCCCAAGCACACCTAACCACGCTAGGATGAGGATTACTCACTTTAGCGCTGGCTGTAAGTATAAAATTTCTTCCTGCATTTCAGAGCGATAGTGAGAGGCTGCTTTGGTTTAGGTTTAGGTTGTTCGGATTTGGTTTGGTTCTTTGTTCCCTTTTTTTTTTTTTTTTTTTTAAGATCATCTCCTCCCAATCAGTCTTCTACCGAGTTACTTAGATAAGAAACGAGAACCGCAAGGCAGGGAGAGCGGCGGAGCGAAGCGAAGCGCGGAGGCAGCAGCCGGGGCGCGGGGCTCCCGCGGGCGCGGAGGAGTGCCGGCTGCCGGCGGAGCGAGAGGCAGAGGGCTGTTTTCGACATCAATCTGTGGGCTTAGCTGGGCTGAAAAGGCAATTTTCTGGCACGGGGGGGGGGGGGTGCGCTCCTGCGTGTGTACATACACATCCTCAGGCAGCGTGGTCCTGCTCGAGTCGCTGTGTTGCAACGTGAGTCCGCCCAGCTTGAAGGAATGCGGTGGCCAAAACAGCTTTCCAGCTGGTTTGTTTTTTGGGGATTTCCTCCCTCCCTCCCCTCCCGCCTCCCCCCCGCACTCCCCCCAAGTGTACATGTGATTAGTGGTACTTTTCCCTGGCAGGATTTAATTTAAATAAACTAAGATCAAAACTGTCTCCCTCTCGCCTAGCCTAGTCGCTTCCAACCCCCTCCGCTTCCTCCTTTCTTTATTTCTGTGTGAGCGCTCCTGGGAAAGTGAATCGGTTAGAAGGGAAAGCTTTTGAAATCGTGGGGGAAAATGTAAGAGAATTCAGAGTGTCTGGGCTTTCTTTGTGTGGTGCTGAAACCGCGGAGCTGCTTTGTGCTTTGGAAGGAGAAAATGGCGAGTCCTATTGTGTTTAGGCCATTTTCTTCCGGTACAAGGGTTTTCCCCCAAATCCTAAATACTTCAGGGCTCTTTTGAAAGAAATCTCCGAGCCCATGAAGTGTGAATGGTTGCAACTCTGCCTTTTCCCTAGCCAGTACAACCTCACATTTGAGAGAGCCGACACATTTCTCCTCGCAGAGCTAGTGTACAATTTCTAAAGCTGCTGCCTTCAGAGCCTTTTGTATCGGAGCGGCAATCTCAGCTGTTCTTAGCCCACGTTATTCAACCAGGGGAGAAGGTTATGAGAAGACAGGGGACCGAAGAAATAGTAATCCGAGACCTACCCTTGCTTTAAAATGATAAGATGGAGTAAGGTTGGACAGTTGGAGGAGGGAAGGACAAAATCATCTGAGAAAAGACTCGCGAACAGTTTAACTCTTCCACTAAACCATTTAAATTTTGTATACATATATGTACGTGTGTGTAAAAGAGAGCATATCTATGCGCGTATTCATGTAGCCAAATAACAAGAAAGAACTTTAGGCTTGGAAAGAGAAGGTATGTACGTTACGTGAGATTTTAGAACATATTTAACCTTTGCATACAAGTTATCACGGCTGTAACATGCAATGAAAAAAATAGTTTGCAATGTTGTCAGTTTTTTTCAGGTCAGCCAGTAGGTAGGTGCCGCTTACCAAAAACCGCATCCGAAATTTCACGTTAATTCGTTTAAGGAAACAAATGAGAATCGGAGGTTTGCAGACCATTGTCAGACATTAATCGCTTTTCATTATAATGTAGGCTTACCCAGGAGTCAGTGATAAAAAGCACTTCGAAAAAGGCGAGATATCAAATAAAACCCACGACAGGCAAATTCCTCCCTCCTCTCCCCGCACCTCCTTCCAAGGTTATGAGCTTTAAAAAATATTTCTTATTATAATAATAACAACAGCAAAGCGCCTGCAGTTTCAGAAATGGCCCGGGACAGCCCGCAGGTCGCCCGGCCCGCGGGCGGCAGCCGGCAGCGCGGGAGCGGCGGGGCGGTCGCTGATGCCCGCCGGTCAGCACCATGGACAGGGACCGGCCGCGCCGCCGGGCCGGTGTCACTCCGGGAAAAAAAAAGGGGGTGAATCGGAATCTCCGTCCCCACAAAACGACGGGGGACTATGCTGGCCTGCCTTTTTTGTTTTCTCTTTCGTATGGCTGCTCAAGTTTTCACACAAAAGATATGAGAAATGACATTTATAATTCTCCTGCACTAGTCCAAGATCTAATAAAATGCCATGTTAGTGTTTGCCTTTCTGGCTGTCCGCAAAAGAAGTAAAAAGATCTCTCCGTTCTGCATACGATTGCTTTTTTTTTTCCCCATCAACTCCGAGCCAAAAATAAATGTACTGCTCAGATAGGCTGAATGACAGTGGTGTAAATTAAATTGATTTTATCAGTGACCAAGTTCCACAATTGGAAAAATTAAATGCCACTTTGACAGACAAGGATAATATGGAACTGATCTATAAAACAGCTCCTTTGAACAACAATATCAACCCAACAGGAGCCTAGGTACTAGCGATCCCTTCTTCTTCATCCCACTCCGTTATGTCACATCATTTAATTTGCCTTTCTGCGGTACCGAAATGATTGAAGCCATTGTTTGATGCAAAGGGACTAGAGATGATGAGTCATGGACTTTATGTCACAGCAAAGGCAACAGACATGGCTCTCAGGCAAATTTCTTTTTTTTTATTTTGATCATGCTTCTAATTGGACTCCCCTTTCAGATCCACTTTGTGGCATTTCCAACTCACCCCATAGCTCCAGAATAGGTGTCAGAAAACTCAGGGCTCACCTCCGATAATTACAAGCTGTTCTGCCTAAGAATCGCACAAACGCCGTCTCGAAGTCCTTTAGCCAGGGGAAAAAACCCTACTTCTGTACCGCCCGCCGGCCCCCGGCGAGAGGAGACCTTGAGCAACCTCCGCACTCTCTGCCCGCACTCGGCACGGCCTGGCCCTGTTTGCCGCCCGCCCGAAGGGGTCTGCCTGCCGCAGAGGCACCTCGAATCTCCGGGGCAGTGGGAGGGCGCTGTCCCCTCACGGCCAGAGAGCGGCTGCTGTCTGGTGCCCGCCGCTGCCCCGGCGGGACGAACACAGCGGGAACAAAGCCCATGTGGTCTCGGCTTGGCCCGGCCCGGCTGCCCTGCGCTCCTGGCCCGGTGCCGGGCTCCGGGGTGGAACGGGCTGGAGATTGGGGCGATATGGGGACAGGGGACGCGGCAGTGCCGCAGTTAGTGGGGGTCGGCTGCCGTGAGGGGAGGGGTGGCCTCTAAGTGAGCCGAGGACCAGACTCCTCTTGCTCGCTATGACTGTACAGATTCATGTGACATTGAGTTTGGGGAGGTGGGAGGAAGGCGGGGGGCGAGGGTGGAGAGGACACGGATGGAAGGGGGAGGGTTAAACTTTCTGCCGGGCTTGACTTTTCACACCTTTCTCTCACCACGATGAGAGACAACGTTTGGGGAGAGAGCGGCTCCGCGGGGTCCTCTCCGAGCAGGTCTCCCTCGACCTTGCAGGGACCCAGCCGGTCGGCGCGGGGCTGGGACTGTGCCGGGTTTCAAGGACACGGGAGATGATCAGGACTTTGGGAGCCAACATCTGCCTGGCTGGTGACGTCAGCAGCCCCGTGTAATCCTCTTGTACTGAAGGCAGATGCCTTATTTGTTTGGCTGGAGAGGCATTAATCCCTAATTCTGGAGCAGCAAGCGAGGGGGAGAGACCGGACGGCTTTATACCCCCCGAAAGCAGCTAGAGGGGCTCTCCTGCTCTTCTGAGCTCCTCGGCTCCGACTGGGCAGTGAGGAGCCGCCAGCATTCGGCAGGTTTGACTGTTTTCTTCTTCATTGCTATTTTTTAAATATATTTTGAGTGGGTTCATAATTCGTATTTTTATCTGGGTGTTTGGATTTCTCCCCATGCATTTCGCTCTTTGCTCTCATACGATCCTCAAGCCGGGAAAGAACGGGGAACTGCTGTTCCCCTTTCCCCTCAAGCCCCCCCGCCCTTTTTTCTTTTTTTTAAGCTTTCTCCTAGGTTTGCTGTCCAGGGATTTTTGCAGCGGCGGGCAGAGAGGTTGCCCTCTGCGGTTCCCCGCGGCTGGCCAGTTCCCATAGCGCTGCAGAGAGCCAGGCGCCCGCTGGCCCCGGCGCTGCGGTGATGGGCGTTCCGCCTTGTTCCCCCTGGGCCGCGAAGCGAGCAGCCCCGGAGGGTCGGGTCTGACCGGCCCTAGCTCCGCGTCAGTCCGTGTGGCCCCCCTTTCCTTCCTTCCTTCCTTCCTTCCTTCCCTTCCTCCCCTTCCCCTTTCCTCCCCGCCCTTCCCCTGCTCTGACTCCCCCCTCTCTCCCTTTTGTCATTGGCAACCGCGAGGCGTGCGGGCTCCCGGCGCCCTTCCCTCCCCGCCTGCCTTTCTAACGCTCTTGCTTTGTCTATTTTCCAGGCGGCCGCACGCAGGAGCTGCGGTGCCGAGGGGCCCGGAGCCACCTGCCCAGTTTTCCTCCGGATGCCTCGGCAAGCTACGGGAAAGTCTTCGAGAAGCCCAGCTCGCCGCCGGAGCCCGCCCGCCGCCGCCGGCAGCCGCAGCACAGCCCGTTTCGCCTCCTCTCTCTCTCCCGGGCCCTGGCGCCGAGGTAGCAATAGAGGTCAGCCTGCCCGGTTCCCGGGATCCAGCCAGGGTCGAGTCCGCAGGGCGATTCACGGTGCCTGGCCGCCCCGCTCTTCCCGGCGTGCCATCGGCACCTAAAAGGAATGGTTCTCGTCCTGAGCAATGAAAGATGGCAATAGCGTAATAATGATAATAAAAGCTTAGGGTGTTTCTTTTTGTTTGATTTGTTTGTTTGGGGTTTTTTTGGTGTTTTTTTTTTTTTTGCGTGTTTTTTTCTTTTTTTTTTCTTTTTTTTTTCTTTTTTTTTTCTTTTTTTTTTTTTAATGACTGTAATGACTTCACCCCTCATTTCCTCGCTCGCCCAGTTTAGTGCAGGCAGGCCAGATGGGCTACCCAGACCCTCCCGGGAAAGGGGCAGGTGCAACTGAGTTAAATTTTCTTCCTCTTTACAAAGAAAGATTACACGTCCTGCTCTTTCATTTTCCACCGCCGAAAGACCCCCTCTTGCCCCCCGGCCGAGAAGAGCGGGGATACTCTGCGGATGCGGGCTCCCACCGTCCGCGTCCGAGCTGAGCCGCAGGACCAGGAGAACCGAGGCAGCCGGAGAGACACCATCCCTCCCAGCCAGGGTTATCAAATCGGAAACGTCGAGTCCCGGAAAACCAACTCCTGCGTTTAAAATCACGCGAAGACGCTCACGAAAGTAAAGTAGTCGCCTGGAAGTGTGTAATAGGCACACGCTTAATTTCTTTTTTTTTTTTTTTTAATCCTTTAAATACATATTTAACAGCTTCCTGGACATTGAAACAAAAGAAGGGCTAGTAAGAAAACTCGAGCGCGAATTACATCCATCCCAGGACAGGATGGGACTAGGGTGGAGGGGAAATAGATTTTTTTTCTGTTTTTTTTTTTTCTTTTCTTTTCTTCCCCCCTTTTTTAAATTTTTTTTTCCTTTTCTGGGCATCAGTTGCTGTTCTGTTTCCAGAGAAAGAGAGAGAGAGAGCTCTCCAAGGCTCTGACTCTCCGTGTTCACAGCGGACCTTGATTTAATGTCATACAATTAAGGCACGCGGTGAATGCCAAGAGCGGATCCTCAAGGCAGCATGAAAGATCTCGCTAGAATATAGCTTAATAATAACGCTAATAATAAAAGTAATATCAATAAGTTAAAAATCACATTTTAAAAAAAAGAGAGAGAAAGCAATAAAGACCTCGACAGTCTGTACTCACCTGCGAAAACCGAGATTAAACAAGACTGGCGGACTGAACAGCTCAGCCCAGTGGAGAGGAGATGACCGCTACCGGGGGATGGGCGCCCGCTGGGCCAGCTGTCAGCAGCAGGTAACGGGGCCGTGGGGGAGTACCGGAGCGGTGCGGTAGCCGTGGTGGTTTTTCAAGGCAGTGGTGACTCGACCTCTCTCTTTCCTGGGTTAAACCATGTAAAGTCGATTAATGGGAAATAAATACATTTTCTAATATTACCATGGCGAGGATTGTTCTTTGCGCATCACCCAGCCGATAGCTAGGAGTGCCCTCTCGGTAATGGCTCCTCCTCTTGCGAGGTTCCACTGAAAGCCGAGGAATGTGGGCCCTGGGGCAGAGGAACGGTGCGCAGGGGTCAGCGGAGCAGCATCTCTGCCGCAGACCAGCAGAGCCATGAGCAGCGTTGGTGAACGGAGTGGGATATTGCGGGGGCAGAGGGGCCTCTACGGCTGAGCAACGTGCAGAGGGGCAGCGTGGATACGCGCAGGAGTGTGCGGAGGTTGCGCGGGGGTGGCTTGAGGGTAGCGTGTGGGCACGGCGCGGGGAGAGCGGCGCAGAGCGGTGCCGGAGGTCAGCGGTGTGGCGGGATGAAGCGGAGCGGCGTGCCGGCTTTGTGCGCAGGGCTGGGCGGCAGGCGAGGAGCAAGGCGGCGGCTTACGAGCACGGAGCGGGGGGGCGGCAGCGGAGTAGGGTGTGCAGGGCAGCGCAGGGGCGGGAGCGGGCAGTGGGGGGGCAGCGGCGGCAGCGCAGCGTGCGCGGGGGCACATGCGTGTGCGGCCGGGGCACCGAAGACGCGGCTCAGGCGAAGGCGGCGGCCGTGGCGGGGACACGTCGGCGGGGTGAGCGGAGGGTGCGGAGAGGGAAGAGGCCGGGGTCCCCGCGCCGGCGTCGGCGGAAGCCTTTGTTCCTCGGGGCCTCGCCGGCGGCGGAACAAAGGAGCGGCGGGCCCGGGCGGGGGCCGGGGCCGCTGCCGGCGCTGTCCCTGGTGCTAGCGGCGGTGCTGAGTTCCCTCCGCCGCCCACCGAGACCGTCCGCCCCCGTCCGGGAAGGCACGTTCCGGCGGCTACGGCTGCCCGGTGGGGCGGGAGAGTCCCTGGCAGAAGAAAATTCCAGCATCCTCATGGGGCTGAAGGGCAGGGGAATACGCGGCGGGCAGGGCAGGGATGTGGAAAGGGCAGGAAAGAAGCTCGGCCTGCGCTTTTGCCTCTGCGTGGTGCACGGCCCCTGCCCCTACGGCGTCCCCGCTTCGATCACCCACCGCATCTCTCCCGGCAAGTCCGCCTCTGCTCTGCATCTGAAAGAGCCGGATTTGACGCAGGTGTCTGTCCTGCTCCCGTCTACGTTCCGTCTGCAGTCAGGGCAGCACAGGGCACTCCGGTGGGCCTTATTCTGCACTGACTTCTATCAAACAGCGGCCACAGCCAGCAAGGGCAGGGGATGCTCTCAGACACTAAGTAAGGCAAAACAACTAAGTAACAGTAATAACCACAAGAACAATAAAGGTGACAATACTATCCGCCTGGAGGTCGGAGGGCTTTGCCCTCTTTCCTCTTGCACTCAGCAGACAGCGCTGATCACAGTGGAGTTTTTACCGGAGACTGGACTACAGATTGGACTGGTCACCCTTCTCTACAAGGGGATAAAGGGGACAATCTCTGCCCTTTCCCCAGTCTCGTGCCTCTGCATCCCCTTGTAATCGTCTTTGCATGGTGCAGCAGACAGATGAAGCACACGGGCTACTTTGACCCTTCCCTCCAGCTCAGCAAGTTGGAGGTCAAGTATCTCCTGATGCATTGCCTGCACCTGCTACACCACATCACTGTTCTCATTTTTTGCTTTGAGATATCCATGCACACATCTACCCATACACCTATATGCATATTTGTGTGTATTTATCTAAGCAGCCTCAGATTGTTATGAGTTCTGCTCATCACTTCTTGCTTATATTTCCTTTGTAAGCCCTAGAGCTTCACCGGATCTCAGAAGAACCATGCAGGGAACAGAGAAAAGTTCATCTTTGCCTGCTCGTCTGCGAGCCAGAATAAGCTGCAGTCGAGATTGATCCTTATACAGGTAGAGAGCGGGGAGGGCTTTTAAATGCAGTGTGTCCTGAGCAACCTGAAACACCCCAGTCCCTGACATTCTATGAAACTCTTTGCAGGATTATGAACATGGGCTGACCACCACTGCATCATGGCATTATGCCCGCCAAAGGTCACTTTACTTTTTTTTCTTCTTGGAAATTGATGCTGAAGATTCATTATAAATATGATATTCCATAGCAAAAGAAACACAAACATGTAAGTGAACCTGCAGCTGCCCAAGTTGCAATCTAGTCTTTAAAAGGATATTTCTTAAAGCTTGGAAAGAAATTGAACTTTCTTTGGAACAGATGGAGCTTTCTTTTGGAGAGCTTCCAGAGACAGGGAACCTTGCAGCCTTCTAAACTGCAGTAGCAATAATAATGGTGGTGATGATGATGTAGCACATAAAAAATGGATGTAAGCAAGGGCGGAAGACCCAGATGATGGACCGTGCCATCCTTGGATGGCATGTACATTTTTCCCTCTGATGTCATATTGTTGCCACAGGAGTATTGAGAAGTATTGAGGTTCTGGTGGCGGCGTCTGAAAGTAACCTGCATTTAATATTCATCACTTTCCTTCCTGCTCTGAAAACGGAACGAAAACCCTTCCCTCAGCATTTTTTCCTCGGGGTAGCCTGATTTCCGAGACTAACTCAATCATGGCTTCCCACGGGGAGGAGAGTAGAAGCGCTGCCTGTCAGCCCCCTCTGCAGTCAGAAGCGTTAAGACACCGTCTCCTTTTTACTTTTTTTTTTTTTCCCGTTTTTCCATCCTGCGGTGCCCGGGGCCGCGGGAGTCGGGCGGGCTGTGGGGGAGGGGCGGGACGCGCCGCCCCGCCCACCGCCGACACGGCAGCGCCGCCTGGCGGCCGAGCGCCGCGCTCTTTCCGTGGCGAGAGCTCGGGGCCAACTTCGGGTAGGAGCGGTCCAGAAGCTGCGTTTCGAAAGAAAAATAGCCTCAAAACGTTAAATGCGCTTAATTCTAAATATTTTGAAATGTAGACTGAGGAAAGCTGACCTTCCCTGCCTGCCCAATGGAAAACAAGGCTAGCCCTCTCGTGTAAATTCACTGCTGTAGAATATTAGCTGTGACATCAAAATATGAAACTGGCTAGTGCTTGCTTACTAGCTGTTTACACAGACCAGGGCATCAGATTAACTCAGGGACAAACAGTCCTACTATTACAAAAGGCAAAGTTAAGGCATTGCCCCGTTACAGAGACAGGCCAGCACACTTCAAAAATTTAAAATGAAGCATTTAATTCAGCTCATGAATCAGCGTGATTAAATGCCAACTTTTTGATTTGTTTCACTTATATTCAAGTTGGTGGCTAAGAAAGGTGTAGAGCGCAGGTAAGTCAGGCGATAAGCAAAGCAATCCTCCAGCAGAACGAGCACTTTTCCACGGCCTCCACCCTGCAGCCCCTGCCCCAAGAGCTGGATCTTCCCTGATGCCTCCACTCAGAGATGCAGAGGAGAAACACAGTGTCCTGCACTTCAAGGCCTGGTGCATGACTGCGACTGCTACACTGTGGGAGAACAGATAAGCCAACCAGCAAGGTATGACATGAGATTCATTTTCACACTCTGCATAAAGTTCCTTAATTTTTGCTTGTATTACTTATCTCCACTGACAGTGATAAATTACTGCGATAACTGAGTGAGATAATAGAGATAGCAATTTTCATTGTAACAGGAATTAATTCTCTCTTAATCAGAAGCTGCTTTAAAAGCATGGTGGGTATTAAAAGTACAGCTCTTCTTAATAGTAAATATCTGTGTGTCTAAAGTAGTCTTATAAACAACAATAACAACAAAACAAAACCATAAAACCAACCTACATAACTCCCACAATCAAAAAATTGGGAAGAAATACAAAATTTGAAATACACTGTTACTGTAAAATATTTGAAAATGTAACTAAGGAAATTTTCACTAGCACCAGGACGCTTCCAAATTAACTTCATGTACTGTACATGCTAAAATTGGTTTATAATTCTTTGTATTCAACTAATTCTGTTCATTAGGTCATGAAGTGCAGGTTTTATGTTAAATAATATTACCTTAAACAGACACTTAATGCTTGTACAAAAGTACTTAAAATGTAATCTAAGGTTGTTAACTCCATCACTAGCAGGTTTTGTGTAAGTGTTCTATACAAGAAAATACAAGATCAAATATTGTATTCACAGCAGCTAACCAGTGTACATTTAAACCGATCTTGATGAATGCAGCTAGTAAAGAAGTTAGTAAGCAAGGCAATAGTATTAACTTCATAGCAATTCTAGCAAGGAATTACAGAATTCTTAGAAGACATCCCTACAGTGCTTGGAACATGGAAAAACCTAAAATATGTAGGTATTCCCTACTTCAAAGGATTATGACAAACCACTGTGATATCTCATTTTGTATAACCTGCATAAAATAACTATTCAGTCTTTCCTAAACCTAAAACTTCTTGCATACAACATTCAGATCTCACAAACTAGATCTATTAGAGGTATTTAAAGTAATTTTGGACCCTTTAAAGATTTATTATATGATTTACTGTCATATATTCAAAGTACAAGGCAATCAGCTGACAAAACATTTTTTAGTGAGCACACAGGTCACTGTAAAAAACTCTTACCTTCACACCATTGTTTTCCAAACCTAATTAAGAACTTATTGCTATTGCTTCTTTCTCTAGACCATATATGTTCAGTCTGCTGTTTGTGGATAAAATGAAAAGATCAGATGTGACAACAAAACGAAAGGTACAGCCTTTATATTTTTTACCATGTACACTTCCAGGTAATCTGACAGACTGCGTGAGTTCCATTAAAAATCAAGGGCACAACTTCTTGCAAATTAGTAAAATTGGGATAACTCTGACTGATATAAAAAAAAAAAAAAAGAAAGATCTGATAGAAAAAAAAATATGTGGCTGTGACTAATTAAAGCAATAATTAGTGAGATAGTGACCTATTTTAAAGATTGATAGTTCCTCATCTCTCTTCTGTAGAGGATTCTAATGTCCAATCAGAATAAATAATTTCCTTGAAAAGAGTGCCAAAATCCCAAAAGAAAACAGACAAATCAGAGACTTTTGCTTCTTTGCATTCAATTTCAAGCAATTAAAATGTCAGATTCCCTCTCTTAGTCAAGCCGATGAAATCGGGTACAGGTTTCAGGCCACAAGTGTTTGAGAAATAGTTAGAAATTCTGACTTTTTAACCTGTCATGTAAGAAGAAGTAAGTGTTAATTTTATCATGGTCAGTATAAAGTCAAAATAATGTATGTGCCTGTTCAGATACATCTTCTGCACAAGCTTGATTTTAGTAAGCTTGACTTTTTAGCAAGATGTTGCTTTCTTAAGACCAAGAGCAAGGTTTAAACACACAGGATGAAGATCCAAAGCACGTAGGATGCAAAACATGCTTGGAAAACAATTCCGTCCTTCCTACATTAAGTCTTGCTTTAAGATGGGGCTGCAGCACATACTGCAGACCCCAGCCCTGCTCAGGGCCCACAGCTACATACAAGAGTGAGATGCCCCATGTGCTCAGAGCTCTCCTGGCTGCCAGGACAGGACAGACTATTGAATCCATGTGAGCTGAAGGTTCACACTGCTCACACGAGTAACCGGTATCACCAAGGCCAGTGTTCACACTACATGCTTAGTGCAGTCAAGTAAGTGCATCCAGGGGCTTCCTAATACTATATATGCACAAAATAGAACACTAATTCTGCATTAAGAGAATAAATGCATAATAATAACAGAGATGGCCCAGAAACACTTTTCCTGATTTATGAGAAATGTAGGACTTTTGGAATATTACATAAGAAAGAACAGAATGACTTTAAGGAGCGGGAATAATAGAAACAGAATTAAATGTCACATAAGAATGTGGAAGGTCACACTCTGGAATTAACAACACTTTTTCATGTTATAACTTAGGACTACAAATGGCTGGAGTCAGTGGGAGGAAAAAGACTCGGGATAATGTTTGGTTGCATAGTATCTGTATGCCAGGTACGTGAAAAAAAAAAAAAGGCAGTGGAATACTATTAGAGGAAATTATTTTATTCTATAACTCCAGGTGCAAGAAAGCCTTCATTGGGAATATTAAGTACAATCTGATCAGTCATGGTCAGGCAAAGGGCTGCCAAGACAGCAAAGAGGATGAAGAACCTCTGATCCATGAGGTCATTGCAAGAACTTGATTTGTCAGCTTAGCAAAGTGAAGTCATAGGGGAGGTCTGGTGGCTCTTGGCAAATACTCGAGAGAAAGAATACTGGGATAGGCAAAGAACTAATTGTACTACAGGATGCTAGCACTAATGTTATATTGGGGGGAAAAAAAAAGGCATAAACGGAAGTAAATTCATAAATAGCCTTCTAATAAGGTGGTGGAGATGAGGAGAACAGATTTTGAGAGTAACTGAATTAATTGATTAGGAAGATTATTCTGATAATTTTTCTAAAGTGGAAATGACCAAAAAAATGAAGAAATAAATAAAACAAATCTCAACCTGGATAATGAAAAATATTCCAATGTATTTGTGGGCTCTAAATGTAAAATAAAAGGTTGTTTTGAAAGAGAGAATGAGAGAAAGAGAAAGAATGAGAACAAGAACAAGAGAGAAAGAGAGGAAGAGACAGAGAGAAATGGGAAGAATAAAAAAATAAATGGAGAAACAAAGAAGGGAAAGAGAAATATTTTCAAATAAAATAAAATGTCGACACTAGTTCAAGGTGGTTTTGAGTTGAATAATTTATCAAAATGTATTGTTTCACTGTTTGGTTTCAATGAATAAGCATTTTATTCTTTAAAAATTGTTAGAAAATCCTCAATGCACTGTTATGCAAACAGCCCTCTGTTCCTCTTTGAAGTGTTTTGCATAATGACATAGACTTTAATATGTCAAGAATATTGCAAGCTTACAGAAACAGAGAATCAGGGTATATTATGGCTTTGTTAACAGCCCTGGAAATAAATTTTCCCAATCAAGGGATTCAAAAGCTTTTCTCTTTATCATTTTTTTCTGATTTTAAGCAAAGATATAAGGAAAATACAAAGTTGTTTTTGTTTTGTTTTGTTTTGTTTTAATATGGATTTTGTGGATTGAAATTAGTACATTTAGCAAAGTTTATGTTCCATTAACTGCAGGCAATGAGAGAACCACTGTTCCTGGATGTTTATGATTAAATGCACATCAGAGATCATACATATTTGTTTTGTCTGCATGATGATTCACACACAAGCATATATAGGTTCAAAATATGGATAAATAAATACACCCCAGGTATCAATTATATTAAAATTCATCCATTTTCAAACAATTAACAGTCCATAAAGGCATGTTACATCATATTGTAATATTCAGCAATATATAACTTTTATATAATAAAAATATTTTTATTTTCCCTCAATTCGGAAACAAAGCAAGCATTGGAGAAAAGTCACCTAAGGATGTAAAAGTCTGAGGAAATCCTAAATGCAGGAGAACAAGAGGCCAGAACTGAAAATGCCTAACTGTTTTTACCTTCTTAAACTACAGACACTGCTGCCTTTCCAGATATAAAACATGAGCCTGGAAAATGAAGACTATTCTATGCCTCATGTGGATGTGAAGGAGAAAAGATGAAAGACTATGCAAGTACATCTGCATGGAAGCCACAAAGTGCCTGGAATATTAGGGGAATACAGAAGCTGGGTATTTATTAGGAAGATTGCAACTGGTCTTGAGTAGAAATGAGTATTGAGATTCTGTACAAAGTTAATTGAAGAGAATTCTGAAACTTTAGAAGTTCATATCACAATACGGAGAAGCACAGAAAGTAGACAAATAGATCAAAGAGCAATAAAACTGTGATTTTTTTTTTTTTTAAGTTTATAATACATCTTCTTCAGTTGCATATGCTTATCCTTTTACCTTCAGCTCAAGACATTTGTGCAAGTTTCTTTCCAGCAAACATTAACACTTTGTGGGCAAACACAAAAATCACTAGATTTCTGTGTATCCATGTGCACATGTTTTTGTTCTTTTTATTCAAGCAGTCATCCTCTCAAAATACAAGAACATTTCTGTCCAGCAAGCAAGAACCACAGACAGATCTCAAGTGGATAAGGGATGCCTTTGAAGAGCCTTTTTCTACTGAAAACTGAAACTTCTGCTGAGCACATCAGATGAAGCTGTGTCTGTTGGATTCCTGACCGCAGCTTATTTCTTCCTTGAGCCACATGATATGGGATGAAGGGCAGAGGACACAGAATCATAGAATCATTTTGGTTTGGAAGATCACCTAGTCCAGTCAGGATCATCTAGTCCAACCATAATGGATGGTGAGAGGGGATAAACCTTGAGTGCTGGGAGTGCAATTTCAGCCCAAAGCCTGCCCTGGAGGAGGGGATATGAGAGTCTGCTAAGGCACATGAGGACAAATCATTCCTTCTGCTCATGTATGTTCAGATCTGGAACTTAGAAAGACCAATGAAAAAGGAGAGCAGAAGATTAATCCAGGCAAGAAAAGTCAACAATGAAGCACTTACAAGTGTCAGAACAGCCTTATCAATGAAAAAGAAAGATGTCTGATGTCTTGAAAGTCTTCTGAAAAACCCCTACAGAATGAGCGGTTGTAAGATGGCTTTGAATCTGCTAGAATTATACAGAAACATTAAATTATTGTGTTACATACGATCACAGAATCACAGAATGTTAGGGATTGGAAGGGACCTCAAAATATCATCTAGTCCAAGCCCCTGCTGGAGCAGAAACACCTAGATAAGGTTACACAGGAATGTGTCCAGGTGGGTTTTGAATGTCTCCAGAGAAGGAGACTCCACAACCCGCCCTCAGCAGCCTGTTCCAGTGTCTGTTACCCTCACTGAGAAGAAGTTTCTTCTCAAATTTAAGTGGAACCTCCTGTGTTCCAGTTTATACCCATTGCCCCTTGTCTTACCATTGGTTGACACCAAGAAGAGCCTGACTCCATCCTCGTGATACTCACCCTTTGTATATTTATAAACATTAATAAGGTCACCCCTCAGTTTCCTCTTCTCCAAACTAAAGAGATCGAGCTCCTTCAGCCTTTCCTCATAAGGGAGATGTTCCACTCCCTGAATCAACTTTGTTGCCCTGCGCTGGACTCTCTACAGCAGTTCCCCGTCCTTCTTGAACTGAGGGGCCCAGAACTGGACACATTAATTAATGTAACACAAATCAATATAATGCACAACAGTATTGCACATGTTCCCCATCTGAAATTCTCCATTTCCCTATTGTGTTTCAGAGTTTGCATCCTATAGCACATAATTTCTACATTTTCCTTAATTTTAGAAATTGTCCTTCTAGTGACCACTGCTCTTCTGGCTAAGGAAGACAAGGTGGGGTTTTAACCATCAACACTGTTCAGTATCAGGAGTAAAGTTGGATGAAATGAACCTTCAAACTCTAGGTGAGAGGGAATGGGACTGAAATGCCTGAGTTGCATGCAGAGTTGCTGTGCCCTCCTATCCCTAGTGCGAGCCGGCAGGCTTAGGAAGTGATTACAAGGGTAGGGAGGGATTAACAGATATCACAATAACAGATCATACTTTCTGAAGGTACTGGAGAAAAAAACAACAACTACTACTAAAAAAAAAAAAGTTTTAAAAAACAACAAACAAATAAAAAACAACCAACTAAGGAAGGCTGGAGAGATTCTGGAGAGCTCATTTAGGAGAAATGAGATTCCTGATTTTGCCTAGTTTGCCTAATCTAATGAAATGGATATTCTTACAGATACAAAAATTGTCTGAGCTCTCCCAAACAAGCAGCTTCAGAAAAATAAAACCCTATAAAATGCACAGCAAGAACTTAAGAATATGACTGAGATGAATAAGGAAACTGACTTGACACTCTTTACTTAGAAGTCTTCTACATTCTGGCTTCTGACTATGAATTATTTAAAAGGTTTTCTGAAAATATCATTGCTTATGGGAAAAATCTGCATCTCTAAAGAGACCACAGCTTTGTGGATAGGATCCCAGTTTATTATTTCAATATACCATCTCAGGGGTGCCCAGCTACTGAAACAAGAAAAAGTAATTTAAAGAAATATATTTACTGATTTTTCTTTTCTTTCTCCAAATATGATGCAATGGGTCTGACTACCCTTCACCAGACAGTTTCTAGGAGGGCATGAGAAGACAGCACAGCATGGGAGGCCTACAGAACCACACCAGCAGTTTCAGATACAGCAACTGCCAGACAACTGGCATCTAAATTCAACAATAATTACAATCTTCCATCTAACGGCTGGTTCTCACCATGGAGAACTCCAGGAATAGTAACTTGCTGGTAAGCCCATAGTTCAGTACTGGTAGTCAGTCTAGGCTTCAGTCTAGACCTGTCTAAAGCTCTTGAGATCTACCTGTACTGGTAGAAATGGATAACCATATGCATATGTATGTCGTGAAGCCGTTCAGCAAGCTGTGTCTCCAGTGTCAGGTTTTGGGAATCCCTAGTACAGCTTATTTAAGTTCCAGCTGAAGTTTCTCATTTCCCAGTGTAAGAAAGCTGTGACCACTGCAGCACTGGTTATTACAGGAGCTCTCTCATTGGAAGTGATTAAGAAGAAACTAGACCAAGTATTTCTTCAGGTCAAGCACTGCAGGGCAGAGGAGTGACATTATAAACATCACATTTCCAGGATCTAATTCGTGTGATTCTTTCCAATGCTCTCTACTACTAGCACAATGCAAATCTGTTTATAGCAAACTAGGGACAGTAGGGACTGCTTAATCAGGACAGTCTAATGTATGGGCAATTATCCAAAGCCACACATTTTCTAAATTCTGTACAGGCAGAGATGGAGCTTAAGAGCTCTGTAGGGATCAGAGCTGCTAACGAGCTTCGAAGAACGGCTCTGGGGACTGGGATGTGCATAATGAGAAAATCTGGATATTCAGTGTGAAGAACTCTCACAATTTAGACGTAGTCTATGTAAATTAAATTCGTATTTAATGTTTATCACTATGTAGTCCACTTTAGCACAGGGAGAAATTGAGTAGCCTGTGATTTTCCCCTTTTTTTGTTATTAGTGTAGCTGAAAGTGGTTCAGAAAGGGGACATCTGGAAAACTTCATCAGGTACACTGTGGGGTACTATCATATAGCTAAAATTTCCTGTCAGGTCCCATCTCTCCAGGCTACAGCATCATGTCTGCAGGATACATGCTTCTTTATTCCAATGTGTTACATTTGGACATCATATACGTACAGTGTGTATACATGTGTGTGTATATATATATACACACATATACATTTATAACATGTCTACTAAAACAAAGTGGTCTAGAGAAGCTTTAAAATACTGGATTTATAAAAAGATGAGGAAAAAAATATTCCAAAATCCTTCATTCTATATTTTCTTCTGTTGTTCCTTTCACCTAACTAAAAGTCCTTCCACTATATTTAACTTACTGAAGTCTGAAGATATCCTTAGTGCTAACCTTTAGTCCTAATCCAGTTCCTTTTTTACTGGATTGATTCAGAAAAACATCTCTGTTCAGGAAAGCACTCAAACATACACTTAAAGACATTTTTAAAGGTAAGTGACTTCTCAAGTCAGCCTAAAAATTTAAGGCAGTATTAATATATACTCCTTAATAATCAATTCAATTTGATATGCCTTCACAATGTAGTGCTGCACTCATATTCTTTCACAAGTTTCTACATTTTTACCACTAAGAAGACAAATAAGATATGGAAAGACAGCTCCACATTTTCAACAGTCGAGGATTAAGATGGTTTTGAAGAGCCTCATTGTCAGAAGAACACCAGTTCAGAAAATCAGGTTCACAATGAAAGAGTTGTCCTCTGAGCAGCCTATATCAGTAATTATTTTGGAAAACTTGACCTGCTGTTCCAGGCAAACCATTATATCTATAGCAACATACAACTCATCTTCCAGTTTGTTGCTGTGGTTTGCTAACCGTTGATTGCACTGTAAATAGTTGCTGGAATGACCACAACTGGTGTGGGTATATGGGCATGCATACATCTGTGTAAGAGATACAAACCGGTGTTTGCCCAGGCAAAGTGTCCCCACTTCCCTCGAGTCTCAGACAGATGAGGCTCCCTGAGTGTAAACAGAGATGTTCCTAAAACACTCTCCGCCACTAGTACTCCTTTACTGCAAAAAGTATGTGTGTTAAATTAATGAATGGGACTGTGACCAAGCGCTTCAGCTGTGGTATAGTGGAGGGGCTGCAGAAACTATCCATTCTGCAGCCAGTGCAGCATGGGAGAAGGACCACCACCCCCAGCCTCGCAGGCTGGTCCCCTCCCCAACCATCCCAGATGCACTCCAGTACCATGCTAGGTATTATTCTCCTCCTGACAACCGCAGGTGAGGGCATTTCCATTTTCTCCATTAACGCTTCCAGCTGTGCATTCCCCCCACTCCCACTGTTCTGTTTGAGAGACCACTCACAACTTGCAGGACTCTTCTGAAACCCAAACATTTTCCTCCTACAGCTCAGCAAATAGTACCACAACAAGTTGAACTTGCAGAGACAAAAGCACAAGCAAGGAATAAGCAACAGGGAACAGTGAGAGGGGATGGGGAAAAAGTCAACACTGTCACTAAGGCAAGGCACATAGGACTTCATATTAAAGCTTGATAACTGGTCACAGTTTACAATGGCCCAGAAACTACTCATAAGCTCCCAAGTGGGATAATGTAGCAAATGCCCTGAAGAACAGGCTTAGTTCAGAAGTGCTCAGAAGAAAAAAAAGATCTAAATGCATTTGATATGTAAATCTAACCAGCTCTATTTGCCGCACAAAAGGGATTTATCCTCTTTTCAGATTTTTAGCTTTATAATGGCAGTGGCAATCTTAGGGACATTTCTAGTCAATTTCAGAGCTCCCCGTTTTGTACAAATATGTTAGCCTAACAAAGTGGGGCTGGTCAGAAAGAAAGTTTTGCAAAAAAATGTGCTATGATTTCCAAATTCATGTTTGTTTCATATCAGAGGAAAAAATTACACTTCTCGTACGTTGCGGGGGGAGGAGTGAGCCACCATACACACATACACACACACAGGAGAGCACTTTACTCCTGCTAAATCTTACTACTGCAGTTTCTCAAACTAACACAGCCTCTCTCCTCTTAGAAGTAAAAAAAGAATCATTCAATTGCAAGCCATGATTGGGCCAATGTTGTCACTACTCAAGTAGCCTCTCTAGCTAAAAGGACAGAATTTGGTGAGTCCCTATCTCTTGAGAAACCACATTTAATTTGTGGCACTGCCACAAAAGTGGACTGGAAACACAGCCCTTCTATTAACATACCAATCAAAATTCCAAACTAAAAATGTGAAAGATTACATCGATCCAATATTCCTCCTACACACACGAAACCTAAGATTGCCATAAGGACTGTTTTTCATTAAAGTTCCATTAAATGAGTTATTATAATAAATAAGCAAATAACTTCTTAGAACCACAGCACACAGTTCTAGACAGAATAATGCAGAAGGCATGAGTTACATCAGGCATATTTTCAAGCTTGTTATCAAAACTATCAATCATGTTGTGTCTAACAAGATTCCTGCAACATGGTAATTTAAGCAAACACAGATAATTTACAAGGAATGAAGATTGTTTTTAAATTGTCTTTGTTATGCAAAAGAAAGTTTGCATTGATATACGCACCTCTACTGACTTCAGACAAATCTGCAGGAAGATGTAAACAAGATAAAAGCTGTCTAGAGCACCATGAGCTAACCAGAGCCTTGTCTGTAGACCCTGGTTCTCCTCCCTACTTTTTTTGGTCTCAGACAAGGAAAAACAAAGCACTCTCTCATTGTCATGAGAGGGGCCTCTGAGATGGATTTGAGATTCCATATCAAAATCAAAGACAGCTCTTGTGTCACACATGTTATTCAGCTTTATTGTGGTGCTGGCAAACCTCCTCAGACAAAGACATCAGATCCAGAGCTTTAGCTGTCTCTCATATCAACAATGTGTAGACAATCTCATTCAAAAACACTCATCTGTCCATCAGGTATGGTGAGAACATATAAGTTTATAGACACTACGGATTTACAGTGCATATGTGCAAGGCCTATTTTCATTCTGTGGAGCATATTTTTTTGAGAAGAAAAAACAAGACAGATCACCTCCTGCTATGGTGCCAAAATCAATTTAACATACAACCCAATAAAATTTGAACAGCACTTACAACATTACCCTTATGTTCCCCATATAGACTCTGCATTTGTGCATGCAAATGCATGCCTAGGTCTTGTTTGCAATTGGCTTATAGAGCATATAAAGACTTTGATGTCTCATGAAGCATCAGCTCCTCACTGGCTACTGATGAGAAACACTGCTTTCTAGCCAAGTCCCTGAGAGCCCTACAGTTTACCATAGCATGTGTTGATAATATAAGGATGTCAAATGTTTTCCATTATAAAGGAAAAAATTACTCATGAAACAACCTGAGCACACACTGTAACTGTTCTTTTTTATCTCAGGTGTGGAAGGTCCTCAAAGCCAAGGTCCCTCCCTGCTAGGCACTGCATGCGTGGGCTGCACTCAAGGGCTTCTTAACTACTAACCTTAGATGAAAAAACAGATACACACAAGGAGCTGAATGAAATTATAGTAAGCATACAGCAATCACGACCCATCTCATTCATAATCCTCATAACGTTTCTTGGAGACATCACAGACACTATGTGTTCTCTGGCTTGCATGTCTGAGTAGCAGCTCTTCTAGATCAGTGATATTTCAGAGCAGGAGAGCAATTGGAACTGATAATGGTGGTCTTGCACTGCTCACTGACTTCTCATCGCTTCTTGATTAAACCAATTCACTTCCAGCCCTGCTCTCCTTAACTCCCCTGTTGACTTCTGATTCAAAGATGTCCTTGGGCATCTAACTGCATGCGTGGGAAATTCCAGGGTAGAATAGCCTCAGGATATGCTAGTTGCTATTTTTGTGACTAAAAGGGAAGCAGAAACACATTTAGGAAACAACCAACCATCCACCAAAATCCACAAAACAAATAAAACAAAACAAAAACAAACAAAAGCAAGTAAACAAAAACACACACAAAACCCCCAAACAACCAAAATAAAAAATGAAGAAGAAAATAAAACCCAGCATTCAATCTAGTACACTTCCATTTCTAAAGGAGCTGGGATTGGAGTCTCAGCTGAAGGAAACCAATGACAGGCAGGAACTGATCTTTTGACTCCTTTCCTTACACACCGAAGTGGTTACTCCATTTAATTTAGCTGGACAAGTCCGACATTCGTTAATCTCAATGACATCTTGCATGGTTTATGCTTTCTCAGAGAGAAAAAGAAGAGTGAAGGAGTGGGAGCTGGCAGCAAAGTGGAGAGCCAGGAAGATTTTCACAAGCCAATATCCTAGGACAAGCCATCATATTGTTGAGAGCATTATAGACATGAGCGTCTAAGACACTTTATAAGAAACTTAGAGCTGAGGGAGATGCTGTGCTTTAAAGGGTGAAATGAAAACAATTAAGTATGACACTTCTTGTAAAATTAGAACAAATTAAAAATGCTAAGTGTCGTAACTTGCAGGATTATTGTGAAACCATAATTTTCCTGAGAGGTAAAGTGAACACACTCCACTCAGTTCTGTAGTTTACCATTATTTGCATGAAAGCATAGAGATATTAATCTTACTTAGACTTGTGTCCCTACAAAGAGCAATTTATCCACCTACCTCTTGGGGATGAGTCTCCTCCCAACGGTACCTGCCTCTCTCTATCCACTCTAGAGAAGATCCAGCTAGGCTGAATGGTTTCTGGGTCGTTCAAGTCTGGCAAGGTGGCTCTCTGGTTTTGCTAACCCTCATTCCCAGGATCACTTACAGAGCTATAATAAAAGCTGGAAGATTCAGGGCCATAACACTGGGCATAAACATATGAAGAAACATTTTATTCCAGTGCCAGAGGCTTAGTAGCTCTTCTAGCACAATTTCTAAGCTGACAGTGCTGTCTTTGCTGCTTAAACGACTGCTATGGAGATGTGGTCTCTGCAGCTACTGATAGGACAAAAACAATTTTCTTGGTCTTGCATTCACAGCACTTCCTTTAGAGGAATTATGTCTTTTCCTGGATTAAACAAATAAAATAATATTTGGGCTATATGGTTCAGATGATTAAAACATATTCACTTGTGATACTGCTTATTCCCTGCAACAGGGAGCGAATTTTTTGGATTATGCACATAGCTAAAAACCCATAAATTTTGTCATTCATATCCATAAGCAGCATGGCAAGCTTGAAAAAGCTATTACGTTTCAGTTGCACAAGTGTGTTAAATTACTCAGTCAACTGACATCTGGCATGAACTATAAATTGCTTCCAAAATTATTTTAGAAAGATTATTATATTATTATTAATTTGCTGTGTATGTCAAAGCATATCACACACGCAGCAATCCTGAAATTAATTAGCATTTTCAAGGATCACACTGAAAAGGCCCACAAAGCCAGCAGAAATAATCTCCAAGATACTAGCAGTTTAAGCAGTGCTGGCACAACTCAGCTTCAACATATTTCCTTCCATCCATCTTTAAGAATAAAACAGAAGAAACTTTTTTTAAACAATCTCTTTATAGCATATCCTTGACTATTACAAATTAAACTCAGAGGCTAAGATATCATTTGCAATTTATATTCACTAAAAATAAAGCATTTAGAAAAATGACAGCATTTTTAACTCATTTTCTAGTGATTCAAAGGAGCACAGTTAGCAGCTTAACTATTTATGCATTATTTTGAACACAGGACTCCTTTCTTGTTTTACTGTGGTCCTTCAAAATACCTAGCTAGGTATTCATTCAATATAATTTCAAATAAACAATTATCCATACCATAAAAAAACAAGATTAAATTCAACAATGTTTTATGAAAATGTTTAATTTTCAGGACACTATTAGTCCTGCTGAAATCCTGCTGATTTTTTTTTAGGTGCTTATTATCATTTTTACCTTAAAAACAGGATGACATTTCACCCAAAGCCACTCAGCTGAAAGTTCGAGAGCTACAGTGAAAAGTCAGACACCTGAAGAAGTCAGAGTATTCCAGAACCGCAGCTGTCTGGGAAGCTTCATTGCATCCTCCTTGTGGCATCACTGCACAGTCACAGAAATATTGTATGAAATCCCTTTCCCATCCATGACTGCAGCCGACAGCTCAGACTGCAGGAGCAAAAGTAATGCAGGAAAACCAAATTTGGTATTAATAGTTCCCACTTCCAAGATTTTGGACTTTGCAAATTAACTCAAACATATCCTGGGATATATTCTAGAAAGGAGGAGCTGGATGACCACTCAGCAAGTTGTTGGATGCTTCGTAGAATTGACCACACATCTCTATCCGCCACTGAGTACAATTTTACACTAATATAGAAAATAAACTTTAAATAAATAAAGGATTATTAACTCTCTTCTACCCATTAACTAAAATATTAATTTCCAGAAATATAATATTTATGGGTTCACTATAACAAAAATGTCAGAGTTAGTAAGTGATGTCAACTTGCAGAATGAAAACACCACTGTTATCAAGATCTCTGTGCTTTGAGGTTGTTTTTCAAAGTAAGGGGGATGCAAACTAATTTCCCAATGGCTCCCCACAGTCTTTGCTTTGGATTTAAAAGAAGAATGGTGACAAGCCTAAGACTGCAGTGAGAAAGCCCTCAGAACTGCCATAACTCAGCATAACCCATGCAGAAACACCTGCCTGGATCTGCAGAAAGCCTGAGACCATGCCATAAAAGTGAAACAACAAGAAGAAAATATATATTTATTTCATGAACCTCTTCTCTGAACAACCAGTAGTGGAAAACAAAAGTGGTACAGTCAACAAGATGCCCACATTGCCTCCGTATTTATGTAAACCAGAAATCTGTCATCACTGTCAGGTTTATCCACATCACCTACTTGACACAAATGCAGGTATCTAAATTGGAGGCATTCAGTTTCCCCTATGGGTCACTCACTTTCTTGGTTGACACTACAGTGAATTTAGACTATGTCAAAATTAACATATATCACAGCCTGATAGGAGTGGATCCATACAGTGAAACGGTTGGAGCCAGGAGCATCCACACTGAAAATTTGTGGGGTAGTTCTTCAGTCTAGCATCTAATCATTGCCTTAACAGTTGTAGCAGATGTGTGTTTGGTGTGTGTGTCTAATGTGCTTCTTGCATAAGGATTTCTTTATCCTACCGTAAAGAAAACTAGTTTGTGTACTCTGAGACCACCCTGTGGTGTGTACCAAAACACACTAAGGTCACAATATCATTCCTGATCCAAACTAAAATACTGAGACGGAGGCTCCTGCTACGCAGACTGTCAGAAGTTCAGGAGCAAACAAAGAAACGCTTTGACAATTTGAACATAATCTTTGGCTTTCAACCTTGTATCCTCTGAATCACAGGCAAATAAACCGGCTAAACCAGCTGTTGTGCCCATCTTCACCTTTGCAATGGATGTGTGGGGGCATGAAGGCTGATTTCATTCTTCTGGAATTTTTTGGCACTTCGCTCTCATACACTTCCAGCTCTTGGCCTGCCCTGTTAAATGACCCTACCCGAGGCATGGTGGGCTCATGGTCCTACCAGCCAGTGCTGCCGGGCCAAGGCAGAATCACAGAATATTAGGGATTGGAATGGACCTCAAAAGATCATCTAGTCCAATCTCCCTGCTGGAGCAGGAACACCTAGATCAGGTTACACAGGAAGGCATTCAGACAGGTTTTGAATGTCTCAGAGAAAGAGACTCCACAACCTCCCTGAGGAGCCTGTTCCAGTGCTCCGTCACCCTCACCGTGAAGAGGTTTCTTCTCAAATTTAAATGAAACCTCCTGTGTTCCAGTTTGAACCCATTGCCCCTTGTCTTATTGGTTGTCACCGAGAAGAGCCTGGCTCCATCCTTGTGACACTCACCCTTTATATATTTATAAACACTAATGCAGTCACCCCTCAGTCTCCTCCAAGCTAAAAAGACCCAGCTCCCTCAGCCTTTCCTCATAAGGGAGATGCTTCACTCCCTTAATCATCTTTGTTGCCCTGCGCTGGACTCTCTCCAGCAGTTCCCTGTCCTTCTGGAACTGAGGGGCCCAGAACTGGACACAATATTCCAGATGCGGTCTCACCAGGGCAGAGTAGAGGGGGAGGAAATCCTCTCTCGACCTACTAACCACATCCCTTCTAATACACCCCAGGAGGTGCTGCCCGCCCCGCTCCTCCCCAAGCGAGCCCGGCACGGCCAAGGGGAGCGGCAGGAGGGGAAGCACCAGGGTTCGCCGGCTCCGGCTGCCTCTCGCCGCGATATCGCCGGGCAGGGGCTGCCTGCCTGCGTCCCCCCGCCGCCAGCCCCGCCGCCAGCCCGGTCGCATGGTGCCATCTAGTGATGGGTGCTCGGAACAGCACCGCCCGGCACACGGACCGCACCGCCCCGACAGAGCGGCCCGGCCGCTTCTCTCTCTGAAAACAGAGACTCAAACATCCCTAGAAACTAGGTGGCAAAACAGCCCCATATCATATTCAGCTTCTAGATAATGTGATTAGTTAGCAGTCCCAGAAATGCCCTAGTGCCAGAGCTAACCAGACTCAGAACGATTAATTACAAATTACAAATTTTACAAATTACAAATTACAAATCAATATGGCCCAGGACTGAAGCATGTGATGTTTCAGCTGGCAGGGTCAGTGCAGGCAAGGGTAACAGAGGGTTTATTTGCAAGGTTGTGATTATATGCTTATATGACTCTGGCTATGTCAGTTAGCTTGTCATAGAGACAAAATGTCCAACGTAAGTTTTTCTTACTAGAGTTCATGAACAATTTTGTGGTATTCTAAGTGACACAGAAGCCAAAGTACAGTGAAACAAAATATCCAAAACCTGTAAGGCACCTGATACTGGCCTAAAAGTAACACATCTTTAATCAGGTGGGCAGAGTTGTTTATCAACTATCCGACTTTTTATGCTTATAGGATTTACATTTTCAAGCCACTATTCAAATGTTTATTTACTTCTAAGAGAAGTGTTTGATTCTTATATATTCAAGTGATGTTGGGTGCTGGGTCCATTTAAAAGGAAAAAAGAAAACCCTTCACAATCACAAAATCAGAAGAATTTGTAATACTTAGTTTGATTTTAAAGATCAGTACTAGGGCAATCAAGTTAGAATGCCCTTTTATCCAAAATTATCCATCCATGACCCCACGCATTCAGGAAAGCCTTTCAACTTGTTCTTCCATAAGCATCAAAATAGCCACACTTCACAGTAGTTTTCAAAGAAGTTTAGAGCATTTTTCTGTTTGTCTGACTGTCAGCAGGAAGTATTCATCCAGCAGAAGGCAAATACATTAAGAGAAGAAGGCAAAATTAGACAGTCATGGAGAATTGAGAACTCAGCAGCTGTTTCCCCTTGAATTATCTACTTAGGAGTCCCTTCTCTGCATGCTTGATGTGGGAACAAAAGAGGCTGCCGTCCGTCCTCCCAGCCGTGGCTGACAACCTATGACAGACTATCTGCAAGCTGCAGATCCATTACTGACTTACTGGGATGGCTCAGGAGACATCTATGATGCCACTTTCAGGCATGGCCCTACACCTGCTAAAAGGCTGGATAATTCCCACTCGGGCTCCTTGGTGAAATGCCCTCTTGGGGTTTCTGTATGTTTTATTTAGTATTTTCATGTCAAGTTGCTCAAGTGACTGCATAAGGACATGAAGCATGTCTCTATCTCTTGAGGGACACATCTCCTGAGATCACCATTCAGGGCCCTTCAAGCTGTCCTGTCTTTCATATGTAGCTCATCTCTCAGCTGGTGATGAAGGGTAACCTCTTTTGGCACTTTCTTCATCTGATCTGGACAACCCTGGAGTACGCATGAGTTAACTTCCTGCAGCTCTACATCCTGACTGACGCTTTGCTGCATCAACTGGATCCTCCTCTCGAGATATGAAAGCCCTGTCACATGTTGACAGACCCTATTATGCCACAGAATAACCTGAGTTTTATTCTGTAAAAGATGCTTTGTCTTAGCCAGCATAATTAATGTGAGCAATGGCCTTTCTGGGTAAAACTCTCATATTTGAAGTTTTTTCAAAGCTGCAAAGGCATCCAAAGTCATTGTGAGTTCTTAGTTTTGAAACTGGAAGAATATCCTTGATGTGAAATGCTATTTCTTTGTTTCTAAGACCCATTTTGCAAGAACATAAAGAAAATTGGATGAAGCTCTAATCATTAAGGATGTTCAAGGATGACTATTCACTTGAGAAAACTAGAGGAACAACACTAAGTGTGAAAACAAGAATCATTAGAAACCAGACAAGATTACAGAGTTCACGGAAATCACCAGCTATTAAAAAAAAATAAGTCAAATTAGGACTGCTTTTTCACTTTTAACAATATGAGACTCTTGCATGCAGAAAATAAAGGCACATTTTGCATGGTAGAGCTCATTTGGCCCAGTGATAGTGTTTGGTGTCTGCAGCAGAAGTGATGTAGTTTGACTGGGAATATGAGGAGAAGACACCTTCCCTGGCTGTCCACAGGACAGCAGTGCTGGTCATGCAGATAGCCAAGAGCCTGCAAAGAGCCGCTACCTGGCAGAGTTGGGCTATTGTCATATTCACAGCCAAACAGCAGATAGAATAGCAAGTGACATGCCCGAAAACAAGGATTCTGCTTCTCCAGATACATTTACAACTCAGAGCACACAAAAAGCAGACAAGAGCAAAGCAAACTAAGCAAACAGCCTACGCTAAGAATGACCCAAGAGAGGTTTACTCAAATTAGTGTCTTTAAGTGCAACTAAAAAGTCACAGAAAACAATCACATATTAATGATAGTCCCCAAAGCTTTTTTTTTTGTTACTACTTTAAGGGGTTTCAACCTCACCACTAGGGATTCAGAAGGATAAGTCAAGTACCCAGGCCTAAGTTTGCAGAAGTATTTCTGATTTCGGTTTGCTCAATTTTTAGACATTCCTATATGAAAACCTGATAAGGTCTTGAGCACCATTGGAGTCAATGGAAAAAAAAAGACTTGAGTCAAAAAAATTACTGTGGCTATACATATAGAGACACCATCAGAGATAACTAAGTTATTTGTGCCCAAAGTTACCTCATCACTAAACTATGCTGAGAAGAATTGGTGGTGATGTTTAAACATCCTGAAACATACAGTCCGAGCAAATAAACCCACTTAAATTTCATTCTACCGAATTCAAGAGGAGGTGATAGATTATAAATAAAAAGCAAATAATCCCAATCTACCTACTTTCCAACAGCAAACAGGGAGGGCTGGAGCTCCCCTCCAGCTTGTGCTCTGTACCATTCTCCTTCAGTGGTTCACCCCAGAAACATCTTACATTCTTTCTACCTTTCTTTTGTATGTGTTCTTCATGTTCAAGTTCAGATGAAATGTCAGTCTCCTATTTTAAGCCACAGTTTATGCAAGATGAACTTTTCAGTTAACTACACAACATTTGAAAAGGCAGACTCTAGGAGGATTCCAGGTTCTTGTCCTAGATGTGTCCCATTCCCCCAGGCCCCCCCCCCCACACCAACTTCTTTAATCAAGCCTGTAAAAAGAAAGTTCACAATGTGATAACTATGTTCATTTTGGTCACACCCCACCCAACCATATGCTGTTGTTTTTTAGCACACACGGATTTTTTTCATGCTAGCAATATGTTGGAGCTTTTTGGGTTTTAAGTGCTGAAATTAAATTACTTCTGGTGTGAAAACTGAAACCACCTCCAGCAACACTCAAGAATTCCTGAAGTTTTTGCAGATTCCACAATATTTTGGATGCGGAACAGAGGAAGTGTACCTCTTCTTTCCTGCTTTCTTGAATCAGTTTACAACACAGAGATACTTCAGCTAACTCACTTAGGACACACCTATACAGCATATTGCAGTGTGGCATGAACATGGCACAGCTTCAGGAATAATTGGTTTTGATGAAGGCAAGCAGATGAAGACAAAGCAGTTACATAGCAACATTTTGCACAAGATCATTTGATTAGAACATATAAGCAGAAAACATGGACAGCTACAAGTTGTTTATTCAAATCTCCTGAATTCATTGTTTGTTTTGCATGAGTTAGGTATTGCATGATGAAAGCACCAAAAGAAAATCCAGCATTTTCAGCGTATCAACTATCATTTAAACACATCCTTATATAATTCAAATAAGGAGGAAGCAGAACTATAATAGTATTGCAGTTCACTCCTTCAGATGCCAAGTTTCCAGTATCCAAGTACATTAATAAGTCATTGCTTGTTGCAAAGCGACTGCCATGTTTATCTTAAAGATATTAATCTTTAAACTTGGAACCTATAAAATGAAATTTAAGTGGTTTTTTAAATATATTTTGCATACTGCAACAGCAGAAAAAAAAAACCCTCTGAATTATGGACCTGCTTCTACCAGCTGGGCCTGGTGTGTATTTACTGCATATGAAATATACTTGATTATTCCATTGACATTTTTAAACAGTTCTACCATATTCAGATAACTGACTATTGATAGCTCCAATTACACATATCCAAGAATCTTATAATCTTTACTATATGTATCCACATACCACCACAGAGATCAATATAACAAGCACTCTAGGACAGAAGAAGAAACAGAAGAGCTTCCAGCTTCCTCAGCTAAGCCTGACACAGTCTTTCCTCCAGGTAAAAAGCACATTTCAGTAGAAGTCTTCCACAGAGCTCAGCTTCTAACAGGCAGAGAAAAAGATTTTGTCTCACAAGGCTGCAGTTCCTCACCTTTGAGTCCACTCGTCTTGAGTTGCACAGAAACATACCTCTTCTTCTGCCACCTCAACGTCTCCCTTTCTTCATCCTCCATGTTTGATTGCCACCACCACCAAAAAGAGCACTTTGATATTGCCACCGAAAGAGACTTGAAATATTTCCCAGCTGAAAGCCAGCTCACCTACTCATTAAATAATCCTCATGGACAAAATAAGACATATTTCATTCCCCCTCTCTCAGAGTCCTCTTCAAATAATGGGCTGCGCTGTGAAATACAGGTTTCTATCTCAGTGAATAAAACATGGATTTCTACCTCTGCCCTGCTGCTCTTCCTTGTCATACTGAATACACAAGGCCCAAGTTCTGTTTCCTTCCTCACTTCCTTCTCGTTCAGTAAGTCCACTTCTCCTACTTTGTTTTAGCTACACACACCTAAAATTTTCTCAGCTTTAATATAGCAGTACTCTTGACCCAGTCAACAGCTGGAGCACTTCACAAATTTGTACAGAGATGGTCTTTCCAATGTCAGCCATCACAGAGCTGACCCTTGGGCCTCCTACATGGACAAGGTTTCCATTCTGTTCACAAGCCCAACAGAGCTCTCCTCAATAGCCACCCAGATTGCAAAGAGTCAGAATCAGTCCTGTTATTATATTTCTTCTTGAGTTTTTATCGATTACCATCATTATATTACTGTTTATTAAAAATGTTTGTCTTCGTGTTTGTTTGGGGTTTTTCTGCCTTAACAATATACTGTACTATAAAATAGAACATTTTTGAAGAATTTTGAAAACATTATTTTGGAAAAATAATATTTTCAGAATTCACAAATGAGAATTGCCTTGAAAACATCCAAAGAGAAACAATGGAAAGAAGACAAGAAAAACTGCCTGAATGTAGAACCATGATGTTTGTCTAAGGAGAGTTCAGTAACTGACATTGCACAAACCTAAATATTTGACACTGATGTCATTGTATTATTTAAAGAATCAACAACAAGGAAAACGTTTCGTTTCAATAAGAATTCTAAGCTGAATCTCATTTTCATTGTGTTTGGATGTCTTTTGTCTTTCTTTCCAGAATGATTCAAGCATCAAAGTACCCCATGATAGAACACCCTCCAAAAGTTTGTTTTAAACAGGAATTACTTGCACTTCAGTGACAGTGGAATTAAGAATTATTTCTAGTCAAATTTCCAGTTGCCATACTGAGTCAAAAAATACAGAATCATTTGCAGTGCATAGACAAATCATGAACTGGAAATTTGTTTGTTTGTTTGTTTTAAAAAAAAAAAAAAAAGGAAAAAAAAAACCACCTGTATCTTTTGGGAGTTATTCACTGAAAGTGCTTAGGGTAAGATTAAGGGAAGCATCATTTTCACCAGCTTTGAAAAGTGCAATATGTTCCAGGTAAAACTCCATCACCCTCAGCAGAGTGTGATTATTTTTTATTTTTAAGAAGTCAAACAAACACTCCCCCCTTCCGCTCCGTCCCATCCCCCCCCAACAAACCTTAAATCTTTCTCCCAGACCCTTAGATATTCTTTGCAAAAACTTTAAACTCACACAGCTGCATATTCTTTAGCACAAAGACTCACAGCAGCCTCTTTCAATATTCCCCTATCACTGTGAACCAGCAGGCATCAGCACACGGCTCTGGGCAGGTTGGTAACACCTGCTTAGGAGGGTCAGAAAAATTCTGGCATCAACTTCCACTTCTGGGAAAACGCAAGAACGGGTCTGAAGTGTTTTTCAGACCCTGAAACATTATTTTATTGGTTTCTAAATATAAACGTTTATTATGATTTGTATTTTCAAGCAAGCAGCATTCCGCATTAGCATGTTACAGAGCCAAAGGAAGGCCTACTGATGATATGGCACGATATCTTTCCTCCATTTGAATGACCAGAACTACCTTTGGACAATAAGGCAGAAGACTATATTTCCTACATTTGCATAAAATGAGAATCACACAGATGGACAACACATGCTTCCCATAAGTCCAGTGTGAAAATTACTCTATCACTTGTCGTTGTACCCAATCTTTCCACATTTCTGGCAATTCACATCTTAAACAAACAAGAATTGTGACAAGCAAAACAGATGGTCTCTCCTCCTCCTTCCTAAAAGTTCCAAAGGCACATTTCCCAAAATTCTTGCTTTATAATGGTGCTGTTCTACTTGTCACAGCAGTTTTGAAGGAACTTTCAGTAATACACAAATAGCAGGCCTAAGCCTCTTTTACATTGAGGTCCTGGAAAACCTGCCTGTGAGTGCAAAGGATCCACACAGTGAATGAGCTCAAGCCCCCCGGATCTTCTAGGTGAGCTTAAAGAGGTGTCAGTCAAGCTGTTTAAAGCAGGCTTGCTATTCAAAAGCAAATCCTGTTTCCTTCTCCATTTATAAACTAGATTATTAATTGATGTCAGGTGTCAGCTAAGGAAAACATGCCGTGCAACAAAGGGCCCTCCTAATCAGTGGCACATGAGACTCTTTGTTGGGAGTGTTCACAACAGATATAGAGCTAAGAATGCCTTTATGTCCCATTGTGGCCTTACAGCATATCAGCCTTCTCATTTCTCTTCTAACTCCATCCCATGTAGTCTTCTGCTCAAATGTGCCAACTATGGTCACAGGTATCCATCTCCTACACAGCAGGAACTGTGCAGTATCTAGAGACCTGGGAGAGTCAGATGCACTTTGCACAGAATGTGGACCACCACATGCCAGTAACTTAGGAACGAGCTGATGATGGGCAAAAATACCAAAATCTTTGATGAACCCGTGAACAAAGCCCTCAGAAGAGAATGAAAAGTGAGCAACAGCAGTACAAAAGAGGCTGCAAAAAGATGTTTGAGAGCATAACCTAGTTAACCTTAAGCAACATAGCCTGAAAAAGTAAACACTTGCTTCACAAGAAACAAGTATTAATAAACAATACAGCCATCATGCCGGCAACCTTGTCAGCCTTTGCAACACCATTTCAGAAACTTGTCACAGCCCATGCAATGATGTGTATGCATTTTGTAGACACAGAAATGAATAGACTTGCAAGAGAACGTGCACCCATATATTTTAATTGCTCCACATGGGCAAGCAGGAGTAAGAAGTCCTTGGTTAAGGTATTGCTGAAGGAATAGTAAGTGTGCATCTGTAGGGGACTACGGTGGGTCCATGGATTCCCTGACGGATCTACGGCAGCTCCCCCCTGCTGCTCTATCAGCTGTACCGGGCTCTGTGTCCACAGCTCGTCTTCGGCTGTCACAGCTTCACCGCTGTCTCTTCTTCATGTGAGATCCTTCTTCATGCAGGACCACGTCGGGGTCATCATATGTCGCGGTTGAGACGAACAAAAGACATAGACCAAGTTCTTCCAGGATGAAAGTAGTAGATGTCATTTATTGCCACAAGTGCATTTTTATACAGTTTTACCAATTCTTGTGTCTCTTCATTACTGGTTACAAGTTACAGCAGTAATATCTCATTGGCTAATTTTACTATCATCAATGTTACTCTTCTACTCCCTTCTCTCTCACGAGTACATACATCCTTAACATCTCTGGATACTCCTTTACTCCCATCTTTTTCACGGTAGGCCTTCATATCTTCAAGGCTAATTTCTGTTCCCATGCCCTCTGTCAGGGAATCCACGGACCCACCGTAGTCCCCCACATGCATCCCATCAGAAAATGAGACACAAGCCTGGCTCTTTTTTTGCTGCCTGTGTTCTCCCATGGTTAGTCTACCATAGAAAATGTGGGGCATTATTGCCACTGTCCTAAAAGAAAGCAACTGTTGTGAGCTGCATTTTGAGAGGAGTCTGATCCTGTCAGACCATATCAGGTTGCGTCTGAAAACACCTACTTAAGGAGCCCCTCAGCCAGCTTAAAGGAGGCAAATCTATTTACTAAACACCATAAGGTGACAGAGAGGTTTGTGGCAGCTCCAGTACCCTCTAGGTAGAAGGTTGGCAGATGTTTTTTTCCAGACTCAATTTCAGGCTCAAGTGCCTGAGGGACTGTATTAGGTGTCCCACTCTGGCTCTAAGCCTTGTTTAGAGGCAATGTATTTAATCCCCTACCTAGGAGACAAAGGGAAGGCCTTATATTTTCTATATATCCTGCACACTTCCTAAGCAAGACTTTGACATGTTCTTTTCACAGTAAAACTTTTACGTATAAAATCAGATGCTTCTGAGTATCAACAGCAAACAGTAGAAATTAATACTCAACAGGACAGAGTGCTAGTGAAAGTTCTCTTGTAGGCCACCTAAGTCCTTAAATTTAACTCCATAATTAACTGACTGGATGGCACCAACAGTTGATTTGCTGGTTGAAAAGAAAGAGAGAATACGGAGCCTCTTACTAATGATCAGGATCTGTCACTCTCATTTACGCTGAATATCATTTCACTGCCCAAACTATCTCTTCCATTTTAGTTGACCAAGTCAAGACATCATTAAATTAGGTTGAGCAGTAATTTATGCCAAAAACACTCCCACTGGTACTGCTGAACTATTTCTGGAATAAATTACTATTCATGTTTATCCCTCCTATTGTTCCCTTCCCCTAAACAATGCAAAGCATAGCAGGAATAAGGGCCATTTTGCATTAAAATGGATAACAAAGACAATAAGTCTGTTGTGAAGCATTTATAAACTTTTATCCAGAGACAGAAGTCTTCTATTTGACTGTATGTTCAGTACATCTAATCACGAGTATCCCTCTTCTACCCTGATAATATGTTTTGATCCCAGGATGAAGCAATCACTTCTGAAGCAAAAAGCTCATTCAGTTTGTATACTCACGAGCTCACGGGAGTCTCTGCTTTACACATAAAAACTACATCTGCATTGCTGAGTTGGGACAAGCTCTGCTTCAGTTGCATTTAAAACTAGATGAAGTCATTGCTGGACCGCTCTCCAACATCTTTGCCAAGTCTTGGGAAATGGAAGAGGTGCCCAAGGATTGGAGGAAAGCAAATGTCACTCCAGTCTTCAAAAAGGGCAAGAAGGAGGACCCGGGTAATTATAGACCGGTCAGCCTCACCTCTGTCTCTGGGAAAGTAATGGAACAGCTAATCCTTGGTGCCATCTCAAGGCATATCAAGGATAAGAGGGTTATTAGGGGCAGTCAGCATGGCTTTACCAAGGGTAAGTCATGCTTGACCAACCTCATAGCCTTTTACGAGAATGTAACAAGGTGGATGGATGATGGCAGAGCAGTGGATGTGGTCTACCTTGACTTCAGTAAAGCCTTTGACACAGTCTCCCACAGCATCCTCACAGCTAAGTTGAGGAGGTGTGGTCTAGACAATAGAGTAGTGAGGTGGGTTGCAAACTGGCTTAAGGAGAGAAGCCAGAGAGTGGTAGTCAATGATGCGGAGTCTAGTTGGAGGCCAGTATCTAGTGGAGTGCCTCAGGGGTCAGTACTGGGGCCAGTATTATTCAATATATTCATCAACGATTTAGATGAGGGAATAGAGTGTACTATCAGCAAGTTTGCTGATGACACTAAGCTGGGAGGAGTGGCTGACACGCCAGAAGGCTGTGCTGCCATCCAGTGGGACCTGGACAGGCTGGAGAGTTGGGTGCAGAATAACCTAATGAAATTTAACAAGAGAAAGTGTAGAGGCCTGCATCTGGGCAGGAACAACCCCAGGTTCCAGTATAGGTTGGGAAATTACATATTAGATAGCAGGTGTAGGGGAAAGGGACCTGGGGGTCCTGGTGGACAACAGGATGACCATGAGCCAGCACTGTTCCCTTGTGGCCAGGAAGGCCAATGGCATCCTGGGGTGTATTACAAGGGGGATGGTTAGTAGATCGAGAGAGGTCCTCCTTCCCCTCTACTCTGCCCTGGTGAGACCACATCTGGAATATTGTGTCCAGTTCTGGGCCCCTCAGTTCAAGAAGGACAGGGAACTGCTGGAGAGGGTCCAGCATAGGGCAACGAAGATGATTAAGGCAATGGAGCACCTCCCTTATGAAGAAAGGCTGAGGGAGCTGGGTCTCTTTAGTTTGGAGAAGAGGAGACTGAGGGGTGACCTTATTAATGTTTATAAATATATAAAGGGTGAGTGCCATGAGGATGGAGCCAGGCTCTTCTCGGTGGCAAACAATGATAGGACAAGGGGTAATGGGATCAAGCTGGAACACAAGAGGTTCCACTTAAATTTGAGAAAAAACTTCTCAGTAAGGGTGACAGAACACTGGAACAGGCTGCCCAGGGAGGTTGTGGAGTCTGCTTCTCTGGAGACATTCAAAACCCGCCTGGACATGTTCCTGTGCAACCTCACCTAGACGTTCCTGCTCCAGCAAGGGGTTGGGCTAGATGATCTTTTGAGGTCCCTTCCAATCCCAAACATACTGTGATACTGTGATACAATAAAAGACTTGTTAGTAAATAGTATATATAATTTATCAACTGAACATTTCCTTCAGGGACATGTGTTCCTCTGTTACAATCAGCACAAATAGAAATATAATTACTCCACACAATCTCTGCCTCTCAGCAAACAAATACTTATCAAGTGGAAGCTTGAAGGCAAAAAGGTGTTCCTGTGAACACCTGTACCATTTGCCATGTTACCTTCTTGTGACCAAAGCTGCTGATGCAAGAGCACCCGCCCTAACTTCATAAGCTCTGTGTTCCTCCTGATACACGTGCAGGAATCTGCCTGGCTTGAGGGACCAAGGGCATTGCACAGAGAAGAAACAACATAGGCCAGGTTCTTTAAAACTAATCGCAGCAATCTGGCAAATTTTTGGCATGCAGCCACCCCCAGAAGCCATTCAAAAATGCCAGGTGGCTCTGTCTTGCCAGCGAAATGATTTGGCAGAGATTTTGAAATGAAGCAATTCAAAGTGAAAATCATCTGCCCTTTCTAAACAGAACTGTCTCAAGCACCATAGCTCTAGACCCTCTTAATTACCGCATACCCCAAAATTTCTGATTAAAAGTACAGGAAGTCAAATAAATAATGTAAGAGAACACAGGGTAAATCAGCCCTTCTTCCAGCAGATGGTTGCCTGGACAGTAAGAGGCTAGTTGCTCCCCTTCTACAGCCAGCTGGCATCAGCTGTAAGGTACTATTAAATATCCTTTACTAGTGCCAGCTGGGTGTTACAAGGCACACAGCTTACCCTACAACCCAGTAGCCCTCTCAGTGCCCAAGCTAATGGGATTTGCTGGAGGCTGCCAGCACATCGACAAGATCACCCAATTGCCCTATGTCTTGGTGGTTGGGCACCACTGAGTGGGCTCCACTGTCCACAGGATATGCCAGAAGAGCTTAGTGCGCACACAGTATTCAGAAAGAAAGGCACCAAAAATGGCAGGAAGGAGACATAAAATCCCCTCTGGGGATCACCCAAGAGATCCAACCACCCTTGGCACTCCAGCCACCAGGCTTATTTTGAAGACACCACAGTTACCCTTGCTATCTCCTCTTACCTTCACAGCCCACCCTGCAGTGAGTCCTCACAAGCTCCCAGGTCCAAGGTAGTTCATTTCTAATCTTGGCCACCTTTTCCCTAAGAAGAAGCATCCTGCACATCTGTCAAACTCAGGCTCCTGCCTCTACCAGAGAGGCCCTGGGAGGAGAAATTGAAGGACTGTGAAGGGGCTCATCCTTCTGCCCCTTATGCTGGGTTACTCTTCCCTCCTTGAGACTCAAGTCATTCAGACCATTACCACCTACGTTTTTGCATCACAGTTCAGTGATAGCGCTATGCATGCCTACATGAGGCAGTCACCCAAGTAGGTCTGACACAGCATAAGTGAAACAATTTTCTTCTGGCTTTTTTACATGCAGACATTTCAGAGCTGTAAGACAAGACAGGGGGGATTGTGAGGCAGATTTCCTGTGTTCTTTTCCCTACACCACTACCCGACCTTCCATGTAACCTCAGAAGAAGCCTTCAGCTCCTTTACTCAGCTACCTTCCTGTAAAACAGGGTTAACCATACCTAGAGGATTCACTGCAGGCTGAACATCATTAGGCCTAATTCATGCTATTACAAGGAGCTTTTTACAGTCCATAGTACCTAAGTGTCATATATTTACATGGCTTTCCCCATGCTACAAGGCAAAAAGTATAATTGGCTCGACATCATAATAATGGTTTTCATAATTACTGTAAGACTGAAAAAAACATTTTCATAGGTATTTAAAGGCCAGCAGGGAGCTCTCTAGGCTTGTTCTCCCGCATAACAGTTTGTAATTTTTTTTTTCATAGTGATTCCTCCACCAAACTCACTCATCTGTGGTTTAGATGTAGCAATTTTCATCCTTTTTGGCTTGCGCTTTTCAAGGAGAGGCGTTAACTTCTGTCAAGCCTCCAGGCAATAAAGCTGCCTTTTTAAGCTCTCCTTTGAGATCTCTTAGAAATAGTCCACAGAGACCAACAGTCTTCTGATTAAACTGATTAGAGCTTATTGTGTTCACTGCTTCAACTATTTTCATTCCTGTCTCTGAAGAGCTGTGTTTGCTTGCACAGACTCAGACAACCCTGCAGAGAGCAGCAGAACTTCTAACCAGATGTGGTGTTTCAGAGATTTGGGTCTGGGGAAGATTTTCCCCACCATCAGTGTAAGTGTGCCATCCTCTGGACAGTGCCCTGAAGCACCTTTTCCAGACCACCAAGATCCTGAGATAAAGATCAGTGATACCAGTCGGGTCCAACAGGTTGTGAACCCAAACCAAAAGCCAACTGCATCTGTGTAAAACTGAGTCCTGTTTAGCTCAGCCAGGAGCTTTCTACTATCAGCTCTATAGCTCACTGCTGAAAACAGACCTCATCCTGTCACAGCAAGCATCGCTGTTCATTTTCAGATATTAAAAGTCTATGTAACCCATTTCCACCCTTGCATTTCTGCTTTCTTTTTCTCTGTACCCGTTGCAACCAACAGAGTCATGAACCCAGCACCACACTTGTCAGAAGCTGTGCCAGCAGGCAAAGCTTTCTCCACTTAGGCCCTGTTACTGTCTAATTAAATTTTCTTCTTTTCAGTTAATTATTTTGTCCATTTTAAGCTTTACATTTTGCCTCTCTCTGTCCTGAAGAGAAAGAAATTAGATAGTGCTGTGCAGCAGAGGGTCAGTCTCTTTGAGGGGACTGCACAGGGTATTTTGGACCCTACTTTGCAATAAGCAGCAAGTGTTTCACAAAGAGTGTCAAGGCAAAATGCAAAATGTCTTATAGAGCAGCAGTACACAATACCACAGGGATGGAGTAAGCACATTGAATCTCCAGATGCGGGGCAAACTGTATGGCAAACTCCTCTCCCTAGGGAGACAGACCTGTAGTCCAGCAGCATTTCTCTCTGTCCCTTCCTACTAGCTTGAAGACCTACAAGCCATAAACTCACTAGACTGATTTTAAGTTTTACTGTTTATTACAGTATTCCCAGGCCAGGTCAGACTATTTCTTCTTGAGTGAAAACTCTAGGTTTTGTTATTAGATCTTCATAATGGCATCTTACTCATACTTCTTGGAAGCAATGTACCTCGATGGGCAGTTTTCTAAGTGATCAGATTACAATGGACTAAAATGTGATGAAAGTGCTGCACAAACCAAGTTACAATTGAAAGCCAGCATTTCTAAAAGTGACTTATCTAGCGATTAATAGATGGGGAAAAGAAGAAAGGAAGAGAGATCTCTACTGAAGAGAGCATTGTCAGAAACATTTGTTCTCACTGGACAGTAAATTGACCAACAGTTTGTTCTTAGGAAAGCAGAAGCTGCCTTCTCACAATTGGGCTATCAGACTAAAAATTGTGTTAAAAGAAAATTAAAATTAGAAAATTCAAGCAATCAGTAGTTTACAATAGGAAAAAAAAACCCTGTCTATCCAGATTTCATCCATTTTGTCCATAAAGCCTGTCCACATTTCATCAATTTTGTCTATAAGCATTGTGAGATTAAATACTCCATTTTGTGTCACAGAAGACATATTGTGACATGGCCACGGCATCATATCCCAGGCTCATTCAGTGTGCAGAACAGCTGATGTGCAAACTCTTATTCAACCTTCCTGCATACCCTCTCTCAGGCATTATTTGCAGTGCCACAGCCCAATATTTTATCAAGTATGAAGTCATTAATTATCTCCTGGAAGTTTCTGTGATTATTTCCTGTCACAACAACTGACCCATAGCCGTTATGAATTTGTCTTTCTGGTATGCCCCAGAGATGAGAGTAAGGACGCCTTGCAGAAGGGAAGCTGAGACACAGGGGTATCTGAGTCCCATTTAGTTGATTGTTCTTCAGGCAGTTTTCAAAGAGTTTAACATTTTGTAATATCAAGTGGCAGAGAACCCTAGAACAATTTTCATATGTATAGCTCCTGCAGCATAACATCTTAGCTCTGTAGCTCCTAGATGTCCAAATGACCTTCCTGAGATGATCTTGCAGATAAGCAATTAAGTAGCCGTTACTAAAGACGTCACATCCATTAGTGACTGACTTATGGTTGCACAGGCAGTGTTAATTTAAGTACTTCCCTACAGCAAGCTTCATTGCACATAACCGTATTTTTCCTTCTGCTTGAGGTGAAGCAAAAGTGAGGGTTCACATCTACTATTGACGCAGCTAACAATTGAGTCCCACAACCCTGCACCCCTCATGTCTGTCCTGTGCCACTTGAGCTTCTCCCTCTGCTCCTAGCCACAGTCATTGCCATGTCTCTGTTGCAGGCTAGCTCAGATTTTCAGTCCCTTCCAGCTCTTCTAAACATTTTTTTCCCAGCCTCTGCCTTTCTACCACTTCTTCTGTAATCCAGTGTGATAGATCCCTCTGTTTATGCAAACACATTGAGGGGAAGCACCAAGAGAGCAAGACCAGGTGTGTAAGTTCATCAGATATGACCAGCTGGAAGCCAGAGACATATCATGAAAAGCGTTAGAGAATCTGAAGTAAACAGTGTTGTTCACAGTTCCATCTTTAATGGGTGCAGCAGTGGCTGGCACAACTGTGTCTTTTCATTGTAACACAAAGATGGCAATTATCTCATTGCTACCTAGCATTTGCCTCAATTAAATCTCATGACAATGGGTTTCCCAAGGCAGCAACAAAAGTGCCGTAAGGTCTGGTCTGCACTTCAGTGTGTCATCTGTCCAGTTGCAACAGTTAAACTGCAGAGAGAAAGGAAAGAGCATATGCTATAGAAGAAGTTACTGCTTATTTAAATTGTGTCCCCACCAAGAAAGCTCACAAAACTCCCTACAGGCCTTTCTAGTGCAGATGCGTACACTCAGAACATTGCAGACCGTCACCAAGCAGTGCAGGGTTTCCTCATCTCACAGTCCTGGAATAATAAACCCCAGAATAATCCTGAGAGGTAGTTTATGGTCATGTCTATTCTCTGCTTTTGAGGAAGAACAAAGAGAGTGTAATGGCTATACCAAGAACAGGATTTGAATAGCCTGCATAACTTATTATCAATAAAACATAACTCTCTCCTGTACTATGCCACCAGTAAATCACATCACAAGGAACTCGTCTTTTTGTAGTTTGTGTTGTAAAGCTCAAATTTCTCATCCTTCAGTCTCAGTTATGGAGTTTAATCTATTAAATAATCAGAATATTTTCCAGGTTGCAGAAGGGCCAGGAAGATCTGTCATAACTTTTTTTATTATTATTATTATTTTGAACACTGTTGCAGATGAAGAGATGAAACGAAAAGGCTAAACAAACTATGTCAAAAGATTATTCAGTGTCTGACACTCAGTGGTCAAAATATAGTACTGCAGTTACAATCCTTCTACAGAAATCAGTATTGCCTCAAAAGTAACCCCATTCAACAAACAAATAGAAATATTAGAGGTCACATTGTCTACCATTTTAGTATTTTAGTAGCATGTGTTTTTAAGCTAGGGGATCAACACAGAATTAAAACGAGGATTTCATTTACAGGTGATTGAACCTGAATAGAGGGCACCAAATTCAAATCTAATTATTTCAGAATTGATGAAATAATTTTTCTGATCATAAACTACCGAGAACAGGGGTTTTTTTCCACATTTTTGTGTCTTAAAAAACACCACTCACCCTATTGACATATTTTAATAAAACTTTGTGATGGTTTAAGCCCGCTACTTTGGGAAATTTTAGACAAAAAAAAATCTAAAATGTGAATTTAATCCCTCAAAAGAATTATCTGTACACAACCAGTGAAGTAATCTTAATTCAAAATAAGACATTAAATAAAAATAAATAGATATGACTAAGAATTACTAATAAACTTCATCTTATTTAAGTTGCTGCAGCTACAGTGCTGCACTAGCTATAAACACTGGTGTTACTGAACCACTCTGGTCTAGTGAGTAACCTTGGCTGATGTGGTGAACATCAGAAATGCAAGTTTAATCCTGCAGATTCAGAGACTCTTATGAACTACTCCAAGAAAACAGCAGCACAAAACAAGGGACAGTACATACCTTCTTGTGTCACATTTCACCTAGGGATACAAATTATCCAAGAAAAAAAAATTAGAAGATATTGTAACTGAATGTGGGAGATTTATGTAAATTCCTATAAAATCCCTTTGCATAGCAGGGAACAGGGTTTGGCCAGGGGTGAATAATGTTGTCCCAGAGAGACATTCCAATAAGCCCAAAGGAGATGTCAAACAGTAGCTCAAAGTCAAAGATAAGTTGGGTCCTTCACTCCTTGAGTTTAAGGACTGGAATATTCTGGATTACCTTCAGAGCACTGATGGTTTCATTTTGGATCCCAGCCAAGCATGTCAGAAATAATTCTGTCTGTTTTTCAAAAGGCATGTTTCTTTGCAGAACAGAAACTTTTCTATCTCAAAAATCAAGCTGTTGATGCATGGCATTTTCGGCAAAACCAAATACAGTGTTTTGCAACCAAAATGTTTTGCAGACATGTCTTGTTAAAAAAAAAAAAAAAAAAAAAAAGAGTGCACAGCCTGGCTGTTAAAGAGCATAAGATGTTCCTTTCATCAAGGAGGTTTCTGGAAGGCATTGATGGTAACTTCCTAAAACAGTTGATCAAACACCCAACAAAGGTACATGGTCTGCTGCACCTCATATTTACAAAGAAAAAACTTGTTGGGGATGCGAGAGTTGGGAGCAACATTGGCTGCAGGGATCACGTGTTGGAGCGAAATAAGAACTCAGCAAAACAAGTCGATTCAATGTGAATCACGCTAAAGCCATTTATTACAGAAACAAGTCTCCTTATATATGTAACTATATTCTAATCATGCGTCCACGCTCCAAGCATGGATTCACTAAATGAGTATCGTGGGCTGTCCGTGCGCTGGAGTCTCACTGATGATACGTCCAATGATTCATGCCACGCCAGGACCCCGCTGATTGTGGAACGCTCCTCTTTCTCACAGGAGATTCTGTTCTCAGCTTCTCAAAGAAGCCTTGAGATTCCTTTGAGCCTGACTAATTCAGCAACAAATCTTTATCTATCAAAACCCCTCCACAATCATGGATACAGTGAAGTTGAGAATCCTGAGAGGAGGGAGGAAAGCAAGTAGCCAGATTTCCAGCCCTGGACCTCAGGAGAGCAGGCTTAGACCTCTTCAGGGAACTGCTTGGAAGCATCCCATGGGATTAAGCTCTGGAGAGAAGAAGGGTGCAGCAGAGCTTGTTGATTTTCAGGAACCACCATCTACAATACCAGGAATGATCCATTCCCACATTCATCCCACTGGATGCTGCCCCTATCTTCAAGAAGAGCAAGAAGGAAGATCTAGGGTATTACAGGCCAGTCAGCCTAACCTCAGCCCTGGGAAGGTGATGGCATTGCTAATCCTGGAAGTCATTTCCAAACACAAGAAGGACAAGAAAGTGATTTGGAGTAGGCAGCATGGATTTACAAAGGAGAAATCATGCTTAACCAACCTGATAGACTTCTACAATGGGATGACTGTCTTGATGGATGAGGAGACGGCAGTGGATGATGTTTATCTTGACTTTAGTGAGGCTTTTGACACAACATGACCCATAACATCTGTATTGACAAACTGATGAAGTACAAACTAGGTAAGCAGACAGTGGAGCAGACTGAAAACTGGTTGAACTGCCAGGTTGTGATCTGCAGCACAAAGTCCAGCTGGAGGCCAGCCACTAGCGGTGTACCCAAGGGGTCAATAGTTGGTCCAGTCCTGTAACTTCTTCATTAATGACCTGGATAATGAGATACAGTGAAACTTCAGCAGGTTTGCAGATGATACAAAACTGGGAGGAGTGGCTCTGCATTAGGAATAGCGCTGCCAGCAGGTTGAGGGAGGTGATCCTTTCCCTCTTCTGAGCCCTGGTGAGACACATGGTAAGTGCTGGGACTAGATTTTGGTTTCCCTGTGCACAAGTCTGGGAATGGGCCGTGAAGATGATTCAAGGACGAGAGTATCTGATAATAGGGGAAAAGAGCTGGGACTGTTAAGCCTGGAGAAAAGAAGGTTCAGGGAGATCTTATTAATGTGTATAAATACTTAATTGTATTTGTTGTGGTAAGTGCTGCATGTACTCAAGCTCTGACTGGTAAAACTGTTGCATTGTTCTACAATGGGCTGTATGTAGGGAACCGATGTAAGAAAAGCATTTACAAGGAAAGTTTTAAAGATATTTTAAGGGATATTTAAATGTCTTCGGAGGACTATTTGTCATAATTTTTCGTATATGAACTCAGGTTCTTACCTTTAGAAATCTCTCCAAGAAGAATAATATTTTTTAAAAAAAGGGCTCAGAGTCTATTCCTTGAAAAAAACAAGTGTTATAAAAAACATAACTTAAAATGTCATTAGGTAGGATTGGTTAAAATTTTTCTGTGTAAACTTATTTGATAAATCGGAAGTTGTCCCATCCCAATAGATGGGATGAGGGATGAGTTATCTCTGAATGCAACACGTGCCCTGACTCAACAGATGAGACCAGGTGTGAGTTAACTCTGGGTTAATTCTGCATGGTTATGTGAAGTGAATGACAGACAATCACGTACAGGGATCCACTAAAAGTACGTGATGGAATACTAGTTACAGCAAATAGTGACTTGGCAAAAGTATTTTATGATATCTCAGAACTTATCAATACATTAACAGCAAGAGTCCTACTACGAGCGATGTATTGGCAACCATGGAACTCATGGAAGAAGAGACAAAGAAATAGGGATATAGAAAAAAGGAGAGAAGGAAGGAGCAGAGAGAAATGAAGAAAGAAAAGGGTGAGGGATCCAGCCACTCTTATGGCTTCACAGCGTGGATGACAGGACTTGTACGATGATGTATGGTCTCTGATGTCCTGCGGCGAGGACGCTGGGGTTTGTAGTTCAGGAGTAAAGCGTCCTCCGGCGTCTGGTCCAGTTCCCGCAGCAAGGCTGGCGGGCTGAAGGTCCTCAGGCTGGTGGGTTCCCTTCGGCAAGGCTGGTAGGCTGAGGGTCCTCAGGGTGGTGGATTCCCTAGCAGTGCTGTTTTTGGTGAGCTTTTTTATAGCTCTCCGAGTAGAGAAAAGTCTGGGGGGGGAAAAGGGGTGATTGTGAAAAACCAAGTCTTGACAAGTCCCAGGCCATGTTGAAGGGTCTCCGTTTTAACCCTTTGTGTGCCAAGCTGGGCATATCAGAAGATGGAGCTATGTGCCCTCCAGCACATCCTCTGCCTCCGGTGTCAGACAGCCGGCCTGGGCTGTGGGTCGTTAGCTTGTTGTTGATAACTAAATTGCAGTTCTCCCTATACTGAATGTGTCATCTCCTGTGGCTGGATGAACTAGTTTCGCCACAATGTTTTCAGCCATGATCCTTATCAATATACAACAGAAGTGTTCATGGAAAGTGTCTGCTTGCCTCAGAACAAGTCAGGAGCCAATGCCTAGGTGTTTTTGAACAGGAAAAATGCAACAAAACACAATGCAAATGAAAAAATTTTGTTTATCAGCAAAGACAGGACAGAAAATTTTTTTAAAACTTTTTTGTTTTCCTAACTTTTGTCTCAGATATCTGTGAGGGAGAAAAGCTGATATTAGGCATCCTGTGGTGACACTAAGAATATCTTTTTGCCTATGACATAGCATCATGTAGTCTGTTGGGTTTCAGGACTAGGGACTAACACAGGCCTGTAACTCTTAGTTGTAGGGAGTATAATTTTGAAGATAAAATTTCATATATTGAGGAAAGAAATAAAATCTGAAACTATTTGAACAGACATCTTTACGTACTCTTATCAAGGCAATTGGATTATTGGCTAGGAAAAGTGAGGTGGTGAAAGAGAAAAATGCTTTGCAGTACGTCGTGTTCCCCCATACTTACATGTTAAAATCAGACATACATACATACATACATACCTTAACACAGGCGTATATACATCTTATGTTCCACGTATCTGAGAGTACAAAAACAACCCTTTTCTGCATTAGGAGTGAAAATGTGCTCTGCAAATCAGGCTAGAGCCTTTCCAGCAACTGTTTGAAAATAATATGACTGAAGACCTTTAGTTATCAGCTTCTATGTCAAGAAAATCAAGGCTGCTAAAGTCTGCCAGGGTATCACAGGAATATGTTTGGAGGATGCTGTTTCACCAGCAGCTTTTCAGCTTGAACTGACATTTCTCACTATTCATACCCATCAATGTCAAAAACTATATCAGGTTTTACAGCAAAGTTTCTACATTCGCCTTAAAGGGTGTCAGTCAGCCTGTGCTTTCCGCAGTTAAACGGGCTGGTCAGGCAGCAGGAATCCCAGCTGCGCCAAAATGCAGCCTGCACAAACCTTCCTGTTAGACACCTCACTGTCCTGACAGCAGCTCCACTCCATGGAGGGCACGCTTTTCCACCACACAGCTGATGCTTTCCCTCCCCGTAGCTGCAGTAGCTTTTCACTGGAAGTAGGAGTTAGTGTTACTATGATAGAGTGGTTTTGCCCGTGTTTGTTGAAAGGTGTTTAATAGTAAGCATAGAGCTGAGTGAACATGTCATCTGCTGGAGTCTGTACACATTACATATTGAGTAGAAGAGAGGGAAGCTGAGCATTCAAGCTGTTTTCAAAGTGTGTCCCCTGATGAATATGTCGGGGGGGGAGGTTGAATGGCTGCATCATCTCATCTCAACACCTTATTTTGAATACAGTCCTTTGGAAGGTAGATTCTAAAGACAGGAGATGTCACAGTAAAATTAAGATCTCAAACAGTTTTCAGATTGTGTCCTACAAATAGAAGAACATCCTTATTTCACACTGTAAAAGAGATAATCATTTTAAACAGCTCATGACAAAGGATTTCAGATCATTTCAGTTTTATGGTCTGATTTTTTTTTAAGTATCGACCTATTTCATCTCTACTGGAACAATGACAGATGCTTCACCTTTTTATTAGTATCTCTTCTAAGCATATCATTGTATACCATAATCTGATAATGAAAACAGTATATAGGTCGCAAAAGAGTAAGGTGTTTTGAACTTGCATCTTGAAGTGAGAATAATTAAGATGATGATCATTACAAGATTTCAAAGTGAAACTTTAGTACTCATGGCACTAAAACTCAAAACCCTGAAAAACTACCTACAAAGTTCAAGTGGATTTCCAGGTTCCAAAACAATAATTGACTCCAATCTGAATTCTTTATAACAAAACTCAGTTCTATAATTCATAAGACTTGCATTTGTCTGTTTTTGTATCTGAGGATGCTTAAATGAGATCCCAAACCAGAGATGTGCTTCCAACACTGCTTCAGACAGAAAGTTAGCTTTCATCTCCATGCATGAAATTTCCAGTAAGTTGAGTCCTGTAGCCTTCTACTTACCAGAAACACCTAAGACAGATAATCACCAGACTTTTCCCTAATACAGAGAAGAATAAAGTATATAAGACCTCTACCATGGTTAATCAGAGGAAGAGAAATAAATAGCTTTCTTCTTATAATTAGAAGTAGACTAACTCCAAAGCAATTAGCAAAAGGGAGCAATTAATGTGATAAATAAGCAAGATTAGTTCATTTAGAAGCTATACATCTAGTCATCATGTAACAGGAGATGAATTTTCAACATTCTTTTCATGGTAAAATATTATCTATGGGGAATAAATATGAAAGAGGAAGATCCTATGATCATCCTGGAAAACTTGGGGGTAAAGGTGCCTTTTCTGCTCCTTCACCTCTTTCAGGAAGAAAAAGAAGAGGAATGGGCTCAAGATGACGGAATATGTCCAACTATACTCAATCCAAGGCTGCTGAGGAGTAGGTCTAATCAAACTCCCACTGAAACACAGCTTCTTCCACTAGTCATATCCAAATTGGAGGGCATTCACAGTATGTTACAGTCATTAAAAATCACAGCACAGTCTTCAAGAACTAATTTATTGTTCAAGTTCCCCTGTTTCTCTGATGTTTGCACTAGTAGTGTTGAACACCAACATTCAAAGAACCCAACAGAAAGCCACAGAGTGCATAAGCTCAAGGGCTTCGGAGGATGCCCTGCATTCATAAGAAAGTGTATACAATATGGCTTGAAAAGTAAACTCATTGTTTTTTCTTCCATCTTATTTTTGTGTTTCCAGCATGAGGGGAGCAAGATTTTCACCTAGGAAACACTAGGGGGTTAAAGCGATCTCTCCCATCTTTATTTGTACTATTTGTAGCATACTTATCTCTTTCCACTCCTTCCTAATGCTGCAGATTTACAGTGCCAACAAAAGTAATGAATGACCTGAATTCACCTTTAAATCCCAGGAAACTTGAACAGCCTGTATCCACTGAAATAACACTGTTATTGCAACAGCTTTGGATAATAAACTCCTAACTGGACTGACAGAGGTCTAGTCGTTGTTGAATACCTCCTCTAATCATCTCAATACAGAACAAGCTGTTTACTTTAATGTTTATTTTCTTGAAACACAAGAAGACTTCATTGTTGGAATTACTGCATAAATGTGGAGTTGAGAAATAGTCACTGGTGAACATTATTCATGGATGTAGAGGTCTTAAGTGATTCAGACTCTGATTCACGCACATCCTCAATAATTACTGCCACAAAAGGGAACATATTTTAAAGAACAGGATGTGAAATTAGTGTTCTGAAGAATGTGTAAAGCAAAACCTCTACAGATTTTTTTTTCAAGTTCACTGTGAATAGTTACTGACTTCTAATAGCTCAATCAGGAGTCTTTCATTTTTAAACAATCATGATACATGGATTTTTCTTCAAGATAAAACCAAAAGAGAATGGTTAGGTAACTAAAAACTTTTAGGATGACTTCAGGTCAGTTTGGACACATTAATGCTGTACTTTTCCTTTCATGGCAATATATACAGTTTAAGCCACGGGATTTTTTGTAGAAAGATGAGCGCCTCTGTCAACATCCCTAAGAGTCTTCACTCAGCACTGAGCCAAAGCCTTTGGGAGATTTAGTGTAAAATTCTTTGGAATATCTATTTGAAAATTAGGAATAGGTTTTTCCATCTGTTCTCTATTTTAATTGGCCCGATAAGATAAATTTAAAATATCTTTAAGAACTACATGACATGCAACCTAAAGAGTGTCAAACCTGAGATTTAGGTTAGGTAACTGACAAATATTTCTGTCCTCAGGCACAGTAAAGAAGTTCTACAAAGGTTAACACCAGTGCTATTTGGAAGTGTTAGATATTTGAATAAACATTGTGTGTTGCAGGCTTGTCTCAGAATCCCTGACTTCATTAATTGACTGTACCATGTGACATTGTGGTGTTTTTCTGCCTTTGGTTCTAAGTCACGTCATCAAGAGTGTTTGAAATACCAGCTGACATTTATCAACCACATAGCAAAAGGTAATTGAAGATAATTGTTTGTATGAACTATTTGGTGAATATTCCTGAATAACAAATACAGTTGTACAGATGAAAATCTGATCGCAAACCATTCATGGGTGGAAAAAAGGAGCCAACACTTTGAAAAACGCTATCAGGTAATATCTATTCCGTTTTAATGCTGGTATTCATTTGAACCTTTGAATGCCTATAGAATCTGAAGAAGTTTGCTCAATGTGCTTGAGGTGTGTGCAAGTCTAATGGAGTAATGTTATAATTAAGGTTTGCCTCATAGCTATAAGATATTAATCTAAATAACAAAGAAACTATCTAGCATTTTTTTATATTTCCCTAGATCACCAGAAAACCAGCAACAAGTCATTCCATTTACTTCTTGTAAACCATTTTGAGCATCAAATTAGACTAGATGACCTCCAGATGTCCTTTCCAACTTGCATGATACTTTGATTCTATTTCAAGAGAAACCATAAGGTAATAGCCTAAATCTTGTACCTGGATCAACACTTGCATAGAAACCTTATGTGTTCTTTGCTGGGTTTAACAATGTTCTACCTGATTTGCACAGATTGTATAATCATAGAAAACAGGGCTAAAAGAAGGTGCATATGGTCTGTCTCCCTTGTCAGGTCCATCTAGTCCATGATAATCATTTCATTATGAAGCTGGCATCTATAATAATTCAATAATGTAAGTTCTATTAGTGCCACAGGACTCCAAATGGATGATTAAAGAGAAAGTTTATTCCATGTAGAAAATAGATCCATTTAATTTCATACATTTGGCAGTATGCATCTTGATTATGAAAAGCCTGAGATGACACAAGATTCATTTACTTGCTAAAGATTATTCCCTAGAAACTGCTCAATCAACATTCAAGGGCAATAACAGTACAGCTGCTTTCATTGAATGGATAGAGATTTCTGATGACTGAAAAGGTGCTTTTGGATGGTTTGGGTTCTTTTGCTTTGAGAACATAGTCAAAACAGAGGACAGAAAATGTCAAGAGAGCAAGAACATATAAGTGAAACGGAGAAGAGAATAGTTGCAATAGTTCAGGGGAGAAAAGACTGTGCTAAATCTTTGGCAAGGCATCCACTCATTCCAGCATGTCTAACTGTCAGACAAATATGCATAAATTGTCTCGTACCAATATATGATTTCTATAATTTAAGATATTTCAATAAAATTTTTGAAGCTTTGGTTTCAGTCCCAGGGTTTGAGGTTTGGGGTTTTTTTTTGTGTTTGGTGTTTTGGGTTTTTTTGTTTGTTTGTTTGTTTTTGGGGTTTTTGTTTGTTTGGTTTGGCTTTGGGTTTTTTTTGGTTTAGTTTGGTTTTGAGTTTTTTTAGATTTTCTAGGACTGGCATATCACTGGGACAATGGATCTTTCCTGAGTGCATCTGCATGTTTTAACATTGTGTTCAGACGCACGCAGATGTCATCTGTTACCCTGCTATTTATCAAGGCAGACAGGACACAAGAAGGTGTGATAAATTCAAAGATTACAGAGTGAACAGGATTGTTCAGCTTCCGTTCTTCACCAAAAACATAAGCTACCCCTTTCTCCTGTTTTAGTTCCCTCTTACTGATCCAAAGGCTCTTTGTTTTGTATGAAGCACACAAATGTGTTGAGTTTGAAAGCTATTCTAAATAGCTATTCTGCTTCTAAATTTCTCAGTCTCATCACATTTTGAAAATAAAATATATACAGTCTGCAACCACTCTTTCAGGGATTAGAGAAAGGATAAACATTCGAGTAACATGGGAGACTTCTCTGAAAATCATATCAACTTGTTCATGGATATTTTTAAATTGAGTTCAGATTCATTGTTTTGAAAAACCCAACTTTTTTGTTTGCACATAACTATTGCCTTTATGTACGTTTCTATTTTAAACAAAACTGCAATGGAACAGTAGCCATAAGGTTTAACAGATTCCCAACAAAAAGTTATACTTTCTGTATTTTCATCTCAAATTCCCAATCTGAGTACATTCAGAAAAGATGTATATTTGCCAAGTTTCCTGAACCAGAATTGCAGACCTGAACATTACCTAAAGTTAGATCATCATGCTATATTCAGTACCCAGATCTTGTCATCTTCTTCTCTCTCTTCCTATTCTGAGGCAGTCAAACACCAATTCCAAATCTAAACTCTTAGTGGAGGAAGTATGGAATTTATATCCAACACAGCTATTCAGTTCTGCTTTGTGTAACGTCAGAAATTTGCACCTAGAAAATGTCTGCTTACGCAGAAAAATGTGAAGATTTTGGCTGTGAAGGATCTTCAGCCTAAAATGACGTTCCTTAAGTGAGTTAGATGCCTATCCTCTTACATATCATGGAATAACTCTGGAATTGTATTATTTGCTCAGTTAATGTAATTTATTCAGTTTGTTTGAAATCAGTCTTACCAAGGCAAAATGTGCCACAAAGTGATGCAGAAGGAGGCCAGAGCTTAAGAAAGAGAAATTGAACTGAACAACACACTAATCCAAGTTCTCCTGTGAAAAGTATATTTCAGCTACACCTATCTATAGTCATAAGACCACTTCTGTTGTTACTGAACATTCACACATTTCATTTTTACAGTAAAACAGCAGCTTCCTCTGGTTTTCACATCTCTCTCGTACCTCACAAGTCTGAGGATTGCTCTTCCCACTGCTGCCCAGGACTGTTCTCTGCACAAGGTGGTTGTTCTGCCTCTCTAAGTGGGTACAAAACTTGGGCTGTCAAGTTATCTTCCATCAGTTTCTACAGTTGACAGTCTTTCAGCTATGATTCAGCCTCTAGCAGATGAACTCAGATTTGCCTGGAACCTACCTCCTGATTTACACTATCTGCTGTGGGGTTTTTTTTAAATAAATCAACAGAATTTGAGGCAAAGTTTTCAGAAGAGAGGTGTATGGCGGGACAGCTGATGCTACCGTCATTATTCTCCATGTGACAGTTTCTGCCTCACTCAGCCTTAGATCATATTCTTCCACAAAACTGCACCTAACAATTACTTTTGGTGTCTGCTACAGAGCTGTCAGCCCCGCATCAGCTGTCAGGAGGCTGAATTTCACTCCGACTGTGCCTTATCCCCACAGCCATGATTGACAGGCATCCTGCGGTGTCTGCATCTGACTGCCCCGGCTCACTGCCAGCCTGCTTCTCCCCCCCGGATCAGGCTCACACCCTGGGGCGTTTAAGCTGTGCTCCCTCACAGGGCTGCCAGGTAATGGGAAAACGGAGGCTGCAGTGAGGGTCAGCAGCATGGAGAATGACCAAGCAGCACAAGGCGCTGACAGAGGTTTTTCTTTCATCCCTGGACCCCTTGGTACCAGCTCCTCTGTTCCTCCCCATGGAACTTCTTCACAGGACTAAACCCGCTTGCTACCTCAGCTGTGCTAATTAGCAGGATTTCTGACTGAGAATGCGTGCCTCAAAAGCAACCCTGGCCACAGGGCACGCAGCACAGAGGGATGTGGGTGCTGTCTCAGTTCAGCAGGGATCAATGAACTGAAATGGTATTACTGCAAGGAGGAAATCCCAGCCATCTGAAGCACAGGGAGGCCAAAACTTCAGAACAGACAAAGTCGTTCAATTCGTTACGTGTTTATTTTCAAGTTAGGCCCTTCCTGTTCTGAATCCCTGTACCTTTTCAAAGCTCTCAGTGTTGTCTCACTCTCACCTGCCCTTGCTCCTTTGCCTTTTGCTCTGTTGCCTCAGGAAAACAAGGTGCTGCACAATAATGTCTGGGTACTTCAGATCCACAGCTCAAGTTGTAGAAAGGGTTCAATGGAAAGCATGATCCCCCCGAGCCCATGGGTGGTGAACACCACCCCAGACAGGCACAGCACCAGCCACATGGGCCATATCCACACTCCAGCTGCTTTCTCAGGAAAGGAGAAAGAAGCCTTTCCCAATGTCGTGCTGCTGTTTTCCTGCCTGAGCAGCTCTTGTACCCAAGGAATTGCATCCATCACGTGCAAGAGAGGACACACATCCAATGAGAGGTGCACAGCACTTGCCTTTGTCCCTTTCTCACACTGGCAACCCAACACTGACAGGTCAGAGCACCCAGCCATGCCTTCTCTGCAATACCTTGAAGCTGTATACCATAGCAACATACATTTTCAGAATATTTTCAGAAATAATTTCAGCTTTTAAAAAGATCCAGTATCAAATGTGCAATGATAAAACAATGAAGAGAATACTCTAAATACATGTATGTTGTTAATAGTAGAGTTAAATATTTCCTAGCAATCATTTCTGATATAGTTGAGTTATTTGGAAAAGACTACTACTTTGGTCTTTGAGATTACACAATCCTCTTTTACAACTTTACAGAAAATATCGGGGTGGGGGGGGAGGTAAGTAACTATTTGCACATAAAATCTTCAGTATTAAGCTCAGCTACACATACAGTAAAACAAACAAAACAAAACACACATTATTGGCTTTTCATGCAGATGACAGACCAAAATGATCCTGCTGAGCTGTGCTACCTGTGTGACTGAAGTGATTCCCCACTGTCTCCAGAAATGGGTGTTGCTCTCTGTTTTTCACAAGCAGGTTCCATTTGGCTGCTAACCAGCCACAAAGTCAGATATTAAAAACCAAAAGCCATGAAAAATGACATAACAATGCTGCCAGCTTCTCCTTCTTTGTTTATATCTACCATAATCTGAAGACAAGATGCAAGAATTTACAAACACATACATACATAGACAAACACACTTCAATTTCTTTCATGATTGTAAAATATCAGATGATTTCTGTAAGTTGATTATTAAGTACTTAAAAAGACAAAAATAGCAAGAGAGTAAATTCATCTTCCACGGCACAGCTGAATTAAAAGACATGAGCAGGTCCTTCTCTAATCCCCTAAACCTCTTTGCCTTATTCTACGTGAACGTTGGAATTACTGTTTCTCAAAAGCAGCTCAGCTGTCATGAGAAAAGTCATAATTCTATATCTTCAGATGTAATTTTGGTGCAATGATTTCTGTAGTTCTTTGAAATAACAGAAGAGGGCTAAATTTCAGCTTTTAGTTACACTTCCAATAGTAGCTTCCCTGGGGCTGAGTCAGTGTGTTTGTACAAAAGCACCTGCCCCCATAGTCTCTGTACACCAGAATAATAGGAACCGTGGTAAGGATGGGAAAAAAACAAAACAAAACAAAAAAGACCAAAACACCATAAACAACAAAAAACCCCCACAACTTTAGAGGGTTGGAGAAAAGTAATGGGAATGTGGGAATGACCCATAGTTCATAATGCCTTACCTGAACTGAGTTTGTTTTGCTCATTTACGTACAGGCTTGTGAGACCAGAACACTTGTCTGGTTTCTCTAGCTACGTTAACCTGGGCCTGTGAAGCTGTGCCACCACCAGGCTTACTTCTCTGCTTTTACCAATTCAAAACAGAAGAAAAACAAACAAACAAATACAAAACAAAACACCAAACAAACAAACAAAACCACAAACAACCCTTTGAAGCTCTGAGGTAGTGGTGCCCAGAGCAGCTGTGTCCAATGGATCTGCAGCAGAACGGAAAAAAAAAGGACAGAACAAACTGAATAGAGGAAAGGATATCTTTTTCTGAAAGATACCTTTGCACAAACTTCCATGACCTTATTTTTATGCTGTCCAAACATAACGAAATTTAACTTACAGTTTGTTGGACTACTCTAGTCTAAAATTACAGCAGCAATAGCTGTAATCTGCAGCTTTGACAGTCTTGGAAGGAAAGCGCTGCCTTCATGTCCCTCTAGTGTCTCCTGTCTGGATACACAGGAGACTTTGTGTAAAGAAAACTGGAGGGGAAAGGGTTCATAGCACGAAGCTGTGGCTGAAAAACATGACTTCTAACGAAGGACTTCTGAGGGTGGACCTGCAACAGCAGCACTTCCCTGAGGCTCTACAGCTGCCCTCCCATGCGGTGAGCTTGTCCACCAAGCCCTGTGGGGCCACTAACCCACAGCCCTGGGAAGCTGAGGCACCAAACACCCCAAGCCACAGCTGGAGCATGGCCACCATGTACCGCCATGAACTACCAGTGAGTAGGGCAAGTCTTGAAGAAAACAAAACAGGAGCATGGAACATGTGCCTCAGGGGCAACAAGCAAGATCTGACTAACCTGTAAATTAATCAGCATAACTGACCATCTGGGTGAGGCCTCAACTTTGCTAGGTATTTCATTGCTTATTAGAGGAGGCAGAAAGGGAGGAAAGCATTGCAGCAGGAGAGCCAGTTCATTTGAGCTCCCAGAATGACTTGCATTTGGCAACTACTATTAGTTTTTTGCCTCAATTAAGAGTAAGCCGAGTCTCCTGAGTGATTTGCTTGCTCTGAGAAAATAAATCAAGACCAGGAGGTTTTGGTTTTTGTTTTTTCTTTTAAAAGGCCAACCAGCTTTGTCATGGGTCAGCACGGAAACTGATGGGTAAAATTCCGGGCTGGCCAGAGAAACTGATCCCCTGGTGTCCCTGGTGCTCTCCTTCCTGACCTTGGCCTCTGGAATTATGCTCTGATCCTCTCTCAGTACAGAAGGAGCAGGACTGCTGCCCAGCAGCATCCACAGGCAAGGACTTGTCCTTTCCTCCAGCTGAAGAGATGGGTCTGAACTGGTCACTGAAAGGCCTTTTTATATGGAGTGAAGGCAGGTCTGAAGGGAAGCAGGGATGGAAGAAGTGTGGCTCTACAACCTCTCAGCCATCTCCTTGCCAGAGCTGCAGAAGAGGACTAGGATAGGAAAATGCCTCTCAAAAACTCTGATCTGTGCTTTTCAGGTGGTTTGCTTCATTCCGGGTGGCTTAAATTCTTTGCTATAAACAGTAAAGGAGAAGGATTTCAAACAGCATCTCAGGTATCACAGAATCACAGAATGATTTGGGTTGGAAGGGACTTTAAAGGTCCTCTAGTTCCAAACCTCCCGTCATAGGCATGGACACTTTCTACTGGACTAAGTTGCTCAAAGTCCCATCCAACCTGGCCTTGAACACTTCCAAGGATGAGTCATCCACAGCTTCTCTGGGCCGCCTGTTCCAGTGCCTCACCATCCTCACAGCAAATAATTTCTACCTTATTTCCAATACAAACCTACCCTCTTCCAGTTTAAAAACATTACCCTTTGTCCTATCTCTACATGCCCTTCCAAAAAGTTCCTCTTCAGCTTTCTCATAGGCCCCTTTTAGGTACTGGAAAGCTGCTCTAAGGTCTCCTCAAAGCCTTCTCTTCTCAAGGCTATACAGCCCCAACACTCTCAGCCTGTCTCCATAGAAGAGGTGGTGCTCCAGCTCTCTGATAATCTTCGTGGCTTTCCTCTGCACTCATTCCAACAGGTCCATGTCCTTCTTATGTTGGGGGCCCCAGAGCTGCATGCAGTACTCCAGGTGGGGTCTCATAAGAACAGATTAGAGGGGGAGAATCACCTCTGTTGACCTGCTGGCCATGCTTCTTTTGCGTCAAGCTTATATTTCTTCTCTGCCATCAACCTGCCAAGGACCTTTGTTAATTATAAGTTTGGCTGGAGCTTCAAGTAAGATTGAGACTACAGTCAGCTCTTTTCCAGAGTCCTTTCCTCCCCTGTGCCACCTTCTCACCAAGCTATAGCCTTTAGAGAATAAATACAGAGGTTTTCCATAGAGAATGGAAGGAATAAGGCTACAACTTTGCTTAAGCATCAGGAATAATTTGTAATTCCTCCATAGATTTAAAATGGCAGGAAAAAGAACAAGCCAGAAGACAATTTAGAAAATCAGCTATCTATCCTGCAAACACTTCATAAGGCTGCCCAGCTAACATGCATTAGAAGAGGTAATCTACAGCATATGCTATAACTTCCTAATCTCAGTCTGGCTCCACAATATTAGTCCTATTTATAAACTGCAAAATGAGAGTAGACCAGAGTGATTGTTTAATCTGATAGTCTGTGTAAGAGAGGCTTTAACATTCCCCTACATTAATTCTTGATACAAGTCCAAGAGTCAATTTAGCTAGTTCATTAGTTTTCAACCTTTTACAATTTGCATACCCTTAAACTTTACAATATATTTGAAGATGGTCTACAGGGATTTCAGGCCCACTGAAAATAAGCTTGCTCTTCTTTGTTGCCTATCTTAGATCCCTTCAGAGTGACCTCCAGACCACCAGGTGTTCACAAACACATTTTTAAAAAGCACATTACCTTTCAAAAAGCATCCAGTCTTAATTAAAAAAAAAAAAAAAAGAAACTAAATTTTTAAATTGAGGAAGAATAGCCCTCCCCACAATGCCGAGTAATAAATTACCTTCACCTTTTCTCACCCAAATTTCTCTGGTTCCAGCTTCCAGTGTATGCTGCATCTGTTTGCCACCTAGGCTGAAAAGCCCCCATTACTGTGCTCTTCTCCTGATGTGGACTCTCAGAGAGTGATCGCATTGCCCTTTCGCCTTTCCTTTGATAAGTTAAATGGATTTAGCTTCCCCCAGCTTCCCCTACAGGGTATATTTCCCCACCCATTAATCATTCCCCATTATAATGTAAACAAAACCAAAAGGTATTAAGCACATTCTTTGTATTTCTCTATTCATACTTATGTTACTGCCTGGTTTAAAAGACAATTTTATCTAAGTAAGTTATAGATCATTAAGCTGAAAAAAAGTTTGCCCGTTACTGCTGTTTTACCATCTTGCCCCATCTTGTCTCATTAGCAGGAACTGATTGAGCATGAAGGTGTTCCCTGGCTGTCAGTAGATAAAGTAGGTGCTCTTGGCTTTCATCTGTTCTGAATTCTCCTTGTCTCATTATCTTCACAAGGTCAGATTCTTTGACACCAGGACTGCTTGCTTAGCACTCCATTCTGGTAATTACTTGCCTGGCAACCTTAACCATAAGTAGATTGCATGTATATGGCAGCAATGAAAGTATCAGCATACAGGCCAACAGCCATATATCCATATAATACAAATACCATTAGAAATGTGTTCATTCTACTGATGTAATTGTTATGCTTCTATATTATCGCACTGCTGCAAGCACGATGTACACATTAAAATGCATGGTTTATATTACAGCACTAAAACCAAAGTTGCAATTCAGCTCTCTTTTAGGGCCAATCCCATAGCCTTTTTTCCACAAAAGTTGTGAATGACTTATTCGGAAAAGGCTAAGCTGCACTTCTCTGAATCTTCTTTTATATCATGTTACAAAGATATACTCAACTCCTGAAATTATAAAGTTGGTAGAAGAGTTTGGGAAATTCTGGAGGGTGACATCCATTGTTAATACAAAGACTATCCTCAAATCAGTGCAGGGTCTTCTGCAAAATAAATGCCTCCCCTTTGATCCATTTATTGTGAAAATGCAAAAAAGTGCAGCCTGTGGTGGATGCCTTGCCCAGGTCTCCTTTTTCATCATTTTATGTTCACAAAAGTACTTTCTCTAAGGCAAATCTTATCTACACCATTCATCAAAAATAGTTGAATTGTGTTTCAGTCACTGACTTCTGCAAAGTTGTAACAATAATATTTTTGTTGTTTATGTTGCAAGAAAATCAATGAAAAGGATAAAAATGTGAATGCCTCACATTTTGGCAGAATGCCTAAACAAAAATACCTTTGTAGCACTGCAGTACAAGCTCATTTATAGCAGATTTAAACATACTCCTTCTGCTAATGCAGTTCATCCTCTGATCACCTCATCCTTCTTAATGTGTCAGCAATATTCAGATTTACGACAAAGCTTTCAAATCACCTATTCAATGTGATTTCAAAGGTGGTGGAGTATCTAAATAAAAATCTGTCCATGAGGCACTAGGGGTAGGTATCACACTGTACTTATATCGTCCAATTTATTGATGGTGGTCATATCATCCACATTTCACAGATGGAAAAAATGATGCCCTGAGAAACTAGATGAATTTGCATTAATCATATAGCAAGTTAGAAACAAAAATTAGACCTGCTACCTCCTAGTTTCTTAATCTAATCTGTCTAGCTTGTTTTATTTTACTCCTCTGACAGCCACAGCCCCACACTCAGATACAAACCCACATACCTACCTTTCCACTCAGAAAGCCCTTGGTTCATTTCTGATCCTCTCCACAGCTCACAGCCCTCTCTCCAGGCTCAGACCCATTTATCCCAAATTCAGTGATAAGTATGTTGTATGGAACCATGTCAAAGGCTCTACATAAGTCAAGATCTTCAATTTAATTTAAAGCTGTGTGAGATTCCCTGCTGGTAGCTAACGAGGTAACAAAATCTGCTACTTTCTCCTTCTCAGTCCCTGTTTCGGTGCTTTTTCTGAATTACAATCTCTGCAGTAGTACTGCTCTCCACTCACTTTGGGAAGTTCATAGTGTCTCTCTAAACCCATAAATTTAGAGATTGAGAAATTACAAACAAATCCAAAGAATAAGTACAGTCTAACAACCACATCAACACAGCTTTCCCATCATGTCTTAATTCAGTTTTAGGAAAGACGATAACCAAGCCCATGCTTTGGTCTAGCTCCTATTTCCAAGGCAGGCCGAAAACAAGAAGCTAGCTGGTAGTTGCTCATCCATCAGTAGGTAATGGAATAACAACTGAAGTCTTTGATCCCAAGAAAAATTACATGCTTTTCATCTGTGTGGGTTTTGTATTAGTTCACACTAAAACTATTGTCACAGACAATGGAGTCACAGATTTAGAAAGGAAGAAATATGCGATTACGCCTCATGGTGGGGACTTTACACCTTGTGAGCTCACTGATTAGCCTCTGTCTCTCATTCCCCTTTGGGAAGTTGAGATCATTCATATTTGTATCGCAATGCTGAGCTTGAATGGCTCATTGGCCATTCAAGGAGAGACAAGTGCTAATGAACCTCAGTGCTGTAGTCCTAAATATCACCACAAGCTTTTCTATTAAAAAAATCTCTATTATCAAACAGAGGATTTTTTTTCCTGATCTAAAATGAAAACTGTAAATGTTGATACTGTGAGGAAAATATATAAAAACAATTCATTTCAGAAAAATATATGTATTTCAGTCAGATATTGTTCTTTGAGAATAGCACTTTTTCATCAGCTGAACTCCTGGTTATTTCTAGGAAAGTCAAACATCCCAATGAGTTCTTCAGTGTCCAAGTCATACCCAATCCCAAATCAAAGAGCATTAAGAACTAACATGCTTGCAGGTCTTCTTCACCACTGCATCACAGGAAGGCTGGGGCTGAGAAGACCGTTATTTGTTCAGTCCAGTGGCAGAAACATTGTAATCCCTGAAGCCCTGGCTTTAGTGAGGATTGTGTCCCAGAATATTCCTGCAGAGACAAGATGTGAACCCTAGCTAGAGGTTTAGATCCCAGGACCAATCAGTGCTATGCTTGCTCCCCTAACAGCTGTAGAAAGGTTAAGTGATTGAGCTGCCCTAATGTTGCAAACCTTGGAAGCCCTGGGCTTGTCAGCTCCATGGTAATGTGAGCAGTGAGGCTGCCACAAAAAATCGGTTCCTAGGAGGCCCAGGCTTCTACACAATCTGGGCAAAAAACATTGACATCACCAAAACCAAATTGTTTCCATGAAATGCTTTGTGGACGTGGGATTTTCCAGCAAAATCTTGTTCTGATTGGAAATCTGCAGCCAGCTCTGCCCTGGAACTGCTGAAGTCAGTGGGGTTTGTACGATATGCCCAATATCACATTGAGTTCAGTGAAGTTTATTGCAATTTAAGAAAAAAAAAAAAAAGTGTATACAAAGATAGAGATTGTATTAACATTATTCATGGTCGTTAAAACTTAGCTCCCGCTAAGAGCATCCATGTTAGTCTCATGCATGACCAAAGCCCCACCTAGGATGCTTTGTCAGACATAAGTGATGCATGAGTCCTCTGGTGGCACACTGCACAAGGGTCAGTTCATCCCATATAACATTGATAAAGTGTGGCTCTGTATCCCTAAGTTTACCCTAGAACTGCAGGTCCAGCTATCTCAGCAGATTCCTCAGATGCTGCCTCTGCAGCATGTTAAGAGTTTTCCACCAGTACTAAAATCACTGACCCAGCCCAGGTTGTTTTATTTCCTCATTTGCCCAGGGAGAAAGACTCTGATACTTCTTTATTTTTGTGAAGGACAATGTATGACAAGTCTTATAGAGTCTTCTTCAGTGTAAACAGGCAATAGTTCTTAAGGTCAAACAAGTACAGATTCTCAGGAATGAATAATTAACAGGGATATACAAAATGTCAGAACTCAAGTTTCTAGGATTTGCTAAAACACAGACAAATTGGAATCTGACAAAAACAAATTGTGTTTAATAGTCCTTAAAGACGTGATCCCTGAAGCATCCTGCAGTACCCAAATCTCCCCTTGTCCAACTTCTTTCATCTTCATTTATACCAGACAAAGACTAGGGAAAATAATGTTTGAACTTTAAGTAATAAAATCAGTTATAAAATCACTTACTTTATCACACATTAAATGCATTTTCCCACTCTTGTTTTTTTAACCTTCCTGACTATTTTTAGTGACTGCAGTTTCCAGCCGCATAGAACCACTCCTCCCAAAGTAACCCAGTGCCACGGGTGTGCTGCCTTGAAGGCACAAAAAGGAGCAGCTCTTTTGCTCTCTGCTCTCCAAAGTGATGCCAAACCTTGTGACTGTAGGTGACACAACACTGAGCCCAAGTTTCCAAGCCGTGACATGAGATAATATATAGGCTCTAGCTAATTCAGTCGGGTGGATTACAGTTGACTTGGAGCAAGGACACAGTGGGTTCACATATAGATAGACCTTATGGGGAAAATCATAAACCAGTGTATAGCTCTTGGTTTATGCCTCTTATGTCCATATTTAAACCTGCGATGTCAGTTTGACGTAGGTCTCAGTCCAACTATATCATCAGTCCATAAAAACTGAACTACTTCTGAATTATGTCAATACCAGATTAGTCTCACTGAAAGAGAAGAATCAGACCATCCACCAATAATGAAACAAAGGGAGAACATCAAATTGTTATTTATTCCACACTGGCCTTCTGGACATTTCTTGGTCAGATACATAGACCAACCCTTCAACTTAGAGCTCTAAAAACAGAAGATCCAATGGAATTATGCAGTTGCAGACACTGGGCAGTGAATCTGGATATGTCCAGAGTGAAAGCAAAAAATAATGAGATAGGACTGTTCAGAAGAGAAACTACACGTGAAGTCTTCTGTTTTCAGAAGAAGGGAAAAAAAAACCCACCACAAGGGTGTTATGAGATGCAAGAAATTTTTTGTTTTCATTTACTCATGTGCAATTTATCCTGGCAGTGCATTTAGGCTCTTCTGTTGTACACACTGCAGTCAAGGAAAAGACGTTTTCTCACAAACATCACTTAGCATATACATGGGAAGTATTTGCACTACACATCAGTATTAATGAAAAGAATAATTACTTTGACACATAATCATTTGGAATATGGGAATATGCAGAACATTCAGAATTCTAAGGTGTTTCTCAGCACATGACATTGTTAGTTGATAAGCTGGGCGAGTTCTTCAGAATTTGCACTGTATTTTTGTTGAAGTGGCATAAGTGACAGAGGGGATTCAAGCAGCACTCTGGATACTAAAATCTCATCTTGCTGTCAACAGACACAGTCAACCAAACAGCCAGCCAGCCAGTCAATCACATATACAACCTATATATAAACAGAAACAGCTTTAGACCTTGAACTGCAAAAATGGAGCCTTCCAGGCAGAAAGCTCAATGAAATCCTTAGAGATTGAACAAAGCATGTGACAGTAACTGCTGGTAGTCACTGTCCAATGCCCCACTTCCACAATGTGGACTATAATTGCCCATCAAAAGTGTCCCCAGCACAATTTATTTTGGTTCAAAGATTAAGTGAAAGTTGAGAAGAAATATATGGAAGATGTGAGAGGTGAGGCCAGTGGGCAGAATATTAACACCTGAGGAGATCTTGCTGAAGACACAGAGTGTTTCTTCGTCTCTCAGGCAGCATTTATACAAACAAATGAAGAAAATCTCAGGGCAAAGGCTCAAGCTCATGGTCACTCACTGTGCTAGCACACTCCCTGAAGCAGTTTTGGTGCGTACCAAGCAGGAACAGCCCATCCTGCCCAGGTATGGCTCAGAGAACAGCACAAGCCAGGACACATGCCCAGGCAGGGAGCTGCATATAGACACCCTTGTTTCAAGGGGAACAAGAGTTTAGGCAGGTGAAAGGGAATGTATCGTGTTGCTTGGCCTCACTGCCAGAAGCCTGTCCGGGAACATTTTTCATTAGTAGAAAAGGCATGGCTTAGTCAAGCTTTTGCCAAAAGACGTGGGTTTTTTCCACATCCTTCTGTTTGTATGTCAAATTGGCATGAACTCCCACGCTCTGCAGAGGCTGTGTGTGCAGTGACAAGTCAGCTATACTCCTCAGAAACTTCACTATACTGGACCTCCAGCTGAATCTTTATCCTCAGGCTGCAACAGATAGTTCTAGCAGTTTGTCATCAGCTCCTCTCAGACAGATGAGACTTTAGACCCATATATCATCTTTAGCAGTTTCATATTTTTGAAGCAAGGATTTCTTCTCCCTTTTGTTGCTCAAGTGTTAGTGTCATACTTTCTACAATTCTGATAGAAAACAAGGAATACTGTGTTTCCTCTTTTTCTCATCATTCAAAATCAAATAGAAACTTGTGCTCCAAACTGAAAAATATTCATATTTTATTTAAATCAATAAGATTTTTACTTTGCATGATAGATCACATGATTTTATTTTCTGACCTAACTCAGGTAAGTTTCTTCTTTGTCATACACTTGGTTCATTATCTTGACATCCAGATAAAGGAAACAAATGTATTTGAATAACACAGCAGCAAACCTTTTCCATTCTGACTCCAGTCAATGTTCTGTGCAGTTGCATTGGCCAGAGATCTTGCAAGGATGCTAAATTTCAGATTTGTATGGAACTTTGTTTCCAGATGTGTATGCAGTATAAAGAAGCAGACTAAATTTAACTTCACCAAGTCACAAAAAGTCTAAAGAAAAAAATTTAAAATTCAGTATTTTTAACTATTCATAGATCTGGTTATTGTTACTTATTTAAACATCCAGTCCTAGTTAATGTCTTAATCTCAACAACATCCTATTACAAGGAGTTCTACCATCTGTTACCTTTTATTACTATTAAACAATAGACCCTGATTCCTAAATCCATCTTTACCTTTCTAAACCTATTGTCACCAAATTTATCAAGGAAACTGTTGGTATCAAGGTTGGGGACAGTAATATTATTGTCCCAAAGCTAGTTGTGTTTTATGTGGACCCTCCCAAACCATAAGGGCTTAAAGAATGCTTAGAGATGCAGAATACAGCATGAGTCTGGGCTTTGAACCTTGCTCAGCCTGAACCATAGAGTAACAATCTATTTAAGGATTAGCCAAATTCCAGTTTAGTGGTTGGGCTAGTCCTAATCATTGCCAGCCATGCCCAGGGGATATTAACATTTCCAAGGCAGAGGCAGCCCTGGTCTCCTGGGAGGAAGCTCAGTACTCCTCCCTGGTAGAGCTAAGGATTAGGAAGACCTAAGGGAAGATTGAGAGAGAAGATTTGAATCTGAACGGAGCCCTGTGGAAGCCCCAAGAAGGGGGCTGCATCTGAAACCAAGCCTACTTTCCCCTAGAACCAAGTTAAAATCCTCTCTCAGTACAGTTTATTTAGTTTAACTAATTATTATAACAGAAAACACCTCTGCTTAGTTGTTTAAAGCCCTTTGAGACCTGGAAATTACTGCTTCTTCAAGCAAGAATTGTCTTCTGATCACTAGCAGCAGCTGGAAATCTTCCAGACAGTAGCAAGAGTTAGTGAGGAGGAAACATGTTATAAGAATGGGCCACAGATGTGAACACTCTCTCCTCCACTTCATTGGGCTGATCAGCTAAAGATAGTTTGCAGTTTCCTGACTGGTGTTGTCCTGAATCTTCAGACCACAAATGCAGTTGCTTCCGATCTTCTCCCTCCCTTAGAGCAACTGGGCTGCTGCTGTTGTCTCATACAAAAATGAGTCATCAAAATAGGTGTAGCATCAACCACCTCAATCTGAACAGCGTTTTTAGGAATCAGTAACCTCCGTGTTGGAAAGATACTGGCCAAAAGCAGCTTTTAAATTGAATGTGTTGACACTCACATCTTGTATTGCAGTCACTTATTCACTGTTGTTATACTAAACCAGGAGGAACATCATCATCTGTAAAGGTGCAAGCAGACAGATGACCCAAGAGTGTTGTGCTTTTGGGAGGTCGGCGAGCCACTTTTTAAGTCGCTATTAGAACTAAATTATGAGTAAGTAGAAAAGCGTCTGAATCACGTAGACAGTTTTCACAGTTGCTGGAAGGCATTATATTACTGCCGCCTGTCTTTGTAGTAATGTCAGCCCTATGTGTTAAGGGGGTAGTGAGAGATCTGTTCCCTGGCTCAAAGCACATACAGTGCAATACCATATGCTCCCATCAGAAGGAACCGTGGGTGCTCACAACCAATCAAGATCAGTCTCTCAATTAGGCAGATCATAGGGTTCAAACACAAAGGAGAAGTGGTAACTCCCAGTGATGCACTTATTTTCTTAGCTGTGTTGTTTCTGTGTTGGATTATGGCTGAAAGGCTTTGATGGAAAAAAAAAAAAAAAAAAAAAAGTGTTTCAAGGAGGAATTGTCACAATATGTCATTTATAAACAGTGAATTATATTGCATCATACACATTTATAATACATCCACGTGAACAGGTGCAGATACATGCAGGCTGCTTGGTCGGTGCTCTCAGATGGCTGGACACAAGCCAGCTCTCCTCTTGAAGCTGTTTAGACACAAACCGGTAATATACACAGCCTGTCATGAGGCCTTATTGACTTGAGCGCAATGCAATGTTAGCACGGTTATATAGACCAGAAATGGCTCGTGTCTGGCCAGCTCAGAGGATGGGGAGACAAAGCTCACAGCTACATCCACCCTCGGGAGAGTGCACCCATAGATTTCCCTGAACTCCTCTGATTTGCTAAGGAAGATGACAACATCTGAGATACAACTGGTGACAGGAGGCATTTTCAAACTCAGACAGAGTTTAAAAGAAAGTCTTTGATGTGGGAATAAATATCTATATAGATCTTACCTCCCTTTGAGCTTTGTCTTGAATTTTTACAATGTTCATAGATATGCTGATAGAAAAAAAAAAACCAGTGTTGCAAGTCTTCCAAGCATATGGCTCTCCTTAGAGCCAACAAGGCTTTTGTATGAAAAATGAATATGAAATCAAGACAACATTTTAGTATACAAAGTGAATTTCCTCTAACACTACGTACAACAAATAAAAAGAGAAAAAAAAAAAGGTGGAAAATCTGTAAGGTGATCAAGCTACCAGTGAGCTTAACTCAGGTCCACAGGCTACCTCAAAGAAAAGATACAAAACAAATGAACAAACAAACAAAAATCCTCCTTAGAGATCACACCAGTCAGCTGGCCAGAAAAAAATGCCAAAGCAATAGTGTACTGGTGCCATCTGGCTACTTCTCCTCCCTCCAATGGCTCCCTGCCATATTCCTGACCAGGATATTGGAAGAACCAGATACAGGCCACATCCAAAAAAATCCTCACAGGTTTTACAGTGGGCCCAGTGGATGCTGGAGCAGGTTGCTGGGAGTCAATGTTATATAAATGTCATGCAGCGCGAACATGCCCGAGAAGGCTAATAACTGAATACTAAATCTTGCTATCTTAAAGGAAAATTGGGACTTCAGAGAAGTAAAGGCAGCCCCACATTCAAAACAATTAATGTTGACAGGGTGCAGCATGTAGAAACACTAGATTTTCTCCTCTGTGTCTGCTTTTCATTTCAAACTTCCCTTTTGGATCTAAAATGGGCCTGTCGCCTTGAAGAAGACAAGATTTGGGGTCACTTTGCCAGAAACTAGTCTTTACCTAAGTTGAAGAAAGCCAGGTTGTGATTATCAGACAGTTGTATTTATTTTGCCTGATATAAATGTAATCTAGGGATTGAAAGCAAAACACTACATATTCAGAAGATAATTCACAGTTTTAGATATCAACTGAAAATCAAAATATGCACCATTTGCAGTCAGCAACATTCGCGAACCACATGTATGGGGTATGTACAGCTGGTGTAGAATTTAATTTGAATGTTATTTATGTGCTATGCATGCTGCATATAAAGTAGACTGTCAACTGTTCACTTCCAAAAAAGGAAATAAAAGATACAAAAATTAAACCTACAAACCCTGGGCACCTCAAGTTTTCAATACAAGAACAATGGGCAGAATAAGGTTTATACCTAGTTTTAATTCTCCAAGCTTTTTCCAGTTTGACACAACCTTTCATGTGCTTGGTGTATTTCTCTAAAACATTGCGTGATTTGTAATTGTTCATGTGTGGTTATGAAATTCATTTCTCTCTGAGGCATAGGAGTGACCCCTGCTTAGCAAATATATATTCCTTGGATCTTTTCAGCTTCTGCATTTTAATACAAGTAATTTATATCTGAAATAATTTTAGTGCTTTTAAAAAGTGTGAGATTGCCAGATATATAAGAAAGAAGTGCTATTTTTTCATATAACATATACAGTACAGGCTTTTGCAGTGCAAGTATTCTGACACTGCTTTAATAAATAAGCAAAAGACAGGACCTCCAGTTGGAAACCGGCAAAGTTTCTTCATGTTCATTTGGTGTGAATTAACATCACAGAAAACTGCACCCCACTATTTTAAAAGCTAGCTCAGAATGACTTAAGAAGAACTCCTGCAATTTATTTGACTTTCAAACAAAAATAAAAATAAAACCTGAACCTTTTCTTCCTTCAGTCTCCCTTTTACCTTCTCTACAAGTATGAATTAAATTTAGTTCTATGCAGTGCCAATACCAAGGACACCGCTACTGAAAGTGATGATAGGGATAGCAGCAAAAACATGTGGAAATGCCTCTATTTAGTCTAAAATACATCAGATGACCTCCTTTAGAAACCTATACAGAGCTTAACAATAATGATAATACAGAGCTATGCGATAATAATTTTTACTAGTGTCAGATGTGCTACATTTGTGCCAACAAGTAAAATAAAACGTGGCCATTTGATAACCCTCAGAGTAAATGAAGTGGCACAGTTTGAATCTTCTCCATCCAAAATGAGGTGGCCCATCCACATGGGCTGTTGAGAGTCCTTGCCACCTACCAAGTGTTGCTGGACATCCTCTGCAAGAAATCACGTGTCCCATGTAGTGACCTCAAGGTGAGAAGGGTCTTAGAAGCAATATGATCCCTCTATTGGCCCATGATATTCAGGGAAGTGAGCATCCTTGCCACCACAACTGACAGTGGATATCTAATAAAGTAACAAAAGTATAAGACTAATTTAAGCCAGAATAACAAGGTGTTCAGCTATGCTTCAGCTATCAAACACCCCTGTCCTGCTTTGAAAATAGTTCCAAAATGATCCTTTTTATGTCTAAAACAACCTAGATGGCAAAATGGGGGGTTTTGTCCCTCATTTGCAAAAAGTATTTTATGATCTGGAAAGTAAAAAAGTCTTAAGTTGATTTTAAGGAAATTCTACTTTGGCATAAACACAAATATGCATTTGTAGCCCAGAAACTGAAATTACTTCTATAAGTGACTATTGCATTTTGGTCTTTCCCCTTAAATATTCTAAGAACTGCACATTAATTTGGTAAATCTACATAGAATTCACATTCATTGAAGAAGATTATGGGTTGGACTAGATGACCTTCAAAGGTAACTTCAGGAGAGCAGACTTCAGTTTATTCAGACATCTTATAGGTAGGATCCTGTGGGAGGCAGCTCTGAAGGGTAAAGGAGCTCATGAAGGCATCTTCAAGGACAGCATCCTCCAAGAACAAGAATGGTTCATGACAATACCCAGGTAAAAAAAGGTACAAGGATACAGGCTTGGCTAGACAAGGAATATATGGCAGCTCCAATGCAAAAAGGCTGTATATGAGAGGTGGAATCAGGGACAGGCTACAAAGGAGAAATGTACAAGCGTTACCTGGCCATGTAGGGATGATGTTAGGAAAGCCAAAGTTCACCTGAAGTTGACATTTGCAAGAGATCTCAAGGGCAACAAGAAGACCTCCTACCACTGTGGTAGTAGTAATAAAAGGCTGAACAAAGAAAATGTGAGTTCATTTCTGAATGGAGCAGGTGATCTAGTGATAGTGGACACAGAGAAAACTGAAGCAGTCAATGCCTTTTCTGTTTCAGGCTTCCCCAACAAAGTCTTGCAGGCCCTTTTGCTTAGAAAGTTTGAGAGGAAGAACTATCAGCAGTGGTTGAAGATCCATTCAGGGATTATTTAAAACTACTTGACCCATACCAGCCCATGGAACTGATCAAGCTATATCCAAGGGTAATGAGAGACCTGGTAAATGGCCTTGCAAGGTGATTCTCTATCATTTATTCTAAAATTGTGGAGACTGGAAGAGATCCATGACTTCTGGAGAAAGGCAAGAGTTGCACTTATCTTCAGAAAAGGCCAAAATGGCCATGCAAGGAAACTACAAGCCAGCTAGCTGCACCTTGGTGCCTGAAAAAATTGTAGACAAATAAACTTGGAAGACGTTTCTGGGCACATGAAGAAGATAATTTGGAACAGTCAGCATGGATTTACTAAAGTCTTTATGCCCAACAGACTTCATCGCCTTTTATGATGAAATGACTAGTATGGTGATCAACATGATCGGTGGATGTCATTTACCTCTATTTTATAATAGCAAGGCTTTTGAAACTGCCTCCTGCAATATTCTTATATCCAAGTCAATATGTTTTGGTCTGGACAGCAGACAAGTAGATATGTGAAAAGCTAGTCAATGGTTGGGCTGGTTAATGGGTTGAACTCCACCTGGAGGGCAGTTACAAGTTGAATACTGCAGGATCTGTACCAAGCCTGTCCTGTTTAACAACTTTGTCAGTCACCTGGAGGAGGCCACATAATGTGCTCTCATCTTGTTTGCAGATGATACTAAACTGGTGCCTGTCTGTATGCCCAAGAGCAAGGTCAGCATCCAAAGGGACCTAGACAGGCTGGAGGAACAGGCCAACAAGAACTCTGTGAAATTTATTAAAGATAAATGCCAAGTCCTGCACCTGGGAAGAAAAAACCCATTGCAGTGATACAGGCTGAAGATGCACTGGCTGTGGAGCAGCTCAGCTGGAAAGGACACAGGGGTTTTGGTAGACAGCAAGCTGAACACGAGCCTGCTGTGTGCCCTGGCAGACAAAAAGGCCTACAGCATCCAGGACTGTATCAACACCAACAAGGCTAATATATCAAGGGGAGCGATTATCCCCCTTTGCTCAGTAGTCCTTAGATGCCATGTACAGTACTGTCCCCAGTTTTACCCCTCCTGGTACAAGGAAGACATTGATCAAACAGAGTGAGCTCAGCAGAAGGCCAGAAACATGATCAGCAGCTGAGGAAATTGTCCTCTGAAGATAAGCCATGGAACTTGTGCTTGTTCAGCCAGGAGAAGAGAGCATTTCATAACAGCCTTCCAGTACCTATGAGGAGGTTCTCAAGAAGAGGGATCCAGGTCTTTACTTGTGTGTGTGACAAGAGCTTGAGCAGGAGTTTTGACTGTAAATCTGAATTATTCTGTGATTTTGCAATTAATATTGATTTAAGATGTAGCCATTATTATTTAATTTCAACTTATGTACGTGCAAGGCAAAATTATTCTTGTGGGGTGGACAAAAAACTTGGCAATCTCTTGAATTTCTATCTCATAATTTCTTTCTACAGAAGGACTTACCTTCACAGAACACAGTGGGCTTCCTTCTCACTTCTTCTCAGCCAGAAGTATTTCCCAGCTTCTCCATCTCTTTTTCACAACAGCCTTCATAGTCTAAGGTTCAGAAGTTTATGCCACCCCAGATTATACTAAGCAAACAGGAGGCTGTCCCAGCAGTCCCCCCAGATTGTTCTAAATCTTTTAAAGCTTTGGAGCTTTAAGGGGTTTAGGAACAGGAAGGAATCACTGAACAAAAACAAAGCATGTCTTGCTCTCTGTTGTGCATTGTTTTCCATGTTCCTCAATTATAAAGTTTAAGTCCTTGGAATAATAAACAAAGAACTATGATAGAAATAGTAAAAATGTGCTATTATTCATACAGTATGCAGGATTAGGGAGACCACATGTGGAAGGCTGCACCCAACACTGAGATCTATACTTGGAAAAGGACGCTGATTAGGATACAGATTGAAAAAGGTTCAGAAAACAGTTGCAATTCATGGTCTGGAAAACCTGCCTTACAATGACAGAATAACACAGCTTGATATGGTTTCTCTAAGAAGAAGATACTGGAGCTCTTAGAGCCTAGGAGACATTTCTGTTAGTAAGAAGTCTGTTCTTTCCAGTAGACAAAGGCATAACAAATAGGAGTTAGATGTGTCTATGCAATCACAGGGCTATGACCTCTGGGATTATGAAGACATTGTGAGATGATTCACATGGCTAGAGTTCTGGTTACGGGCTCTTCAGATGGGACAGGCCAGGAAGACAGTGAGAGGAAGTTGCTCTTTATGTTAAAGAGCAGCTGGAGTGCATGGAGCTCAGCCTCAGGACCGGCCAGAGCCAGTTGAGAGCTTATGGTTCAGGATGAGCAGGCAGACTAACATGGGTGTCATTGTAGTTGGTATCTGCTACAGGGGACCTAGTGATGGAGGACACAGAAAAGGCCAAGGGGCTCAATACCATCTTTTACTCAGTCATTATCTGTAAGACCAGTCTTCAGGAATTCCAGGCCCCTGCTACCAGAGTGAAAGTCTAGAACAAGAATCACTTACTCCTGTTAGAGGAGGATCAGGTTAGGGAACACCTAAACAAACTGAACATACATAATGAGGCCTGGGGAGCTGGCTGATGTCATTATGAGGTCATTATTTTCCTTGAAAGATCTTGGTAAATGAAGGAAGTTCCCAAAAAAATGAAGCAAAGAAATATCAGTCCTATCTTGAAGAAAGGCAAGAAGAAAGATCTGGGGAACTAAAGGCCAGACAACGTCACCTCGTCCCCTGGGAAGATGATGATTAAATTCCTCCTGGAAAAAAATTATAAACAAAAAAAGTGATTGGTAATAATGAGCATGGATTTATGAAGAGGAAATCATGTTTAACCAGTCAGATAGTCTTCCATAATGAGATGACTGGCTTGGTGGATGAGGTGAGAGCAGTTGATATTGTTTGCCTTGACTTCAGTAAGCCTTTTCACACAGTCTCCCATAACATCAGCATAGATAAGACGACAAAGTAGATGTTACATAAGTACACAGCAAGATGGATTGAAAACCAGACAAACAACTGAGCCCAGAGAGTTGTGGTCAGCAGCACAAAGTTAATTCAGAGTTACATCATTAGTGATGAGGTTCAAAACTGGTGCAAATACTATTTAGCCTCTTCATTAATGACCTGGATGCTTGGACAGAGTGCACTGCTGCAAATTTTCAAATGATACAAAACTGGGAAGAGAATCTGATACATATGGTTGTGCTGTCATTCAGAGGGCCCTGGATAGGCTGGAGAACTAGACAGAGTGGAACCTCCTGAAGTTCAAGAAAGGGAAATACCAAGTCTTGCACCTAGGGAGGAATAGTCCAGGCACCAGTGTATGCTGGGAGCTGACCAGTAGGAAAGTAGCTCCACCAAGAAGGACCTTGGGGACCTGGTGGATAACAAGCTGACCATGAACCCACAATGCAGCAAAAAAAGGACAGCAGTATCCTGGGCTACATTAGCTCCCAGCAGGTAAAGGAAAGTGATCTCTCTCCTCTACTCAACACTGGTGAGGCACATGTGTGGCGATGTGTCCAGTCCTGGGCTCTACAGTATAAGAGAGATATGGACTTTCTGCAACAAGTCCAGTACAGGGCCACAAAGACAGTTAAGGGACTGGAGCATCTCTTTCTTGAGGAGAGGCTGGAAGAGCTAGAACTGTTCAGTGTGGAGAAGAGAAGGCTCAGGGGGATCCTATCAACAGCTACAAATATCTGATGGAAAGAAATGAAGAAGAAGGAGTCAGACTCTTCTCAGTAGTGCCCACAAACAGGACAAGAGGCAATGGACATAAAAACAGGAAAGTCCATGTGAATACAAAAAAAAAAAAAAAAAAAAAAACAACAAAAAAACCCCAAACAAACAAAAAAACAAACAAAAAAGACAAACAAACAAAAAAAAACTACAAAAAAAACCCAACAACAATAACAAAAAACCCACAACACCACATTTTCTTACTGTGAGGTTGGTCAACGTTAGAACAGTTTGCTCATGGAGTCTGTGGAGTCTCCATCCAGGGAGATATTCAGAATGTAACTGGAAATGGTCCTAGGCAACCTGATATAACAGATCCTGCTTGAGCACCAGGTTTGAATATGATGACCTCCAGAGGTCTTTTCCAGCTTCCACAATTCTGTGATTCTCTGAAGTTTCAATAGGTCACAAGTGACACTGTATACATTTCATTTAGAACTTACATAAAATGTTAATAGTGAGTGTAATTAGACTGCTAAATTTTTTCAGTCACTCTGATAGCTTCTCATCAGTTGAAACCTCTGAATCAAGAGAAAAAGTCTGGTTGAAAGGATTGCTCCAGCTCACCCAGGAACTAGAATTTATTTCTAACAGGCACAGAAGAAAAATTCTGCAGTCTGTGTCACACATAAGTTAGATCAAAATGTACAACTTTGTTTATCAATGTTGGCCTGCTTCTCTTTGGTTCTTCCACTGAACCTGCTCCAGCATGCTCATATACAGAGATTGAAATATTATAAGGGTGTTTCCTGATTTTAAGATCTGTGAGTAGCTGAACACCAGTTCTGTAGACCGCAATGCATATTTAAATGTAAGTTTTAGCATACTTGAAGTGCACATGCAAATTTTTGTAGATATAGCAGGTGCATTTAAATGAATGTGAATTCCCTTTCAAAGTGTAGATGACACTTACATTGTAATAAATTTTGTATACAAGAATTTCAGAAGAGTTGACAAAGAAGCTCAATATTGTCTATAACTATGGAATACCAGAAAAGTTCAAGTTGATTCAAAATAAGGTAATATCATGCCCACATCTTAAACAAAATTACTGAGCTGATTGTAAATCTGTCAGCCTCACAAAGAAAGAAGGCTGGTTTTATTAAAGGAAAAAATGGCCAATGAACTGAACACCATTCCAAGTGCAGTTCCTTTGAACACATAAACGGGGAATATCAAGTAGGAGAAAAGAGCCTGACATTCAGGCTCGGCATTAAAGTGGCCAGTCAACCACTGACCTGAATGAGCGCAGCTGGAGCACAGTGTCCAGTTCTGCTGCCTGCTCCTCAGGACGGTAGCCAGAAACATGGAAAGGGTTCAGAAATGAACCAGAAAGAGTCACTAAGGAGTGTTTTATCACTATAAACTTAAGGAACTGCCTTTAACAAGTGTGAAGTTGATGGCTCAGTTATGTTATTAGAAGTGAGCTTCAGTCTAGCAGAGGAAGGTATAACAATGCAATGCCAAGGAGCTGAAAACTAGCCAGGTTCAAACCAGGAGAAAGTTGCATGTTTTAATCATTGAGAACAGCTATCATTGGAACAATATATCTAAGACCACGGTGCATGAACATAGGAAACTGAAATATTAAGATTTTTCTTTCCTGTAGACATGATCTAGTTTAAACAAATTAATTCTGTGCTGTCTTGTGCATCACACGGGAGGTCCGATTAGATGCTCACAGTGGTTCTTGGCTCTTTTAACTGAAATCAGTACTTTATGACTCTTTTGCCCTCCTCTAGACTGTCACATGCATGCAAATGCTGCTCACACAAGTGCACAAGCCCCCAACAGTTACCAGAGGATGAATTGCACGCTCCCTCCTTGTCACTGTAACCCACATGTTTTGTACTGCAGTGTTTGACTTTGGCCCGAAGAACGAGTGAACAGCTGTTGTTTAGACTCATTAAGAGCCAAGGAGCCCGACAGAGGTCTGCTCCACACATCGCCTGTGCATGAGCGGATCAGTACGGCGCTACAGGAGCACAACCCAACAGTCCTTTCCAAAAGGCATGTGCCAGCACCACTTCACAACACACTTCCCCACACCTTCCCTTAACAGGCGCAGACCATCACCATCTTCATCACTTTCCTACCGTTAACACAGAAAAGACCTTCAAATGCTTGTAAATGAACTATTAACTTAATTAAGAGAACTGATGCTGAATTAGAGTTGCATATTTGTCATTTGGACCTCTGGGTCTGCCCTGACGCAGCCTTTTCCTGACGGTGCCGTATTTTGGGACTCAGTCAACTCTACCTGCTGGTTGTTGCCTGAAAATGTCTTGTGCAAAACAATTGACTTAATGCCTCTTGTCTGCTCTCCTCTTGGCAGAGCATGTGTCCATCTGGAGTTACAACCTCCTATGACCACCAGGCTACCTCTCATGACACAACCGATATTCTCACAGATACGCAGACTGTTTCTATCAAGTGGTGGCAGCTCCTAGGGCATTCTGGTCCTGCCTTCTCCCTTCTTTTTAGTTTTGTAAGTATTCAGTTTCTCTGGGTTTATAACAGATTTTTTGTGTTGTTCTCGCAAGCAAAATCTAAGCTTCTGTTAACTCTGTTTCACTGGCACCATTCTGTAATAGAAGTACTAACCGTAGCCAGAAGTTGATTCTGTAGCCCTTTTTTAAAATAAATACTTTATTATTTCAGTGATAGTTTTCAGCAAATGGACTGAAGTAAATGGGAACTAAAGGGTGTTCACTTAAGCTTGAACTTTACTGTAAACTGCTAAGCCCATGTCCACTTAGCTGAGATCGTGTGATGCAGACAGACCAGCAGGAAATTACCAGAAATACAGAAATCTCCTGTTTACTTGTAGCCAGGCTGTCTCAGGGAAGTGAGAACAGGGAGGACAGTGAGGTTTCTTGAACATTTCAGTGAATAACCTATGTCAAGTTTTATATAAAGGGATACATCCCTTCATAGGGATGCACTAGCTGTGTCACCTATGGGGATAGTTAGTCTTTATGTCCTTTTGCTTTAATTGTTCTGTAAGTGTTGCAGAAATTATAATCCCCAACACTGTTTGAACACTCACAGTTTCTTTGCAGCCATTACAACATCCCTATTGCATTTCTCTTGGATTTTCCAGTTCCCAGATTATTTCTTTGTGAATTTTTTAAAATTTATTTTATTTTTATTAAACCTTCTTCTGTAACTGCTTAAGAATCACAATACAGACTGAAATAAAATCCTATGAAATTGTAAAATAAACATGGTGAATATTGTGAAATAAAATCTTGCCTGTTCTGGTCCCTTCATTCAACTGGCAACAATTTTTGGAAACAAGCTGTTCTGTCTACCCTATGCTAATACCTTTCTTTCTTCCAGAGTTTCATTTCAGCAGCAGTTCTGGCAGCAGTTGTCCACCTTTCATTTGAAATTGGATGGATTTCTGTTTTCCTTTCAATATAGCATAAACATAATCTAGCACTAAACTTTGTTAGGTTGCATTTCTATCAACTACCAAACCTCAGTCAAGTTTGTATGCAATCTATAGCATCACTGATTTGGAGCTGAAAGAAAAAATTCTATAATCCCAAGATAGAAGCTGCCGGCTCTTGTTAGTGATGGCATTAAGTTATGTATGGTCAGTCTCTGATCCTAAATGCCTTTACCATTGACTGGTAAGGTAAAAAAGTTTCAGTCCAAGGGCTGAAACCAATGACATTGAGTTTCTATTTGTACCTAAAATTAATGACCTTCTGAACTGTCTGGTTCAACCAGTTCAGTAGGACAAACTTTCCTTCACCATTTGACATCCAGGGAAATTGTGCATCCTTCACTTGTCAGCTGAAATGGTCCCAGCCATGAAGGTTCCAGCTTTTAGGCTGTATCTGCACACGTAAGTACAGGAGGTGGGAGCAGTATCTAGTCCCCAAGGCAAGATGGCACAGATTGATGGATACCCACATCACTAAGGCCACACTTCTCTTCAGTAGAGAGGCTTCACCCAGAGTATTTGATCTCTGTCTTCTCAAGCCCCTGGTGTCCCCAGGTTGTCATTATTAATTTCTGTTTCTTTTGTCAGTTTACAATACCTAAAATAATAAGATGAAATAATATAGGCAGCCCACACAGCATGTGCACCATTAAACTAGGAAAAAACAGAACACGCTGACAGATTTGGAGTATGGAAACACAAAGCCTTCCAGGATGGTCTGAGAAGACTACGTAGCATGGAAGGAGCCAAACCTAGTGCAGTCCATATTGCCCTTTGGGCATGAACTGACGTAGATTCATAGAATAGTTTAGTCTGGAAGGACATTTAAAGGTCGTATAGTCCAACCCCCCTGCAATGAGCGAGTTGTTCAAAGCCCCATCCAGCCTGGCCTTGAATGTTTCCAGGGATCAAATTTTTTTCAGTCTCTCAGAATCACAGAATGGTTTGGGTCAGGAAGGACCTTTAAATACCATCTAGTTCAACCCCCCCTGCCATGGACAGGGACATCTTGCACTACATTAGGCTGCTCAAAGCTCTGTCCAACCTGACCTTGAACATGTTCAGTGGTGGGGCATCCACCACTGAGAACTCGGTCCAAGTGTCTCACCACACTCATGGAAAAAATGTCTACCTTATGTCCAATCTAAATCTACCTTCCTTCACTTTAAAACTGCTGCTCCTTAGCCTGTCGCTACAGGTCTTGGTTAAAAGTCTGTCCCCGCCTTTCTAATAAGCCTCCATCAAGTACTAAAAGGCTACAAGAAGGTCCCCACAGAACCTTCTCTTCTCTAGGATGAAAAACCATGATTCTCTCAAGCCTTTCCTCACAGGACAGGTGTTCCATCCCTCTGATCATTTTTGTGTCCCTCCTCTGGACCCTCTCCAATAGGTCCATGTCTTTCCTGTACTGAGGGCTCCAGAGCTGGATGGAGGACTCCACTTGGGGTCACACCAGATGCAGTACTCCACATGGGGTCACCTCCTTTGACCTGCTGGTCACGATTCTTTTGAGGCAATCCAAGATATGGCTGACTTTCTGGGCTGCAAGTGTACATTGCTGGTTGATGTCTAATTTTTCATCCATCAGGATCCTCAAGTCCTCTCATCAGGGTGGCTCCCAATCCATCCATCCCTGGTCTGTATTGGTACTGGAGATTGCCCTGGCCCAGGTGCAGGACCTTGCTCTTGGCCTTGTTGAACTTCATGAGGTTCACAGGGGCTCACTACTCCAGCCTGTCTCTTCCCAAACTCTAGATAGTGGCCAGCTAGAATGGTGGAAAGCAGAGGCAGGGTGTGTACTAGCAACTAAATGGTGTGCACAGTCCATGCTCTGGCTCACTCTCTGCCTTTTATTTTCCTTTACCTAGAAGCATTGTCTACATGCTGAAGCTATAGTGAATATATCTTTTACTTTTGTGTCTTACTATATCAACATCTTTCCCTTACAAAAGAAAAAAAAATGCACCTTGTTTAAATTTACAGTAAAGTTAGGACTTCTATGTGAAAGCTCTTAGGTTCTGTGATCTATCGTTTTCAAAATGACTTCAAGCACGATGCAGTAGGTGCCCCCCAGGCTGACTGCAGCCACTAGGATGTTCCCATCTGTCCTGCCATCTTTCTGTAGCAGACGGAGACCAGATGTTCAAGGAATTAAATTCACTAGGACAGCTGAACTCCTTCTCGTGCCTCCAGAGCCCAGCACAGGGAGAAGTACACCACTACTGTGCCCGTCAAAGCTGGGGTGAGGACAGGAGGGTTGATAGCACCATTTCTGCCCATGCCTCAGTTTGTTTGTTAGTGCTCAATTTCAAGCCTTAAATGTTTCCCTTGCTTTCGGATTGAGCTTCTCGACACAAAAGCAAGTTATCATGAGGCAGATCATGAACTACAATAATTCCTTGTGTGCCCATTTGCCCCTGGTTAAAGCTCCTGATCCCACAAATGCATAGGCAGTCGTTTACCCAAACCCACATTTAGCATAGGATGAGAATCTGTAGCCACAGCATGTGAATGCAGAGCTGACAGCATCCAAATGTGTACATCGTCTTTCCCTATGATTTTTCCTTATGTTGCTGCCTTTACAGTCTATTTGTCTCCTGCTAAGCAGTTGCCCATTAGCCCATAGGACTGCTGCATCTGCTCTTGCTGCCGCCACTCTCTTTGTCAAAATATCTTTGCGCATGATGTCTTTCTCTCTTCTTCCTGTTTCTGCTATGGTCTGGCTTAACCCCAAAGGAAAGATCCTAGACAGGTTCTTCTCTCTGCTAACTAAAAACCACTAAAACATTTAAGTGCCTCAAAAGTAAGCACTGTTACTTGCTGTTGTCTATCTTCCTTTCTCCAGCTACCCACAGACACAGAGTTTAACTTTCTGGAGCTGCCTTAGGAAGAGTTTCAGCTCTGCTGGGAGTTTTAACCAGTTTCCATCTGACTCAAGGTCCTGGGTTTGCTGTAACTGCTGTATCCCATGTTGTAACTCACTGCAGAGCCTTGCTCTGCCTTTGGTACAGGTTTTCTCTGGGAAGAGGCACAGATTTTGGATGGAGTGTGTTGTGTGCAGGCAGCAGGGCAGAGCAAAACATGTAAAAGGGCTCAGAAATATTCATAAACAAAGGATGAGGCAGGTTCTGAGTGTGTCTAATAGCCATTTCTAAACATACCCTAACTGGGCTGAATCTCTTGATGAGTAAATCCAGGAAACACAGGGCACAGTATCTCAGACTCATGTCTGGGCCCATGTGCCCAGAATAAAGTGTAGCCATCCCTCCTTGCTGAAGGCCCTTGGATGAGGAGTTCGAGTGTGGGCACCAGGGGAAAAGACCCTCCCTTGGTCCACCCTATAACCAATTTGATAATGGAGAGATTGCAAATGCAATAAAGTATACTTTTCCTGAAAGAAATGCTGCCAAAGCATTAACTGAATGGCATTGAGACCAGCAAAGCTTATTAGAAAGGCTCGGGGAACATACTATTTTAAGGGTAAAAAAATAAAGTGGCTTAGGGACAGGTTCTGATGTGGTTCCCCGATGGTGATTTGTACATCCCACAGTCTTACTCTGGGACTGCACCAGTGCCACCAAGATCAGCCACTGGCACCAGCTGAACAAGAACCATTTGTGCCAGTTTCCCAGTGGGAGTGATTGATTAGAGCTGGTCGAGCTTGCTCTGTCCAGAGCAGGTGTGAAGCAAATTTGCCCTGACTCAGTCAATTAACTTTATCAGAGAATCAGATCCAACAGCGTGAATATGATAACAATGTGGTGCAGGCTGCATGCTTCTCACTGTTCCTGGTCTCACACTGCTGACATAATTCTGAAGTTATCGCTAAAAATGGTGCCCAAATCTTGTGATGTGTGAGCACTAGGATCCAGATTCATCCCATGCATGGGCAGAAGGTTAGCAAGCACACTGAAACTACACTCCTCCACACTGTGGGTTCATCTGATACACAGGAATAATTATCACTGCTGAAAGCATTTGAGTCTTTGTTTCATCTTTTGGCGGAGTTACTCTGCTGTTTGAGTTTTTTTACTTCAGGTGAACAATACAGAGAACCTACCCTAAGAAGTGGAGGAATCCTGAAGGAAATCATATGCTATGGTGCAAAAAGGGAAGCCAAATTTAGAAAAGCAAAACGTGGACTGAGCAGCTAGATGCCCAGATACCCAAAGATCAAATCTGATGTGTATCACATAACACAAAACATATGTCTCCAGGGTGACTTGGGTTTATCAGAGCCAATGTCAGTGCTGGAGCTTTCATCTCCCATCCTTCTGTCATTACACCAGGAAATTCCTACAGAATTTCCTGTGGCCACAGCTAAGAGAGGGAAGCAGAGAACATCCCATGCCCTGTTTGGGAAGTCTAAAATCTGTGTCTCAGGGAAACTTCAGCTGTTCAAGCCAACATCCCTCCAAGTCTGATGGCTGGTGAGACTAGTATAAGGTTAACCTCAGTGAACTCACCTCTCAGAAAAACAGCTTGTCATTCTCCAAGAAGGTCTTCATTCAGGATTATTGACAAGAAGTAGGTAGCCAACCAATACATTAAACAGGGCTTCTTTCCTGTGTTAATCTGGTCTGATGCTTTATGTAGGTATGTATAGGGCCAGGAATGTGAAAAGGCTGCCTATGCCCTTTCCCTGACAGTGCCTCAGCTCACAAGTCCGCAGATGCAATCTTACATGTTTTGTAGATCAGATGCACCTAGCCTTGCCTCAAGCCACACCATTTGTTTTCATGTCCATTTAAACTCAAATAAATCAAACTGTTGTCCAAGCGGATGATCAGTGAGAGCAATTGGACAATAATGAAGTAAATCAGTTTGAAATATGTTCAGAACTTGATGCAAACTTGCCTCTACAATAGTGACTGTCACCTTGGTGGTTTCAGCCTGCAGGTACATGGAGCCCCTTGCCTCCAGGAGTCCTCTCCTGGAATCATCAAATAACTCTGGAAAGGAAACATTGATAAGTCTCTGTGACAGTCTAAGATGTCACTAGGGATGCTAAAAGCTTTTGTCAGCCCTCAAGCATTCTCTGGTCAGGCAGTCTTACCTTCAGAGAGGAAATTGTGTGGAAGCTTTGTGGTACCTGGACTATTCTTGGTAATTGCAAAATACTCTGAAAGCCGAAGTTCCTCACAAAACTGAACTGTATGTTTTTTCTCCCATGGGTAGCATGTGGCCTCTGACCTTATCCCACCCTGTTTTCCAGCTGAGCTATGGCAGTAGGTCTACTAATGCTACGTTTGAATGAAGGACTAACTGAGCTACCAGCACAATGTAGAGCAACACCAAGGTTGCTGTAAGCACCCTTGTCAGAGCTCAGCAGCTGAACCTCTCAGGAGCACCTCAGGGTCCCTGCCACCCATGCTTGTCCCTCCTCGCTTTTCCTTCCCTTGTTGTTGTGGCTGCAGTGAGGTGGAGTCCTTCAGTTCACATCAGCAGCCCTCTGCCCATGCAGAATCAGCAACCAGACTGGAACTCTCTGGATCAAAAAGCAAGGTCAAATCCCATTGCAATGGTTTGGCCAAAAACATTGTGAGCAAGTGTCAGAGCTAGGCACTGTTACAAGGAGCTTTCCTCTGCGTTGTGATCTCTACTGTTATTAGAGGATCCTGTCACATTTGAAACCAAGCAAGTCCATATGGTATATGAAGCAAGCAGTCAAACAATCAAGCAAGTGCAAGCAAGCAAGCAAAAAGAAAAAGCAAGCAAGCAAGAAAGCAAAAACAAGCAAAAGAAAGAAAGAGGTAAAAAAAGAAAAGGGAAGGAAGGAAGGAAGGAAGGAAGGAAAGAAGGAAGGAAGGAAGGAAGGAAGGAAGGAAGGAAGGAAGGAAGGATCATATACTAATGATCCATGTTACTTCTACTTTTTTGTTATATGCCATTTCCTCAGACCTAGCCTGTAGCCAGAATCACTGCATTGTACTACAGTGAAGGCAAATAGAAATAATACACACTAGAAAATTTAAAAAAAAAAAAAAATCTAAAACAAGGGAAAAGTTCTCCTACCTTGTATTATGTGCAATTCCTGGCAGTTTAAGAGTGAAACATGAGCTGATAGCTCTGTTTATGTGAACATGCTATGTTTGAGAGGAAGTTACTCTCATAGGTTCTAAACTTCGTGACAGCAAACCTAATTCTGAAAAAAGCACCTACCACACCTGATTACCATAACCAGGAGCACACTCCTTTAAATCAAAAGTCAGTTGAGTTGGAAAAGGTTTAAGTTTTTTCAATAAATTACTTTTTATAATGACTATAAAAGTTATATAGTACACTGAGTCTTGCTAGAGGTAGATACTTTACTGTACCTGAATTGCGAGGAATTCTTCCCTAGACATAAAGCTGACAATCAGACATCTGAGTGTGTTTGAAAAACATCGTCTACCAAAGATTAAAGTATGAATTCAGCAAAGTAATCCATGAAGGAAATTCTTTGTTCTTTCTTGTTACTTATCATGGCAACTGAAGGGATGCAATGGGAAATGAGCTTATAATTTAATTCAAAAATAGTTGAAATATAGGAAGACTCTGAGAACAAAATTATTTTTCACTGTTAAATATATGGATTTTGATTCTTACTAAAATGTATTTCAACACAATTTAAATTTTATGCCCATAATAAGTTATTAAACATATAAAATTGCCTTATTTATAGAGTATAAGAGCATTGCTAGAGATAGTGCCTCCATTTTTCAATGTAGCAACTAAGATGTGCATAGATTCTAGATGATCTTTTAATTACAAGGGAAAGAAGGGAATTGCTAGGAATATAAGGAGTTTGTTATTCTACAAAGAAGGGAACAAAAGGAGCAATGATTCTGAATCAGCAAAAGTATTGAATTATATTTCTTTTTAAGAAAAATAAAGCACAGTTAGGAAAAATAACCTCGTAGTAAGAATTGCTGAGAGAAGGTCATAAGGAAGGTTGAGGAAGAGAAAACTAAGGATGTGAAACTGAGCATATTTCTGTGATGTGCATCATGGGGAGGAAAGGGAATTGACTAATGAACTTATCCAAACTACTGACAATTCTTGTAAAGTGTTCTGGAGAATTAGTGGGCTCTAAGATGTCTGAAAAGAAAGGGGATCATGTTACTGGTCTTTAAAAATGGCAGGGAAAGGAGAAGAGAAAGAGTGAACCTGTCATCTACCATCTGGTAAACCTAACTTCAGTCTGCAGTAATATAGCGGAAAAAATATATTAAAAGGTAAAAGTCCTAAGCACTTAGGGAAGAATGAATCCACAACCAATAAACAGCATGGATTTATAAAGAAAGGAAGAAAGGCACATGCAAGCATTTTTTTTTCTTATAATTGCAAAACGGTGACTGAAGGGAATATAGTAAGTGTAATATAGGTGCTTACTAACATATGGATTTGGATGTATGGGCTTCTATAATTTGAATAGGATCTAGCAGTGTGACCAAAAAAAAAAAATAAAAAAAAAAGAAATAAAAAAAAAAAAAAAAAAAAGAAAAAATCCAATGTAATTTCTGGGCTTCTAACACAGAGACATCGTGTCATGTACCGGGGAAGTGATAGATGTCTCTCTCAGTATACAATACTGATGAGATAGCATCTCAACTACTGCTTTCAGATTTAAGTACTTTCAGTAACAATAAAGGTGAACTGGAAGGAGTTCAAGAAGCATGGAACAAAAAAGAAAGGCCTATAGAAACTGGTGATGAAATATTAACTGAAAATAAACATCTATAGCCTAGCCAAACAAGGATGGGAAGAGTAATCTCAGTGTCACATTCCTTTCAGTGGAAAGTTTCCAGTATAAACAAAATAGGGTCAACTGTGAGAAAGCAAGCTGGGCAGGGAGTAAGTATTAATTGTACATGTCCAGAGCTCTGCCCTCTGCTCCTCCAGACACCCATCCAGACATTTCCTGGGCAATGTTTGGAAGAAGAGAGAACAAGGACTTACTCTGAGAGCTGGAAAGTTAGTTAGTTAGACAGAGCTGTGTGAGGCAGTTAGTTAGACAGAGCTGTGTGAGGCAGAATTCAGGCTGAAGTGGATAGATAAGCATAACAGGTAGTTCTGTTGATCCATAGCATAGTTTGCTAAGGGAAGCTACGCCAGTAACCTTGGTTTGGCCAAAACAGAAGTGCACACGCATGGGGAACCATGTTGGTGAGGAGGGGAATGGCTTCAAGGGCCTAAGGGGACTTCTCTGGGGGAAATGAAGAAGAGGAGAGGGAGAGGGAGAGGGAGAGGGAGAGGGAGAGGGAGAGGGAGAGGGAGAGGGAGAGGGAGAGGGAGAGGGAGAGGGAGAGGGAGAGGGAGAGGGAGAGGGAGAGGGAGAGAGAGAGGGAGAAAAAAAGGGGAGGACAGAGGGAAGGAAGGAAGGAAGGAAGGAAGGAAGGAAGGAAGGAAGGAAGGAAGGAAGGAAGGAAGGAAGGAATCTCAAGCTTCTCAAAACCAAAACAGAGCACACTGACTTGTGATAGGATCTTCCAGTCTTTCCCCACAAAACTCAGTGTAGTGACACAGTGGGTTTGTCACTGCCCACACACTCAGTGTTGTCCCTGAAACTGAGAAACCATCAGGGTCTTCAGCCATCATCTCTTCAAGTACATATATTTCCTGGTGAGTGTGTCTGTGTAAATGACTACATAAAATACCTCCTGAGAGCCTCTTGACTCCTGTCCAAGCATGGCCCTCAGCCCCTAGACTTCCATTTCAAAAGGGGCACCAGAGGAACAATTATTTCATTTCCCATGCCGTAACACACTGCAGGGTTATTTTACATTTCCATGTAAGGGGTTTTTATGTTGTAGATTTTGTTTCACTTTGTTGTTTTTTGGTTTTGTTTTGTTTGTTTTTACATTTCCATGTTATTTTCTGTATCTCTTACTTCGCTCCTTAATTTCACAGCCAACATCAACCCCTCCGCCACTGAGCCAGGTCATGCATTTCTCCCGCTGCCCAGGAGATGGTGCTGTGGATTTTGGATCGGGAACGCAGCGAGCGGGGCCGGGGCTGGGGCCGGATGGCCGGTGTGTCGTCTCCGGGCTCTGTGGCGAAGAGCAAGGCGGCCGCCGTTCTTCCCCGCAGAGCGCGGAGAGGAGACACTGGCCACCTGGCGGGTCTCACCGGGGACCCTCCGGTGCCCTTGATCCCCCTGCAGCCCAGTGAAAACACTTCTCAGGCTTGGAATTCATCGGCCTCTTGGGGCTGACTCTGGACAGACACCTTTGAGGAGGTTTGCACTAGAAGCCAATGCAATTGGGGAGGGGGCGGGTGGGGAGTTTCTTTCTTTTTTACTGTATTTTCTTCACTCTAAATTTAAATGAAGTTTGTCTCAAAGCGAAGATAACACATAAGTGGCGAACGAAAGCGCCCTCCGACACTTATCTTTGAGCTGGAAAAGCTGAGCAGACTGTGCAACTGGGGCTGCCCGCCGCTGCAAGGGGAGCTCGGCCTAGGCTCGGCTGTGCAGGAGGCAGGAGGGACTCGGGGCCGAGTCGCTGGAAGGAGGACCGGGAGGGAACTTGCGGGTGGTCCGAAGCCTCCAGCTTGCTGCGCCGGCCGTCCTGCCGCGGCGGGCACCCCACGTCTCTGCTCAGAGTGGGCAGGGAGAGACTAACTTCATCTGTCTAAAATCGGCCTCATCAGCATTGAGGTCCTGGGCGTCTTTAGGGAAAATTTGGGAAGCATTCTTCCTCCAGGAGGCTTTTCAGCAAACGGGAAGCCCAGCCCTGGGGACAGGGAAGAGGTTTTTAACTTTTCCCCCAGGTGGGGAGCAGAACAAAATGACGCCCAAGTAGATCTCGTAAAAGACGCCTTGGAAAATTAATAAACACTGTGCTGTCCACTCTCACCTGTTTCTGGGAACCCTCAGCCTCTCTGCATCCCCGTCCCTGCCTCCCTCCCCGCCCGGGGCGGCCCATTCCCGGCCGCTCCCAGTGGAGTCCGGGTGATGATTCAGTGAGGCCGGTTCTGTCCCTTCCTCAGCTCGGCTCCAGACTTCTCGTTTTCCGGAATAATGACCCAAGTGGAGTGGAGCGGGTGGCAGAGGGCTGCGGCACAATTAAACCAGGTAACGAGACGCTGGGCAGATGTGTTTTCATTGCCCTGTAAGATAAACGCAGTGTTAAATGCCTGACAACTTCCCAGAAGCAATCAGCAAAAGTTTACGAGTGCATAAACCTCAAAGACCATTCCTCGGTATTTTTACAAGCCCCGCATTTAAAGCTTCTATAAATTTTTCTGCCTACTTCCAAACTAAAGTTCCTGGAGATTATTAAACAGTCACTTCTTCGGGGGAGAGGAAGAGACAGACCTCAACAGGCGGGAGAGGCGAGAAGGGCTCTCTTCTTGTCTCCTTCACTTCCCTCTCCCACCCGATATAAGCTAAAGTTTGGTAGAAAGCTGGCATTATTAGAGCACGGGAAGTCACGAATGAACGCATCTACAACATGACTGGGATCTATCAATATTTCAAGAACAGGTGGCAAACACAGAAAGAAAGGGAGAGGAAAGAATGAAGATAAACAAAAGAAAAAGCGAAGTGAATGAATGGGAGGGTAAAAGCAGGGAGAGGCACATCGAGAGATCTGCAGACAGATCAGCAGCAGTCAGGCTGGCGGGTGGACAGGGATGAGCAGACAGCTTAGACGAAGAGAAATAAATTTTAGACGCAGAACGCAAATCTGAGCGAAGGCAACTGAGGACAAGAGGAGGCGGTCCGGACCTCCTGGAGGTCGCCGCGATGCCCGCGTCCCTCTGTCCCGACGGCGCGGCCCGGCAGCACCCGCCGCCCCCCGGGGCAACCGGCCCCGACACTGGGGAAGCGGGAGCGTACGCCATCCCCAAAGCTGTTAGCAAAAAGAGGGGAGGTAACACTTGTGAACCCAGGCATCAGCGGGAAAGATCGAGCCGGATACCTCTGTCTTCGAAAAAATTAGTTGCAAGGGATGAAATATATTTTCTAGCCATCAAATTATAATAACAGTATCCGTGATCTTTAAGTGACCACATGAGTTTTGTAAGTTAGATATTAAACAGATTAAATAATAATAATAACAAAATAAACCAAAAACCCCTATTGCGATTACAAAGCCCTTTGCTTATGATACCGGGGAAAATGAAGTTGCTAATTGGAAAAGAATAAACCCAAAATGCTTTTGGATTACTAATGATAGAGGTTAACGGTGGCATCCCTTGGAAAGGGGGAGGGGAGCGAGGTACTCGGTGACTGTGCGCTTGGACGGCGACCAGAGACAAGCGCAGCAGCCAAACGGGGCTGGAGGGGGGAGGGGGGGGCGAGACACCCCCCCTTCCTCTTCGGAGGGCTCGGCTTGTATGTTCGCCTCTGATCCGGAGACACGAGGTGAGAAAGGTCTGTATTGTAGTCATGTCCTCGCTAGATGAAATCTCAGTCAATTACTTTGAAATCTGCAGCTTGGCTTCTTTTCATTCTTTCCAGGTGAAAATTCAAACGTTTTCTGTTGTCGCCTGGTCCTTTCTTTCCTGAAACAAGGCCCCCAACTGTTCTGATATTACCATTCAAAAACAGGTTCTGTGGCAAACCTCATTTGTGAATCTATTACAGAGATTAATAGATTATTTCTCCTTTTTCAACTAATTCTCAGTGGGGAAATTTAACCATATGGTAAGGAGAGAATTAGAATTTCATCACATTAGAGCAAAATGTAATGAAAAGAGTCCAACACCTGGGGCCAACTCTGAAAGACACAATTAAAAGGTTTTTAATGAAACCGGAGAAACCAAAAAAATTTCATAGCCTTCAGTAATTCTGCCACATAAGAATGATTTACTGGAAGTGTTGGGAAATATTGTTTTTACTGATGTCATAAGAATGAAAACCTGCCACTAAATACTCTGAGCGCTTACAGTAAAGCGAGTGCGAGCTGCTCGCTTCGAGCATTAGAGTAGCAGCGGGACAAAATTCAGTTGCTACTCCCGTTGCTACTTCACCTCATGGGAGAGCGCCGAAGAGCGTGTGCCCGGCTCTGAGGAGAAGCCTTGGGACGAAAGCAGGGGGCCGGCATCCCCGGGGTAACCGGGGTGCTGGGGTCGCCCTCGTCCTGACACCGGCGGTGGCATCCCGGCGTTTGGGAGCGGCGCGGGGTGCTCCCGCCCCGCCAGACTCGCCGGAGGGAGGGAGAGAGCTACAAAGAGTCGGTCAATCACAATAATAATAATAATTTATTTAAAAAAAAAAAAAAAGTTTGATGGGTTTTGCCTTTTCTCACCCTGCCCTCTCTTTTCCCCAGACCGGTTCATTTTCAAGGTACGGGATGGGGCTTTACATTTTTTATAGGGGCATGGGGAATAATCCCTCGAAAGCGGCAATCTGCTGCCTGAAAACGGCTAAGGAGTTGAGAAGGGGGGCTCTCTCCCCGTAGTTTGTTCTCCGTTTGCTAGAGGGGGGGAGAGGGGGCTGGGGACCATTCACCTCACAGGGAAGAAAAGTGGACTTTGGAGGTGGGCAGGAGTGGGCATAGCGGTTCGGGTTGGTTCGGAGTTTTAATTATTATTTTTTTTCTTTCCCAGGGGATGCTTTTCGTGAAGACGGGTGGGGGTGGGAGTGGGCTATAAGTTAATGTAAACGCAGGGGGTGGGTGGGCTGGGGGGAGAGGGTGTCACTTCTGACTCCACGGCTAAGTTAGCAGAAGTCTGCTGGCAGCACTCGGAAGGGGAAGTGTTGAAACGGGCTTTTCTGCAGTGCAGGGCTGTAATTTGCTGAAGGAGGCAAAGAACATCCTTCGATCTAAGTAGGGCTTTTAGTGTGCTCATTGATGAGTGAAAGTCGCCACACATGTCAAGCTAAAGGCAGTTGTTGGGTTACTAACAGGACACAACGTCTTGCAAACATATGCGTTAAGCTGTGTATACAGATGGCAGGGAGAATAATGGAGCAGGCGCCTCTTATAAAGCTCTAGCTGCTGCCTGTCTTCAGACCTGGGAAATGAAACTATTCAGACTCAGGGCCAGATAGCGCCTGGGATTGTTTGTTACCGTTTTAATCCTATTAATTAAAACGTTAACCTGATTGGGTAGAAAGCTCTGTCCCAACAGGCGAGTCTTCTTCATAATAACCTACTCTCAGAGATAATGATGTAAAAGACTCCCCCGTCTGCGGCGGCTGCTGGTTGATGGGTCCGGAAATCTCTTGAAGGTGAATCCAAGCAAGATAAACGGTGGAAGCGGCTCCGCTGGCAGAGCACAATGCCCCAGCGTGGCGCCTGCTGAGGGCGAGCCGGAGCCGGAGCTGCAGCCGGAGCCACAGCCGTCGCCGTCGCCGGAGCCGCAGCCGCCGCCGGAGCCGCAACCCGAGCCGCCGCCGGAGCCGGAGCAAGGGCAGCCGCGGTGCCGGGCACTGCGCAGCCCCGGCCGGAGCGGGAGGCGATTTCTGCCAGCGGGACGCCGGGGAGCCGCCCGCCGCGGCGCGGAGCCTTGGAGGAGCGAGCCAGGAGCTGAGGGGGGCGGAGGAGGCGGAGGCGGAGGCGAGCGGGGCGCCGATGGAGCGGGCGCTGGGGCTGCCCGCAGAAGAGGACCTCTTCCACAAGAGCCTCGCCGCCTCGGCCAAGCGCATGGAGTCCGCCTTCCGCTCGCCCCCGGGGCTCGACCTCTCCCACCCCCGCGACCGTCAGCCCTCGCCGCTCGCCTGCTACGAGGCGGCGGAGCCCGAGGCACTGCTGCAGCCCGGCGTCGGCGGCGACCCGCTGGCGCTGCCGCCAGGCTCCGTCTGCGTCAAGTACGGGGAGAGCGCCAGCCGCAGCTCGGTGGCCGAGAGCAGCGGTGGCGAGCAGAGCCCCGACGACGACAGCGACGGCCGCTGCGAGCTGGTGCTGCGCGGTGCCGGGGGGGACCCGCGCGTCGCCTCGCCGGCGGCGGGCGGCGGCGGCGGCGGGGGGGGCGGTGGGCTCAAGGCGGCCGAGAGTGGCTGCTCCAACAGCCACGGGCACGGCGGCAGCAAGAAGTCCAAGGAGCAGAAGGCGCTGCGCCTCAACATCAACGCGCGGGAGCGGCGGCGGATGCACGACCTGAACGACGCGCTGGACGAGCTGCGGGCGGTCATCCCCTACGCGCACAGCCCCTCGGTGCGGAAGCTCTCCAAGATCGCCACGCTCCTCCTGGCCAAGAACTACATCCTGATGCAGGCGCAGGCCCTGGAGGAGATGCGGCGCCTGGTGGCTTATCTCAACCAGGGCCAGGCCATCTCGGCAGCCTCCCTGCCCAGCTCCGCCGCGGCGGCGGCGGCGGCGGCAGCGGCGCTGCACCCCGCCCTCGGCGCCTACGAGCAGGCGGCCGGCTACCCCTTCAGCGCTGGGCTGCCTCCCACCACCTCCTGCCCGGAGAAATGTGCCATTTTCAACAGCGTCTCCTCCAGCCTCTGCAAACAGTGCACGGAGAAGCCTTAAGCGCCGCCGTTGCCGCCCCCCGCCGCCGCCGCGGCCTCGGGGAGCGGCGACAGCCGGCGGTCCGGACCCGGCCCCGGGCCGGGGGGCGCGGGGGCGGCGGAGGGACTGACGGCTGCCCGGCCCCCTCCTCCCTCCAACTGGCCTCGTCTCGTCTCTCTCTTGTCCTCGGGTTTTGTCGAGACGGGACCGCGACGGGAGCCAGCGTGCGTGCGGAGCCGGGGAGGGGGCGCGGAGCCAGGGGTGCCGCGGAGAGGAAGTCTCGGCCCGGGGGTGCTGGGTGGGGGTCACTCTCGCCGGGCACCCTCTGCGCGTCCGGACAAAGGAGCGGCCGAGAAATAACAGGCCGGGTTGGCAGCCGTGGTTAGCGCCGGGGAGAGGGAAGGAGAGCGGCCCCCACCCGGTCCTGGTCCCGGTGCGGGCGAGGGGAAGGGGCCGCGGCTAACCCGGGCGCGGAGGTGGATGGGACAAATCAGAGAGGGCACTTGAACATAGATATTTTTTTTTAATTATTATTAGCAGTATTATTATTATTCTGAGCCAGGAAACAAACAAACTTGAAATGTAAACTTATTATTTAAGCGACTTGCAGAAACAAAGGGACTGGACCATTGCTATGGAAGAATTTGTATTTTTTATTGTCTCTAAACTTTGATCCTGTGAAAATGCGCAAAGTTTGGTGAGAGTGATTTAAAAAAAATCGAGAGAGTTAAAAAAAAAGACAAAAAGTAACCGATCAAACCCCTTACTCCGTGTGGCTGAAACTATCGCATTTTTAAAAGAAATATTTATGTGCACCTTGTTTCTTTCCACTTTGCAATGATGTATAAACAAGACATGCTATTTATTTGTTATTCTTTAAATGACCGTTCCACGCCAACAATATTTATCATGTGTTAAAGTCACGGGTCTTATGTGCAGTTACTTTAAATGCTTCTAAAATTCTGTTTATGGATTAACTTAAACTGTGTGCCAAGTGTTTAAAACGTTTATTTGCCAACAACGTATAACCAGAAATATTGATGTATCCAAGCTGCTTAGGTTTATGAAAGGTCATCTGGATTTTAAGTTGCATCATCCCTGTATTTAAATTGAGCTTTAATAAATTGCTTCAGTCCAAAAATTACAGGAAAGGTGTATTCTTAATTGCTCAACCAACTGATTTTTGAAAGGATATTCTTTGCATTATAACAGGTAATAGCTATTTACTTTTACAAGGCATCAGAGCAATAGCTGCTACAAGAACACTTGCCAAGCCAATGTTTTCCCAGGTGCTGTGTTTTCAAAGGTATAATTTAAACCGCTTTAATGTGTGTGTAAATTATTCTGACTGTGGATGATTATTTAAGTTGAAATACTTCAAAATACTTTAGGCTGACTTACAGAATGCGTGAAATTCTCGTTTCTTTTTTTTTCTGGTGGGGGTGGGTGGGAGGGTGGGTTTTTTGAAAGAAAAATGGAAGATGGAAAGCAAGAAGTAGCTATTTATCCAAAGTGAGCCTTCAGTTTGAGTTTGCATGGCTGGGTGGCTGTCTCTCTGCCATTTGTAAATCAAGATTCTTTTTTTCTTTTTTTTTTCCCCCTCTTTTTTTTTTTTTTTTTTTTCTATTTACAAAAACGAGTCCTGCTATTTTCCACTACTTGCAGATAATACAAATTCGGACTGTCAGGTTGGATGGCAAAATAGGAGCCATGATGGATCTGTTGGCAGGTCACGGATGTGTAAAGAGTGATATATATTAAATAGGTCAATCAGATTATGACAGCAATGTACGATCGTTTGTATGTGTATCTATGTCGGAAAGAACCTTTATTAAAATATTTTGAACAAACGCTTGTATTATGTTGTGCTTTGTTAAGCATGTATCTCCAGATTTAATGAAGGGGGGTGGGGGGGAGGGCGAGTAGTTTCCTTTGCTCTGAATGCTCCCCAGCATCCCCCCGGCAACCTAGTCCTGGCTCAGGGTGTCCAGGGGAGGGGGGGTAAAAGTTCTTCCCCGCGGTGCGTTTCTCCCGCGCCCATGGCGGGCGGACCCCGGCGGCACTGAGCAGCCGTGGGGCAGCACCGGGACCTGCCTGCCCGTCCCGCTTCCCCACGCACGCCCCTCGCCTCCGATCCGTGGGGATGGCTGCGCACAGGGGTGAGCTGCAGCACCACCCCCCTGCCTCCTCCTTCCCCTCAAGATTTGGTGCCGCCTTTCCACTCGTGGCACTTCCTCCTTGCCCCAAACCCGAGGGCAGAGGGAATGGGCAGCTCCCAAAAGCTGCCCACCCTGCGCTGGGCCCGGGCCGAGAGTTCGGGCAGAGCCGTGAGCCGCGGCCCCCACCGGGTCCCCCCCGCCTCAGGCAGCCGGGGCCGGTGCTGGGTGTCCTCTCTCAACGGTAGCAACACTCGCGGGGGTAGGGGATAAATATTTTCTGCTCCACTTCCCATCAAAAAAGATTAATCAGAACCTGTAACTTTTCAGGAAACATAACTGTAAAGTGCCAGGGAGCTGTGGGAAGGCAGCCCAGAGAGGGTGGGCAGATCAGCCCCCAGGCGCAAGGAGAAGCGTCTCTCAGCATTTACTAGACAAAGGCTGGGTGCGTCTAATTATGATTATTAAAACAATTTCCATGACGATGTCTAATATTATGTTAATTTGAAAACAACTGTGTATGAAAACTGTCGACTATAATACCTAAATTCATTTAATGAAACACATCGTTAAGGCAATTAAACCTCCTGGATGTGATTAAGGAACATAATTACGACACTGTTCTGCGCCATAATTGGGTGTCTTTAATCAAGGGGTAAAGTGATCAGCAACACAGCCATTAGTTTGTATTGTTCTGTCTCTGCTGTCCATCATTCTGATTAGGAATTAACCACCGCCACCAGCTTGGCGTGGTGCGTGCCTGTGTGTGTGTGTGAGTGTGTGTTCGTGCATGTAACATCGCAGGACACGTTTGCTGCAAGATTTACCGCTTAATATGTCTGGCTACCGAGCAGGCTTCCCGGAGAGGGTCCCCCGGAAGGCGCGGGCGCTGCCTGGCTCTATCTGGGCTCGGGACGGCGAAGGCAAGCGGGGTCCCAGCAAACTCCTGGAGTGTCCGTGACCTGGGCTGGGAGGAAGGCGAGGGACTGTGGGAGGCCCACGCTCTGACCGTCGCTCTGCTCCTGGCTCCCGTGGAATGGGGCCGAGGAGCGGGCGGCGTGTGCGGGCCCGGCCGGGACTGCTCCCCGCCGGCTCGAAGGAGCGAGGACGGCCGCTGCTGTCTGTGGCACATTGGGTGGTTTCTCTGTCCACCTCTCATCTGCCTCTGCTTTGGAGCGATGGGAAAGAGGAATGAAAACGCTTTTCATTCCTGGCTACCGCTGCCGCCCGACTTTGGACTCTCTTGCTCCCTCTTTGCTTGCTTTGTGGGGCGAAAGGGGTCTCTGCCGAGCAGAGGTGCTGTCATTCCCGACCCTTCAACTCCTGTCCCTCTGGACCGAACAGCCTCGCTGGGAATGACAGGAAGCCGCCGGTCCAGTCCCTGGGCAGGTCTTGCCAGTGCGAGTGCCGTGTGTGTCGGGAGTCGGGGGAGGAGAGAGTCTCCCCCGCCCCTCTTAACGCTTGATAGATCACTTCACCAGAAATGAACATGTCCCCCTTCAAAAGAGCTTCTTCCCCGTTTCCAGCCGCCCCATTGTAGCGAGATCTCTCCCAACCTTCTCCGAAGTCTCCCTCTGCCCCCGCTTCGCAGATCCGCTCCCTTCCCCCGGCCCATGGCCCCTTCCGCCAGCCCTGAGCCTGAAATTGTCCCAGCATGAGTGACATTGGCTTTCCTAATGTAATGACTTATGAAAGATATAATCATGTGTTAAATTGAATCCTCCGCTTAACTGTTAATGGTGTGCTCTGGGCACATTTACGTATTAGATGCTATGGTAACTAATTACCACTAGAAGAAGGGATAATACACTTTCCAGACTTTGACAAATAATTATGAGTGTTCACATCCCTGCTAGCAGCAGTTGCAGCGGATCTGCTGGAATGAGTAAGTGAATAAATGAATGGGTAAGTGAACTTGTGTGCATGGAGGGGACTAGATAATGAATAGTGGTCAAGTGAGTTTTCTTATTAAAACCCTTAATGAAAATGTGATTTAGGGTGGAAGGGGGGGAAAAAGTGCGACGCTTCCTCTAAACGTAATTAAATCGCGTAATATAAACATCAGAAACATAAATAAGTTTATTTTTAATTAAAAAGCAGCAGTCAAAGTAAGTTATCCATGTGCTCGGAAACTTTACAGCAATTAACACTCCTGTTTTGGGTGGTGGTGGCGGCGGAGGGGGATTGTTGGGGTTTAAAATAAACGAGTCAGGCCTCTACGACTCTTTCCAGCATCATTTCTAAGTTTGATTGCACCCGCCGCCGACAGGCCGGAGGGATTCTGAGGCTTTAATCAGATGTCGGAGCAGCTCCTTGTCGGAGCGGGACGAAACTTTGGGAAAGCAGCGCTGGGCTCCGTGCCGGCCCCGGCCCCCGCCGACCGCTTCGTGGGGTCGCTACCTTTCGGCGGGGCAAGACCCACGCCCGAGGGGCTCTGGCGCTAGCGGAGCCCGTCGGGGGCTTAATACCGGCTCCCGATGAAGCATTGCGCTTATTTTAGGCAGGCGCCGCAGGGGTTAAAGCCGCTCCTGCCCGCTGCCCTGGGTGCCATCCCATCCCATTCCATCCCATCCCGGCCCGGCAGGAGCGAAGGCAGGAGCCGCTGCCGGGAGCGGGAAGCCGATGTGGCCGTCCCGGCCCCCAGCCTGGCTCGGGGACTCCCAGCAGCCGGTCACGCCGCAGAAGGGACATCTGCTAATTGAGCAGAGAGTTGCAGCCAGCCCCATTTCCCCGTGGTCACTCATCAGCTCGGTGTCACCCAGCCTCTCCCTCCTCCGAAACGCTCCGGGGGGGATTTACTCTGGTTTGGCTGGTTCTTCAGCCTCGGGAAGAGTTAAATCCTTCCCCAAACCCCTAGTTGCCCTTGTCCGCTCAACCTGATTCAGAGACGTGTAATAAAAGACGAAGCAAATTTATGGTCCGTTTGAAGCACTTTACTGCTGTATTTTTAAATTCATATATGCACATATAAGAACTATGATCTGTGAATAATTTGAAATGCTATAGGAAAACGATGCATTTTAGATCAAACATAACCGTTTTCTTACATAATTGTCTCGGATTAAAATAAAAAGGAAGATACATCGCGAACAGAGACAAAGCTGAAAATCTAATGACAGCCATAAACTGCTAGACAGTCATAAATTAACGTCTTCATCAACCACTGAAGGGATCAGTGCTTATCTAAATCAACAATTATTTCTTCTGAGAAGTTGCAGAACAGATTGCCCCTCTAATACTATTTTAAAATCCTCATAATTGAGGATTAGGGGCAAACAATCGCCTTTCCAGAGTAAACCGCCTCTGCACCAGTCAAAGCCCTCCGAACTCACCTACCACCCAGAAACGTTGCCTAGGAACCTCCTCGGGGGTCCTGTCCCCTTTCCCCATTCCATCATCCCCGCAAGCACGGGCTGCTTTTAGGAAGGAACGTCAGGAGTCTCTCATCTCCCCCTTCCCATCCCTTTCCGACTGAATTTTTTAGGGAGCCGGGGGTGTTGGGAGCTCAGCGAGCTCCGGCCGGCGCCGGGAGCCCGGCAGGTGTGGGGAACCCCCGGGCCGGGGGCACCCCGAGGCGGCATCCCGGAGCGGAGCCATTCCGGAGCGGCGGCATTCCCCGGTGCTGGGCGAACAACTCCCTCATCAATCCCGAGCTCAATTAATGCCCATCCACTTTTCAGGTTCAAAGCTTATAAGCGACGCGGCTCTTCTCTCAGCTGTAGCTACCTGCGATGCCGATTTTGCAAGAGGCTGCTGTGAAGATTTCATTTTTAGAAGGCAACTGAAAAATACGTTGAGAATAAAACCGATTCACTGGCACACGAGATGGAAATTAGACAGGGAAAGACTTGCTGCCTGTAGGAGGTTAGCGACTAAACTATTTGGAAGAAAGAGGTAGTTGGAAAGATGAGCTGATAGGAATGAAGTCACTGTCAAAAGTCATCACAGGGTGTTTATTTACTGTCTTTTAGTCTCCCTGTAGCCAGAACCTAGACTTTATTCAACTTTGCTGCACTCGTAGCTGCTCTTTGGAGAAAAAATAAATACATACAAGCACATCACTGTCAAAATCAGTTCAACAAAATCTTGCAAGATAGAATCCTGGAAGGCTCCTCGCAGAAAGAGCTGAAGCTTAAGCTTCTTTAGATTATTTATTTAGGTGTAAATAGTTCTAGAAGACAAGCACATCTCGGCTATTACAAATCATGTGTTTGGTCACACAACCTCAGTATCTGAGGTCCCAGGAAAGCCTGATGCATGGCATAGGGTACGTAGACACAGCACTGGCTTACATGAGGATAAAGATCCCACTACAGTTTAATTATTTGCTCTCAAATGAAAATGGGTGATTTTCTACTTTTATATGCTTCTTTTCTATGCAGCAATCATTTCTTCATACTCATTACTATTTATAAACATAAACAATAACTTAAGGTTCACAATACTTTCACAAGTGTAGCTTTAAATGGTGTTTTCGTAACGAGATAATTTTTCTGACATGTTATGGTTATTGGGACATGACTAGCCAGGGTACACAGGCTGGTTTAGGTAATGGGCAGGAAAATACTTTGCTATCTACAGTTTGACAGTTAAAATAGCTCTATTCATTTGAATTAAGCATACGTCATGCATAAATTGATGTCTCGAATAATTTGAAAATACAGTGCAATATAAGTAGCATCAAGAAAGCACTGGGTGTCAGAACAAATATTAAAGTACAGTGTTAGGAGGTCTTACTAACTTCCCCACAAAGCTATCTCTCGGACCATCATGGAAAGCTCACTCAGAAATGTGCCCTTCAAGAAATCCCAAACAAAGCCACTTTTTATTTCTAAACTTCAGTAACTTCTAATAGAATCTGGAGTTAAAACAATTGCACAGTTACAAATACATTTATTAACCCAGAAAAATGCTGCAAGTCTGTCTTCTCTACGATGTATCTTCGAGAACCCCCACAGACGTACCTGACAAGTATTTCTGCATGAAGGAGTGAAGAAACACTGATGTCTTTAGGGTGCAATCTTCATATTTAAAACCTACTTGTAGAACTCAGCGTTAGCCAGAAAAGCCAAGCTGTGCTTGGCTGGTGCAGTGCTGTACATTGTAACATTTTTCATTCATTTCCCCTTTTAAAATGAATGATCTGAGAGGACAGAATAGTTTACACCAGGTAGTACATCTTGTACTACGCCGATTTGTAAAAGGAAAAGCCTAGGAGCTGTATTTGAGAATCACCAATGGATTGCAGATCTTTATACTAATATTGAGTAATGTCCTAAGAATGTCACAAGTACCACTTTTTTTTTTTTTTTAATTTATCTGATAAAAACTGGCTTAAGTTTAACGTGGGGTAAAACAGACTTGACCATTTCCTAAATTCAAAGGAGTTACTCCATGCCAATGCTGAATTAAAGACTTCTTTCCCTTACAGAAATACCTTTCAAGATCAAGTAAGAGAAAAATGCTGTATGCCAAATAAAAAAATAATTTAAAAATTAAAGCAATAGCTGTGTTTTTGTAAGAAAAGTGTTAATGTAAGCTTGAAAAAAATACCATGGACAGTCATTCAATATTAAAATAGATATATTCATCTTTATTGTGTCCTTAAAATACAAAATTCTCTTGAGATGTTAGATTACTAACATAATGAAGTTTCAATTTTTTCGCTCAGAAATTCACAATATACCTTATCCAATCGATGAGCCTTAATGATGGATATTAACTATTAAAGTAGAACCTAACTGTTGTTCATCTCTACACAAAATGTCAGTTTGCACAATTAAAAGCAATTCACAATCTTTTTAATGTCAGAAAGTTCAATAATGATGAAATAAAAGATCACCTATAATTCCACAAGAGAAATTCACAACCAGTAATTATTCATAAAAATAGTGACATGCAACTGGCTTAAAAGCATAAACTAAAGAACAATGCTTATGTGGTTTTATGTTAGCACATTAGGACATACTGGCAGAGATGTGAAAATCTGATTTGCAAACAGGTATACATAGACTAGCACAGTCTTTTAAGTAATGTAACAGTTTTAAAACTTTACAGTAGCTCATAGCAGTACTGAGTGTCAGTATAGAAATGGAGAACACACAACCTGAAAATTCAAATAAGAATAATAATTTAAAAAAATCACATTTTAGCATTCACATTAGTTGATCAAATTCATTTTTCTTCTTGGGTGCTATAAAGGGCCATACTGACTTAGTAAGCCTATTTTATATGAGAAAAAAGGTGGGGTTTTTTTGTTTTTTTTGTTTTTTTTTTTTAGTAGCAGAAGTTATTATCAATATAGCCATAGGCAATGACAATGTACAGTCGGAGGCTGGTACTGACCAGCCGAGTCACATCTCACAGCGATCAGTGAGAGCACCATGTCAGTAGGGAAGCAGCAGAGAAATTCCAGGGGCACTTGCGCACCCTTCCTGGCTGACCCTATGTCCGCTGGTGCAGCGGATGAGCCAAGCAGGGATGGTTGGGCTTGCTGGGCAGAAGCCCTGCTGCAGTGGAGAGGAAGGACAAGGAAGCACAAAGGCTGGCTGCTTTCCTCTGCTCACCCCCACAGGCACCCCAACGCTTGTGAGCAGCACAGCCATTTCTGCTTAGATGATTTTGCCATCTTAGTGCCCCTGTGACAGACCGTCAGAGCTGGTTGCTCCTGGGTTCTGTGGCAGGTCATCAAAAACTGTCATGAAACACGCTCTCCTCGGCGCAGCACGCTGCGGCCAGCTTGGCTCCAACTGGGACCTCCAGGAATGGCCCATGTGCATCTGCTTGTGTTGCTATGGCTTTCTGACCAGGAACATGGACACTGTGGGCCTTTTCACTCCCTTCTCCATGGAGACAGAGTCACTCCTGGTCAGTTCAGCTGCTAACTCAATAAGTCACCTCCTCAGCTGCTGAGTACGTGGATCAGAAGGGCTTTACACTTCCTCTGTCCTGCTTTAGCACTTGTGATTTTACAGCAGGGTGAGGCTCATTTCCTCTGCAGCTGGGGTACGTTCAGGTGGTGATGCACTGCTCACCAGCAAAACTAACCTACCAGGAGCAGCAGTTACCAGGGACACAGTTCCAGGACAAGCTGGGCAGATGTTGCTTTAAGTTTGATTATTTTGGTCCCTGAGTGAAAAGAGCAACTAACTCTTATCCCAGCAAAACTCTGGCCTCTTGCAGGTGCAAAGCGTACTCTCCAAACCCAATGCAAGGCCTCCAAGTGCCTTCATGGAGGTTTCCTGCAACTCCTGGGAGAAATTCTGACTTTTTTCTTTTTCTTTTTTTTTTTTTTTGTTTCCCCAGTGGAACATGCCCTGTAGATTTAATTGGCTATTTTGAATACAATCTAGCTCTTCTTTTAATTTCAAAATAGATACTATACAAACTGATTGGCAATTAATCTGGAATTACTAATGATTTGCATGTACTTTTGGCACAGATTTATTATGTCCTACCAAATTATGCAGCAGCCTGTGATACTCTAACTCAAAATCCTAAAAATAGAATAAGATTATTAAAAATGTCTTGTGTTTAAAACAAATACCTACTGTTATTTTTGCAGTTGCTTCAGGTTTATTTCAAAGCTGGATGCCAAAGAAAGATTTATCATAACTATGGCATGAGACATTTTACATGTTACATTTAAGCAATAATGGAATACAGTCAACAGTGTGATGATATCAACTTTTCCTCTCTCAATAAACCAGGCTCTAATGTCCAAACTGGATTGTGAGCTATGGCTGAGTAGAGAATAGCTCCTACAGAGTAACAACAGCAGTAAGTAACTTGAGTACAAGAATCTCTCCATAAAAACAAATTTTATTCTGTGGCACAAAGCAATAATCTGCTTTTGGTGTTGATTAAATGTTGAAGCAAAGTTAAGGCTTTTAATCAACTGCAAATCCCATTTAATGTAAGCATACTCCAGCACTGAGAACGTTATTGATATTATATATGAAGAGAAAATGTTTATCCAATATCTCTCACAAAACCACAATTTTTTCCTCAGAGGATCTGGAATGTGGCTATGTCAATCTCTGAAAGCCTTTCTACTGATGCTGATGCTTATTTAGGGTATTTGTTTAAGTGAATAACTAAACAGGCTTCTACACAAATAACAATAAATAATTCTAATCCTTAGTATGTATGTAGAAGTTTCCATTCATAGGCCATCGAGTGCTTTAGAGATGGGTAAAATTTATGACTTTAAAAGACATATGTAATTAAAGAACTGCAAATTTCAGCTCAGTATTCTCAAAATGAGCTAGTGGCTCTGATGGTCCACTGGGAAAAGACAAGTGAAGTCAAGCCGAAGTTTTCAGAGCTCTGTGTCTTTTGCACAAAGTAGAATTCTGGGTGCTTGTTTTGAGCATCCTGCCTCTGACAGTGCCAAAGCAGGACACCACAAAACCACAGCAAACAATGAAATAATGGGGGAAAAAAAGATATTTTTTTAATGAACTGCAACTCCAGACAAGCCAGCAATTCATTCAGCACCCATAAGGCAAATCTGAACTCAAGTTCAGACAGCGGTAACTCCTCCTTGGTTGGTTAGCTATGTGAAGAAATGGAAATCGTGGCACAGAATAGATCAAGGGTTGGCTGCCCAAATTAACCTTTTCTTGCAGTGATTATTCATCTTTCTTCCAGTCTAACTTCAATAAATGATGACAGGACACTTGGGAGTATGAGGGGAAGCCTTTTCCAGGTACAACATCATTATTCATCTGCTGGCAGTGGAGGCAGAACTTATGCTGGCACATCCCAAAGAGAGAAATTTTTGGGAGCACAAGGCAAGGCCCACAGACATGGCTACTCTCCCATCACAATTATCATCTTGGCAAATTGAGTCTGGACAGCCATGAGAATCCTCATCAGTCTCTGATGGCTGGGAACAGAGACAGGGTCTAAAAATCTCAGATCTTGTGAGCTAGGAAACTTATTTTTGAAACAAGAGCTGGTCACCCAGTGCAGCAGATTGGGCAGCCAGTACACAGATAACTCCTGCAGCTGCCTAGGGTTGTCACTTGCTCAGATTTTGGCCCCCAGGAAGAGTTTATTTTCCAATGTGTGGATGGACATGTCTGTTTCCAAACAGAAGCCATGCTACTCTGCCTATGCATAACTTAGGCACAGAAAAACACTGTTAAAAAGTAGTTTCAGAGACCACACTTGCCATTGAAGCCCTCTTCTTCTTTTGCCTTTTTGGAGAAATGAACAAACACAAGAAATAATCAAAATAAAACACACAGATTTGCTATAGGAAAACAGTGAGACAAAGAGAAGGTAATTTTTGATATGATAGAATAATTTCAAACAGCCTCATATATTTTCTCCCTGAAGAATACACTTTTTTTGGGTCAAAAGCCAAAATAGATAAGTGAGGCTTGATCCAGAGCTTATTAAAATCAACAGAACCTCCCTTCTGATTTTAAATGACTGCAGGAAAAAACTACAGATTTTATCTTCTTTGCAATGCACAAAAAAAAAAAAAAAAGAAGAAGAAAAGCAAAGCATTCACCCTCAGTACCTCAGTACATAAAAGTGAAGTCAGAAATGTGTTGCCATCAAGACATTCTTGCAACTCACCCCCCCAACACCCCACACAGCTTCCATCACATCTCCCAAATAAGGGCTAAGACTCTAAAGACCACTAAGGGAACAGAGTAAATAAAAAGTTAGAATAATGAGCCCTAAAGATTCTTTTGTCCTCTAGAATTAAGTTCTCCTTTTCTTGCTATTATGCTTCTATGAGCAGATACAGAAATTACATCAGATGGTGGGTGTATGGGACCTCCCAATCCAACAAGGGGGAACCCCTGTGACAGAGGACTCCTGAGCATGTTTCCCATTTAAATGGCCTGGATTCAGCTTGATGTCATCTTCCCTGTAAATCCTATTTGACTCATGGCCAAGAGTATGGGGGTTCATTTTGCAGGGATATTGGGCTATTCATTTGGCCAAACTCGTCATCTCATCTCATCTCATCTCATTACTCACAAGGCAGGCAGGACAAATTGGGGTTGCATGTCCTCACATCTGACATCTACCTCCAGCCCAAGGGCTTTTCTCCTTAGAAACAAACAGAAAAGTAGAAAAGGAAAAACCAAACATTTTGAAAAATACAAAGCTGAGGAAATAGAGCAAACACAGAGATTAGTGGAAGGCATATAGGCAGCCGCTCACTTTCTTAAGGGCCTTAGCTTGTAACGAAAGGCAATATCAGCGTCTGGCAGGAGGATACCAAGGCCCATACGACTGTTATCAAGTCTGACAGCTTTGTTTTCCACTAGTTCTACATCGAAATGAGCCAATAGTATGAAGAGAAACATCTTCATCTCATTCATTGCAAGGAACCTCCCTGGACACATGCTGATTCCAGAGCCGAAGGGCATTAGGAAATACTTCAGTTTTCTTCCTGCCTTGTAGAATGTGGTTTTCTTCTTGCCATTCTCTATGTATCGATCAAACTTATACTCCTGAAAATAAAAGAGAAAGAGAGAGAGACCGTGATATCTAACAAGGCAGCTACATGAGTTGCTTTGTTTGTGCAACAGTGACGCTTCTGAAACCCAGAAAATAAGATAAAGAGGAAGACAAGGAGCTGACAGCTTCGCCTTTTTAGTTGGTTCCCTCAAGTTTCATTAGCTCACATTATCTTCCCCGCAAAGAACGCTCCTTAAATCCACTTAGTTAGCTTAGCCCTTTTACATCAAGCTCCTTCAACTTCCATGTCTCATCCACTGAGTGTCTGGCCTGTATTGATTGTAATTAGATTTTGACTGCTTTGTAGCAGGGACAATGAACCTTAGTGGAAGGACAATTTTCTTGTAAAGCATCATATGCGTTCAGTCTGGTACATACATCATGAATAAGGATAATCTGCCAAATTCCGCAAATGCCTATGAATAAATTAATGCATCGCACCGATCTTGTTCTTGCGATCTAGAGCAACATTTATCCTTCTTTTGCACCCAGTGGTGCAGATTATCCGAAAACCAGACCCGATGCTTTGCGGTAAATTTCCTCTTCAGTTGGAGATGGTTGCTGTTTTATTTGCCACATCTGACCTTCAAAGGGTTTGCTCTGGAAGCTGTTAAGCAGGATGACCGTCAGTGATAGACCACTATAAAGAGGGGCCTTTCAAGTAAGGCTTGAGGTTGCGCTTGTAACCTTCATTCCATAAATTGAACATCTTTCTGACTATTTCCCAGTAGCAGGATCCCTGTTTAGAGATAATTCATGTTTTTGAATGAAGGAGATCTGGCATCCTCACTCAGTCAACGGCAAATTAACCACGTACAAAATCCTCTTGCATGCTTTGAATAAAAATGACAGACACTTCTTGCTTATGGTCACTCATTAGCATTTGTCCTGCTTTGCATACATCTGCTATAGCAGCAGCCATTTGGAGCTGCCTGGGAACAAGTCAGTCAGACAGAAACCAACCTCAACTGATTAAAAAAACCCACACTGCAATGAAAAATACACTGATACTGATCTACCCATAAGATTAAAGGCTCTGAAAACCATGCACTGCAAGTCCTGCTGTCAAGAAAAAACAGTGAGGGGAAAAGAACAGTGAGAAAAAGAACAAGCACAAGGTGCACCAGAGGGGCTGTAATTTTGGATGTTGAAGAACAGGAGCTTGTTTCCCCAAATGACAGCGGCCTGTATTTTCCACAAAGTTAAAAGTGATCATATATGTGTTTCCACTGAGAAATAATTCTTTTCAGTCTCTTTGAACATCCCAGCCAAAACAAAGCATGCCATTATTTTTTTTTCCTGGTAAGCTATTGCTTCGTTTGAAGAAACACAGTAACAAATGAAAGCCCAGAATACCATTTCTTCCTTAAAACATATTTACTTCCTGAAATGTAAATCCTGCTGGTCTAAAAAAGCTCTGCTAAATATGAACTGCAATTGCTTAAAAAAAATACAAGCCAGTCCAGAGCTCTTCACTTTGTTGGAATGTTTCCACTAGGTGCACTCCTGGCATCTGGAGCAATTAAGAACTGTGGTATCGAACACATATAGACATACTGGGCCAAACCTTATGCTTTCTTTGTCATTTTAAGAGCCGTCTGAGAGTTGTAATTGCTTTTAACAAAAAATAAATTGCTGTCTAAGGAACTGGAGAAGCAGAAAACAAGTGTGAGGCAGGAATGGAGCCAATGACAGTGACATCAAATTCGTGCTTAGGTTGTTGAAGACCCTAGGATTGGATAGCACTTATTTAAAAGCTAGTTCTGTGGCTAAATAAAGACTAATTTTTGATGATAAAGGAACTTTCAGCCATGCATAAGGCCTCTTTGGAAGAGACAGGGTGGATGATGGTGAGGAAAAGGTGAAAAAAAACACTGAGGAAGAGTAGGAGATGAAGTTCTGTGTGGATGGCCTGCTAAGGGCATTATGAAAACCGAACAGTCTCCTGTGGTTGATGTGTCTGTCTCTCACATTTCATATTTACCTTTGTTTGGAAAGCCACCAGGTAAGGTTTCCCGATATTTCACTCTACGGGATTTACAAAGTTAATTTATAGACCTCTATAATTTGGCTAACTTAGGATTCAGGGGTTCATTTACCCACTTCACTAAAAAAAAAAAAAAAAAAGACTCATTTATTTAGGCTTTGACAAGTGGAGAAAGAAGTCAACAATACATGCTTACACTTACACAAAGCGGAAGATAGCCTGTACTTAAATTTATGTATCGAGGAGAAAAGCCTTGCTACAAAATTATCTCATCAAGCTGCCTGTTTTCCCAGGAAAGTTTTCCCTAAATACATGACAAGCTCAAGACTGCACCTTTCAAAAAATTCATTCTCCATCTCTATCTGATCCTCAGTAGTTATTGTTGAAAGCACACTGCATATTTTAAGAACCAAACAGAACAGTGATTTCCCCACTTTTCGAGAGGGCCCGTGTGCTGAAATCCATGTACTGCAATGTGTGGATTGCTCATTCACTATCGAAAAGATAAAATATATGAACTAAAGCTGTACTGTGAAAGCTGAGCAGAGCTGATACTAAGCAGATATATTCAAGCAACGGAAATATGGTAATATATTCCGGCAATTATTGGATAAGGGAGGGGATCAGTTTCCTCACTGATGCTTTTTGTCTAGGACCTAAACAAACAGATGGACTTTTGACAAATCAATAATGTTCTCCAAAATAAAGTGTTAAGAATAAAATGAGAAAAAGTCTATTTGTCAGTTGTTACTTTTTAAGGATAGAAATATTAATCAACTATTTGCCAATATATGGATTATTTTTTAAAACCCTTTGTTTTTGGTGTGGACAGCCAGCAGGGCCCTCCTGGATGTCACTTCCATTTTCACGTCTCCAGTGATCACCCCTGTGACCGTACTTTACTCTGCTAACTCTGACTCGCACCACACCTCCTCTCACAGACTCTGGTGGAGTTTCTGCACGAGACACTGTCCTGAACCAACAAGAAACTTGAATCTCATCTTTCCTCTGCAACCTCATATCCTTAAATTCCCAAATGGGACAGCCTCAGGGAGCAATGCCACTAACATGGATGTTCTATAAACATACAAAAACATTCCAGTTCCCTTCTTTGGCTCAAATACCAAATTGGCATGGCTGGGAGATAGCTGCTTGCTTAGGAAAAAGGGGAGGAGGAATGGATCGGCTATGAACTCTTGCTTCCCAGGCAGAGGTGGCATTTAGTGGCTTCAGTGTCCACCCCTGTGCTTCCTCCGTGGCACCCCAGGCTGGGGACAGCAATCTGGGGGAGTAACCTCGTGCAGATGAAGACTATTCAATTTGCATGCAGGTGGTGAACTTCTGAAGCCGTATTAAGGCTGAGGCAGGGTGGATTAATTTCGAGTCTTTGATATTCATTAACTCGAGCGTCAGAGAAAAATATAAGGAGATGACACAATTACCCTCCGAGCTTCGCTGCAGAGCAACAGCTTTACAGTCTCAAGTTCACAACGCTCTACTAATTGATCAAGAAGAGGCAAATCCCTATGAAGGGAGGTGAAAAAGCATAAGGCTCAAGTAAGACACTGCTATAATATTATAGGGCTTCAGAGAGTCAATGATGCTTTGGGGGCACTTAGCTAAATGGCCCACATTATTTGCTATTTAAACCACCTTCTATTATCCAGCCCTCCTTGGGTATCAAATGATCCACTACCAAACAAACCCCACATTTAGCCTAAAGTTTATGGTAGTCAATGTGCAATTGTCAATTCCTTTGAAAGCAGTTGCAGTCAGTCTCATCACCATATTTCTCTCTTCAGGCCATGAATCCTTTGACCTATAGGGCCCTAGAAAATACATCTGAAAGTAGGAAGATTTGTTCCACAAGAAGGAACAGCAGTGGAAAAAAAAACAAATGCAACCCACAGATCACAAAAGGTTTGGCTGCTGCGACGTGCCTGGAGTAGGAAGAGTAGCACCAGCTGAGTGTTTACCTTAGGATCTTCATAGACCTCAGGGTCCATGTGCAAAATCTGCGGGTAAAGGGCTATCCAGTCTCCTTTCCTCAAACAGACTTCTTGATTCCCTTCAAGCTTGAGAACAAAATCCTCCTGGCTGATGCGAATGTTCATGGAGGACGAGCACATTCGTAAACTCTCGTTTAAGGCACTCTCTGCGATTAAACAAAAGCGGAGGGGGGGAAGCATCAGAAATATGGGAGATGACTGGAAATTATACATGGTTGCAGATGCTGCATCTCGACAGGCTTAGTAGGGCAGGCTAAAGGAAAAAAAAAAAACCACAAACCACAAACCAAACCAAACATAAAGCAGAGACCAGGAGGAGGCAATAAACAACCCCGCGGGGCAGGGGGGGAGTCGCGACGCTGAACCTCTCGATGTGATTCTCATTGATGGTGTTGAGAAATCCTGTCGGTTGTAGGCAGCATCGAGTTTTGGGTGGAAAGTCATTATTCAGGCATCATGTTGGAAACAACGCAATCAAAAGACACAAACACTTTATGCATTTACATATATTTTGGACGTTGCAAGCAAATACCAGCAAAAGCATTCATGGAGCTACTTAGCTTGCCTTTCAAAAGCTGTTGCATGTAATAGCAGGACTATATGTTAGAAAAAAAAATTTGCTTGTTATTCCATAGTCATTCCGAGGATTTTAAAATTTATTTATTTTCTTTCCAATGTGCTACGCTGTCAAATGGTAGTGTCTATTATGGTCAGAGTGAACAAAAGCAATTCATTATTTTCCTGGTAATTTTAAGAGAGAAAGACACTTTTAATTGGCCAAGAGAAAACAAAACACAGTTCTTCAAGGCTTAAGGAAGGCAAGATTTCTGTCTCCACCATCACATCCTGGAAGGCTCCAGAAGCTGAATGTCCTTGCTTTCCCAGTGGCCTTCACCTTTTGCTCCTAGCACGACAGATTTTATGGCTAATTTCCGGCAATTTATCCTGGCAGTTTGAGGAGGAATTCCTTTGGGAATAATATGCATAATTTGCATAAATCATTCTGATAGCATGTATATCAGCATGTAGCTCCTGTCTAGGTCTGCATCTCTCACTTAGTAATCAAAACTGACTATTTTTCCACCAGCGTGTATGGGCGCTGTTATATGTGACTTGATTCCTTCTAATCATCAGTGTGAAAAATAGCCTAAAATAGGGTTTCATTTGCACATAATAATCCATTTGTGTCTGCGTTTATGTTCTGTGGTATCAGATAAGCTTTCTTTAAGTGCTCGCCAAGGCACTGTAACTGCTGCACCCAAAAGGTTAGTTTATTAGAGAGAGTAGCTACCCAGTGTAGATGCCACCGAAAAAAGATAATAACAAACGTTCTTTCACTAAAAATTAAATCTGGTGCAGCATGCATAGCAAATAAAGTGGCCCTGGATGCTTTCTTGCAGGAGGTTTTTCCTTGAGCATGCATTTGTCTAAAGAAATGAGGCTGCGGTCAGCTTTGTGTGGCCAGCGCTGTGATTCAATGTGACGTACAGTGAGTCTGTGCATATTCTTTTGGACTGCCTTCGTTACTATAATCAGGCAGAGTCAAATCGGCTTGTTGGTGACGAAGCCAGAAAAGAACCCTGGTTCCAGAAGATGGCCTCTACTGCGGATAGCCACAAGGCACCTGACACGATAGATTTCAACTGGCAGCGCTCTGGCAACAAAACTTTACGCGGTACAAAGAAAGGGTCCAGCCTCCACTCCCAGACTGTCTTTGACCTGCGGAAAATGAAGCTGGTGACTCCGCGCTGGTCCACCATTTGGAAATGGTAGTGACATACATAGCAACACCAGAAAACAAGTGAGGAAGGGGGAAGGAGGGGAAAAAAAGGAAAAAAATTATTAAAGCGCTGCTGAGAAATAGCAGGTTTATGTTTAAACGCCCAAGCAATGCGGTCACATCCTATTGGCGGACATTGTCCCAGAAAGCGTGGCAGTCCCTGCCCGCTGCTGGATCCTGAATGACAATTGGGCAGCATCTCTTATGCAGAAGTTAATCACAATAATGGAGCACAAAGTGTGGCTTAGCGGTCAGATCGTAAATGACAAATCTGTTTTACCTTCCAGTACCAGTTATGTGTGGAAGGCGAGCTTGGCTCTCGCTCTGAGCGATCATGCCGATAATCATTAGATGACAAAAGTAATGAGTCACATTATGATCAACAAAGGAGAATGGAGCTTATACGGCTTCGCAGGCTCACATTAAAAAAATAGACAGTCAGCTTTCCACAAATGCCGAAGCTATACATTGAGAGGAATGACAACTGCACAATAAAACTGCAGCCTTTACTTGCAGTTGTCATAGTTCAGCAGACACCAGCCATCGCTGCTGACAGACCAGCTGGGTAGCTTGGGAGGCCTTCCATTCTGCACCGTGAGGTACAGTAAATTATCCAGCATGGTAGAGCAACATCTGTTTCTGTGCTTGTGCCGAACAAACAAGGCAATTTAAAGCATACCAAGGGATAACCAAGCAGCAAATGAACATGACCCTCATTTTTTCCCCCCCTTCTTACACACATGAGATGCTAAACTTCACTGTGCGAGTGCTACATAAAGAAGCCAGGCTGTTGTTTGATAAGGTGTTGTCAGAGAGATTTTACATATTTTCTAGAGGGAGAGAGAGGGGAAAGAAAGAGATATCTCTCATAGTATTGTTATTCTTAGAATCCTCCCACTTCTCTCTTCATTTCTCTTATACTAAAGCTAGCACTTAGCTTCCAATTCATTCTAGATTTTTTTTTAAAATTGTTTCAATATACTTATAAATATTCAGTCCTTAAACCCTAATTTGCTATACTTAGTTCACATGCCTTCAAGCATTTGTCTTCCAATTTCCACTGAATAAATGCGTACTAATGAGAAATAGAGCAAGCTGCTGAGGCAAAGCTGGGTGACTCGAGCCTGGCCTGCCACCAGCTCGTGATAGGCAGGCAAATTGAGTTAAAATGAAAAGTCTTGTCAGCTGAAATACAACATGGTAGCCAAACAGCAAGCTGTCAATCATCCAGCCAAAACAAGGGACTGCAGGTAATAAAAGGTCATTGCGAATCATAAGTGCATTTGGCTTTCATAGGCAAGTTAATTTTAATTAAACATGATCTCTATCTGTAAATGTTTTATAAAACTTATTGTGCATAATGGGTTGTTAATTTTACACTAACACATAGCAGGTAATAGGGTACTATAATTATTAGAGTGTATTGTAGGAAAATAGCTATCAAGTATGCAAATATTTTGGGGGGGGTCATTTACCCACAGGCATCACGGTGTGCCAACACAAACGATGATCTGAAACAAATACATTTGCATCTTACTAAGACCTAAATGGTACTGCCCAGCCCATTCCAGGAAATATAGCCATTTCTCTCAATACAACCAACATTTTTAATGCTTAGCATTTGCGATACAACCACACACTCCGTATTAGGTTTTTTTTTTGGTTCCTACCCTTTCCTGTGTACAAAACATTTCCAAGCTGTGCTCTTTTCGCAGGAAATATCTGGGATTCAGCAATGACCTGGGGCAAGAATACTTCACCATATAAATGAATGGACTAATATTAAACAAACGAACTGACTAAACATGCCTAGCATTAAATATGCACTAAGTATATCTCTGCCTTACCCTTTGCATTTCCATTATAACCATAAAAACTGACAGACCATTCTCATGTGTCGTTTACCATATTAGAGCTCCGTTGTGAGCCATAATGACTAATAATGTATGTTATTCTGCATACGCAAATATACGCATTTGAGTTTCGGGAAAAGTCTTGCGTAGACAAAACAAAGTGTGCTGCCCCAGAAATGCCATAGGAAAAAAATAATCAGAGCCAAAATTTGCTAGTATTGCTGAAGGTTGAAAGATTTTTTTTTTTTTAATAAAAAAATCACATACCTGTGTTTTGAATTTAGAAGTAAATCAGGCCATGTTGTTCTCTAAACCCAAAGAATCTGACCATAACAACAACGTTGCTTCCTGAGAAAGGCTTTTTAGCAATTCTTGCCTGTTCTCCATAGCATGAGGAATCCAAAAAAAGGCTCTTGTTATAGTAGGCCAAAAAGAGGACGGAGAATCAGAGCGCTTAAAACAGGAGAATGAGATGACAAGGTGATGAACGTACAAGAATCCCACCTGGTCTGCCTTACTCGAGAGCAGGGACACAAATCCCAGTTTTCTGTGCCCTGGGTTGGCACAGAGGGAGAGAGGGAAGAGGAGAAGCTCAGTCTTGGAGGTTGGGGTTGGTGAGCTGCAAGGGCAAGGGCAGTGCTGGCCCCCAGCCTTCCTGCAACGTGGGGATTTTTGGTGGGCAAGCAATGCAAATTGGGACCTCTGTCCCTCCTACACATTTACATCTCTGTCCACTGAAGCATGAATTTAATTCTCTTATGGTACAGATTTTTTTTCTATATTATTATTTTATGGGAAAGTATCCAGCCCTTTATGACTTAAGTGCCACAAGAATTGAAATCTAGCTTCTGTTCATACCACATTACATTTAACACGATTATAAAATTTAACAAAAGTGTTACAAGAATACTACAAAGTAGGATGTGGCACTTTCCTCTCAACACATAAATCAAATGTTATCAAGGTACTTCAAGATTTCAAGGAGCAGCAGAGGAATGACACAGTTAATATTTTAAACTGTTCATACCATTTTGCACCAGATGGTTTCAGTGAAGTACATGCTTTTATTTTCCTTATTCCTACACTTCCGGGGTGCCTTTTTTTGTGTTGTTTTTTGTTTTCTTTGCCATTCCCATCTCAGTCTCTAAATAGAAAACATGTTCTCTCTTGATCTTCTTGATGCTTGGTAACTTTCCTTTTCTCTTATTTTTTGATGGATGTTAACTCTGATGTGAAGTAGTTTTACTTGTGTTCCTTAAAAGTACATTAAATCCTTAGAATGTCATGTTATTCTTCAGAAGTGTCCTTGTCATCCAATACATCCCCTACTTCAAAAGCATTCTGTATCAGTTAGAGAGAAATCTGCACCAAAACAGCCGTGACTCCAGATGAAACCAACTTACTAGACTCATGCTATAGAAGATTAACATTAACGCTCTAACAAAAAGTAACTGGATCAAACTCAATTTTGCAATTAAAAGTTTGAACACAGGATCTTGATAAAGGCCAAACTGGATGGTCCTGGAGAACAGTAGCTATTGTCTAGACCCAAACCAGGCACAGAGACTGCACTGCTCCACCACCCTCTCCTGACACAGCTTCAAGAGTGGAACATCAGTTCAGGTCATGAGCTACCAGAAAATATAGACAAGAGCTACCAAAAAATATAGACAAGAGCTACCAAAACATATAGATGTGAGCTCAGTTTTAACAGGGGACTGTTTCTGAAATTTGAAAAGATAGGAATATTAAATATTTAAGCTTTTATTCAGCTGTTATCTACCCTACTGACACTACTTATGGAGACTTTCAGATCCTTAAAGATTAGGCTCCCACCTGCTACACCCTTTCTCCTCCCTTGGGCTAATTTTAACATTTATCTTGTCAGTGCCTGGTGCTCTGAAGGCCTATCCAGCTCCTGGATCAAACAATGTCCAATGGCCACTGGCAATGGCCACTCTGAACCCCTGATCCAGATCTGTATCTCCCTTAAAGCTCCCTATTTTGAATCAAGGCGCTTTTTTCAATACTGAAAACACCATTTCTACTCCGCAAAGCTTTACTTTCTTAAATTTCATTTGGAAGCATCACTCAACCGAAACCTGCTTTTGAAGTCTCTTTGTTTTGTTAAAGAAAGAAAGTGCTTGTGAAAAAAATTACATTTGCAGTTTAAATACATTATCCCACTTTAATTTCAGAAAAGGGTCTTTCTTGGCAGTACCATACTTAAGTATTTGAAATGCATTAACACTTCGGCAGATGCTCAGAATCAAACAACTTAATAGGCATCAACTTTTTTTTCAAATAATTGCAAAGCTTCGATTTAGCCTTTTGCATACCTTGCATAGTTAATTACCTAGGCTTTAATGTTTACATGCAATGAGAGTATCTACAGCTATAAACTACATAATTTATAATTGATGTAAATGGGTGTTATTATGTCAATTAGGCAGCTGTGTCCTCCACCTTCTCAGTAAACAGAAATGAGTGATAAACCGAATTTGCCGGGAGAGCCCCTCTTTTCTTCCTAACAGATAAAAATAAATTACCTAGGTAGACCAGGTTGTCCAATTGTTCTCTGGTGAGGTGGATGTTATACGTGGGCCCTCTCTTCTGACCTGTTGACTGCAGCAAATGGTCAATCTCGTCACGCACCGCTGCAAGAGCTTCTGGGTGCCGCAGAAGATAATACATGGCCCAGAATGTAGCTGGAATCGTGTTTCCCACAGAGGCCCACAGGAAGGCAAAATGATGTGCTGGGAGAAAATAAGTGAAAAGGAAGATTAATAGCGTTTATTACACTGATTAGATTTGCAGTGTGCTAATTAAAAGATGTTAGGACACAGACCCAGCCAAGGATCAGTGAATGCTAATGAGGACCAATAGGCTTCTGAAGTCTAATTTTCTGCTTAATGAGAATAGTTTGAAATGTAATGTCGGGGGGGGTGGGGGGAATAAGGGGAGGAAATGCAGCTCAGTTATAATCTTTCTCATTATCACCATTAAGTATCTTGTTTTACCACCTCAGCACAAAAAAAAAAATCAATTATCATAGAGGGTTGTTTCAGAGTAAAACATTTTATCATTAGCCAATTAGAAAGAACATAAAAAAATTTCAAGGTCGCCATTTTGCCTTTTTATTTCAAAGGTCTATAGTAAATTATTTTATTTCAGACAAGCAATCATTCATAAGTTTCCTACCTGCTTTGTCATAATCTCCAAGCAGCTCATATTTCTCAAATATATCTTGTCTGGCTTGGACCACTTTTGACCCTCCCAGCCATTTTGTCATGTTCTGAAGTAAAAAATGATGTATAAGCTCCTTCCGAACCTTCTTGGTAGCTCCTAGCAACTCAATTGGTATGTTTGCAGCTAAATAGGGAAAGCTGGCATCAAACTTGATAAATTTGTCTCTGATTTCACTAATAACTTTGTGGCCATCTGCAGCAGGAACTCTTCCATATAGTGTTACAAAACTGGCTTCAAACATTACAGAGCAGCAGAATTTGTACATTTTTTCTGTTTCCCAATCTGTTGCTTGTGAGCATTTCCATTCAAATATATCCTGGAGATTTTTCATCATGTGGTCAGAAATGATATCCAAAGGCTTGCCTTGTAGATACTGGTAGATTCTGTGCAGGTTTTCCTTGAGATCAGGGAATTTTCCGTTTGACAAGGCTGGGTAGTCAAAAGTTTTGGAAGCCATTTTATCAGCAAATTCATGAAATTCAAGTTGCTTGCTATTTCGGATGACGTAAACATATAGAAATGGGTCCATGATAAAGGTAATATATCTACCTGAATAGAAGAAAAGAAAAAATGAGAGACATGCACTTTTATAGTCTGGTGACACTCTCAGAAGTAAATAAGAAAATAAGCCCACTCAATGTCTGGAAGAAAAGCACACAGAAAATCCCCAAAGCAAAGACCTGTGAAGAAATCTGCAAAGCCACCCCCCCAAAAAAAAAAGATAAAAAGAAAAAACAAAGGAAGATTGAACAAGTTTTATTATTTAGATTCTCTTTGTCTGGGTGCAGATATCACCTGTGTACACTCTTATGGCTATTTTTAAATTAACGTGAAACCATTTCCACATAGACTGAGCTACTGGTTTTGCCAACAGTAGGGCATGACCTGCAATTGTGGCACTCTGGAATAAATAATTTATTACTCTGGTATAATTTATGAAAATACAGTATGGAGTTGTAGCAGCATTTTAAAATTGTATGTTTTCATTAGCAGAAAGGGAGAAACACACGTTCCACCTGCATGGGGGAAAGTGAAGGCAGTGGGTTGAAGTGGAAATAATGCCATCCAGGCAGCTTTTCTTCAAGCAGATAATACAGAGACTGCCAGTTAACTGCTTTAACTGCACTCTGCAAGCCCCAACATTTAAAGTCTCTCTCAAATCTGTTTCTTTTTTTTCTTTTTCTTTTTCTTTTTTTTTTTTTTCCCCTGAAGTTTCGCTATGTCTTTGCTAAGAAGGTACTTAGTGTCCATAAAATGACTACCTCAGGATTTGATTTAGAAGATGAAGTTTACAATGGAGCAGGCTGCCATTTTTAACATGGGTGCTATTTTGGGGTACACGCTGTCCTGGTGCTATCATGTATTGTGTCAGAGTGCACTTACAACCTCCTACCCTTCCCAAGGTAACTAATGCATTGACATGGCTGTACTTTCAGCTGCTTGTACAGAGGGACAGGATCACATCACGTTTGATGTTTTTTCAAGCTGCCTATGCCAAAAAAATCCCACAATTCCTCTTTAAAGTCAACTACTGAAGAAGAGCATTTTGGTGAACTATCATGAATCAAAATGCTAATACACTCAAAGCTCAATTAAATTTTAACTCTTTATAGATGATGCCCAAGTTAAATCTGAATTTAGAGTTCCTGATTATTAACTTGAATGGAGAGGTGCATTAGGGAAAAAGAGTACCCATTGAAAAACACACATCATCTGCAAAATGTCCCAGCTATAAACTCAGGAAAACAAAAAAGCTTCCAGCGCTTACAGACTAATTCTGTCTCACTAAAAGGACAAATCTCCTTTGATTTTAATGGGAATGCTACATGCTTAAATGAGGACCAAATTTGGCTCTGTGACAGATGTCCTGAGATAAAGTAGTCACTGCCACTAAAGATGTCAACAAGTATCCATGGTTACCATATAGTGATATTTGAATTATCACAGTTATTCCATATTCTGACTTGTATATACAAACAGTGCTCTATGGTAAATCTGGTTGTGCTCTGGACTTCCTCTGCAATTACCAGGTGCCATAATTTCCCCACCAACTACACCTACTGCAATCCCAGGCAACCAGTAAGGAAACATGAGGGATAAATCGACACAGAATTTGATCCCCTTTTTTTTGTCAACAGCGTGCAAAGGTTTTTAAGGCACTTGTAGAGTTTGCTTTACTATAACATAATCAACCATAGATGTAAATTAATTTTTCAAGAATAAATATATTGAGAAATCGTCAAGAAAAAGAGAACCTGAATTCCCAGTCCTATTTTCTGATCATTTCTTCCCTCCCATACCACACAGACTGACAGGAATTTTTTAGTCTCAAACTCTGCAGGATCTTTGTTAGGAGCCCTAGAACTCCTCTCTCTTTCCAGCTTTCACCCACTGTCATACATGCTCTTTATTGAGGCTACCATCTTTGCGATCAAAGCTTGGAAAGAATGCCCATTGGAGCAATTTTTAATAAATAGATTTGGAGTGTTATTAACCCTAAAGATGAAAGCTGGCTTCCTAACTTTGCGTTTACAGGGTAAACAATTTAAGTTAAGATTTTTAATTAATATTAATTTAAACCATCTGTCCACCATCTGCTTATTTCTGATGCAAAATATGAGTTTCTTTGTGATCTTTAATCAGGCACTTAGCAAACGCACATCAATTCTTATCATTTTTAAGTAAGAAAATGATTTTCAGCAAATGAGTTTTCAGACAAACAAACTATTTTAGCAATAATTTAAAATCAAAACTCACTCAACACTAGCACATACTTTGAAAAAAACCCCAAACCTCTGAGAAACAGAATATTACAGATCCCGATTTTTATTATTCTCATCAGGTTCCTGGTAGGAAAATGTAAGTATGTACCAAAATAGAATTCATTTTGTAGAATCAGTTCAGGCTCCAGACCACATCACGGCAAGTCAACAACATATATAAACACATAAACCAAAATACTTTTGTGACTGCATTTAGTAAAGGTCTATAAAGTGGAACCGCTCTATAACAATGGCAGCTTTTTTATGTACCTCACCGAGAATCTAATTTTACATTTCTTAATTAGAAAAAGACTAAAATCTAGAGCTAATTAACTGCAGCTAGTAAGTTGTTGTGAGAGTGGTTATGAGAGCCTTTAGCAATTACAATCATACTCGCACGCAGATGCACGACGCGGCTACACCGATTACCCTGGTCTCCTCCACGCAGGAACAGATTGCTAATTACAAAACCATGACCCAACACCTCCTCTACCCTGAGCAGCAAACATCCAAACTGGAACAAACTTTCTCACCTCAAGTTATGATTTCAAATTTTGTAAGTGTCAATATGGTTCTTAATTCTGCTCTTTAAAATCCTGTCATTGTCCCTGATGAGGTCTCTTCCCACTTATTGTCCCTGGTGGTGTCAGAGATCAACAAATGCAAATATTTCATAAAGTTTCCAGTTATTATTTGGTATTTTGAAAGGCAGTTGCCCCCTCCCCTCCCATTGCAGCTAATGCCAAGAACTATCTCTTAAACACAATCTTTTCTGAAACAGAACCAAAATCTTGATGTTCATGAGATTCCATCAGAGTATTGGTAAAGGTAAATGCCAGATCAGTCAAAAGTGGAGGCACATCACATGCTCTACAAACCAGGAAGCCTTAAATATTGAAGATATTTATAAAGAAACCACTGGGGACCAAGCCTTTCCTTGTCAGATTGTAAAAAAATCCTTCAACACAAAAGACTAAATAGACATGTCCATACAGAAATGTCACACTCCAAATCCCAGTAGTTTAAGTCATTGAGCTATTTTATTTAGTACTGTAGAAACAAGTCAAAATAAGGGATGTATCCTTTTTTTTTGTAAACAGCTCTCTGACTTTTTTGTTTAATATGGCTAGAGAGAATCCATACTTCCACATCCAGTCCTTCAGTCTGCATTACACCCATGCTGCACATAGCCTAGTTATCTCCATTTGGTTTATACAGTCTCCTAGAAATAGAAGATTGATGTGGAAAATATGAAAATTGTCAACTTTGGTAAATCCGAACACAGAAGCCAGTATTTGTATGATAGTTAAGAAATTACTCTAATAATGCATTCTGGAGGTTTTTAATGCTAATGATGAAAGACAAGCATTTCAGATGGCATCTAATGATGGATTTTATTTCAGTAATGCTTGCAGCAGGCTTCAGCTTGGTAAGGAGTTAATGTAAATTACCTTTTGCCTAAGAGAGAAAAACATGATATGTCACTGCACGTGTATCATCATTTAAAATAAAATAATGACTTAGCAGCAGTATTTGAAAAGGCAAGTGTGCTTAGTGAAAAAAACATTTTATTAAAAGTTGAGGCAGTCTCAGAGAGACTGTTGTAGGGTTCAGTATCATTCCTAAGGACTTATCAGGAAAAGAAGACAAAGTTTAATCCCGAGAAACAATGACAAGACTCTTTGAAGCTCTTTAAGTCCTTACCTAGCTGTCTGCCCGTGCTGCTGACCCTGAACAAGCAGAGAGGTTGGGCTGGGAAGTACAGTCATCTCAACACAACACACTCGCTCTCTCCCCTCCTTATTATTTTCTTTTCTCCTTTTTTTTTTTTTTTTTTTAAGACTATCGTATTTACGTAATCGTCCTCTTATTAGAAAGATTCTGCTGAACTGCTGACAATGATGTACAGTGGTGCTTCGCCGGCGTGACGTTTGGGGAAAACGATTCTGCTGCACCACCACACAAAACCAATTAGAGAACTATTTTCTGCGACAGGTCAGGAATTTACATTGTTTCTCATAGAAAGATGTGCTTTTTAATTTCTTTATTAAGATGACATCCATGTCCCTTGCGACTTTTAGGGATGACAATCATTTGCTCATCACATGGGAAAGTACAATCAGCAAAATCGCATTACCGGTACGGGGCAACGCCAGAAACTCCAAGCATCGTTCCGCATTTTCCAAATGAACTAGTTTGAGAACCAATAATTAGAACAATATATATTGATAGAATTTTTTGACAGGACCTTTAGTCACCCACCATGGGGGTGAAGTAATGATAGTCCATATACAACAGGCTACGCTACGTTTGCCGAACATATAAACATCATCTTTGTCAAATCAGTAAGACATATAGAAATCCCGTACGTCTTGAGATCAGGGCATGATTGGAGGCACTAACTAGCTTCAGGTTCTTCCTTGACTTGTGGATGACAAACCCTTTCTCCTTAGTGAAGTCTCAATGGTCAGTATTTTTACACTGAAAAAAAAGAGAACTCTTTTCTGAAAAATTCACAAAAATCAAAGAATTCCCTGCATAAGGCTGAAATGATATCCAGAACTCACTTCATTTACCTCAGTCTTTATCAAGGAAGGCTTCCTCAAAATACCTGAACACAGAGAGATTAGTAGAAATGGAATTTTGTTTCGTATGCAAATAGAAATTTGTGAAACTAGATTACAATCATAGATTACTTAAACACACAAATCTCTACACACTCTTGCATAAAATAATGAAGAGGTAGAAGAGAAATAAACATTTGATTAAACATATTAAGGATTTTGAAGTATGACTGTATCTAGTTTTATGAATGTACTAAGGTAGTCTTTGAATGAGAATTATCAATCTGTATTTGTAAGAAGCCATGACTGTATATAGTGTGAATGTACATTAACAATAAAAAAGACTGTATTTAAACAAAAGCTGGTCTTGTAATGTGTTGAACTCTCTTTCAAGATGTAAAAAAATCTGAGTATACCAGTTTCCAAAGAAAAAAACTCTGAATGAATGAAAAAATTCACACATTTAACAGCAGTAAAAATGTTATTCCAAATGAAAAAAAAAAACACACTTGGTAAGAGGTAGAAAAATTTTATTAATTAAACATACGGCTTGCAATTAAATTAATTGACTTTTCGAAAAAAAATATTTTGTTGCAAAATATTCCTTATATGGAAATATTAAAGATAATGCTACTGCCATGAAATTACAAAGCAAACTTTATACTTCAAATTGTTATTTGAAACTCCCTAACAACAGAAGAATAGCTAAAATTGAGAGAGATTTAACTGTAAAGTTGATCATTTGAACAAGGATATCAACATGTAAAAGGCCAAAAGATCCATGACATCTACCTACACTAATAAGAGTTTGCCTTTTTCTGAACAGAAGAAAATACTGGTTTTTAAATTTATTTCAGTAAAAGTGGATCTGTGTGTGTGCCTCTCTATATATGTAAATTTATATATTTAAGATTCATTCAAGATTTCGGTTTCATTATGTTTCTCTTTTACAGCTAAGTGTCTACGTGAAATCTCTCAACTGTTTATATTTGAGCTAGCGTAGTAATACAGCTATAAATACAGAAAGCAGCAAGGTTATATCATACTTTATTATATTGTTATTTTCAGCAAGCATGATCAGAGTAAGAGGCTGGCAACGGGAAGTTTCTGTGTTCCAGTCCTGATTGTATCACTGAGTCAACGTGTCATTCATTCCCTCGTGTTCTGTCAACCAGTTGTAAAATGTGTGAGAACATATTCTGCACTTTTTTCCTTAAGTGTTTTCTAAATTTAATCTGATATTTTTCTGTGCAGTGTCAAGATGATGTTAGTTCTCCCTTCTTTAGTCAAAAAAAAATACACAATTAAATGTGTTGGTAAAATCTTTGTTCATACATTACATACCTAAAAATTTTGTCAATATGCATATATACCTATAGCTGTATATAAATTGACATGCTCATAGTTATATCCTATGGAGACTTACTAAGAATACAATACATGTGAATTTAAGTCATTTTTATTGGCCTATGTTACACAAAAATAGTTTTGGTTAAGGACAATTATAAACTAAACATTTGAATTCATATTTAATTTCACTGATGGAAAGAAACAAGAGAAATACTAAAATATTTCTCACCAGCAATATGTACAGTGAAAATATCTCCAAGTTTCTTTTGCTGATCCAGTAAGAAATTGAAAGCATCTTTTCTAAAAATCAAAGCCTTCCCAAGATAAGGAATCCAGCCGTTTATTAGCGGGGGCTCTCCAGTCTTCCTGTTAAAAACAGAAAAAAATAATAATCAAGAACTAACTTTGGCATGAGAGCAACTCATCTTTATATCTATTCATATATTACACTTAGACCCAACATCTACATATATAATCCTTGCAATGTATAATATGTTGTACAGAAAGTTCTTCAGATATGATGGCAGGTTAAATCTAATCACACCTCTGAGCACAGAAGGCTCTGTGTGGTGATTAGGAAAAATAAGTGAGAGAAATTGAGATGCATTTAACTACAGGTCGTCCAGTTATTACCATCAAGTTATGAACACAGAAAAATGACATTCAGTAGAAAATCTCCCAGCAAAGAGACCTCTCATTTTCAATATTTGGCTTGTCAGAGGAAGATGTATTGGAAGGCAATTATGACAGATTTAGGTAAATAGGACGCTGACATACCACACAAAAACATAGCCTTACAGATAATGTTTTAAGGATTTCACTTTACCAGCACAAAGAACAGTTACCATTCTAACTAAATATCTTTAAAATATAGGAAAATAATAGAGGGTGAACATTTACCATAATAAATCTTAATCTCCGTATATTTATAGACTTCTAAGCTAGAAATGTGTGTGAAGAGTTTAAGATCAAATTCTGGATAATTATATTTGCATCCCAGTCTAAAAAAGCAGCCACAGTGTGTTAGTTACGTTTATGGAAGAGTATAAAGTACTGCTTAAGATTCTGATAAGTTACATTTTTCTTTAAAAAGGAAAAATGTTCCTACACTGCCCTTTTCCTGACTGCAAGTAAATGTCTTTCCTTCCTGTTGGTATTTAGTTGCTTGAATCTGATTTACAACAAAGAAACATGAAGCGTGCTTGCTCTGGAAAGGATTAAAACAAATATTCACGAGCAACTCTGCTGCTACATCCCATCTGTGAAGGTGACTTATACTACATGCAGAACAACTCATTCTGATTAAACACAAGATATTTACTAGCTTGGATCTAATCAAAGATCAAGGGATCACAAGCTTTACTACTATCATACACAGCATGGATTTTTATGTAGCTGGATTAACCCTATCATAGTCACATACTCTCTTGAACTCCTGTAACTGAAATGAAAAGAAAAAAAGGTAAACACGATATGCTGGATTTAATTTTTTTATTCTCCCAATTAAAACTTTCTCATGAGGAAATGACAAGCCAAGGATATACACTCCTACTTTTAAAAGTTGCTATAAATTTAATTCACAGATAAACAGATGTGTCCAAATCAATTGCATATCTTGATCTCTTTCTGTTTAACTGACCACTTATTCTGAAAGTTAGTTTTCAAGAACAGCCTTTTGTCCTCTGGAAAACCAGTAAACCTGATGGTCCAAACCAGACAATCTCACAGCTGACAGGTTTGCCATGGTTTTTTTGTTTTTTCAGGTTTTGTGGCTTTAGGGTTTTGTTTGTTTGTTTTCTGGTGCTGGGAGTGTGTTGGTGTTTGTTTGTGGTTTGTTGTTTTTTTTTTTTTGAGAAGGTGGATCCCCTCTTTTTTCAATACCTCATATAAACCACTGCATTATCCATTCTCTAGTGGTCTAATAACACCACTGTTTACTCCAGTGGTCCAGAAAACTTTCTAACGGTTAATTCTGTATTAAGTGAATACAAGAAAAGAACTAATCTGAGATTACACAAGAGGGATCACCAGCCCAGGAGGCATAGCAGCCCACTCAATACCCTCAATTATCCCCTCCAAGCCCATAAAGAATCTGGATGATTTACCCATTTTTTCCCCCCCCGACTATTGGGTCCTGAGAGCGGCCTCCTTTCACTTCCCGGGCTGGACACTACGACCCGTAAGTAGCAACCTGACAAATATTTAGATAGGCTTTTTGTCATCTTCTAATTGGATGCATCTAATTTCACCCTCCACGTTCTGTCATTCGGTCAGAAGCTGTATTCTTCACAAGCTCTCCGCTGGGTAAAAAGGAGGCAGCTCAGAAATCCAGGGGAAAATTAACTTAATGCTCCAAGTCTGCGGGATCACATCAGGGAGACATTTTGCTATCGCAAAGACGTGAGGGTCATCGTTCGCTTCAGACATGTTTAGCTCAGCAGCAATAAGCTTAACACTGTTAAACACCATGTCAAGGCTACGCAGCTTTCAGAGGAAAATATAACACCAGTTCAACTTACGACCCACAGCAGACTGATAACAGAAATGTGTCTTCATTTCTAGCTTTCCTTCTCTTTGGAAGATGGAGGTCATCTTCATGACTTATAGATGTCTGCCAACACACAGCAAGGAAAAGAGCGCTGTGGATATTCTGGTACCTCCCAAAATACAATGCTTCACTGCACAAACTTTTCATCAGCACAGTTCAGCTGACCCCGGCTGCCTGAAGGACTTTCACCCGCATCCCAGGTACCTCCAGAGGTTCCTGTCACCTTTAGGTGCTACACTGAACCAGTAACAAAGCCCACAGAAACTTTTACTGGTTAATTAATTAGTGTATGAACTTTAACTCTGGACTCACACTTCACAGCCGTTGTGAAATTTGATAATTAGGCAAAGTATTACAAATGTTCATGTCTCATGATACAATATATAGTTGTACAAAATGTAAAATACAGCTAAGAAATACAAAAGAACAATATGAAGTGTTCCGATGGCAATTTAAGATTGCAATGTTTTTAATTGAAGCATTCAGAACACCTCACCATATTATGTTTTATTCAGTCCTAGTTTAACTGCTTACATTCTAATTCATTTAACACACCTTGTAATATTCCCAGGCCTTTTTAGCCCACATTCCTGTTTTTTACAGATTGGGCTGGTTTGCATATATACAGGAATATCTTTACTTATCTGAGAAGCCTCTCTGAAGTCAGTAAGACTTCATGGACACATTTCTCACTTATGTGAGTGAATTTTGCAAATAAAGCATCAGCAACATGTCCAATGCAATCTATAAGTAGACAGATCAGTTACAAAGTGGAGGGAAAGCAACGTCGTTGTATCATCCATCATTGTTAAATGGATAATTTCAAATGGCATTATGCAAAAATCAGCTGGCTACAAATACAGCCTGTAAACAGAATTAACAGATTTTGATAACTGTAATTTTTCTTTGCTTTCACAGGGAAAAGATACTTCATCGTTAGCAGGTAATGAAGTTGCAATGTCTAGTCAATCAAAGAAGGAAAGTTTCGGTGTTTGTTTACAGTTTCCTTAAGGGAGATTTTTCAGCTCAACCAAAACACAGAAGTCACTCAGGTGTGATTATTTAGATACTGAGGTAAGGCAGTATCAAAAAATGTGGATGTTGTGCCCATGTCTCACTTATTCTAAGCAGCAGTGATGCAACAAGGCAGGAAAAAAAAATTGGCTACAACAAAAATTATCTGCAAAATAGATTAAAAAATACATGTTTTTAATTCAATGTCTCTAAACGTTATGTTTTCAATTACTGAAAGGGAATTATTTGGGAAGCCCAAATAAGGTAATTTGCTAAGCTCTCTGAACATTTACACTTTTTTAAATTGTAAAGAAAATACCCTGAAGGTTTACCAGCAAATTGATTTCATCAACATTATCTCTCCTAGAAATATTGTTCTTTATAAAAGCACATGAGACTATTCTTTTGCTGGTTGAACCACTTCAACCCCTCTGCAGTGTAGGGCACAAGCTCAGCGTAAATGAGAGGAGAATCCTTCTCATTTCACTGGTTATTTGTATTCCAAAGGAGCAGATGCCTTCCAAATTATGCAAAAATCCACAGCGCATCTTGTACTATAGCAGATGAACAGGTTAATTTTTCTTTTTGCACATAATAAATCATAAGTGCTTTAACACCCATAGTCGCATTTCATGAACATAAACCTTCTGTTTAATAATGTCTGTTTACAACTAGAATCAGACATACAGTAATCTCTTGCCTGGGATAAACATTAATCCAGATCTGTCTAGAAAAATTATACAATTCATTACCATAAGTAATCTCTATTGTGCCCTGTGCTTAACCTTCATCTTTTTTCCTGTCCTATAATCTTGCAAATCCACTGGTGATGTATGATTGGCATCTGGTGCTAACGCAGCCCTCGCTGCACACAGCGCAGCTGAAAAAGCCCGACATGAAGACGTCACTCTGCGGGGCACCGCCAGTTCAGCTGACCACTTCTCAACAACTTTCACCAAAGGCTGAAAAAAACCCATGCAAGCCAGGGAGAAAAGGGTCTAACAATACTGTTTTCCACAGAGGGGCCATTTTAACTTTCCATAGTTACCATCAACAAAAATTAAAGGTATGGGTCTGATTTTCTCATAGCATCTCTGGTCAAACTGTCGTATACCTCATCCAAGCTGGAACACACTGTGCCGGGGGACTTTAAGGAATGGAAATGGACGGGTACAGAAGTAGAACAAAAGCTATTATGAACATGTCAAAGCAGTCTGAGATTATTCACAGGCTCGATCACAATATTTAAGCAACAAGACATGACAGACAGTGTCTTTCCAGGGGCTTATGAACACTCTAACTGTGAGGAAAAGAATGAGGCCAAAGGCTTCAACCCCAAGAAAGGTAATCCCCAGAAATGTGGTGTCTAGAGTGTCTTCTTGTATTATGAGAGAGAGAACAAAGGAAACTTAGGACAGGACAAAGCCACCAAGTCTATCTTTCTATTTTTTTAAAATTTAGCAGTTACAGTTTTCCCCTCAGATCTGCTGATAGCATTAGGTGCTTTCTATCTATGAGCACAGGAAAAAATATTATCTTACAAATATTTGTCCACAATACCATTTTTTGATACTTATAAAATTATGCATACCTTAAATACCCCATCTAGACTACCTATCTCAGTGACCACCTGGAACTCTAAATTTTCCAGGTTGAATACATGCACTATGAAACAGCATTGTTTGCAGAACAAGCCAGATGAGCAATTTAGCAATATACAGCAATCTTAGCAATCTTAGCAATCTTCTACCTTTGAATTCTCAGCCTAAACACTTCCTACAGAGGTAAGGACTAAACGTTGTGCCTACCTGATCACTGTTTGGAGGCTCATGTGGAGTAAACAGATGCATCAGGCCAAGTTTCGACAGAGAGATGCAGACAGATTGACTCAGTGAGGAAGAAGAAACAAAAGCCCTTGAATGGAAAAAAACTCATTCTGCCATTGCCTATAATTCTGACTAGGTAAAGTGATTTCACACTTGGTACTGATAATCTCCTCTTTTTCATTAGAATAAAGATCATTTGTAAAAGAAAAGGGAAAAGATTGAGAAAAAAGTAGCAAATACACTTTTGAGAACACCAAGCAGGGAAGAGTTTATCTGCACTCCCAAAAAGAGCAGTACAGCAAAGGCAGACTCTAGTGGTGATGTGAGACAAACTGGGAGAAATGCTGATGAAAACAAAGTAATCAGCGAATATTTGTAGTGATTTTTTTTTTTTCCTACAGAAAAATTAAATAATCTTGTTTAAAGTTTTTCATGTCAAGAACTGCTGGGATTTTAATAAAAATACTTTGAATTTTTTTTTAACTTTCTTTTTTTTTTGTAAAAGCATGTGAACTTTTTGTTGTTAAGAACTCTAACTTGTATTCAATTCATCACAAGAACCTCTTCTTTCTTCCTGTCTTCTACGAATTTTGTTTGCATCATCCCCATATATATAAATATAAAATATATTAAATATAAAATTAATTAAATATAAAAAAAATACCAGTACTCAACAACTCGTTCAGTAGCTCTGAAGTATCGCTCTCTAGGAAATCATATTCCATTGCCATTTTTTAGGTTACACTATCTGAACAACTGTAGGTCGACATTCTAAGTATCACCTGTACTACTGCATTTCAAACCTGTGTGTTGAAGGGCACATCTACGAATTCAGCCACGACTTGTATTAAGTGGTTGGGACGTTGCCTATAAAGCCAAAAGGTGGGTAAATACCATTGTGGGAAAGTCATCAGAACAGTTTAAAAATGGAAACCCTCTGAAAAAGCTCTTTTGGTTTAGGTTTTATCAGAGCCTGGAAATTCCCAGGAAAGTCCTACGCAAAATGTAAAGTAAAATTTCACAACAGCCAGGACAGGAATCATGGCAAAGAGAAGACCTGGGCAATGTGACAATAAGTCAGCAATATTAAAAGTTAATATAGATTCAGGGCATACGACCCCACCCTTGAAATCCTACTTTGTTTCTGCTCTGGGTGAGGTCAGTGACAGTAGCCATGATCACCCAACACTTTCCCTGACCTAGACCAAGGTTATTCTGTTTTACATTTAAGATCACTTGCCCAGCCCAGGGCTTTTCCTTTCTTAATTCAGCTTTAATCAAAGAAAAATAGGCTAGGAAGGGATGATGAGAGGCTACTTGTTCCATGTCTCATATCCCGGGTAGGGTGCTGTGCACTGATATTTTCTCTCATATTTGTCTATGCTATTCTTATAGATACTCAGTAAAGGAGTCTTTACAGTCTCCCCAAGCAATCTGTCCTCATTACCAGGAAGTTTCTCCTCACATATAACCTTTATCTTCATGTCATACCTCAAGCTCACTAGTTCTCATTCTGCTTGCGAAGGATAAGAGAATAAATGATTCCCTTCGCTTCTGCAGGAGCACTTAATGTATTTAAAGGTACTTATCATGTTCACCCTTATTCTGCTTCAGGTTAAAACAACCTCAATTTCTCCCAGTATTTCCTTATAACTGTTTTCTAGACCTCTACATATTTGTGTCATTCCTCTCTTGATTTTCTGACGTTCACCCGCACCTTTCTCTCATGCAGAGTCCTGCGCTGAGCTCAGCAGAGCAATTACCTCTTCCATCTCAAGGGCAATGCACCTGACTTTGCCTCCCAGCCCAAACTTGGCTTTCTGTGCAAAATCACCACTGTCTTGATAAAAACCCAGCTTGGGAACCATTACAGCCCTCAGCCTTTTCCCAAATAAAAGGTTGTGGTCCTGTCCAGATGCTGTTGATTAGTCCTCTGTGTTTTCCAGTTCACCATTTGGAATGCTAATTCCTCCTTTGCGGTCTTGCAATCGCTCCTTTTTTGGTATTACCCACAAGCAGAGACACTTTTTTTCCTGTATTCATGTGAGAAGGATGAGATAAGAATACGAAGTCCACCAGTATTTGCTTTTACTACTATAAGGAATATATTTATGTTGCCCATTAACTGACTTTACCTAAGAGAACCCAATGACTCTCGCCTAATATCCATCTCTTTCATAAGCCATTTCTGTACTTTAATATACTGCCTCACTGCAACACATGTTAAAACTGTACGCAGTAAGTAGCTCATAGTAGGAAATCATATTAACCGTCTGGCCTAGAAATGACAAGTAAAGTGTGGATAAGAATGTCAGCACTCCCCACAGAAATACAGTCAAACATGCAGAAATCATTCCTTATGTAATAAAGAGCAAACAAATAAATTCAGGAAATCTCAGAAACAGTGGTGGGACACCATCATGCTTAAAAAAACCTGGTAACAAGGAAAGAGAATTTTAGATGGAGAGATACTTCATCTTCTGTGTGTAGCAACTGTATTTTCTTTGAGTATGTAGTATATAATTTCAGAAGTGAAAAAAAAAGTAAAAATCAAATATTATTTCCTACAAAACCGTATGAATGCTGAATAATGCAGGATGTTCATTAGAGAAAAGCAGGTAATGAAAATACACCCTTTATTTCATGTAACTGAGTTGTCCAAAAGTTTGTGGTATTTTTTAAGCCAGATATTTTTTAAGTTCTCTGTAATCACTATAGAGAAAAGCAGAGAAAAGGAGTGAAAAGGCCTTCTGGAAATATTGGTCTTTAGTAATGATACAGACAGGTTAGAGTCGCTCACTTTGGTAGCAAAGAGAGGATGACTCTCCTACATTTCCCTAATTCTGTCATGTCTCTTCTCACTGCCACCCTGAATGCTGATCCCTCTCCGGGTGCCTCCATGGACCTGCCACCACCATTCAGCCCCTTTCCCCACCCACTCTGAAGTTCTTTCTCAAACCAAGCTCCTGCTCAAATCCAGGGAGCCTCTGCTCTCACCTCCTGCACTATATTCTTAGTCCAAATATCATCCTCCTGGTTTCATCTTCAGTCAAGTCCCTTCTTGAGTCCTGACCACCACTGGCACCACAGACATCATGCAATGGCACAGAGAACGTGTAAGGGCTGTTGGTGGGGTCTTGTCCAGCTTCCTCACCATGCTCTCCTGTTCGCCTGTACTCACCTGTTCTCTCCTGTCTTAGATGGAGATAAGAACAGACTTTCTACAGTGTATGTCTACACTGCACCTTGCAAAATTCATCTTAATTTGTTGGATCGACTAGTACCAGTAAAATCATTCCCTCTATTTCCCCTTCCTGGGAATATCAGCCATTTTTAAAAAGCACAGTTCATTCAGAATGCATGTTTCTGTATGTATGTAAACACAGATTATGTGTATATATGCATACTTATTCCTATATATGCACACACATATGAAAATATGCAAACATAGAGTAACTTCACTATCAGAAAAATTGAGTGGTGGTACATTTTTTTGTAATAGTAACAATAAGACATATCATGAATCGTATTACAGAATTAACAGTCAGGGCATATATGTTTTGCTTGAAAATGTATTGAAAAATTCCAAAGGATAGTCTAAACAGTTGAGTAAGTACAAAAATACCCCAGGTACCTTATTTAGTCCACTTACTTGTAAACAACACTTGAAGGTGAAATGATATACTGAGAGAAGGTAACTAATCCTGCCACTAGTGCAGATATCGCAGAAAAACACAACTGAATAGTGTACTCAGGTGAATGTTTCAAAAGCCTTAATGTTTGTAAGATGAATGCACTATTAGTAGGTCTTCTTGCTTTTAAAGTATTACACATAGTTCCTTCCCAGATCGTTGTTTTTTTCTCTTTTTCCTTCTTTCTACTGCACATGTTCAGAGAAACAGGCTTGTAACTGGACAATCCAGTACACATTCATTCTCTGCTGCCTCATCTCCTGTCACCAGCCTAGACTGACATCTCAGTTTCTCCATCTGAACTGATTTTAATTATCTCAGCAGAGGCTACAGGTGATTTATTTCAGCAGAAAGCATGTTGCAATCTGCAGTCTTTGTCTTTTGCTCCTCACTAATTGCAACAAGTCTCTCCTTGTCTTCTCTCACCCTAGACGATCTTCTACGCTCTTTCCTCACATCCTTCCTCCTCTTCCAAAACCTCCCCACTCTGTTTTCCATTTCACTTGCAGCCTTTCCCTCCTTCTCCTTTTCCCCTGAGCTCTGCTCCGGCACTGCCTCTGCCTGCAGTAGCACACAGAGGACTTTCTCAAGCCAGACTTTCTCAAAGTTCATAGTTGGGTAAGTCCTGTCCCTGTCTTAACTTCAGCTGTCAAAATTAGGGGGCAACAAATCTGATTATCTGCAAATTTATTTTTCTAGGGCTGGTTAGTATTACCACATGTAAGAGCCGAGCCCTTCCACAATTCATGCTACATGTTATGTGACAGCAATCCCACTGAGTATCTAGTCTGAAGTGAGTGGCTATGAAGCACAGACTTTTACTGAGCATTTCTGGGCAAGACTAGCCTGAACCTAGACCTCTCTTTATGAGGGAAATTCTTAGGTATCTTGAAACATTTTTGTTTTTAAAGATTTAAAAAAAATATATTTACTTCCCACAAAACAGCTGTTATTCCATTTTATTTAGCAAATACCAGAAAGAAGATTGTTGCAGCCTTCTCAGGGTGCCCACAGCTTTTCCTAGGATGCTGAAAGGCCTGATGAGAGGGACGGTTGTGCCCTCTCCTTCTTGGGTGGATTTGTGGAGCCTCTCATGCAGACACCTTGTGATCTGGGTGGCGAGTCCTGCGTCTTACAGGCAATCTCTGCCCAACCTCCCCCTGGGGTGCTCTCATCTGCTTTTCCCTCTCCTGAGCCTAAAACTCTGCTGATTCTGTAACAGAGTTAATATGTATTATTTTAAGAGCTTCAGCGCATTGTCTGAAAACAATGGTTTGATGCTTGGAAAATATATTCCTTTAATTGGTCTGCAGCTGCCCTTCTTAAATATTTATGTAAACTCTATTGTGTTCAAGGGCACAAGGGTTAAACCTAAACGAAGCTCCTGGCTTTGTATTTGTGTGACTTCTCTGGAATGTACAACATCCTTGTTGGTTTTTGGTAATTAACTAATTCCATTTTTAGGTAAATCAAGAATATATTTTCATTCTGCAGTCATAGAGAGTTAAAGTATTATTAATTGAAGATCGTAAGATGGAACAGTAACTGGGACATTATAGCTCTGAACATGTTTTAAATCCCTCTGCTGTGAAAGATGGAGTAGAAAATATAAATACAATTCTCAATTTCTTTAATTAAATTGAGTAAATGTCAACTTGGGGACTGTAATCAGAGACATTACAATTGCAAATGAATACTTGTTTTACTGTTTTCCTATGTTGTTTCCTGCACAAAATAATACTTGGGTTATAACAGGATCATATTTCTGAAGAGTCCAAGACTTGCCTGTCCTAGATTTACTGAAACAGATTACTTTTTAAAACAAAAACCAACCAACAAACAAAAAACACAAACAAAACCAAACCCAAAACAGATATAATCCAATTGCATAATTTCCTACCTCCGTTCAAGAGCATAGGATAGATCTAAACTCCCTGGGACAGGTAACGCTAATTTCCATTTTCCTTCAAGTAAAAGGCTTGAATTTGAAAATCAGAAATTTCATTTAAGAAACGTTCCATATTTTCCAGCCAGTGATTCCATCTGAGTACTATTGCACCTGTTTTAAAGTGCCACATAACTAACTGCTGAATCCCAAACAGCAGATGAGGCAGCTGTCTATACACAGGACACAAAATTCACAGAAATTTCAAAGTTTCATGAAATCTTAAGAATTTAAAACATTTCTATTGGGGAGATAATGAGCTTTACAGGTTCTAATTAAAAGAAAGAGGATGCAGCCAAAGAAAGGGATGAACATTCCGGACACCTCATCCATGTCAATATTACTGTGCAGAAATGGATGCAAACTTAGGACTGTGGCCTGGTGGCTCACCCACTCACCATTCTTGCTGAAAAGCCCCCGAGACTGGCTGTACAGCCATGCATCTGGTACAGAAAGCCAAGACTGTGGGCAGTTTTTTAGAATACACTCAAGGGTGCCCTCCCATGCGGCTTTGCACCTCAAATTCTGTCATACAACTCATGCTGGAAAGACAAAAATAACTCAGATTTCTTCCTGTAAGGGCCTTAATATTGCTTGCCAGAAGATGGCTGGGTCTGTAGAAGCCTGAAAAATCCTCTAGCTCAGGTTGCCAGTGAAGCTGATGTAAGATGCTGGGTCTAGTGAATGCCCTGGACATCAGACCCTGCTGGGATGAGCCACCTCTGATAGACCATAGATGCAGCTCACAATCTTATTTCCATCTGTACACCTGAATCCAAAAGCATGAACTTCCCATTGTCCCAGTATTTGAACATTTGGAACTCAGCCAGGTTCCGCAATTTTTGCTTGTTCCAACTGAAAGCCATTGTGTCTTACAAGTGCAATGGGCTTTTTTTATATCAAAGGGTGGATACCAAAAGCATCATAAACCGATGGAAAAATGTGCAAAAGATGGACTCACTGAAGTCAATACTAGCTTTACTATTCAGACTAATTGTGAAAATATTTCATGCCCTGTGCTGCATCAAGAAGCCAAGTATGGGGTGCGTCCTGAATGTCATATTAAAACCTACATGCTGTCCCGTTGTTCATAAACAATGGGTGATATCATAGGGATGATGAGGAGTGCATCAAAGGCATGGTCAAAGGCTGCACTGGCTATTCTGAATTTTGTTTTGAGGGTAGGCAGGAATCCTGGGTAACAGGTTTTCCTAGCTATAGCTTTACCTTGCTTATCAACTTGAGTCAAATTTAAGTTCTCTATCACTAATAATTGTTCCATTTATATGCTGTATTATGTACCTTTGGCTTTATTATTTTTCAATTAGAAAAAAAATCCTAAGAAAATGAAAATTAGAAATGAAAGGTTATCAGTAAAAAATTTTAACATTTCAATTCCAAGCATTTGCACCATTCTGATCCAATGTAGCCTTCTGTTAATGACACATCTGTCATTTTATTGACACCCCTAAACAGCTTTATTCTCTTTTCTAATTAAGAGACAAAGCTGATTATGTCAATGTATGAACTGACATCTGAGAGCTTTTGTTATAATGTAAGAAGCAATGAATATGACTATTGTTATGCTAAAACAAAAAACTTGGGAATTTTAACTGGAAAACCCAAGATAGCAAAATATATAATGGCTAAATTAAACTAGGTTCTTCATATTAATGCAAAATGCACATGTGATTCTATTACATAATTAAATGAAAATACTGTGTGAAAAATTAATTCCCAGTAATAGAAAACATAAAGCAACAATGATACATAATATGCCTGACTAAAATACGTGAGGAGAAATCATCAGATAATAAAATATCTCAAACAAATAAATGACAGACTAAGCCATCAATCCTCAAGGAAAAATTAAGCTGTTAAATAATCCAAAATGCTTGCATGTCAGGATGTGATTTCAGCTCCATCCTTCTGTTAAATCAAAGAAACCTGCTCAGTGTGCTCTCCCATGCAAAGCAATATATCTGGAAGTATTCTCCAGCATTGACCTATTAACTGGGAATGCAGAGAATATCCACTTTTCACCATTTCCCCCAAGTTACCATAAATGTTCCTCTGTTTTGTGAACCACAATGGTTGCAACGATGGTCAGCCTGGTGAACTGACAGATATTTTTAAAACAATACTGTGGATGGGATGAAATGCTCACCACTGTAGGAAGGTCTTTGTGTTTGGATGGAGATAGCTAAGACTCTGGAACAATCTCCCACACATCAGCATTGATTGCTGCAATCTGTCCCACCTAAAAAGGCCATGAAGAAGTTGGCAGCAGCCAAATACCACAAAATCAGATGGTCTTCACTATTTTGCAATGTTAGCAGTTTTCAGACTGGAAGAGAACATGAAACAGTTTTCCCCTCAGTTGTGATTAAAGGCAACAGGGAGAGGTTGTGTGTCTCTTCTGGCACTACTACATCTTCAGGACCACTGCTGGTGCTGAAACTCCTGACTCCTTCCCAAGGAAACACTGACTCCTTCCCAAGGAACTCCACTGATCCCGTGTACAGGATTCCTGTGGATGGTCCTGGGTGTCCTCAGGACAGAGCTTGGAGTATTGCAGACTGACACAGCTCTCCTGGCATCAACTGACCTAAATGTAATGTAAACACCCTGCAGATCTAGTCCTCAGTTGCTGATGGTGTCAACCAGTGTTCACATACATCCAACTAACATACATCTTTCTTTTTCCCTTTAAAAAATTCTGCTCTAAATTACTGGAAAAAGACAAGACATGATAAGCTACGGTATCAACAGCATTCATTTTTAATTATGGATTACAGCATCTGTGCTCTCTCACATGCACACCACACCTATGGTTACAAACTACCATTCTTCTACCATTTGCTGTTCATGGGATCTTATTGTTTTGCCTAATGAGCGGCAGTGAGTGGCTGAATGTCTGTGACTTTCTATCTCTCCCTTCATGGAGGTTTAGTCAGTGGGGAAGGTCCTTCCTTATACTTTAATTAGAATAGATCTGGAAGTATAAATTACATCCTTTGAACTGGATGTGCAGGTTATGTGTATGTGTCTGCATAACTGCAGAGATATGCAAGATAGGAGACGTCTACTACTTATAAGACCAATGGTCTTGCTCAGTACTTAAAAAAAATCACTCTACTTCTGTTGCACACCATGGAATACCCAGTTGACTGAAAATGAAATTTTGGTAACTGCTTTAAGGAATTATTAAAAGGAATAATCATTTTTTCTCTGCTGCAGGATCTCCTCTAACAGCATGCTCAATTACCTGTCACTACTAATCAGTTCGATAGCGTTCCAATTCTGATAGAGACCTGCTAGTAAGGTTGGGCTGCTCACTGCTTAATGAGAGAGAGGGGAGGTTTCAGAAAGTATGCTCTGTGGTTTGGAAAGCATCATGACCTTCTAAACCACAAACATTTTGCTCACACTGAAGATTGGGATATTTACAGAAGAGTTTGGAAAGATATCACACTCTTAACTGCAGCTTCCATCACATATAGGGTCACCTGGGAGGTGACTGACAACAGCATCAACCCATCCCAATGCAAAATGTAAATTTCTGGAGTTAGGATTACTGAACAAAAACATATTGTTGATATTTGGTATTCATATTCTTTAGAAATTTCCTCTTAAAAGAAAAAAAGAAAGTAAAATCCAAATCACAGTCTCATTTTTTTTTCCCATCTGGGATATGCATTTAGTTTATAGAGGCAGGTAAACAAAAAACAAATTAAAATCACAAGCTAGACTCAGTGGTATAAATCCACATAGCAGCATTCATTTAAGTATCACTATTGCTGGGCCAAAAGATATTGGGTAAGGAAAAGTATCTGATTAACATTGGTACACTAACAAAACTGACCGTGGTGGTCACAGAATCAGAACACCCACCAACATGTAGGACCTATACACTTGTCACCATCACAATATGATTCCCAGGGAAAGGGGACTCTATGTAATCTAAAGAACTCTCAAAAAATGCCATAGAAAAGCAGGTCATTATAAAGAAATCCTACCATTGCACCTGGTCATGGCAGAGCCACAGAATCTCTTGCCTGTGCTGGCATCAGTTCCCATCACAACCAGCTGCTGGAGCTCTGCCAACCACATCAGAAGCGAGGGTCTTCCAGTAGAACAGGCATCACAGTCGTTTCTGTGATTTCCCTTCTCTTCTTCTCCTCTGATTCCCCCTCACCCTCCTCCAAACAGCTCCTCTGGCTGGGCTAGAGGACATGGCTAAAGGAGGAGAAGTACAGCCAAATCTGCTCTGCCCCAGCAGCTCCTCACTGCTGTTGCAGGGTCACTGGCAGCCAGAATGATTTAGAGCATCCTTCAGGCTATTCTGACTTACAGTGAGGGATTCGACTGACTCATTGCTGCTCCAGGACTGTGGGAACATAAAGCTACCTCAAAACCATTTTCAGACACCCCTGCTTCTGAGCTGTGCTATTTCATCCTTGCCTGAAATTGAAAAAAAAAACAAACAACAAACCAAACTAAGAGCATGGGTTGTTTACATGTCTTGCAGCTGCAGCAATGGGGCGGTTTCTTTTGCCTTTCTCCTGCCTTCATTTTCTTCTGTCTGTTTTGGCTTTACAGATAGCTCTGGTAGAGTTCATAGCCCCATGCTCCATCAGAAATGGTGATTCATGGCAGTCTCTGCTCTACTGACTGGTCTTCCAAAGCTGAGTCTCCTGCCAGCTGCGTGGCTGTGGGAAGGCACACTGTGCCGGGGTTTGCTGTCTGCAAACAGGACAAGCGACCTTCTCACAGTTCATGTGTGTGCCGTGCCCATCAGGAATCATTTTGTAATTTAGCGTCTTAATTTTTCAAGAATCAAATGCTAGTGACAGGCAAAACTGAAGACAGATCAACTGTCCAATTTCATTGCTTAGCAGCTTTGCTTATATTTTTACTCCAGAGGGACTGTGGTTTAAATTTTTGCATGGATAATCTTTTTTGATAGTGTACAGAAAATAACAAGCTACATTCATTCTACTGAGTTCTGTAGCATTCATGCACTTAATATATACTTTCTATATTGTCTTTCTTTCTAGGTTTGTCATTTTAATTTAATGCCCTTGATTGCATATTTTTCACACTTACTCTCTTTGTCCTTTTCTTCTGTAATACCTTTATTAAATACAATCTTTTTATTAAAAAGTACTTCATTTTTTAATATCATTGCTTCTTCTCTATCACTATCTAGATTTTACATTTCATTAAGCAGATAGTTTTAATTTTACTTTTCTCTGACTGTTCCTTTTATTAGAACTGCTTCTTGTCTTGACCCTTTCATTTTATTTTTCTCTTCTGTAATTTGCCTTTATCCTGCCTAACTGACGTGTGTCTCTTTTCAAGTGTGCTTTTATTCCCTGTTACTCTCCTTGTGACTTCTCTTTGTTGCTCAGTGCTGACAGTGTTCTTCCCCATCCCCTGTGAGTGACAGTGACAGCATTTGAGTGGTAGCTGGCAGATTTAAGGACAAGAAGTATCTGTCTGAAAAGATTTTATTTGGTCTTATTTTTATTTTTACTGTAAAATCAGACCTCTCGAATCCTAGAGCACCAGGGGGCATTGTTTCATTTAGAAAATAAAAATTGTCATGATAGCTATTAACTTCCCAACAAGTCCACTGCAATACCAACCAGAGCCAAAGGAAAAAATAAATCAAAATGGAGCTATTGTGTCAAATGCAGCAACCAAGGCGGGTTATGGGTCAAATGTTTTAATGCTTAAAGGTGAGTATTATTCTGGAAAGCTGCTCCACGGTGAATCGGAAGTGTTGCACCCCTGACCTCTACCCTTGTACACCTCAGTGTTCAACTATAGCATCAAAGGGGAAATACGAAACCAGAAGTTACAATGGCAGCTCCTGAGCAGAAACCTGAATTTAATCAACAGTGGAAAATATTGACTGAAGTATCTAGAAGGAAAAGGCAGTGACAGTCACGGGAAATTACACATAAAGCTAAAGAAACAGCTTGAACTGCCATTAAAATGAATGGAAATGTAAAGCAGCAGGAGAAGGTGGAATATTCCCCAGGATCAGGCCCAGTGGCTAGATTTTAGTGAAATAATTAATAGGATGCATTTCATAATCAAGTGCAGGTTAATAACAAACGGAAGTGCAGCTTCACAGCTGGCTAAACTCGCAATAGCAACAGGCAATTCTATTACCACTACTGAAACAATCCTGTTTGCCAAAGAAAAAGAGAAAAACAAGGCAGCAAAACTGTCTACAATTATGAGGGAAATCATCTATGTAACAACTTAACTAATGCCCAGAAGCCGAATGACTCATAGTATTAAGAAAATTAGAAAGGATACTCAGTAGTATTATATAATTCAGGACACGTATGTTATAATATCATGATCTTAACATGCCGGCAACAAATTTAAGCACAATGCAATATATGGCTTCAAACCCTGAAGAACACAAGCAAAGGCTTAATTCAAACCATACTGCAGAATTGAGCCTGCAGCTATTTACAGATGATGGATCTATGTGTCCAAAGGTAGATTTTTTGGGGTTTGTTTTTTGTTTAGGATTTTTTTTCATGTGATTTTATGCTTGGGTACCTTGAAGAGCTCTTGCTCTAAGTGCATTTTTAAGGAAAAAGAAATGAGACGTAGGTACCCCTGAACTACTTGCTGCAGGTGACAACCTCCTGACGGCACTGATGGATGGTGCTGCATGAACCATGCACTCTGCTCACAGTGCCCAGCCTTGCTACAGCTCTGTGAGCTCAAGCTATTGCAACTCTAGCCCAGGGCAAAGCCACATACAGACCTCAAAAAGAAAGTAAGAACAAGCTTGTCATTCAGCTAATCCATGAATCTGGGAAGGTTTCCGAATAAGGGTTAAAAAATGACTCCTTATTTTGTTTGTTCGTTTGGGGCCCATCTGAACTATAACCAGAAGAATCACAGGTTCTCTTGACAAATATCTGCTGAAACCCATGCAACCTCCTGCAAGTCCAGATTTCCCTTAGGCAGAATCATAGAATCAGTTTTGGTTGGAAGAGACCTTTAATATCATCAAGTCCAACCATAACCTGCACTAAACCATGTCCCTAAGAACCTCATCTATGCACCTTTTAAACACATCCAAGGATTGTGACTCAACCACTTCCCTGGGCAGCCTGTTACAATGCCTGACAACCCTTTCTGTGAACAATTTCTTCCTGATATCCAATCTGAACCTTTCCTGGCACAACTTGAGGCCATTTCCTCTCGTCCTATCACTTGTTACTTGGGAGAAGAGACCAACACCCTCCATGCTACAACCTCCTTTCAGGTAGCTGTAGAGAGTGAGAAGGTCTCCCCTCAGCCTCCTTTTCTCCAGGCTAAACAGCCCCAGTTCCCTCAGCCGCTCCTCATCAGACTTGTGCTCCGTTGCCCTTCTCTGAACTCTCTCCAGCACCTCAACGTCTTTCCTGTAGTGAGGGGCCCAAAACTGAACACAGGATTCGAGGTGGGGCCCCACCAGCACTGAGTAGAGTGGCAGAGCCTAGGAGATACTGTGTGTGCCACAACATGAAGTCAGTTGGAAGGCAGCGGAAATCAGATACCAAGTTCAAAACTCACACAGCAAAATTCTTACAGAGTAACTGTTTCATAAATCTCCACTGCTTCATGTTGCCTTCAGCTTCTAAGCCTCTGCTGCTCTATATCCCAACAACAGGGAACCGCTGGTCACATCATACTCTTCCCCTGAGCAACATATTGATTCTCCATAAGAAAGAGAATCATACAGTAGATGCTTCATGGTTTGCTGTAAAGACTGCTTAAGATTAGAGAAATATATGTCTGTGTATATATACATACAAATAAATAAAGAACCAACAAATCAAACACAAAAGCTTCATTTTATCCCTCTGTTACACGCAAACATTTTCCTGGTACTGCAACAGATATATTACAGATATATTAAGTTTCTTCATTTTTACTAACAAAGCCTATATAGACCTCTCTCCTTTATAATGAATAACCAACAAAGCATACACATTATTACGCACATCTATATGGAGCTAATGCAATTCCTGCCATTTTCCTTACTATCAGTGCTCTATTTTACCTATTTGTGCTTTATCATTTTACTCTTACAACTGATATGACTTCAAATGCTCTTTTTCTTGTTACATTATAAGCAACCTGTTGAAGTCTAATTGAATGCCAGATAACTCATTTAATCTTGAGCTTCTACTGCCATCTGCAATAATAGCAAAATACTGTAGGTAAATTATAACCATATACCAAATTGATTAAGAATTTACAGTCCTTCAAGAAAACATTCAGCACAACAGCTTGCAAGTAACTGTGTATTATTTTCCACATCTACTATCAACAATATCTTTTATTTATTTTCTTGTAAATTAGCATTTTAAAAAATAAGTGTTTATGCTTATTGTTTCCTTCATTAAGGTTTGTTTTGGAAATAATATGGCTAAGTTCAAAATAGAATGTTTACAATTAACAAAACCCCATGTTCAACGAATGCTTACTTGTGGAGTCAATGTATTTAAAACACAGGTTAAAACTGGAAAGAAGGTGGACACAGCCTCATTAACCCACCATCTAGATACAAATCCACCTGTGAAATTTGTGATCATTGTTACAATGTGAAGCCTATGAATATATTTGGGATAAGTCTTAAAATCTCCAGCTGAAACATCCTTTTAGGATATATAGACCTTTTATGACTGTCTACCGATGAACAGAGATTCACATCTTCAGGAGCTGCTCTGAAATCTCAACCCAAGCAACTCCGTAGGGCTGCAGATATGTTACATCTGTCATTTCCTAGACTGCAATAATAAAGAGAATGTTATTGTGCATTTCAATTTAATGTGTAAATAATACTGTCCCTAGGCATCAACTTTCTACCAAGGAGGTTAGATTATTGTAATATCCACATAATTAATTGCATTATCAATTTTCTCACTTTTTAAACATTTGCTTTTGGTTAGGGAAGATTGTTACATTGCTTCTAAAATGTCTTTACAATTAATTATCTTTCACTGTAGTAAGCAACTGGATATTAATCATATAAATGGATGGAAATGGATATTAATCATATAAGACTTTCTCAGATTGCTGGGATTATCTCATTTTTAATTACAGGTGGCATAAATTGTCATGAGCCTGGTTGGTTGTGCAAGAAATGTGCCAAAATACTCATAGCCTCTGTAATACGCCATTTTGCACAGCATTCAGTCCACTCATTTGTTTGCATAAAATATTCCAGTCTGCCTTGGAAAGGCCCTTCAGCCTTCAATATCATCTGTGGGAAGTTTCATTGCAGAAAAAAAACCATCAGGCACCAGTTCAACTCTGCCTTGCAGCCAGTGAGTCAGGGATGTCTTCCTAGGGGCTTTAAACTGGTTGTTATCCCAGACAACACAGTAATGCCAGCATCTCGTTTTAAAGACACCACTGACATATTAAAGGCCCATGTTCCTAATTACAAGCCTTTCTTGACTCAAAAATTGAGCTGATAATCCTACTAAAATGCCAGTTTTCTAACCACCAGAATGTGTGTGGCCCTGTGTTGGTGGGATGCTTGTCTCCCGTACCCAGCTTGGCATTGTGGCTGAGCAGAGGCACACTCGGTGGTGGCACTGGCTCCATCCACGATGTGCCTGCAACACCCACCACTTGGTGAATGGGTCCCATCTCTACTGTGTGAGAGCACAGCAGACACCTTCCCCAACCTGCCAGCTGGGCAGAGCTGCCTCAGATGTATTCCTGGAGAGGGAATAAGGAAAGGGAAGAGGGAGAAAGGAGAACAGGATCAAGAACAAAACAATGGAGAACATCAGGCTGAAAAAGAAAGGAATAGGTTTGGGAGTCACACAAGGATCTGGTAGAAAACAGGAGAAATAAAAAGGCTGAACTCCAGGGAACAAGAAGGTAGTATCTTAATCAATTTGGTCCAGATCTCACAGGTTTTAAAGGGTTATCTTTTACCTAGAGCCTGGCAGGGTGCCTGTGGAAACTGTACTGTAGAAACTAAAAAGTTTGAAATGTTAACCAGTTAGTGAAATCCATGGATGGAAAGTCTAGAATTACAAATATACTGCTCACATGCCAGAAAACCCCTGAGTTACAAATTCACAGAAACTGGAAGAGACAACAGGCATGTGTCTGTGTGTCCTCTGCCATTCACTCCCTGGCACACTCCTGCTGCTGACCCTAGAGTCGACACGAAACCCAGCTCGGGAAGCTGTTGGTCTCATCTTGACCATTCTTACCTTTAAATGCAAAAGGTGAAACACAAAATGTTAATAAATCAGGTTTCTGACTTGGGGAAGGAAGCCAGAAACAGACTCAAGAGAATACATAGTCTTCATTCAGATATAAGCCTAGATGAAAAGCCTGCTTGTTCTGTATTAATACACCATAAAAATCCAGTTGCAAAAGAAAAATAGTAGATAAAAACACATAAGACAATGTAGACTTTTTGGCAGCTAGTGAGGCAAGGGTCTCATCTCATAGCTGCAATGCTGAAAATGGTACTGTTTCATGTGTATGCTCACTGCACTGCTCACAATGTTATTTTTCATAGACTCCTTCCTATATACTTTTTGCTTCATCAGTTTAAGTTTTGACTGAAGTTTCAACCGCATTTGTCACTATTTCAGCCCTTCAACAATGAGATTTTATTAGAGTACACAAAGAGAATACATAAAATATTGTTGCAAAGGAAAGGAAAACTAAAGGAGGAAAGACAAGAAGCCAGGGATTAATCTATTATAAAAGCAGTAAGGCACAGGATAAGGAGTATGGATAGTACTTCCAAGTAGACTTAAAAGATCATGCAGAAAGCAAAACTGCAAAGAAAATATGACATCAAGTAAGAAATGGAAGAACAGAGATGTATAGTATGAGTTAAGATGCGGTATCATGCAATTGATCCATTTTCACAACACAATGCTCTAATAAAAAGCAAGATTCTGGGTAGAATTACCCCAAGTTATCCACCATAAACAGTTTGTACACTATCAAATGTGCTAGATGGAATTTAAATTCAAAGCCTACATTTCTTTCACAGTTACTATGGAAGCGCCTACCCTCTGTATATTTCAGATCTACAGTCTTAGACTTGGCCTTCTTTGCATGTTAGATTATAACAAAATGTTGCCACTTCTTCCTGAAAATATCTCTGAAGATTGACCTTTCCCCTCTTTCAAACAACCAGAAATCCCATTAGGCGTCCATGTCATCTTGCCCCTCAAAGCTACTGGACATGGTTCTGTAAGGACCAAGTTCTTCCTTCTTCATTCTGAGCACCTCACAGGTGAGGTGCTTCTTCTCTCCCATATGTTGGGCACAAACTTTACTTCACTACTGCTAAGACTCTTCATGGCTTAGCTGTATTATTGGGGAAGACAGAGCTTGCAACTAAAGCTCCAATCTGCCAACAGTTCCATCCCTTGCTGCTCAGGTGTCCATTTCTTGTCACACCACCAGCGCCTGGGAAGAGACCACTCCATGCACCCAGTGCCCAGGATGACAGCACCTGAGAGAACAGCGGGGATGCAGCCCCCTCACCTGGCCCGTTTGATACATGCATTCTCACGTCATTTTATATGGCTACACAGCACCCAGACAAGATGTGTTTGCTCCTGGTTTTCACATCTGGTTATTTTCTCATAGTCAGATCGTGATGGTCATTAGCTCAGGTGAAATGAGCTCATGGCTCATTTCTATGTACACCAATAAAACCATAATTACAGAACTGAGGTGACTGTCCATGGCAGATGAACAGGATTAAGGCCTTTATGTGTACATTTAGTTAAGTTCTCATACAGAGACCTCTCTCCACTGAAGATGAGGAGGCCTGAATGACTGATACCATGCTGTACCAATCCCATAGAGTAACAAAGGACTCTAGAGCTGTCTGCAAATTTTGCCACAGACTCTAGAAGTGTATAAACAAAAATTAATTCCACGTATACACAGTCTTTTGCATTCATATTACAGATTGTGTCTGTTCCTGGTTATACATCTTCAAACAAAGTGTCTTTGCTGAGGATAAGGTCATAAGACAACATGTCACCTGAGATCATTTCTGTTATGGTACAAACTAGGCTTCAGGAATGTTCATAGATCTGACCACGCTAACACTGACAAAGACTACCAAATGTTTTTACCAGGTTAAAGAGAGTCTATTTATTCTTGTCTAGAATAAAGCAAGAAGTTCTGCATTGCTTTGAAACAGTAGGTCTAGAAGTTAGCTAAAAGTTAGAAAAGGGAAACAGGGAAATAATGATATTTCATTTTCCCCCACATTATGATTTATAAACAAAAAATCTAAAGATATAGGAGCATATATAAAACTTTATGAAATAGGTAACTCCTTGTAGGAGTACATAGGACAGACATATTAAAGAGAGTTAGATAACACGTTACTCAAAATAGACCAGAGCTAAATATGCCGGCTCTGCTCCCTTTCCAAACTTTTTTTTTTTTTTCTAAATGCTGACCAAGCTTAGCTGGGCAAGACCTGCTTAGTGTACTAATTTTCACATTCCCACTGAACATATCAGCTCTGACAATAATTTTTTAAATCTCAACAGCAGAGAGTACTAATAATTCCCTCCCCAAGAAAAGAAAACAAAACAACAAACAAATAAACTTGAGAAACTAGAAGTGCAAATACAATATTATATGAAATTGCACCAAATTTCACAATGGTCCGATGTTCCTGATATTTTTGTCTTTACACATCAAGGGTGATAGAAGCTTCTTTTTGCTGTCAAAGTGATCAAAGAGAGGTTGAGAAAGAATCTATAAACAGATGCTGCCCAGTGACAAACCTTAAAGAACAAGACTGTGGGGCCAGATGTTTGAGTGACCTTCGGACTACAGAACATGTTGGCATGGTGTTGATTTAGATAGCTGTTGGCAGGGGCTTTCGATCCAGCAGCTGAAAAAAAAAATCTAAATTATGGAAATATTTTTTCTCATCTTTCCCCTAACTACAAAAACTGAAACTACTGGTCAGTGGGGCTGATGGCTGTCAAAGAAGTTGAATTCACCACACAACCCTGCCAGTAGGTATCACATCAAAAAGGAGTTAGCTGAATGAACAAGAACATCTTCAGGCTGTGCCATTTTGCATCCCCCTCAACTTTCAACAGCTGTTTCTTGAGTGAATACAGATGCAAAATAATTATATGAAATGTTTTACATTTTCAATATACTACATAATGTAAATATGGAATCCACGAGTACCTATGGGTGATACAGCATAAACCACCACCGGGAAAGGAATTGAAAAGTGGAATAGGAAATAGAATGACTGATCAATAATGGTGATTTCCTGAATTATATTCTTTACGGAACCTATATGCAGAATTAAAATGGCATTACCAAAAAACCCACGGATAATTGATCATATACATATTGTTTATGTCAAATACTAGAACACCCTGGAAATTATTATTACATGAAACATTAGTTGTGCTGCACTTTTCTGGATGTCAGTCTCAGCAAGCCCTTTCATTTTTTAATCAGACTGGAGAAATTAGTCATGTATTAGGAAATTAAAAAAAGAAAACAGAAAGTTTAATCCAAAATTCCAGCAGATACTCAAGTCTGAGCCAGTGCATGTTACTAGAACAAATGGAGAAAGCAGAAAAAGTCTTGCTTTGTAACATTAAATGTGATTGAAGACTGTACAGTTCTTCTTACGCTTTTAGACGTTTTGTCACTTTACCTGGAGAAATATACACTGCTTATTCTGAATTGCTGCTGATGTCCAGCACTTGTCAAAACCGCTATCTGTCAAGCACTTCACAAAGTGTTGCAAAATGACAGATCAGGATGTCTGAATAGATGGAGCCCCAGGAAAAACAGAACAGATAGAAAATTCATGACTCTAAACTACATCAAAGCGACTTCTGTCAACATCATGTCAAAAGAAGGAAAAAAAGAACTGTTCATTTTAGAGGGTTTTTTTCATTATATAAACACTTTTTTTTCACGTATGAGCTAAGTGTAAGGAAAAATTAACTTGGTGTACAGTATGATCATTCACATGTGCCAAAAATACTCTTTAAATAATCCAGGAATAAGGAGAGTTCTAACAGTAGATACTGTCTGGCAGTTAAAACCAATGGCATCCAAAAGAAATGCATGAAGAATCTATCAGCTTAAAATAGGACAAACCATCTGGCTCCAAAGAAATAAAAGTACTCTGCTGTGCTTGTTTGTTGGGTCGCAGAATCCTACAACTGGATTAATTTTGTATTTCCTCTCCAATCAGTTTTGATCATCTCTACTTAGTCTGTCGATTGCACAATCCTAATGCAATGTTATATTTCAGGCAGCAGATTTAATAATATCAAGGCATTACTTTAATTTAAAAAAAAAAAAGAGCTCCACCAGTATCACCCGATCTCCCATTACAGATAATTCTTTTAAACAGTTCCTCAAAGAAGGCAGAAAATAAGTAGGTTATGATACATGACTATATACATTCAAATTATACATAATCAAAATTTGAGAAAGAACCACTTTTTGGAATGCTATGCCTAGTGCAGATCTAGAAATGCATCTCACATACCTTTTGTCATAGGCAATTGCCATCTGTACTAAATAGAAATAAGTTTACTACCACTGTATAGATCTCTAGAAATAAAGAGGCTAAATGACCATGTAGAATGATTTAGGTGGCTTCTAGAGCATTGGGAAACATGAAACATACACACAAACTTGGAAAAGGGAAAGCAGCGCTTCATGCATAGTCAAGTAAGCACTGGCAAAATACAGCATTTACATCAAGTTTGGAACTCCAGATTTTCTGCTTTTACTGTCTGTGGTGTCATCTTCGCTTGCTGGTATGTGGTTCATGGAACCGCACAGAATAGGACGGGTTGGAAGGGACTTTTCAAAGACCGTCTGGTCCAACCCCCCACCCTGGGCAGGGACATCCTTCTTCCATCCGCTTTTCCAAAGGGCCTATGAAGCTGCTGCTGCCACCGCTGCAGGCTCTGACAGCAGCAACCACTGATCCAGAAATGGGTTCTTGCTCAATGGCGCAAACATGCTCTAATTTTCCTCGGCAAAGCTGCCCATTAACCATTGGCCAGCAAAGTTTTGCTAGCTTCGAAGCATTTGCAAGGCATAAATGAGCATGAAAAAGAACAGGTTCATAGATGTGCTTTAGGATGTCCTGTTGAATGTGTAAATACGGCCTGCAATTGCAATCTATTAATACCGAAGTATGGTGGACGGCATGTCTGCTTCTTATTGTACGCAGAACTCAATATATCTTGCTTCCTACTTACAAAAAGATGTTTATTACCTGTAGCTGTACAGAGGTGTGTGCTTCACAGCAGCAGTGATTGGTAATAAGCCTCCTTTTCTCATTTACATTGATAGCAAGCATTAGTGAAGATATATGCATTTCATTTCATGGTTCAGAAAGAACAAAGTATATGTATATGTGATAGCAGTGGGTGGTTAATGAAATGGTCTGACAAACATAAGCTAATACATAATCATACCAGAATGTGGACTGGAACACCTGTTCCTGCTTCACAGGCTTACAATTCTTAAAGAAAAGTTACTATTTGCAAGAACTGAAATCACTACTATTTAGACATCAATATGCTCTGAGGAAATTTTAGTCATTTTTTGCAAACACTAAAGGGAGGGATTTTAATGATATCAAATCTCTTTTGCTTATGTCCTAAGAGTAATGAAAACTTCACACATGCATGAAGCTCCAGTAATTATTTTAAACTGCCTTCTGTTGTCCCCCTGAGGAACACGGTGGTATTTGTTTGATGCAGTTTAATTAGTGTCAGGGTAATTAATGCTATGCTATCTACATGAGATCAAAACCCTTTCTTTGTAACATTCTGGTAACTAAGAACTAAGAAAAGGAAGTGGTTTGAAAATGTGGAAGCTTGACAGGCCAGATTCAGAAATGAACCGAATTGCTCAAACCTGCATTTACGCACCCGAAATATTAAACACATTCAGCCAAGTCAGCACCTGGACGTGTGAGATTGGGATCATAATGCATTAGAACGGCACCGTAAGACAGGAGACCCACCGCCTCCCATGTAAGTGAAATGCTTTTTCTATGGATGTAATCAAATTAAGTGAAACATTCATGGACACCATGCACCTTGTAAGGAGTTTAAATCTTTTAATAATGAAATTATATACTTTGGCACAACCAGATCACCATAGTTATTTATAAGCAGCATGTGGTGCTACCATGTGCTGATATATTTTTCTAAATAAAAGCATCATTTGAGTTTAATGAATGAATGTGATTCTGCTTTAATGCCTGAATAAAATTTGCATTTAATTGAATGTTCAGTCTCCACTTCAAAATAGTGCCCTCTATTAAAAGGACCGAGGAGGTATCAGAGTGCAGAAGTTGGGAACACACAGAGACATTCCAGACACACACAGTGCACACACTACATAAATCCTTTTTAACTGTTTCTTTGGTAATAAGGGACTGTGGTATAAATCTCATAACACACAAACTCCAACTGATTACAGGCTTAAGGAAATAGCTACAGTTATCTTGACTGGATAAATTATTATATCCTGGAGGTTATTCTGTTTTTTTTCTAATAAAGCTTGAGCAGCAAACAGAAATGAAAGAAAGAAGCAAGGAAGAATGAAAACAAGAAAGAAAGAAGGAAAGAGAGAGAGAAAAAGAGAAAAAGCTTGTGATTTTTTCTTTGTAGCTAAAGAAATTACGGGCTTGCCATAATAGCTTTGACACTATTAATTTGAAGAACAGAAAAATTTAAATTTTGGTGCCACACACATTGCCTGGAAAACATATTTTATGCAATAATACAGAGTTTCTGTGAGGCTTCTTGCAAAAAAGGAAACCCTGATTTGAAGGCAAACAAAGTGGCTTGGTCTATTGCATGCACGTCCTGAGGGTGAAAACAATAAGAGCCCTGTTCAGAAATGGCAAATATTCTGCCAAAAAGCATAAGCAGTAGCCCCACAGCAGTCCGCAGATTGCCGTCGTATCCATTGCCGTTAAATTCATGTTTATCACAAGAGATTTCACCAGCTTATGCTGGTGGCACAGCAGGGTCTGAGGGTCTTCGCAAAACGCTGCTTTTGAGGTCACCCGTGACCGAGCACCCCCGCGGATCAGCTGACCAGCAAAATATGCTCCTTCCTCTCTCCAGTTCTGCTTCCCGCAACCCAGTTGTTTATCAATTAAAGTGATAAGTACAAATGACTTTGATAAGACAGGCGATGCAGTAAAGCGACCTGCCGAACGCTGGCTGTAAGAACCGCCCGCAAAGTTCAACAACTGTGAAAGAACTATTAAAAAGGACACACAAACAAGTGACCTTGACTGACAAGCGCACTTCATCCCAGCAATAAACAGCGGCGGGGCTGATAAGTGTTCATTGGCGCAGAGAGTAATTACCTATCTGTCAGTGTTGCTGGTGTGTGCGAAATAGTATAAATGAAACATACATAATGTACAGCAATAATATCGGGCATGCAGAACCTAATGCATTATCATCATTCTCAGGGCTCAGGTTTATGTGGCTGCCACCACTGAGTAAATGCCTTCTAGCCATGATAATTTCATTCTAATCTCTGTTCCATATTATAATTTTCATAGCTAAAAGATACTGAGGAGCAATACGTTTCAATCAAGGGCTAAATAGAACACAACCTGTAACGGGGTATTTTATACACCTATATATATTTTTTTTCTTTCAAAAAAAATTTAGTCAATTTATGAATAGACTGAAATAAGCTGTAAATTTATGGATGACAAACTCTGTCTGTAGCAATGTCACAATGTCTGGAGACAGGCTTTACATATCTTGTACAAGGGATGCCAGCTTTGTCTATCATATCTCACAAAAGAATTCAACCCTCTGGAAGAATAAAGGTTTCTGTGGCCCTTCCTAGCATGTTAGCAAACAAGGTTAACTTTTAAATGAACAAAAGAAGGGTCTTATTGATTTAAAATAATAAAAAAGAGCTTTTAGACAATGTATGTTATTATTTTAAATGCTGTTTAAAATACTATTTTAAATTATTCTATGATTCTACATAACCTTTGCACCTAGACCACCACTGCCGCCAACAAATCTGCCTGAGTCTTCACTGATATCTATTATAAAATAAAGTCTTTGTATATTTTGAATTTGGTTTTGGACTCTTTATGAAGAGGAAGGACAGTGATTTAAAGGCATGCTCAGGCTCTTCTCCCCATCATGCCAGGAAAACAGAGAGAGGATAGTGCTCGCTGCTCTATCAAAATCCATTTGACTGGATTTTAGTACCGGAGGAAAAGCGCAGTAAAATGTGCGCGGGAGCTCGTGCGACACCAGAGGCCCCCCAGACAAACTGTTGCACTGCTGGCATCTCTCCTGATGGCAGAAGGGATGTGCAGACCTAATGCATTTGTGCTCAAGGAGTCTCAAAATTCAGCTGAGTGGGTGTGCTCCACCTGAGGGCACCCCATGGGGGGAAAAATGGTGCCCCTGGGAACACCCAGGGGAGAGGGCGAGTGCCCTGGGATCCTCTGGGCTGGGTGGAGGGAAGGGAGAGGGGTTGCCAGCCCATGCCAGGAGCAGCCCCCTCTGCCTAGGGCCCCATCACAGTCCCCGTCCCAGCAGACGCCCACCCCACCTCCAGAGGGGTTTCCGCATGCCCACGCTCGCCTCGGCCAGCCCCCGCGCAGGCTGGGACTCATTAGATGAGCAACTCACGTCTGGGAATACAGGCAAATGTGAAAGCTCAGTGATTACGATGAGCACGGGTGGGAGGTTTATGCAAACCTTCATTTCAATTTCCATCAGCAGCCTGTCTCATCATTTGCTTTTTTTGACCTTCCATCTGTGAGAAACTCGGCTCTCTTGCAAGGCTCACCTGGACCCAGCCCTGGTTTGCCCAAACCTCCCTGGCAGTGTCCGTAGCGGCAGGCAGAGCCTCCACTGGCCTCCTCGGGAAAGCAGCCTGTGTTCGCCGACAGATTTCACGAACAACCCCTCCGACAAACCCAGACGAAGCTTCAAGTGGTACGGAAACCTGAAAGCCAGCATGTTTTGCCTGGCTGAGAGTTTCACTAGAGAAATTTCACATGACTCTAAATATAACTCAACAGCAATATTTATTTTATTTAAATGTCTCAGAACATTGCATTTGACAGAAGACAACAGACTGGAAAATTGCTTATACAAAATGCAAGAGGTAGTTGCAGTATTTTCTGGCACGTGGCATTGCTCTGCACTTCGCTGACATCCATATGGCTGCAGCTGCCCCTACCCCCATCCCAGCACCCTCCTGCGCTTTGCTTTCCAACACAAGTCCTTAGACTATCGTATTTCAAATAATTACCCAGTACCCAGGAGATCAGGAGATACAGGGCAGCCGAAAGTTTTATTTTACTGTATGACAACAGCTGAAAGTCAGGAGGGTAAAACTTTCTACTGAAGTCAGAGTTAGGTCCAAGGATGAATGTATCAAAAATATATCATGAACTCATCATGAACAGCATGCTGGTGATCTGCCTTATAAATTTAACAAAATGTTACCAATACAGAAATACTAAACATTTATTGTGAGCTTAAAAACAGAACAAGGCAAGGTTTCTGTGTCCACCTCACAGGATTAAAAGTGTGGTTCAAAACCTGTTAAGCCATTGGTCCTGGATTTACAGCCAGGATAGTTTTACAGGAATGGAAGTTTAGAAACGAAGGGCTTTTTCTATCTGTTTTCAACAAAATGGAACAGCCTCTCAGAGAGGCAGGAGAGAATAATAACAGGAGGCTTTTTTCTCTGAGAAATGAAGTCAAAATGAAAATGTTTTTTAGACCAGCTCAGCACGCTGGAGTGAGCAAAACAAACCCGGAGCTATTCTGTCCCACTTGCACCAGTTTGCTAAGCCAAACTGGCATCCTAACTGGAATACAAAACCCCTCTTTGCAGTGCTTGCTGACATCCAGACGGTATACAAAATTTAGTGCCTTGCTCCCAAGTACCGCTTGCAGGTGCAATAAAAAGGAAATACAGCATGCTTAAAGGCAGTGAGAAGCAGGGTCCCCAGGAGACATGGCCCCAGCAGAACCCTCCTCTTTGCTGCCTGTGCATCAACCTCATGAAAAACCAAATAACTGAGAAAGTAAAAACTACCAGAGCTCAATGCACCCTGTCCCAGGCTGCTGGGGACTGTCCCCCTGATTGTCCTCCAGCCCTTTTTTGTTTCTTTTTCAGTCCCACTAGATAGGGCACCATTCAAACATGATGTGCATACCCTTGTAATAGCTGGTGCCTAAAGGATAAAAAGCCTATTACGCTTTCAGCTAAAGTTGTTAATCCCCTAAGAAGCTAAAGCAGCATGTGCTGTAGTCTTGGAGGCCTGGGGCTGGATGAGTGATCACCACCTATATAGGAAATTGTTGCTACAATGGCAAAAGCACGGTTCCTTTTGGCTTTCCAAGAATATGAAGGAAACAAAGAAACTCAATGAACGACACCTTAAATCTCAAATTAAAGGTACCGTTGCTTTATCAACCACGAAGTTAGAAAGTACCAGAATTAAAGCTGTACTGCATTACTGTATCCCATTCCTTTCCTTTTTATATGTTATGATCTGATTATCAGCTGCAGGCTTGTCTAGGCTCTTTTCTTCCACAGCCTCAGTGCACCATAAGCATAGTTTTCAGGGAGCAAATTAAGACTGTGCAGTAAATGAAGCTGTTTTCAACAAGGCTCCTGCCACTAAATGGTTCTCAGGGTCAGAGATTTTCCAGTAAGAGACAGGGAAATGAAATCATGTTTCAGAACTGGAGAGAAACGTTGCTATGGTCAAGGGAAATTAACAGCACACCAAACCCAGTGTGCCCCACACTCGCCTAGATTTCTTATGTCATGTCTGGCAAGGCCTTCAAATCAACATTTTGACAGATGCCTTTAGCATATACCTCATTCTTTGGATGCAGAACTCGTGGCAACTGTAGTCTAAACTTAAGTAGGCTTGGGGCACTTGCAGCTGGCATAGGTATAAAGGGGTTTGGAGACAGTATGTCTGGCAGTAAAACAACACGGGCTGTAGAAGAGGCAGAGGGCTAGGAGTTAGGAGATGTTACACCATCGTCTTTGCTCCATTGGTGGTTCACCACATAGAAGTGTGTTGCCTGAAACTATCGCAGTTTCCCCATTTGTAAAATAGGACTAATAACAATATTTTGTCTCCCAAAGGAATCATAAGGATTAATTAAATTCACATTTAATGATCTTCAAAATACTCTACTGAAAAGCATGCAAAAATCCCCAGCTAAGGCTGGGTTGTTTTCAGTTGCTAATGCAGTGAGGCACATTTCCAAAAGGTTCTTAAAACACCCTCACCCCTGTGATCACAAACCAACATTACCTGAAGAATAAGAAATCAGCCAGCAATCACGTGGCAATAAAAAGCTAATTATTGCTTACTGCATCGTGTCTTGAATTGAAGAGAGCCAGGAGGGTCTTGGGAGGCCCAAAATGTCCTTAGATCTGTGTGTTAGCCCTGCTGAGCCTGGTCCATCCTCAACGTGATGTGAGAGTGGAGCTATCACACACGAACTCATTTTGTATTTTAGAGGTGACAACTTGAAAACCCAGATAGCCAAAGCTGTAAAGGCATTCTGTCCTGTAACCTTCTTGGAAAGGGACGCCAGGAGTTAGGCTATTCCAGTTCTTTATATTCATGACAGAATATTCAAACTGTTTGTGTTTTGTTGTGTTTTGTTTTGTTTTCTGTTAAAAATAAGTATTCTCAACTGTGTCTCCTCCACCATGTGAAACAAAACAAGAAAATGTAGAGAAGAACGAGTCTGCTTTCATTTGATGTTCCTCTTCCCAAACTCAGGCTCTGCGCAAGCAGAAAATACGACTCTTTGTTAAAGTAATGCAGTATATTAGTAGCTTCCCCCAAGCCTAATGATGCCAGAAGGACTCGACTGCTTTTATTTAATTATTAATAAATTCTCCAACTGTTTGTATTGCAGAAGCAAGTAAAAGTCCAATTAAAATTTGGAATCCCTTGTAGTAGGTGCCTTCATACCTGCCTCTAATGTCCTTTTGTGTTACTGTCAAACACTGAATTTCCCCCAGTATAAATATTCCTGTTGGAAACTACTGCCATCCTCCCTCCTAAACAGCCTTGTCAGAGAGTGGACTAAGGCAAATTACATTGAAGCCAAGAATATGCCTATTCTGGCTACATACTTATTTAAAGTCAAGGACATTTTAAAGAGCAGCTCCGAGCTACTGTAGAGATGCCAGCCTATGATATTTTGTGAAGTATGTCTATGAAGTAAATAAAAATAATAATAAAAAACAACACATAAATAGTCTTTAATCAGAGACATAACCCATTACACAATAACCCTGAAAACTGCTGTATATCCTAACTGTTATCCTGCAAATAAAATATAACACACTACAGTTAAAATGTTCTAATATGCATTATCCATCCCCAGAGATTAATTTCTTAAGAAATTACAAATCAGTACTTTTTCTCTAGATGCTTCATACTGACGCACGAATAGTCCTTTCTCCTGAAGCAAAGTGAATTACTCCACTGTGCAAGAGTGGAACATTTGGGCTTTTATTAACAAACATCTATGCTTCTCTAATTCTCTACATGATCCATGTCTTGTCTGTAAATGCTGCTTTATGCAGCTTCCCAGAACTATAAGGATTCCTGACTGACTACTGAGATGTTCTTTTTCTTCCTTGAGAGAACTATTGATACAATATTGCCTCAGCAATGAGAGATGATAATACATTTCTAAAATAAAATAAATACATAAAATAATATTTATTTCACCCAGTTAGAGATACCTACTGAAAGCTGTATCTCATCTTGTCTAGGATCTAGGTGTTCTGTCCCTGTACCATGTACCAGATCGTAATCGCAACAATGAAAAATACCAGAGCTTTTCTCCCAATTTTTAAAAAACATTATTCAGATCTTTGTAACTTTCTGATAGAAGAAGACCGTATGCCACAACCAAACATATATGCAAAATGTCTGAGTTATGGAGCGTGAGAGAAACATAAACATGGAGCTGTTTCACTTTTATGAATTTATGACTCGGTATCATTTGAATGTATGTTTTATGGCTGCATTCTTGAAAAAGGCCTCACATGATCTCTCATTTCACATCCACAGATTAACAGTGTTAAATTCAAATCTGCACCCATAGTATGCGGAGAAATGGGGTTATCTTATCAATATTGCTGGCTCTGTTTTCAGAGCATATGTTGTACTGAACATCCAAATGACATTAGCTACATCCAAGTCTGGTTACTATGTAAAAAGGAAAGATTAAGGTTTTAAGGTTTCTAAAAACAAACAATTCCCTTCCTTAGTATTTTTCTTATAAATAAAGACTATGTGTCCATACATACATACATGAACTCTTCTTATTTATAAGAGAATAAAGAGCTTCCACTATGCCTGCAAGAATGCCCATGGAAAAACAGTTGCTTTAAATTCAATAGCTGTGTTTTGAAATATTTTAATTCAATTAGGACAAAGCTCTTATAAAAATTCTAATTAATGTTGAAAACATATCAGTTTTGTAAATTTACAAAGCAACAATCCCACACTCTGAAACGGAATATAACAGAAATGTTTTCCAGCTGAAGAGAGGCACACATAAGAAACCATGGCCATGCCAGAGTAAGAATATAGTTTAAATCACTCATTTTTTATCAGCCTGCAGCTTGGCATGAGCTTGAACCCAATGGCTGGAGGTGAAAGATCTGTATACTAATTTATTGCACCACTGAAATACCTCCTAATCCCTTCTGTGACTCCAAATTAGTTTAAATCTGTCTGTATTTTTTTTTTCTCTTGAATCCTAATGTATTCAACAACAACTTTTACTTACACTGAAAATTTAGGTTCTTTCTCTTATTCTCTGTAAGCAAAATGAATCTGAATGGATGTCAACACCAGCAGAGTTCCCAGGATAACAGCAGATTTCATCTTCTGTACCCAGTTCACATCCGCAGGTTACTAGGAGCACCTGGCCTTCAAGTCTATATATAAAGTTCACATTTACTCCCAGTTTTCAAAACCTTTGAGAGGCTTGCACAGCATTCACAGAAGACAGCCTCCTCTCCTTTGAACATCAACCACTCCTGACAGCTCTGCCCCTCAGGAACTCTGAATCCTCAAGGATGAATCTTGCGCTCTCAAAACAAGCCTCCTCCAGTATTCGGCTTCCTCCCAAACCAGCATAACACACAACCTGTGAGCATTCACATTAAGGGGAAAAAAATACGGAGTGCAGCACACTCCTTTAAGGAGAACTATCAAGGTAATTTTTCCTTAAGATGCAAACCATCTTATGTTTTTTCTTATCTTTAAAAAAGTACATATATAGCTCTATAAATCCATAGGCATATATATATATCCACATATCCACATATATGGATATATAATATACATATGTTTACATTGAGTTTTAATACCATAGTCTTGAGCACTGTATGGAAATGTGAAGGAGTACTCTGATTTCTGTTTCTCCCTGGGCTTTAAGATGATAGTGGTCAATGGCAAAATGTCTGTACGGACAGCAGTAACAAGTAGTATCCCTCAAGGGTCCACACTAGGACTAATACTGTTTGATATCTTAATCAACCACATAGACAGTGGGATGGAGTGCACCCTCAGCAGTCTGTGGGTAACACCAAGCTAAGTGGTGTGGCTGACACACGCGAGGGATGGGATGCCATCCAGAGGCACCTGGACAAGCTTGAGAAGTGGGCCCATGTGAACTGTATGAGGTTCAACAAGGCCAAATGCAAGGTCCTGCACATGGGTCAAGGTCACCCCCAGTATCAATGCAGGCTGGGGGATGAAGGGATTGAGAACAGGCCTATGGAGAGGACTTGGTGGATAAAGGACTGGACGTGAGCTGGCAATGTGAGCTTGCAGCCCAGAAGGCCAATTGTATCCTGGGCTGCATCAAAAGGAGTGGCCAGCAGGTTGAGGGAGGTGATTCTGCCCCTCTGCTCTAGTAAGATCCCACCTAGCATCCTGTGTCCAGCTCTGGAGCCCTCAGCACAGGAAAGACATGGACCAGTTGGAGAGGGTCCAGAGGAGGCCACCAAGATGATCAAAGGGCTGGAACAGCTCTGCTCTGACGACAGGATGAGAGAGTTGGGGTTGATCAGCCTGGAGAAGAGAAGGCTCCAGGGAGCCATTATTGTAGCCTTTCAATACTTTAAAGGGGCTTATAAGAAAGGTGGGAACAGACTATAGCAGGGCCTGCTACAACAGGACAAGGAGTGATGGTTTTAAACTAAAGGAGAGGAGACTCAGGCTAGACATGAGGAAGACTTTTTTTCAATTAGGGTGGTAAAATACTGGCCCAGGTTGCCCAGAGAGGTGGTTGATGCCCCATCCCTGGAGACATTCAAGGCCAGGCTGGACAGGGCTCTGAGCAACCTGATCTAGTTGAAGATGTCCCTGCTCATTGCAGTGTGGTTGGACTGGATGATCTTTGAAGGTCCCTTCCAACTCAAACTGTTCTATGATTCTATAATTCTACGATTTCTGATGAGAAGCGACCTTGTGCTCAGTTCCAATAAGTCATTTTATCACTCGACGAGGTTCCTAACTTTGCAATTAGAAGCAGCAGAAGAAACACCCTGCAGCTTGCCATGGATTTGGGACAAATGTTTCATCTGGTCTGCCTTCAGCACACCATTTTCCCTAAATCTCTACCCGCAATCTGTTTTGATATCACATCTTATTTCATTGTTCTGTGGTAAGACAACTGAATTCAGTTGGAGTTTTCCTGGCCACGCTCAAGTCAGAAGGGATGCCTTCAAAAAGCATGTAAGCTCTTGGCTTCCAGGCCATCTTGAGGACAAATGCCACTGAAAACAGCATACGAGATGTTATTGCACTAAGGCTTGAGGGACCTGAGATCACAGTCTTCTGGATCTTCAGTGTAATCCAGTGCAGCCACTCCTCTGAGCAAGCAAACCCTCGCAGTGGTGGAGAAGGGCAATTTCAGCCCAGAGGGTTGTTGCTAAACAGCTGGACCTGGAGAGAAGCTGAGATTCTCAGACACTGCGTGGGACTAATTCTCCTTTGCAAGGGCAGAAGGAAAGAGATTTCTTATTCATTGGGCCTCTCACTTAGTAAGAAGAAATGAAAAGAGGAGTATTTGTGAGTTAAGGCAGGATGGGCTGGGTCACCAGTGATGCTCTGCTGATTTACACTGCCTGATGTCAATAGGAGCTCTGCTAACATTCAGCAACAGAGGCCCTGTGCTTTTTATCTAAAATCTTTTTGCATCTCAATTTTGTGCACACTTACTATCTTTCAATTGCACACCCACCTGACTGTGTAAATGGGTCTAAGGGAATCTCTTTACATCTACATTCATTCAATGTGCATGGCTTACACAAAACGCACACAGCAGCAGAGAAGTGACGGACGTGTTAAAGCTCCTCTTCTTATTAAGTCTCCCCAAAAAGTAATCAGGCCACTAGTGGCTTCGAAAAACATAGCACATTCATCAGTTTTAGGAAATCTAAAAGTTTTGCAGATAATATGTAGCTTCTCTTTTTTCTTTCTGTATCTTCAAAATTACCCCCTCCCCAGATTTTATCACTTGCAGCACAAAATTATGATGACACAGTGAAAACCATCCTGATTTAGGTAAAAAACACGTTTATCATATCCAACAGCACATTGCTGAGGTCCTCCTGATAAACAAAGAAATTAGGCCTCCACATAGGGAGTACAGTGCCTATCTAATCTTTCTTCCTCTCTTGCTGTGTCAAGAGGCAGATCTTACCAAAATACAGATCCTCATTGGACTTAAAGCTATTGCAGAAAGCTTTAAAATGAGATTTATGGGCCATTCTGCTCAGCTCCTCTGAAGTCTTTAGGGTCTTGTGTGACTGCCAGATTACAATTTGCCTCAGGCGAAGAAGCCACTATTTTTTGAGTCTAAAAAATATGCCTATAAGAAAGTAAGAACTCATTTTCTATGTAACTATTCTGGTGATGTCTATCTTGTCAAACAAAGTCTGGAGTATCAATTGCAAGTAAAACTAGAAAAAAATACCCGACCACCAATTAATAAATTTGAGATTTCTCTTTGCTATGCGTGAGGTTGTTTAAAGAGAAGTCAACTTCAAATTCAGTCAATTAAGAACATGAATTAAAAGCAGCTTCAGGGGTAAGACCTGCCCCCAAGCCAATTTACCAATTTTGTGGCTTTGAAATCAGATTTGTGTATTTTTGTTAAAAAAGCTCCAATCTTCCTTCTGTACCAAAATCACAAACAAATGGCAAATCTGACTAACGCTCCACTGGCTTCAATAGGCTTTGGATTAATTCTCACCATTTCTTTTAGGGAAACAGCATAACAGTTTACAAACAAAGTACTATGAAACATAAGCAAATGGAGACAAAAAATTATTATTTTTTTTTTTTTTTTCAAGATAGTAAACTGCCTTGGAATAATAGAAATGCAACTTAAATTGCTGGTGTCCTTTTTCTCTGTGTTCAGTAATCCTGAATGTTTATGGAAGGTTTTAGCTAGGGATGCTCTTACTTTATAATCCCAGAATTAATTGTTTTGGCTTTGAAATTCACAGGAATTTGTAAGTTACTGCTTGCAAGTAAAACTATAAAAAAGACAAGACATAAAGAATGCTATCAGAGGTAATCACTAGAACAAAGTAATTATTTTTGAAACTATTTCTATAACCTAAATAATGGATCAGAAACCCCTTGCATTAGGCACTGCACAGAGCCAAAGCAAATGAAGCAAATGAAGAAGGTATTTTCTTCCTCAAGGATTTTACTTCAGACAATACACAACAGGTATTTAAAACCAGAAGGAAATAGAATCGGAAAAGCATTCAGTGAACATCAATTAGCAGTCACCTTGGCACATGAGCAGATAAACCATTTTTTTTGTGCTGTCACAAGGAAATGCAACCTCTGAAAGTCATTTGTCAAGGGCAGTATCTTCAACAACCTCAGATGAACTGGTATTCTGGGCTGATAAGGAAGAGTCTGTAAATACTTGGATACTATGTAAAAGGTTAGTTGAATCAGTGAGAAGAGAGACCATGAGAGGCTCCAAGAACGAGACTAATTATGTTGCATTTGATGGATTCATCCCCAGCAGTCACATGCTGAGATGCCATATTTGAGGCATAACAGAGCAGGAAACTGAACAAGCCTATGAAATACACAGACAAACAAGAAAGGTGGTCTCTTAAAGATGTTATACAAACTAATCGGTAAGATTTGGCAGAGTCTGGCTAGAAGACGTGAGTAGATAATATCTGCATCGCATGTCTGATTCACAGGAGGACTGGTGGCAGGGACTACAGCAATGGAGAAAAGGGCAACAAGAACAGTGGGGGTTGGAAAGAAGGTTGGAAGAAAGGCTGGAAGAATGTAAAGCTGTTTCTTAACAAGGGCAGAAATGAGAAAATGAGGCATGCCAATTAAAATCAAGCATGTGCATATTTACATCTTAAAATAAATTAGTTCAATTCTACTATTGGTGTTTAGGCCGTTAGGAACTATATTTGCCTACATAACCTAGATGATTAACTGCTGGTTTTGGAAAAGATCAATGGTGAAAAAGACACTGGCTGTTCACCATAAGACCAATAGAAAACATCGGAGCACTAAGTACTTATTCCATGGCATGTGACCTTGCAGTGAACTTAGAAAACCAAACCCAACCTTTCCTCATCAAGGACAGCAACTATTGATCAGAGGCTGAACAACACTCTCCAGAATCCAGTGCTATCTGGCAAATAATTAAAGTGTTATTTGAAATGTTCATTTACACATACAGTGGGCCTGCAAAGGCTAGTGATTTGAGGTGAGGGTTTAGCCATAGTTTACTCAAGTTCTGAGGACAAATTCTTACAAACAAAGTTGTGAAACAAAGAGAAGTTTCTTTCATCCTTCTCAAAGAGCTGCTCAAGCTGTAAGTGAACATCAACTAATACCTGAGTTGTTAATTCTCTGGCCAAAGGAGATCTCCAAGTTATAAAAATTAAAAAAGCTGAAACAGATTAGTATCTCATTGCTCAAGGGTTGAAAATCCATACCCAGGCAGGCTGAGCATATGCATATCTTGACTTCATTAATTTCACAGAAAAACAATGTAAGTCAGTCCACCCTGAGAAGTGAGCCTCAGGGTTACAAATTAACTCCTTTAGTGGCTGCTTCACTACCCACCATTCCTTGCTTACCTTGAGTAAGCTGACTTAGCTTTACAGCTTATGAGAAACTGCCAGATACCTTGTTTGTTTCTGGCCCTTAGTGGATTTAATTTTTTTTCCCAAGCATTTTGCAATAAACATTAAAGAGTTTTGGACATGTTCTACATAAAACCAACAAATTTTTGCAAGATGCTTTCTAGTGTAAACAATGCCACATCCCTGTTTCGTGTCTGAGGGATCAGACAGGACCATTTCTCATCCAAGGAACAGCATTTATCTTAACTGAGACTGTAATTTCTGGCCCCAGTTTCTGAATCACCAGCTATGAACTGTGTCAGAGAGTAGACAAGTGGATGCAGTGACTATGTGGGGTGTGCTCTGACTTACAATAGGATAGAATATATCAGACAAAGAGGAATTATTACAATTACAGCAGCAGAAACAAGCTACACATTTATACAAATAGTGTCCATTTTAATTCTGCCTCCAGTTCCTCCAAATTATCAGTTTTCTTATGAAATTTCCAATCTTGATTTCTGTTTGAACATACTTTATAAGTAAACACTGAGCATCAACAGCTTAGCTATCCATGAGAAGTGAAATAAAGTCTTGCCATAATGAAAAAAAATCATTGCATCCTTGCTTTAAATAGCTCCCTAGTCAAGATGGCCACAGTTGGAGAGCCAGCATTTGGCAAGGAAATTTCTCTCAGTGGGAAGATATCTTGGCTTCTTTGAAGGAAAACTTGCTTTGATTTGGTGTCTTCTTTTCAGTACATACTGAAAGTTCATGATGCAAGGTCTGCTGGAGTGAAATCTTGTCAATGACTTGTTTGGTTTTGTACCAAGCCTTAGGAACTAAGGAGCTATTTGTTACATGAGCCCACTTGAGTACTCTCAAACGTGCACTGAAAAAAGTGGGCAAGTCTGTGTTGTGAAATGACAGGGATACCAAAGCTTGATGAAAAAGCTTTCAGAAGCTATTCAGAAGTACTTCTGTGACCTTCCATGATCTGAAGGAGCTATAACAGCTGAAAGAATGGATCCATGGGTGTTCAGGTACACTGAGTGCTTGCATTTCAAGTATTACCTTACTGACAACCAAAAAGATTTATTCCAACATCTCAGGAAACATCTGCCCAGTAATTAACTCTATCCCATACAAAACTAAGACACCTACCAATCCCTCCTCCCCTAGTTTTACATGTGCAACTTTTGCTGCTATTGAAACAAAAAAATCACAAACCCCATGTAATCCATTTCAGCTGTGTCAGATCTTGTACACTAAATTTTGAAAACTAACCCACTCTTTGAACCAAAGTTGTAGTACCTTGAAAACAGAGGCCCCAAGAGAAAAGCTGATACATCTTAAACAATAGTGATATATTTTTAACACCTTGGAGTTTGCTAAGCTTCAAACTTTTTTAAGCCTGTGGGCTTTGTTCTCTTGCATATCAGCTGTGCAACTATTGCATCTGAATTGATAAGGAATGTTTACGCCTCTGTGTACAAATCCACTTGCACTTCTACTTAAAGCTCCACTGTCCAGACCTCTATACGTGCACCTGCAATTCTGTTGGAAGAAGAAAACCATTGCAGAGCAACTCTAACAGTGTTGCACAGTGTCAGGGTACAAGTTGCAGAATGGGACGGGTGTCAGGAGCCAAGAGAAAACTGTCTTCCTGATGCCCATCACTTTACCTGTCAGTCTCTGAAATGAGACATTGCTTAGATGAAACTAAGGCTTAAAAGTATGTTAACAGCTTTGTTTGTTCCTGGAAGAAAGACACAGTGTAACTCCTGATGTTGCTTTATTATTCCTTTTTAAAACAGTTTTACTTTCCAGACAGAAAACTTGAGAGGCAGGTTGTGCTGCCTAGAAATCATGGTTTTCACAGAAGAACTAAGCCCTCATTTTAAGGGAAGCATTGCCCCGAAAAAGAAAACATGGAAGAGGTGGGATTTGCCCCGAACTTTGAGGACTAACTCCTTTTCACCACTGGATCATTGGATGTGTCTGCCTGTCATTATCTCATACCCTTTTTCTGTCTTTGGTCTTCTTATAGCACATCCTACCTTTTCCTCCCCTAGACCTCTCAGACTACCAAAGAGTTGCTTTGAAACAAGAATTCACCAAGCTATTCTTTCCAGGAAAATATTTTTCTATTTTCCCCCACTACATTAATAGAACTAACTATAACTTACAGGTTAATAACCATTCCAAATAAAAGGTGTACTTTTTTAGTAGCATAAAAACATTTGGATCTAATGTGGCATAAATCAGCAAGTTGTTTTGAATCTGGATCTTGGTATAGAAACCAAGCTACCGTGCCCAGAAGCACTTTCCTTACAATTAACTTAATGTTGGAATGGTGCTGCCACACTCAAACAGCATGATGAATATACAGTAATGGTTTTTAGCTTTACAGTGTATTAGTATTTGCTTCTGCAATAGCTTGCAATGAAATCCAGACCACAGTAGAAACTGTTATTTTTAAAAACACACATTATAGCGGGGTGGGAAGGGACAGAGCAGAATGCATTGCTTCCCTTCCAACTGTATAGTAAAACCAGTAACAGGCAGGCACTGGAGCTGAGCTCCATCTTAAAAGGCTATCCATCAAGCCAACCTCAGCTGTTTGAATGGAATACACAAATGTGGAGTTCAGGACGTAAACACACATAGGTCTCATAAACAGGCACTGTACAAATTCAAACATCATAATACAAATCAGTAATTATTGCCATAAAAGGCAATTTAAAATATACACCATAGACATTCAGCTACATAGTAATGAGATGCTCAGAAACCAAGCTCATAAACACAGTCAAAGCATAAGACCTACAACGACTGGATGAAATTCAGACTTTGCTGACAGCAAAACCAAGCACCCATCTAGTTAGAAATGAACCTGCATCTTTACATTGCAGACCTCCAAGACATACTTTTCATGAAAAGGTCAATGACAATAACCTGTGGGTCTCTGGATGGAGGAGTGTCTAGTGAAGGAGCTGACACATCTGAGCACCCCTGCTAGATGTAGATGTCCTCTGAGGAGATTAGCCAGGAGACACAAGAGACCCGGGGTAGCTCCAGCATTGCTCAGCATGGTTCCCTGTTTCCCTTGCACACGCACACACAAAGTAGGACATCAACCAACCTCGTGTGGTGGGAAAACAAGGCACATTGAGAACGTTTATTTTACAGGTTCAGACAAAGCCTGCAGACGCAGTCTACCACGGGAAAGGTTTACTGTCCAAACTACAGCCTGTCATTGTAAGTGACTGTATAGATACTGCAGAGTGATAAATTAACTACAGACAATCAGCTGTGCTGTTAGGATGCTTAATTTCAGAGACAAGTTATCACTGCTGTAAAATGCTTTCTGAGCACAAAGCTCAGAATTGGTCTGCACCTCAGGGAACTTCTGTTCTGCTTGAGCCCTACCTACCTAAGACACTAAAACGTAACTTTGTGACAGCCTAGAACCCAGATTAGTTAATATTTCTGTGCTGGTCACTGTATTTTAAATTGTTTTTAAACAAAGACTTCGGACTGTGATGAACTGAGAAACTGTTGGCATTATCTTTTATAAATATTATGAGAGCAGCTGTTTGCCTGTCCAGGTTTGCTCTGATGCCTGCTTATGTGTGTGACTGTGCTCAGATAAACTATAAAAGTAAGTATGTAAAGGAAACATTAAAAAAATGACAGGTCCAAGTACACAACTTCTGAGGAAGTTAAAATAACTGTAGTTGGTTTTCTCCAAGCTAGAATCTTCCCAAGATCAGGCCTGCGATGGATGGAAACCTGACATCTTCAAAGACTTGAAAGGGAGAGGGATTCTTCTAGGCATGCTGGAAAAATCAGACGGCATGTTAATGAAATAGCCAACAATTCGGAAAAACTGAAAACCAGAAAGCCAGAGTATGTTGTGGGCTGAACAGGCTCCTCTTCCCAGCTTAAGCACAAGTATTAAATTGGACCTGTCTGAATTATACCAGAGATATCACATTTAGAGAAAGCAGTATATACATTTTTATATACATTATTTTTTTGCTGTTGTGAACATTTGGTCCAGTGTGCTCAATAGTTTTGAAAATAAGTATCTTTTGTTCTGAAACAGTAGTTCTGAGTGACTTGAATCGGTGTCTTCCAAAGGAAATGTCAGGAGGGTCTCATTGCACTGGGTCTGCTTATACTCTCAGGAATCTGTAAGAAGAGTAATGTAATATAGGTCCTAATTTCAGAAATGGCATTGCAACTAGCAATTGTCCCTGATAATTAAGATCTACAATATACGCTCGCAGATGAGGAGGCTAAAATATTAACATGGATTTGAAAAAAAGATAAGGCATTCTATTTGACATTCAAAGATTAAAGTAAAATATACAGCATTAGTACTGGAAACTATCTTGAGGGGCAGGTCAGAAATCTCTGAAGAATATAAACTGTTAAGAGTACACCCCAGATTAAGCTATTAAAAGGCTGACATTTGCTAAAATAACTCTTTAAGTGTACACTACCTCCAGACTGCACCCAGAGAAAGTTCTATACTTCAAAGAACAAAGTATTCCACGACTCCTGCCTAACAAAATTTTGATTGAAATCAAAGTGGCAGCACTGAGAACACAGGGTTGACATAACAAATGCCATAGCCAATTTGAACAATTATGAGCCCAAATCTGCCATCATTTACATATACATGTGATTCCAGCTGGTGAGCTCAAATTATGTATGCACAACCAAGAGAGAATACTTTCTTATGTGTCTCCAAGTTTCATGACAAAAAATACAATGGGAATTGAAGTCAATAGCATTTAAACAAAGAAAGACATTCTTTAGGGAATATGTTGAAAATCACCTTGATCCACATATTTGTCTTAAACTCTACAAATCTTTGATAACGGTGTGTGGTTTTGCATATAAACATGAACCGTACATTCAAAAATAATGCAAAAGGATGCACCAAGGATGTTAAATGCAGCAACAACTCAACATTGTTTTCATATCTCGGCTGTTGTATTGCTGCTTGTGTGGTTCTCCTCTGCAGGTCCACAGCTCAAACAAATGACAGCCAGGCTTCCCAAATGGGAGCACAACTTGTGCAGGTCTCTCTGGTGCACAAAACAGACAGAACAAAATTGTTCTTGAGTGATTCAACCTGGATTCTGAAATAATCAACGATGAAGGTGATCCTATTGTGCTTCTCCTTCCAAGTAGGAGTTGGAAGAAGTTGTGTTCACACACTTGCTCAGGCTGGCTTTGCCCATATGAAGTTTGAGAGTCCAACCACAGAAACTGAGCAACAGAGCAACTTCTGGTGGGTCTGCGTACACCACCATAACTCTCCACAGCCACAGAAGTATCAACCATACCTGTCCTGGCCACCACGAACACAGCATGATCAGTGCATAACTTTAGCCGCTCAGATAGCATGTAAAATGAGATGACACTGCCCTTCACATGTTAGTTTGTACAAAAGTGTAATCCCTGAATCTCGGAGAATCAGTGAGTTCCATCGCTGATGTCTGCAAAGGTTAACTGAGAAAAGCAGGTCTCCTGCAACCAGGAGAGGTCTGCATCTCCATTGGAAAACAAAAATAGGTGACCAGAGATCAAATACATCTGTAACATCTAACTTGCTCTATTTCACAGAGCCCAGTTGGAGGAAAGGCAATGAGATAAAGTGGTCTCTTGAAACTGACATGACAGTAAGGTGGGGAAGTTTGTTGCTTTGCTTCACACTTCTTTCACATATTCCTCTTTCTGGGAAGATGTGATAATGCTGTCTATGGTTCATCTACAAGTGCCTTCCACTAACTTAACTGAAAGATAAAATCCTTTCAAAATGAAATTTCTAAACTAATGTATAAGCCAGATCTAAACAATACAATCTGTGGTTTAACACCTGAATACTACTTTAAGACTCTACAATTACTTATATTTTTCCCTTAATTACTCATTTTTTCATTTATATGCTCCTTCAATACTATTACAAAATTGTTTTGTAAAAAGACCTGTTCTTAATTTAAAAAAAACCTTGTGGAAGAGGTTTATTTTACTAATAAGAACATATGGTTTGAAGCTATCTTTTCATTAAAATTGTAAATGTCAACCTCAGTATTTCACCTAAAGTGGATCACTGCATTTCTATGTTTCCTTAAGAAAAAGTATGAGCCAAAAGACTGTAATGCACACCTGTCTGTAAAACCAAGGCACACATGATCTGATCCCTTCTGAAATCAGTGTGCAAGTCTAGTAAGATTAAGCAGGTGCAATATGGTATTTTTCCATTTATGTTCCTCCCTTGTTTTACTAGTTTTATCGAACATTGAGTGTTTCAGAAGCGAATACTTGCAATACAACCAGCCTGCACTTGCTAATCAACTGTTTCTCAAGAAATGGGCAAAACAAGTTGTGGAAAAAAAATGACCACCCATCTCATAAAGAATGGCTGGAGCAGAACACAGCATGTAAAATCATAAAATAAAATGTGACTCCAACTTGCTATGCTACAGCACACCACTTGCTCTTTTGCTGGCATACCTAGAAACATATATTGAGAACAAATGGTGCATTTGACCCTACTGACACTAGCACCAGAGGGAATCCTGTGTTGTTTCAGAGCTGGTAAACCTGTGTATATCATCCCTGGAGTGCAATTTGTCCTTATTTTTCTTACAAAAACAACCACCCCAAGCTTCCCCAAAACCCCTACAACATTAAAAGAAAAACAACTGTTCTCTTCATAGCACTGGTATTTTCAATACTATGTGTTAATACATATACATTGACACTTCCTTGAAAGGAAATAAGAACTTGCTTGACACTGTGAGGGTAAATTAAGTTTATGCATGTGTAAATACAAACCACAAAATACTATGTTTATGGTGTGATACGATAAATGAAATCAACCTTGCATGATTCATGACGAATAAATTTACTGAACTACATTTTTTTTTACCTTATGGGCACGTGTGTTAACCCATGAAAAGAAAATTATTCCCTGGCACTGTATTGCTTTGAAGAGAAAACTCAAAAGGACCTGCTCCTGTAACAAAATAATACATAGAGCTGTGCATGCTGGGGCAAGTGTGGGGAGGTTAAACAATAGCAAGGGGCAGATAGAAACAAGACTGAAAGATTTTCACCCCTTCAAGTCAACAAGGGAGTGTTCCAGCTGACATATGCAGCCTCTGCTTGCCCTTTGTCATGTCTGTGTTTCACCTCAAAAACTGTCAGTGACTTGTCAGAATCAATCAGAAAAGCTAATGCAATTCTGCAATGATGTACAAGTTTGGACAGCATGACATCAAATTTCTGGTAGTGTGTGTCAAGTACCATATGAAAACAGATGTCCTCATTACTCCATTGCTTTGGTACAAAAGAGTACATCTTACCTTTTTGACCCATATCTGGCAATTGGGGGATTATAATAAAGGACAGCGAGCGATACAGCCTCTAGCCAGTACTTTTATCATATAAATCAAACTCTAACATTCCTTATCTTCTGGCAAAAGAAGTTTGCTTTATCAAGTACAGTTTTCCTGCTGGATGCTGCTTTATGTTCCAAAGACTTAGAAGTCAGACTGTAAGTTCTCAATGGACTTGAGAAAACCCACCCTCTTGCTTAAAGCAGCAGAGGTTTCCAGAGCTTGAGTCATTAACGGCTTGACCGGAAAAGCCAAAGCCTGTTACTGAGAGGTTGTGCAGCTCCTGGACGGAGCCCAAGCTCTGAGCACACTGGGGCGATGCAGCCTCACCAGGGGGTTACGTACATCCCAGTCCTTTCCTACAGCCAAAGTGCTTGCTCCGAAGACATTCCACAGCCCTCAGGTGCCATAGCTGCATGGAAGAGGACCTATGGCTGCAAATTTATCTGAAATACAGCCAGTATTTTAAACAGACATTTAATTTCATTATCTCAAATAATGTAAAGCACTCTTCCAACAACCTTCCCTTTCACTAAACAAGGACTTACAAAAACGAACTAGAATTTCTCCTCTTTGATATCATCATGAAAATTCTACTGATGCTATGTAAGAGATGAGAGAATGTTTTTTTAAGAAGGTAGTAAGTAAGGGTGCCAGCAGACTCTAACTGCCCAGGACTCTTCTGCCCAACATGTAACTGCTGAAATTGGTGAAATCCCCCATATGAACCAGTTTATCTGAGGCAAAGCATGGATGATCATCCTTCAGGCCATCCTTGTGGGAACAAGAGGTAGATTCTCCAATTCCATTAGTAGAGGAATTAAGGGAACCCTATAATCTGAGGTGTATTAGCAGGTAAAAGAAGCTCGATACAAAACCAATTTAAATGTAAAAAGAATAAATTCCTACCAGATGTAATTAGAAGGAATCATTTTATCTCATGAGGAAAATACAAGCATGCCTCCCCGTGCCAGGTAGTACCCAGGAACAGATTCATAATTAGATGCCTCAGGAAGGAGCACTGCTCTCCCGGCTTGGAGAGAACTTGTAAATCTGAATTTTCTCAGAGAATTCCCTTCATGCTAACAGGGAACAGCAAAGTGAGTCTCTGAATTACTTTGTTTGCTGGTTGTGCCTCTTCCTGTCTGACTGGACACTTTGGGGTGTACAGCCTCTTGCTATTTAGGATATCTGTACAGTCACATGCAGTCTCTGGGAAAGGGTTGGCAGTGCCACTTTTGAGCAAGGATGGGCATTGGCAAGGGAATGAATCTCATCTGCAAGAGCTCACATTACATATTCCCCAGCAAGGAGAATGGTTTGCACAAAGGCCCTCAGCATAATATAACACAATAATATCCAGAGTTCTGTACTGTTATACTTTTCAAATCTCTAAGCATGTTACAAAAGAGAGGCAGCAACCAGTAAGAAGATCTAGTTCATGGAAATACATGATCTCTGGTTTAATAACTGGTGACATTATCAGCAGTTCCTAGAACACGGTATTCTTCAACAGCAATGAACAGATAAATGCAGTAAGGATAGAAATGTCATCAGTTAGAGTAAGATGGAATCAAACCTTTGAATCCTTTCAGGTAGTGGCTTATCTACTAAGAGACTCAAAAGAGATCCCGCATGGTACAAGTGATGGTTAAATTCTCTGTAATTTGGATTGAGGCTGGAATTAGCACACTCACCCTCACAAGTGCCTGAGCAACTCATCTTGGGCACTAAACAACTTTGCTCAACACTGAATTGGAATGACCTTCAGCTTGTCATGGAATTGGCTTTATCTGTGTCCACTATTCACAGAGATTTTAGTAGCTGGCTTTCCTCCATGTGTTTTAGAGCTTCTAGCTCTAAGTTCAGCCTTTCTATCTACGCACATACTAACACAGTTGTACACACAACATTTTATTCTGTTACCATATCTAACACACTTCGAGTTAAAAGCATGTTTTGCAAGAGTATGGTAATATCGGCATATTTAGTACATGAAATATATGAGATCCTTATGGCTATGAAGACCAGGGTTGGGATACTGCATACTGCATACTGCATTGCAGGAGTAGCTACTATATTGCATGGACTACACGTCATCCAAAGTTAGTCCTCAAACACATAATTGTGCACAGTTTAGAGGCACTATAGCTCCAGTCCAGGATTCCTTGGTACACACTAAATGCATCCATTTGACCTCCCAATACCTTGTACATTATTTCCTCTTTCTGTGACACCACTTCTCACAAGCCCAGCTTGTTCTAGAAGATGGACAAAATGGAGGTCTTAGAATGAAAAAATAAATAGTATTTTCATCTCCATCAAATGCATGAGTGAAGAATGATCAATAGTGTTCAGTGCAGTGCCAGTAACTGTATCAAATATTAAACAGGGATTTTTTTTTCAGGCATAATAAGCATGCATCAAAAAGATTTGCCTACCCTCCCAATGTACTTTATATGAGCTGATGTTGCATTGATTACCATTGCAGATTAAAAGTTCATCATTACAGGACAGGAGTTTTTTGGCAGCCAATCTGAGAATGACCTCCTATTCCATCTGCAAGCTTGACCTTTACTGTCTTTCCTCAAACACATGCCAATAACATGGAGTATTAGAACCCAAGCAACTAGCCTACCAGAATAAAATACTGTACAGCACATAAAACTTTGTCATCATTTAGGTTGGGAGGGACCTTCTGAAATTGTATAGTCCAACCCACCTGCTCAAGCAGGGTCATTTACAGCTGGTTGTCCAGGACCACAGATAGGTATGAGACTCCATAATATGTATAAGCAACCTGTTCCAAAGTTGGACCAAATCTCACAGTAAAAAAGTGTTTTCTTGTGTTCAGATGTAAAGAATAAAAGAGAACAAACCACATGTGACAAATATTAGCCATGTCACTTCACACGCCACTGAAAGCTGTTTTGATACCTAGATACTGAAGAAGAGTATGAACCTCAGAAGATTAGAAGGGCCAGAGCTTAAGTGACCTTCATTCAAATACACAACAGGCTTTCCCAGCAAAACCTATCCTCTGTTTCCCCACAATCCTACCCTCTCCCTCCTGCATCCTCCTCCCTCTCCTCATCCCAAAGGTACCCACAACTGCATTCCCTGCATTTTCCCAGCTGGTCAGGGTCCTTCAACACCTCTTGTCCTCTCACCCCAGACACTGGGAAACTCCAGGATACAGGATACACCCCTAAGGTCGATTATCTTCCACTGTATCTGTGTTACACCTGCAAAGTGGGGCAGCCACTAGCTCCTACACTCTCACCATTGCTGCTCAAATCAAACCAGTTATAACACAAATATTGAACAGATTTTCTCCTTAAAACTGAAATGAATGACATTTCTTTGGCAAATATTCAGACTACTTAATTGAATTTGTATTTGCTCTTCTGTTCACTGAGACCTCTTCGGACCACGCAACAAACAAATTTGGCTCTAGGGCTGCTCTATCTGCAAAATAAATCTGATTTCTTATTGAAAAAAATCAAAACCCTAGATAATATTCTGATTTGTTACTATACTGAATATGAATATTTTTATGGGGTTTTTTTGCACGTGTGACTCTCAGCACTGTCACAAAAAATATTTTACTCATTTCCTCAAATATTAGCACAGGTTTACAGCTGTTAAAATCGTTCTTCCTGATATTTGCTTTGTAAAAACATGATCAAGGATAGCACAATTTAACTTCTGCAAACATCAAATTTTTAAGATAAATCAACAGGGCAGCAGATATATGTATTATGAAGTTAATGGTCTGTCAAGATATTAACAATGTTGATTCCTGAAGAGAAGTCTGGAATTCAAAAGACAAAACTGGGTTTATCGGATAGGACAGATTGCTGCTTGTCTGACTGACTTAGTCTGTGTGACAGAGCTACGAGCTGCCTTTGGGTTCACAAGTCCTTCAAAACCGAAGCTTCATGGTAATAGAAAGCTTTTCAGCAAAAAGCACCCAACAATCAGAGTTAAAGTTTTATTTATTGGCTCTGACCATCTACTTCTGTTATCAACCATAAGGGCCCATACACTTCATCAACTCCCAACAATAGCCGCAAGCTTGGACAATCTGTCTTGTGTCTTCATTGGGTAAAACTTCAATGGAGCAGCATCGATTAAAGAACAGCCCACGCATAAAATGGAAACTCATTAAAATAAACTTTTTCAAAGGGGGAAGAAACTTCAGTTCCAATTGAATTGAACTGTTTTTATTCCGGAGATGAAAGCTCCATTACCCAGCTATACATTCATGTGCTCTTGGCTTAAGTGCTTTTTATTTGACTTAAACTTTTGGTTTCTTCCCATGTCTTTTTGGAGGCTTGAGAAACATAATAGGAATTCAGAGCTTATTGAGCTTGATTGGAACACAGTATCTGTGAACCTCATCATAATACCTCCTGGACCTTTATGTTTATCGTCTCACTGTGGCTTCTTTTGTTGGTTTTCCTGGCCTTTCCTACAAGAACAATTGTCTCCTTTCACACATATTTGCAGAGACCTTTTAAATCCTTTAAACATTTTTAAATGACCGACTACAAAATAATGAAGAAATAAAAATAACGCAGGTGTAGTCATTTACATTATAGATGGGAGACTGCATAAGCTGCTGATGTCAAGATAGCTTTTCTAAAGTGTTTATATGAAAACTGACTTGCAGCTTACTGCCTGAAAACCTCACCTTGAACTTATTATGAGGGCAATAATAATATGAAAAAATACAGATGGTAACCTGTGCTATCTGGAAACTTCAGTTTAAACGGAGCAAGCTTAATACACGGCAGATTACTCATTTATATCAAAGCTAAGAAATAATATCTCCGATGCTTTGATTTTAGATGACTGAACACTAAATGAAATGAACTATATTCTCAGTTACTTACATATACTGAATGTCAAGAGAAATTTGTTTAATGCTGCAAAGCTATACAGAAATATACACTGACTGTACCGCCAAACACCCTGCACTGCAGAAAATGAGCCCACAAATGCTTTACAAAATTTAATCACACTATGTGCTTTTGTCTTCATACACACTTTTACAAAACACGAAGTAATCCAACTCTATTAAAAATACATGCAAATATTTCTTAGAGCTTTCATTCCTAAATAATAGCATATAACTTGCATGAAGATTAACATACAGGGAACGAATATATGCTTGTGCTTCAAATTCACCACCAATATTTTTTTTTCACCTAAATTCTGGTTTTGGGTGAAAAAATCAAATCACCTTTGATTTCAGCCAGACACAGATGCACACAACAGAACTCGGATCCTCAAGTTTACACATGGCCACACAAAGGCTGAGAAAACTGAAAGGTCTCTTAATGATCATTTCTCTAGAATACAAAAAATGTACTTCATGCAGCATATTATATAAAAATAAACAATGTGTGGGAATCAGACAGATTTAAGACCTGCATTATTCTAAATTTTTGCATAAAGACTCAGTGTTGATTATAAATTAGTTTTTCTTATCAATGTGTTCATTCTCACACATATAATTCCCGAGGCTGATAGACATTAGTCTAACACTTAGAGAAGACAAGGAGAGTCTGAATGCTCAAGAGAAAGCCATGCAAATCTGGGAGTCTGAGACTCTCAAATTCCATCATAATCTTACCACTTCTATATTGTGTTTGTCCATACGATATCGAATGACAGTACAGCTCAGAGCCCAGCAAGGCAAACCCCAATTAGCTTTCATTTTATTACTACAGACAACATCAGTGAAGACATAGCCAGGCTGCCCTCCAAGTTTCTATGCTGACCACTGTCCTGCCATAGCTTCCCTACTCTTCATTGCTCTCATAACAGCCAGATTAAAAGTGGCACAGGTATGGCAGCCTGTGCTTCATTTGCAGCCTAGAGATGCCCATCATTCAAGATATGCTTAAGCATACCAGAAAGTCCATTTTTTTTATCTCTGCCTCAGTTTCACCAGCTGTAAATTTAGCCAGCTCCATGGAGATACTGCACTAACTGGTTAGTGCTTGTACTTAATGTAGTCAAGGCATTATATAAAGATCAGTTTTCAAAAACATTTATTTTTAGGGATTCTATGGCTGTTTTCCACTCTAAAAGCATTTTTAAACCCTGCAAAATGTCTCAGCATTACAAAAAACATATAAAAAAATCTGTATTTCTCATTTAAAATCTCAAGGTAAAAAGTCATTTGAGTTAACAATTTCACATTGATCAGGCCACCAGAATCTGCAGAGAGTGTTTTTCTGCACAAAAAAAGTCATCACAAAGTGAAGTGGAAATTTGGGTACACAAGAAACATGGGATCAAGTACAGATATGTTATGCTGCTCCGCTATTTAACATGTTTTCATGCAAAATTCAAATGGCAATTTAGAAAGAAGTTCAAGTCCAATATAGAAATGTGTAATTGGCATAAAAATCCATTCTGAAATAGGTAAATTAAACATATATGAAAAATACAGTATTGTGATGAATATTTTCACAGTATTTCTTGATGGACTTCACAGTTCAAACACACCTATGTCGAGAGTTAAACACACAAACCACAGCAAAAGTCTATAAAACTGAGCTATACTTCTACATTGCTGTTCCTAGAGTTTATGTTCAGTATAACTCACAGGGATTGCTATTCCCCATCAGACATTCTCAAGACAACCACAGAGCCTTTAAGAATAAAGCAGAATAAGAATAAAGTAGGATACAGAATTCTTGCTTACATTGTCTTCACAGGCCATTTCCTTATTTTACAGGTGGTTGCAATCTGCTCACATTTTACAAAGAGAATATTAGATATGGTCATATTCACGTTCAGAAGTGTCATTTATAGCCCAAACCTGAATGCTGTGGTTTAAAAGAAAATATGAATATATCAAATTATTACAGCTTGAGACTACTGGGTTTTTTTTCCCTTTTTCTCACAAAACACAAGCTTGGACTACACACACAAGAAAAATAAAATTAGGAAAACTTTGCTTATACTGCTACTGTAACTGCTGGCATGGAGCTCTATCCCAATTAGACCTTAAAGAAATGTACTGTCCTATCATCTGAGTGTGTTTTTGGAAATGGCAATCAAAGAAATATTCTAACATGAACAAGTGTTTCTAAGTGCTAATTATTCATGGTATCACTTGCTGATTGGTGCCTGCGGCCATGAAAATTTATTTCTAGGCTGTATTTACAGTAAAACCAAAAGTGCTTAGTGGCAAGTAGCTTAATCAAATTTAAGAACAGCAGACAGATAACATAGGAGAATTTTTTTTTTTTTTTGCTTTAATCCTCTCATTTGGTTTTGAAACATAAGGCCCTGTTCACTTCATTTAAGTCTCACAATGACTGGAAGCCTGATCAATCTGTCTTGTGTCTTCTTAGGGTGAAACTGCAATTGAGTGGAAGCAACAGATGAACAAAGCCCACATTCAAATCTGTAGCTCATTAAAATAACGTTAAAATAGGGTAAAATCGCAATTGTGAGTGAATTGTAGTTGGCTTCTTTCAGCTACATACATTTGATTAATAAACCATACATTCATTAGCCATGAACCGCTGGTCTTTAAAGTAAATTTAAATGAATGACCCTGCTTTTTTGATGTTCAGATAGTTTTGAAAACATTTATGAAATAAAGCTTAAAAAAATGGGTCAAGGGCTGCTTCCTACAAGCCAAGGAGCTAATGGGATACGATCTGTCAAACCCCATAATCAATTCATATTCTCATATAGAAACTTAGAAAGCTGCAAGTTTACAAGAGACATATTGTAAAACAGCTTTTACAGAGGGGAAAAAAAAGAAGTATTGTTAATTTGCTTTAAACTCACAAGCAGCCCAACATTTCCAAGAACATATTTAAAAAAATACTGTAAGAAGGCAACCTTAATTAAGGTTACAGCAACTCAAACAACAATGGGAGAGCACAGGGCTGGAAGAAACCCCCCAAGTCATGAACTTGAGTAGCCTGCAGGTATTTATCCCAGATCATCCTGTTTGGAAACCTAAACAAGGATGCTTCCACCTTGAAACATGGATAGAAGCTGATCTAGCTCAGACAGGCATTTTTACATTGACTTTCTCTCAAGCTCATAGCTGGTATTAACCAGAGCTGCTGAGACAGGAGGTTGCTGCTGGCAGACAGGAGGTTGCAGCCTCTCTGCCACCATCAGCAAAGCCTCAGGCCCTGTGACGACTCCTCACTGAGAGACGTAGGATAGTATGGGTGCCAGTACTTCATATTTGGACAATTCACATCCCCCTCTACCTTTCAGCTTTGATTCTTAATCTTGAAAAGCACTCGGCACCATTATAGTTAAATGGGCAACTCTCTGCGACAGGGTTGGAAATACAGCGGAAGAAAGCCCCTCCAGCTCAAAGCTGACACTCCATGAGCAGAGCCACGTCTCTCCAAATTATTCCTTCTTGGCAGCTCTTCTGCAGATCCAAGTGAGTGCAAGCACACAGCTCCTACTAAGGTGGACAGGACTTTAGGGCAGGGGTCTCTGCACCAGGAACCTCTACACAGCAGGGATGCTCTCAGGGTGGAATGGGACAGTTAGGCTTTTGGGCCACCTTGTTTTATTTCTCAGAAGAGTGCTTCTATCTGCTTTCCAGAAAGAAGATAACAAAATGAACAGAAAAGCTTTGTTCCACAAACAGAAATCATTGTTGGAAGAAAAAAAAAACAATGACCAGGAATTGCTCCTAAAGAACATCAGTTTATTCTAGGGACATTTCAGTATTCCTGAGAATTAATCAGCTGTTTCCCCTTCCCTTCCACTGGAATAACCCCAACTGCCCGACATTGTTCCTTTATGAATTCACTATGGAGAAGACACAGACTGGAGGTCATGATGACAGCTGGAATAAGTCATTGCTAATGCCATCCCTGACACAAAATCAAGAGGCCACACTTTTAAAGAAGATGAGCAAGAAAATAATTCCTAACTGAAATTCAACATTCAGCCCAACACCTGAGTCAGCCAAACAGCAAATCTGTTTGCTACTTGCCTGTCTCCCTAGCATCACTGGGATATCACTCCATACTCCTTGCAGACTCTGTTTATTACACCTGCTTTATGCTTTGGGGGTTCTCTTTGAAGCTATAACATGAAACAATTTAGATTAGGATTCATTTTCCTTAAATTAAAGCAATCAGTAAGGATCCTAATCATCCCACATATACTATACAGCTGATGGAAAGGATTGTTCCTAGCTCTTAGTGCCAATTCAGGTACTCAAGATGTTAATTCCTCTACAGAGGTGTCTGTCTGTCCTCCCTGATCTGCAGAAGGACAACTCCAGTCTTTGCTTAAACTCATCAGGTACATGAACTTAGTAAGGATGAATGTATCATACACTTCATTTACAAGAATTTCATGTTTTATTTAAAGATGAGTGTGTGACATGATGGCTTTAGGTTGGTAGAGAGTGGCATGCCAAGACCTTCCAGCCTGGATCCCACATACCAAAGTACCCTGCTTTTGGCTGCATACTTGGGATTCAGTTTCAGATTAAATCTAAGCACCTGAATGTAGGTATCTAAAAATGTTCTGTCTGTGCTCTCCCTCCCCACCCCCAAAAGCAATGAGTTCAGGCAATGGAGCTCAAACTGATTTATTTCACCTGAAGTAAACAAGCAAGGCTCAATTCAGCTGCTTCAAGACAGGGGTCTATCTAGTACCATGAGATGCTCCATGGTATTTATTCCGCATTCACACAGAGCTGGCAGGTCTGACACTGCCACAGAGGGAGAATTACATCCTTCTGGACTCACAGCTGGAGGCCATGCAGGACAGACATCTCTGTTTAGGAGAATGAATGGTGTCCTTCATGTCTTCATTATAGTATCAGTATAAATGATTTCCACAAAACCATTAGCAGCACCTCAGGAGAGGTGACCAGGGAGAGAACAGAAACAGAGTACAAACTAACACTGGAACTGCTCTGAATGTCTATTTGCACTCCCTGGAGGCTCAAAGGGTTAAACACATCACGGAACGTATACCACTGCACTCAAAAAAGGGGTCTGTGCCGGCATCCCACCAAGCCCCAGATAGGAATCCTGCTGAAAACTGGGCATCACATCTAGACTACCTAGAGCAGAATGGCACTCCTCATATGACAGCATTGCATTTACACTTTAATAAAGCATATGCATTGACTTGTTGTCTCACCATATCTAAGCAATGTGAACATCCACTTCAGCAAAAATTATTTTGCCAGCATTTTTAACTCTCTTTCAATATATGCCACAACATGGTGATGCCCCTAAAGGTAAACTATCCAGTCTGATCAAAAAGTTCAGCTTGGCGTAGGGTGTCTTAAGCTAAACTCTTTTAATCTTTTCCCTATAGTGGCAATAAAAACCAACCCTATGAAACCTTAGCGAAATTTCTCATACAATTAAGAAAATGTAAATTTTACTGCTAAGCCTTTATGAAAGAGGCTAAACAAAACTCTATTTCTGAAATTATGCCAAATATTTATTTTACTGTTTTACTATAAATGCCAGCCATTGGTTATCACTGTATTTGAACGATTACTGTGCTATGTTATGATATAGCATTTTCCATCAATATTTTACATTACATTTCTTGTGTGTTCAGTGCAGGAAACTGGCTTTGAAATAGAAGTGGAGGTAAATATCCATCAGTTAAAAACAAAGGGATGGTAGCAGAAGGTTTTTGACCTAAAATATTTAAGATTCTGGAACTAAACTGATATTTCTAACCTTTCATATTTATTTCATGCATAAACTCTATTAATTTAGCCTCATTATTATCACTAAACTCTGATTCACTCATTGCTGGAATGAGAGAGTTAATGTGTTGTTTAAGAAGAAAGCCTTCACTCCAAGTTGAAGGCTGAGTACACATTCCTCATTTAATAGTGATTACTATTATGCATGCATATTGAGAACTGAATGTGTTGTATTTGTCTGCAGTGAGTACTGAATATCAAATCTGTTCTATAAGTCCACACACAAAAGTTTCTATGTCTTTAGAAAAGCCACATCATCCACTTTCCCAAATATAAAATTCACATCCAAACTGAAAGGTCAGCATCTCCTCCTAATAAAACACAAGAAAGCTACCCGAGCACCACCCTCACTTGAGGAAAAAAACAAATCACTTCCATTTTCCTGGCCACCAGCTCCATTTTAAGGGCTGACCTCACTCAGATACATGAGATCTACAGCAGTGCGGCCACCCAGTAGCTGCTTTCACCTGTTCGGAACTAAACCATGGACGGCTGAAGATGCAAAATAAAGAAAGCAATATCAAATCAAGCCTAAAGCAAATAATAGTAGAGGGAAGGTATTTTCTTAGATGCCTGGAATACATTACTTGGTAAAAATCTAACGCAGAATTGATGAGCATACCAGGACAAAGATCGCTACAAGATCTCAACCAACCATAAGTAGTCTCCTTTTTAAAAACTCCCCTGCAAGAAAGTAGGATAATTTTTCTCTTGGTGTAAATGGGTCTGTATTTGTTGGGTTCTACTTGGAAAGCTGAAAAGACACCTTTCTGGACTTACAAGTTTTTCATTAAAAACCATTAAGAAATGGAAATTCTGTGTGATAAATTGCTGCATACAACTCCTTCTTGTGAAATGTGACATCCATAAAGTGCAACTGAACTTCATTTCCAAACACTGAAAAACATTTAAACAGTCTGATTTGAAAAGATCACTGTGCTAATTTTTGTTGAAACAAATACACTTGTCAAACAAATCAGGAGTTGCATGATGTGATTAAGCCCATTTCTTTCCAATGGCAATACTGAAGAAAAACAGTCCTAAGCTACCACACAAATTTAGAGCTACTGAGGTTTTCAAACAATTTTTGAAAGGAGATGATTAGACATTAAATTAAACCACTCTTCATCTTACTTTTCCCTGAGAACCTATTTTAGGTTACAAAATAATAATAGTAATTCTGGAACTCAGCAACGCATCTCTAATAGTCACAGCCAGTTCACATCAAGAACTGGGACTGGCTGCAGAAGTCAGTGCTTTACACAGAAAAAAAGGATGATTTGCATGGGAAGGAGGTTACTACTGAAGTACACAACTAGTTCAAGACTAGCTAGGTTTAATTCTTTCAACAACAAAATATTCAATATTCAATAAGAATGCTAACGAGAACACTAAGTTGGCACTCACTGGGCCAAAAATCACAAACAAGAAACGTGGGACATCAGTAGTGGAAATGGAAGTTCTGTGAGCCTCAGGTGAGAGGTCACACACTTCAGGACAGGGACAAGAATTTCTGCTAGGTGCTGGGCTTCCACACCTGAAAATACAGAGGAGGACAAGGACTGAGAGCTATTAATTTCTTCTAGTAATGAGATGCAGAAACATAACAGTACTGTCAATACACATATTGTCAACAGAAATATTTGTATCACCCCCCAAAATCTCTGATGAAATTTCATCTGGAATTTCAAAGAAATTTCAGTGGACAACTACAAAAAATCCCAAAGAATGTACAGGGATGTGAACAGTTCTTTGGACAAGCAGATATACAGATGTAGCAGAGTAAAATTCAGGCTTTCTAAAAATACACCGGAAACAAGTGGAAGGTGAAAACAACAGATTTATTCAAGCTAGGACAAAAGTATGGGCACAAAAGTCTGATTGCAAATTACCTATGTGCTCATTCAGGGGTGAGATGAGAAGTCTATTTTTAAAAAAATCTTTTCCCCTCTTTATCTGTCTTTTCCCCCCTAAACAAACAGAAGAATGATGCTTGAGACCAAAAGTCACAAAACTTGTGTTCTTCTAAAGATGAAATTCCTATTTAAGCACTAAACAAGTAGAATCCTTTAGAGAAAGATGTAAGACAACAAACCAAATCTCCACTTTCTGGACCTTGCAGTAAAACGACAGTTTACCACAGGAAGACTGGAAATCAAATCTCTGTAAGAGAAGCCCTTCCACGTCACAAATGAGGCTTGATAAATTGGATGTCTTGTCATACAAGTTTTGAATTCATGTGCCAAACTGGGGGCAGCAGGCAGGCCTCCCTTCCCACCATGGTGAAAACCTGTCTCTGCCTGAAGCCCACGGGTGACGTGAGGATTCTTAGCAATCTGACAGCTAAAAACGTGACCCACCTTCAAAAAAGAAGCATATGGCTTCCAGCACCCAATTCTGACAACATTTTGTCCTTATTCCAATTTTGTGCCAAATTCTCTAACTCTACTAGATTTTCGCCTAACATATTATTCACCTTGTGAAAGGATGTTAATCAGTATCATTGTCAAAACGCTTCTTTCAGAAGAAAATTTGCACCAGGAAATGAGACTGCATAAAAGAAAAGTTTTTATGGGATTATAACAACATGTATTAAAAAAAAATAAGGAAAGAAAAAAGGTGGATTCAGATGTATGTATTTTTATACTAAGAAATTTAAAAGGAAACTGAGCAAAAGTGGATTTATTTCTATGTGCCCACCTGAAACAAACATTATCTATATTAGACTATAATCTCCCTGTCTCCAGTAGGATTTAAAGATCTGAGTCACACTTCACTCTAAAAAAGACACTCTCATTTTTTCCTAATAAACCCCAGCTAAATAATGTTAGTACACAGACACAGAGCACCAACAGTTCCATATTATGGTTTGCATCTACCTCTTTTACAACCTGTGCCTGCATGAGGAAATGCACAGCAGACATGGGGACACTGGGTTGACCAAAGTAGAGCCTAATTCAGTCTGAGACCATAGGCAAACGATTCCTTCCAGACAGCTGCAGGATCATACCACAGCCCTACACCTATAGCTGAGCGATATAGAATTTTTCTGATAAGAACTGATCATTGGAAAAGGTAAAAGTGTTATACACAAGTGATGTACTATTTTTCCAAGGCACTGCTTTCTGTCTATCTACATATTTATACTGCTCTTCATCAGGAGGACTATAACCAAACACCGATGTTCTGTAGCTCCCATTTTCGTTATTTCATTTGCAGTAAAGTGGATCCAGGAACTGCACTTGCTAAAATCTCCAGATTTAACTTAATTAATGCCACCAATATTTGGCAAAACTGAGTGGCATTGCAAGTAGGCATTGAAATTAGTCACTGATGGAGTATAAAAAAGGATTATAATAAAAGCCCATGTCCAGAAAGGCAAACAAAAAGAGGGCAAACAAAAGATTAGAAGAGGAAGGAAGCTGCTAATGCTTTGGAATGGCTGGAGCTCTTTCAGGATGGGAATGGGTCTTACCAGTATTTTGCACAGTGCATTGCACATGGCTGAAAGCATCCTTCAGCACATGGCTTGAATGTCCACCATAACATGAGACACACACAACCCCAAGTCTGACGCAAAGCGTGAAACTTTGAGCACACTTCCACAGACGCTACAGAGAAGCACCCAAGAGTGAACAAAGATTTCCAGGATTCCTCTACTTCGCTCTTTTCAGGAGGTGAAGATAGCGGATGTCTTGGCTCCTCATCCTCCCTGAATTTCACCGGTGGTGCAGCATCTCCCTCTGTCTCTCTCCTGCTCAGAGGTTTGGTCCTCTGGCAACCAGTGAGTAGGTGTCTGATACATTTTTTTCAAACTTTATGGCAAGGATTGCACTTTGTTAATACTGCCAGACATATATGATAGCTGTCAAGCTGGTGAGTTATTTTAACACTTGGAGAGCTGGCTCTGAAACAGTCAGGTAGCAAACTGCTAATGAAAAAGATAAGCAAATGAGTCAACTCAAGCATGCTACACTGTCTGTCTTAGTGTTGCTTGGTACGTCTGGAAAGAAAAACAAGTCTTTCTGTTGGCCAAATTCATTTTTGTAACATCCAAATGTCTTCCTGTAATTCATTAAGTAACCTGACTCACATCTCTGCCCTGGGGCTCAGTCTCATTCCCAGGGAGAGAATTGCAGGTGAAGGGTATCGTAAGTACTGGGGGTTTTATTCCTCCTACACACTTCCACTTCTCTTCCGTGGAGTTTTTCTGCCAGCTAGCCAGAGTTTTTGATAGAGATGGACCTACACGCACTCAGAAGGGAAGAAGTGTCTGAAGAATATTATTCTTTAGTAGAAGGAAATGCTTAGAAGAGTTGTATACACTGTATGTGCTTGAAAATGAACCATTTAATGCAGAAGTTGGTCCTCACTCAGGAAAGAGGCCATTACTTGCAGCTAGCATGATTTGTTGCTCATCTGCTTTACCACAGTCTTTTTCTCCAAACAACTGCATGATCCAAGTGAAGTGTTCATTAAAAAAAAAAAATCTATAACAGAGGCCAAAACAGAGAGTAACTAATATAGGAGCACTACCTTATTCAAGGAAACAAATTAGCTTTTCTTTTGTCATATTAGTCAACTGATAACTCATTCTGCTGCAGCAACTGGACATTCATACATCAGACGGAGCATTCTGAAGTCTAAATTCAGACAAGAAAGAAGCCCAAGAAGGAAGCATTCATCTATACTGCTAAGAAAATTACTCCCGAACAAATTAATAATGGCGTAAGGAGAAAGGGGCAATATAATTATTTTTCCTTATGTTTTTCACTTTTCACGCAGAGGCTGACACTGGTTTAGTAACAGTTTAAGTTAGGATGGGGTGTCCCTTCATAAAATTAAGTAGCCTGAAAAGAGAATACATTTGAAAAGCTACTCTAAAGCTGTGAAAGGAAATGTGTTGCAGCTGGTGCAGGTGATCATCTTTTCATCCGGACTGCCATCCTCTTCTTGTTTGCTTCCCTCCTACATACACATATATATCATTGTTAATTTTAAAAAGACATAACTTTGAATGTATTCTCTCTGCTGATTCTTTACTACCTCATCATTTCCATCTATCAATCATGAAAAGACAGGAAAAAAGATTTTTACACAAAGAAATAGATATTAAGCTTTACGTGACTGTGATGATTTTGAAAGACAGTATTCCCCTAACCACAGTTGTTGACAATTACAATATGTTTGTTAAAGCATAATTATGACTTGATTGTAAGTTTAGATTTTGTAATAACAAAAATAAACAAAAAAGATGTATCTATGTATTGTAATTGGCTGATCATACAAATACTTATTAAATATAAACACATATGCTTTTGTAGATTTGTTAGAAAGATTCGTTAATTGCTTAATGAAAGATGTCTTTCAGATACTAATTCCTTCATTTAGTTCAACAGATTAAATTTTATATGAGGAGATATTAGCATGCATGCAATGAAGTGACAAGGACAACTAAAAAGCTTAAAATGTTAATGGATGAAGTGCAGCTTTCTCAGTTACTCTAAACTAAAAGCTATAATCTTTATTACATGCACTAAAGATCATCTTTTCCCTTGCTTTCTGCAGAGATAAGACAGCTATATTTAACACAGAAACGAACACCACAATATGTTTCGATTCAGCTGCTGTGTTTTCATAATCATAAATAAATTATGAAAACTTTAAACAGTGCATGAGTGATTCTGCATAGAAAACAACAACAAAAATGCAATTAATTTTTATAGAAGAGAAAATTGATAGTTGACATCTGAGCAATCCAGTCGCCCCTATATTTTACTCCAGCAGCTTTAGGTAATTATATTCTTGACAAACTCTCTTTGCAATGTGCTTGCAGAAAAAAAAAAAAAACCAACCAAACAACAAACCCAAACAATTGACTTGACTTACTAAGGCACTACAGGGTTAATGTCAACCATTGCTGCAAAAAGGCAATTACTAGCAATACCAACAGTCCAGAGCCTAATTTTTTGCTGTAGACTGGAGTTCAATCTGGCATCATCTTTTCTCTTTCCCCAGTAGGGAGCAGGGAGCCCTCTAGCTTCCATGCGGGTTTCCTACTGTGGTACATATTGGCCAGCATACAGCTGCTCTAAACAACTATTTGCATCTACAATGCGGTCATCCCACCACCTTCTTTTCAGATCAATATGACTGGGACAAACAATAGTTTGATTTTGATTGCTCTATAGTACGCTTGGGTAGAGCCTCTGAATACAAGCGAATCGCTCAGAAACAATGGGCTGGTTCATCATCCAAAGCGTCCCTTTTCAAACAGCTGCCTCTGCCACACTCACCCTGACAAACGTCCAGAAAAACAGATGGTTTCAGCATTCATGGGCAGTTTAGTGAAAGCCCTAGAGTCAACTATTCAAGACATTTTATCATCGAGCTGATAATAGAGCATTGCTTGGAGATAAAAATTAAAAATACATTTAAAAACTCTATTAATTCGCACCCACGTACAGCTCCCCTTGCACACACGGAAAACAACTTCCCTGTGCCCTGTAATGCTGCAAAGTGCAAGCACTAAAGGAAGCTTCACTCTTAATCCCTTCTGTGGGATAACCGCATCGCTATGAAAAATGACAATCTGCGGGTAATCTCACAGATCACATACACTGCAACACTCACAAACAAAAGCAATGAATTGGTAATTGAATGGGAAGTTTAACTTTGAGCTGCCTGGGGTTTGCTGTGGATTAAATCAGGTCCTGCTATTTTTTTCTCTCTTTTTTTCTGGGGGGATGAGGAGCGCTGTGTATCTGTCTGAAACACAGTGATTTTTTTTTGCCTTTTTTTTTTTTTTTTTAAGCAAACACAAATGCTTTCAAGGCATTGTACTAGGAAAGGGACAGGACGCGTCATGATATACATTCTGCTTGTGCCTACAGACAATCACATCATTTTCACTCAGGTCACAAGCATTTGCAGCCTCTAAGGCAGAGCAGCTGCAGTACTAGAAAGCTGAGGGTCTTCTCTCCCTTTAACATAGCTGTGCCACACCTTGGTCTGGAAGGACATGAAGGACAGGCTGAAGTGCAGCCATGACCACAGCTCCTCAGCCCCACCAGCCACACAGCCTGACCTAGGGATGACAAATGGGTAGTATGATCCTTCTGGGATGCCTGGGCAGTACTACCTTTCACAGGTTGTAAAACTATTTTCACTTGCTCCACAAATCCCTATGAGTTTAGGGAAGCATAAACTCCCTCAGCCCACGTTGGAAAGTCTAATTCTTCTTGAGGCAGGATAGGAAGATTTGGTTTCTATGAAAGAAAGGAGTTATATTTATTATTCCTTGCTCAGAAGCTTACAAAGATTCACTGTCTACTGATCTATTAATATTTTGTTAGTGACCATACAAACTTTCTGCAGCAAATGTAAATGCCATACCTGGCACTGCATTAGTCCACTGAGCTGAGCTTCTACACAGTTAATTGGGATGTGATTACTGTAACTCTACCTTTCAGCAGAGTGTAAAGGATTGAATCCTGGAAATACTGGGAACTTTTTGGTAGGTATATGTAAGTATGTGTAATATAGCTCTACAGAAAAGCAGAGAATCAGAAAGTAAGAGCCAGCAAATATTTTTGCCAGTGCCTCAATATCTAATACAATTCAGCAGATGTATCTTTGAATTGAAAAATACACATAAAAAAGAAAGAAAAATATTACAAATAACTGTAAATGTGGAATTATTTCCTTCTTAAAAAATTTACTTTCTTAAAAATTGTTTTCACTCTATTGCATTTCAATTCAGGAAAAAAATATTCTGCATCCAATCAGAAATCTCCAGTGAGCAAAACTTTACAGAAGTAAACTGCAGAGAGTTGGACAATGGCACCAACCTGTCAAAATTATAATAGTTAAATCCATGTTGTCACACAGAAAAACAATCATTGTATATCAATTAGTTTTTCTCCACATGACTAATGATGTCAGTTCCAAACACTGGCTTCTCTCCCCAATAAACTCATCTTCCTTGCTGCCTCTTGCACAGGGAGACCCTCTAAAGCCACTCCAAGTATCTGCTCCCTCTTCAGATCTTTTCAGACCTCTCTGCTATGGCACCTCCAAAGATGACTCTGCTAGGACATCAACTTATTGTGTCTGAGAAGAATATGTAATTCAGATAGCCAATAGTACAGTTAGGACTAAAATAATATAGGTTTCTCAGAGACCTCAGGGGAATGTCTAGACCCTCCTTCTGCATAAAAGGGGTAAGGGGAATAAATATTCTAGGCAAACTTAACCCCTTCACCCTTTCCTTTTAAACCATGCTTTTAAAAGTCTTCATTTCCTCATGATTTCTTTTGGAAACTCTCCAATTTATCTACATCTTTCTTTATACACAGTCCCCAAAACTGGATGCAATACTCCAGCTGAGGCCTCACCAGCACCATATGGTGCAAAATAATTACTTCCCATGTCTTACACATGACACTCCTGTTAAAGAATGCTGAAAAAAAGGAGGTTCTTTATTTGCAATAGCATATCCTTTGTGAGTTATATTTCACTTGTGATCTCCTAAAACCACAGACACTTTTCTGCCTTCCAATTACTTCCGCATTTTGTCTTTGTGCATTTATCGTATATTTTCCAAGGGCTGTATTTTGTGCTTCTTTATCAAATTTCATCTGCTTTATTTTTATCATGGCCTCTTAATTTAAATAGATCCTTTTGAATGGATTCATCCCTCCAAAGCATTTCAACGCCCCCCCCAAAAAAAAAAGAAAAAAACCAACAAACCCCAACCCAAACCCCAACCAAACCAAAAAAGTGTATTTTCTCATTAACATGTTGAATGATGGATTTGAGAACAGAACTTTCCCTGGAAAAGACTAGCGAGTGATGCCAGGTGAGCTTCCCTTGGAGTAGGAAAGAGCACCACCAGTAGCTTCTCTTTCAGAACACTTTTTTCAACTGCTTTGCAGCCACTAATGGCAATTTCATCTAGGCCATATTTTTCAAGCTTGCTTATAAGAATGTCATGTTGGACAGCGTCAAAAGCCTCACTTTAGTCAAGATACATCACATCTCCTGCTTCTCTGTTATCTACTAGGCCAGTTACCCTGTCAAAGAAGGAAGTGAGATTGGTTTGACACAATTTGCTCTTGATAAATTCATGCTGGCTGGTTTTTATCACCTGATCATTGTCTAGGTGCTTATGAATTGTTCTAACATCTCTCTAGGGGATCAAACCAGGGCCAAACTGGACTTGGCAACTGGAAAAAGGAGTACCCAGAGAATTAGTGACAAGTCCTAAGCCTGACTTTCTTCAGCCCTGCCAGGCTGCTTCTGTTTACATTAAACATAAGTTATGCTTTATGATCAGACAAACAAAACCTGGCCACCTTCTACGGTAGGACCATCTTGCAGTTAACCACTGTAGCTTCACCACATTGCTACAGTGCAAGAACAATTTAGAAACACTTGAGCTAATTCCTGTCCCAGAAGCTGCAGGGCTTAAATCCTACTCCCACATTCTCCACTGAGGCCAAGACTTGGGTCTTACATCTTGGGATGAATTACCTCAGACTTCTGCTGCTTCAGAAGTTTAGAGCTGGCTTTACATCTCCTGATGACACGTCATTGCAGTATGCAGACATATACTTCGTTTTCTAGCACATTTAAAATGTTAACACTCATTTACATTAATGGTAGCCTTCATGCTGCTTGTTAACAGTCTTTTGAAACAGGCTTCAGGACACAACATGTATCATCTATCTTTGTTTTCATAGTCTCTCTCTGAGAAAGGTCCTGACCTTGTTTGAGACTTTGGATGGTACTGCAACAACAATAATAGATATGACAGAAAAGTCGTAAAACCCTGCTCAGCTTACAGAATGAGAAGAAGTTGGGAAATCACAAGATTTTTAGCCAGAACAAAACAAAAACAAAAACCAACAAACAAAAACCCACACACAAACAGACAAACAAACAAAAACTCAGCAATCTGGGAACATTCTGTTGCCAAAAAATAATAAAGAAAAAGAAAGCCCTTTCCCCTTTTGTTTTGCTTCCAGTTTAATGTTTCCCTGGACAGCTTTCCTGGTTCTTTTTATTTTGCCAATGTTCAAGTGAGCTCTTCCTCAGGCACAAGTTTTTATGCAAGGGACAATAAGAGATTCTTTTCTTCCTCCTTTCTATCACTTCTTCTCGGGCTTCCCCTTACTCTTCCTTTTTACCCTGCTCAGTTTCCAATGCATTCATCCTCCCCGACAGATACATCTCTCATCTTGTCATGCATTTTTTCCTGTCGTACTGCATAGTTCCTACTTCTTAGTTCCCTTCCAAGTATTCTTAACCATATAAGCTTCTACAGATGTACTAAACTAAGTGTTGAACATCATCTTGCAGTTGCATCTGGGTTATCTCAGTTCAGCTGCCCATACTGTTGTTTCCATTCATGTCTCCTACAACACATCTCACCGTTCACATCAGGGAGATTAAAGAGCGTCAAACAGAAATAGCACGAGAAGGGCTATGGAAACAGCCAGTTCAGCACCTCTGAAGACAAACAAGTGTAGATGAAGAAGACCGAGCACAAGAATCTACAGCACAGAACATGGCTTCACCAGAAAGAAACAGTCCTGAAGGAGATTGTACACCTGCTGTGGTCATGGCTGCTCCTAAGCTTTATTTAGATAAGTGGGTTTGCAACGGCTGGAGACCCTAGGTAGTCCATATATCGTTTCTAAGGAGGCTACGGTAGACAGCCAACATATGCTACATGGCAGCTTGCATGCACCAGGGTCCTAAGCTAAAAAAACAAAACCAAAAAAATCCCAACAAACACATAAGCCAAAAGAGCAGTCCTGATTTTTTAAGATGGTACTGAAGATATTTAGTAAGACCTTGTTTCAGTACTCCTCAATGAAAATATTCGATTTACTATAGAGCAGGCCAATACTGTTCCTCTCTTCTTCCTCTATGGCCGTCTGTTTGTCTTGTTTTGAAGACGCAGTTTCTTGAAGGATAAATTATTTCCAGCTTTTACTATGCTCAGAACCATTGTAATAATAAATAGGTCTGCATTTATAAGCAACACTAATAACGTATTAGATTCTCTAATCTCAGTTTACTTTGTGATAATAGAATGTGTAAAAAATTAACTTAAGAATTTGTGTTAAAAAGTATGGTTTTCTTTAAAGTCTGTTTCATTGTTACTCTGCTTAAATGGATTTTCCCCTGCTTTTGTGACAGCCTTGCAGTCCAACACAGGAGACAGAAGTCATTAAAGAGGAAAATTTAACACCAGAATTACAGAAACTGGTAAGATAACATAGAAATAGGAACATTTCCTGAAACTACTAGCTCTTTTTTTAATGAAATGACTAGGTTTCAAGTTGATGTTGTCAGTGCAAATAATCTCACAATTTACACTACAGCGGTTTCACTATCTCAAGTCAAAGAAAGAGATTTTAAAGGAAAAGGTCCTTTTTGAAAGCTTATGCATTGAAACTTTGAAAGTTATTTGTTGTCTTGATGAAAGTTATTGCATTATCTACAGAAATATCTTCAGATCCATATGACTACAAATATTTTGCTACAGTGTCATCACTGTAACAGAACAATACATGGTAAAATTTTAGATTTTCTATCCTAAGTGCCATGAAATCCAGTCACCTAAAAGCATTAAGTGCTAAGTTCGGTTTTTATACTCAGCATTTCACAGGCAACAATAACACTAGATCATTCAGCGGTTAAGCTCAAGATTAGAATAAAGTATGCCCTGTAAGTTCTGTATATGTTATAGGCTGCATATGGACAGTTCTTCCACCTGCCTAGATGACTACAACAAATATACAAGTAGATAAAATTGCAGTTAATTTAGTAACATGTACCCACATGATAGCAAGTCCAATTTTGATTGAAATAATTTGAAGATTCTAACATTTGCATTTCTTCAATCAGCTTTCATTTCTTACAGAGATTCATCATCTCAGTATCTAGCTGGATTGCATGAAAATACAGACCTCCATTAATTTCTAGAATGAAACACTGAAACTAATCCCAGAGACCATCTGGAAGGCACGAGCATCATAAAAATTCAGCTCCTTGCCTGTAAGGCTGCATCACTTCTTTAAAAAGAACAAAAGTACAAACTTTGTTTTATTTTTGGTTACAAGTGCAATTCAAGGACCTCTGTACCTCAGTCATATATGCCTAAGCTATGGTTGTAATGAAGGCAACGTGGCATCCAAACTAGGAAGCCCAAAGCCTATGAAGTTGGAGCTGGTGGCCAACACTTTTCAGAACACTCACTTCTTCTACTTGAAATACTTCTGAAATGCAATGAAGACTTTCTCATAATGGATACAGAAAGGATAGAGTGAATGTGAACTGCATATTTTGGGAAAAATCTTCAAAACATTTTTGATCCTAATTAAAGGTGTCTATGTGAATATCAGCCTTGCCAGAAAAAAAGGAACTGTCAAGCCATAGAAATAAATGGTAGATGACATAAGCCTTATCTTATGTTACTGCTACTTACATGTGTAGCTTCACCATAGCAAGTTTGATCATACACATAAATAAGACTTCATATATGCTTACACACACTTTTACAAAGGTTAACAAAAATTTCTCATCTTTTATAGCAACAACATGTCATAGAATCATAGAATACCAGGTCGGAAGGGACCTCAAAGATCATCTGGTCCAGCCTTTCTTAGCAAAAGCAAGGTCTAGACAAGATGGTCCACCACCTTGTCCAGCTGAATCTTAGAAGTGTCCAGTGTTGGGGAATCCATCGCTTCTCTGGGAAGATTATTCTAATGGCTGATTGTTCTCTTCTGAAAAATTTCCCTCTTGTGTCCAATCAGAATCTCCCCAGGATTAACGTGTATCCATTATCCCTCATCTTTTCCATATGACTCCTTCTAAGAAGAAAGTCTCCATCTGCTTTGTAGTTACTCTTCAAATACCAGAACATGGTGACAAAGTCTTCCTTAAGCCACCTTTTCTCAAGGCTGAACAAACCCAGTTCTCTCAGCCTTTCCTCATGTGGAGGCTTCCCAGGACTTTTATCATCTTTGTGACCCCTCTCTGGACCCTCTCCAGCCTGTCCACATCCTTTTTGTGTAGCAGGGACCAAACCTGAACACAGTATTCCAGGTGTGGCCTGACAAGCACTGAGAAGAGCAGGATAATGACTTCTTTGTCTCTGCTGGTGATGCCCTTGTTGATGCAGCCCAGCATCCCATTCCCTCTCTTAGCCGCAGTGTCACACTGGTCACTCATATTGAGTTTGTTGCCCACCAGGACCTCAGGTCCCTTTCCACAGAGCTGCTCCCCAGCTGGGTAGATCCCAACCTGTGCTGGACTCCTGGTTTATGTTTTCCCTGGTGCAAGACCTTACGCTTATCCTTGTTGAACTTCAAAAGGTTTTTGTAAGCCCACTCTTACAGCCTATTCAGGTTCCTGCAGGGTGGGTCTCTCTTCTGAAATGTGCACTTCCCCACTCAGTTTGGTGTCATCAGCAAACTTCATCAGAGTACACTTGATCCATCATTCAGATCACTTATGAAGATGTTAAACAGTGTTTGGCCCAATGTTGATCCTTTGGGGGAGCCTACTCATGACAGGTTGCCAGTTTGAAAAGGAGCTATTTAGCACCACTGTCTGCATACAGCCTGTCAGCCAGTTCCCCACCCACCACACAGGCCACTTGTCTAGACCATAACACATCTGCTTCCCTAGGAGGAGGCTGTGGGAAAATGTGCTGATAGCCTCAGAGAAATCCAGGTGGGCAATGTCCACCACTCGCACACCATTGATAGAACAGGCTACTTTGTCTTAGAAGGTGATCAGGTTTGTCAAGTGCGACTTGCCCTGCTGAATCTGTGCTGGCTTTTCCAGTCATGTGCTTCAACTGACTTGTGATAGCTCCCAGGAAGATTTGTTCCATAACTTTCCCAGGGACTGAAGTAAGACTGATGGGCCTATAATTGCCTGGATTCTCCTTTAAGCCTTTCTTGTAGACAGGGTGACACTATCCTTCTTTCAGTCTTTTGGGACATCTCCCGATCTCTATGACTCCTCAGAGATTATGGATAGCGACCTCATCAGCCAGCTCTATTAACACCCTTGGGTGCATATTGTCAGGGCTTATCAATTTGTAGGGGTTGAGCTCCTGTACTAGTTCACATACCAACTCTTCCTCCACTAATGGTGGGTCTGTGTTTGCACCAACCTGGGTTTTTGTTCCCAACACCTGGGGCCCAACAGTGCTGTATGTCTTTAGCATTCATTCTCATTAAAAATAAATCTCATTACAAGACCTTAGAAGCTGTATACCAAAAATGTGCTTTAAAAATCCACTTTTATTTTTTTCTGTTGAGTTAATCAGATATGACACTGATTTTATCCTGTATTCAGAACCTGTTAGGTATTCTGTCCAGCTGAAATACAGACACTGTTTCAATTACAGAGGAAGACAGGTAGAAATTAAAACAGGCATTGCTCCTTTAGGTTTAAAGTAACCTGGCTAGTCAGATCTTCAAGAAGAAATCTCTGTAACCAAGCTTAAGATTTAAACAATCATGACTTCCCAGAGTGTTTCCAGCCCATTAGTGATACAGTAGTTCACATCAGAAAGAACTGCTGCATTTTACAGAATTCAGCAGAGAAATGATTCTTCTCTAGTACTTGGTAGCAGCAATATTTCAGGGTTTTTATGCCATGGTTTTTACAATCTAAACACAGAAATTAAATGCCTGTAGTCATAACTCATATCCTCCAATTGCTTTAAAATGGACATTTAGCTCCTCAAAGGGGTTGACAATTTCTTTTTAAATTATAACTGCTGATTTATATCACTGTAATATGACAAAGTAGACTTACATTCCCCAAATCTAAAGATAGAACAAATATTCTTTGCATACAGTAGCGGGCAAAGGTTCTTCAGAAATAAAATATGCCTGCCCTCTACTGACCATCTAAGAAACTCTTTTTAAAAATTATTTTAAAACAATATTTGCACCAGTTAAATTTTTAATCTAATTTTAAATTTAATTTCTTTCCTCATTTTAAGTTTCTCATAACATCATGTCTCCAAATTAGATTTCCAGTCTTATGTACTTGTTGCATCGTTCCAGAAAGCTCAAAGCCTGTCAGTTTGCACAACATGATACATGTATTCAGTTTTGGTTTTTTTTTGATCCACAGGTCTCCTGAGAATATCAAGGTGAGAGAATGGAGTAGCCCACAGTTTAAAAACTGTCTGCCCAGAATTGTTAATGTAAAACACTCCTTTTTTTGCAGCAGCAGCTGTTACAAATCTAGAAGCAATTGTATGTTGGACGTTCATACAGAATGAGTTTTATCCTCAGGAGAGCTTAGAAAAATAGAAAAGCATTTGCAAAATTCATCGGATAACAATTTTCCAGGATACTTTCAATCCAGTTTGAAATGCTGTGCACATGTGCTATCAGAATGACCAGTTTTCAAGAGTAACAAGAAAAACAAAGTCCTGGCTAGATTTATGTGGCTAGTCCTGGCAGAGACATGTGAGGACACATCTGGATTACCCATCTCCTTTTGAGTCGCAATTTGTCTAATCTGTTTTCGACTTACTTAAAATGAGATGCTTTAGAAGTGCTCCCTTCCCCCAAATGTACATGCAGTCAGATGAAACTCCAGGAAGGTACTGTGCATTAATATTTACACTAACCACAAGCTAATACAACCCACACTGAGGAGTAACAGGAACAAAGGAAATAATCCTCTCCTAGCAAATCCAAGGACACAAGCTGCTTCAAAGCACAAGAAGGAAGAGTTAAGGCCAGCAATGATTTTACCCTTGGACTCTGGGGATGAATGGTATTCCAGATAATGATCTAATTCTTTTGGGCTAGATAGGACCAGTACTGGCCCCAGCACAAGCCAGTGTTAACTGTTGCTGTTTTCAAAAGCTTGCAGAACTTGCCTGTGCACAGTCCATATGATCAAGCTCGGCTATGAGCTCCAAACAGAGCAATTATTCCTGACCAGTTCTCCATGTGAGCACTCACGGATAAGAAAACATCTAAATGGAAAGTTTATCACCTGATCACACAAAGCCTTAATGTCAGGCTCTCCAACCCTGACGCTGATTTTAACAGTGATTTCAATAAGAACTGACCCAGATCAACTCTTAAGTGCTACTAAAAGCCAAAGACTAAAAACCATGTAATTAATCTATTGCTCTTACTATTGAAAACTCATAGTTATTCACTAGATGTAGTCCTGTACTTAATGCAGGACTAATACATTGTGCTTTCCTTTCTAGATGAATGCTATGACTTTCTATATTCACCAGCAAGTGGATCCATTCCAGTTCATGTTTTCATCAGGCTTTGAAAATGAGTTGGTATCTTCAGAAACTGTGGAATGAACATAGGCACAAAACTCTGAACAGGCATATGAATAGCCCTGGGATAGATTAGTGGAGAATTTGAACAAAAAAATCCATTGAAGAAATAATTTTCTTTTCCTATGTATATCCCAAACTGTGCTATGTAAATAAGCTAAGAATAAAAGCAACAGAAGTTGTATGTTTTAATAAGCCATGTAGATAGCTTGCCATTTTCTGAATATATATCTCTCTCTATGGTATACTAAGACATAGAGAATATGTAGAGATATATATTTCCTCCAGTAAGAATAATAGCCACACCTTTATGGAGATATGCAGTAATGGTGCTTCTGCTATTGCTGCTTGACAGCTGCCTAATGCTTGTCTGCTACTGACAACCAAACATAGTTTCCAAACAGAAACTTTCTGGGGATAAATAAAAAGAAAAATCTCTGGAACTGACTATTTAAAAAATGGAATCACTGGCTCAAGAGTGAAGTTTGAAGAGCAAAAATTTTTCTAATTAACTCTCCACCTATCTGGCCATTTGAATACTCTCTTATCACTGCAATTTATAGGGCCTTGTTTTGAAAAATTCCTCTACTGGGAAGCTGAGGCTCCACCCTCGAAGTCCACACAGCACATGTGGAAATACCAGCATCATGTAGTGACTGGAAATCAGTCCCTGTAGAAATGAAGGCAGAAAGGAGAAGACACACCAACCATTCTTATACCAGTGATTTAAAGATGAACTTTCAGTCTAAAAAACTGTAACGACAGTAGTAACCTACTGGAATTATTAATATTAATTATTAAATAGTAATTATTAAAGATGAACAATATAGATTATATTTGTGTTGACTGCCTTCAGTTCTTGTGGTAAAACCAATAGTTCATGACTGAACATAAGTTTCAAATAATAAAAAGCTTATGTTGACCAAATACTGATCATTAATAAAGTGCACGTGATCCTTCTCACACAAATCCAAAAGGACTACGTATCCATGTGGAGAAAACAGGCAGTAATTAATCCCCATGGTATTTACAGCAAAATTTCCTCTGGGAATTTTTCATCACTCTTTCCTTAAGAATCGCCAGGGGCAAAAATGTTAGCATTCATTCTACCTTACACTAAAGTTAAACATGACCTTTTGGAAAACCTAACTACAGCAACACTGAAAGACTGAGTCCAGAGACATCTTCACTATCTATTTCTCTCCCATCAACTTTGCTATAGATACCATCATAACAGAGACAGATGCACAGTATCACGAAAAGCAGCTCTGAGCGCTGCCGCTGCCAGACTATTGAGCCTCACAACGTACATAAAAAAGTGTTACCCCTGAGGCAAATAAACATAGCAAACGCAGTCCTCCAAGAAATACTACACAGTATTGGAAGTCTTATGCTATATTTAAATCTCATCCTCTCATCTTAATAAGGAAATATCAACACTGCAAGAGGAAATTACTCTTCCTATTAATTTAAAACAGGCTGTTGATTTTCACAGTAGGACTGCTAAATGCACTTTGAGGTATGCCTAATCCACAGAGCCTTGGACAGGCAGGAGAAGGAGGCAGAACAGAGCAGAAAGATGCAGGTCTCTTGCAGACATGGAAGTTTGCATTCCCTTGTCTCGGAGAAGATGTCCTCTGTCACCCTAGCACTGAGACAAGAGTCCCCAGGGTCTTGCACAGTGAGGAAATGTGAGGTTTTGCAAGCCGAGGTACTAGGGAAGAGTTAGGTATTGTCAACACACACTATCTCCTAAACAGATAGAAAATTGAAGAAGAAAGCTAATCTGTGCTCTGCAAATTTTTGTTGAACACAGATTACAAAAAAAAAAGAAAAAAAAAGAAAAAAAAAGTTGCCTCTTTAAAAACACCTTTAGCGCTTTATTTTTTTCCTGCATGCCAGGACACAAGACTAATTGTTGTAATCCTCTGTCTTTAAAAAAGATAATCTATAATGGTAGTTTCCACTTAATGTTAAACATTTCAGTTCTGATCTTCAATTTCTTCCTTTTTCTTCTTCATTTCAGCTTTCTGAAACCATCTGCTTTCTGTTAAGATGAACTCTTAAAATCCTGTGAGCTGCTCACATGAAGTGAGTAAAAGCTGGATTTTCTAAAAGAGGCAGAGATTTGCAATGTAAACAACCTATATGCAGCTTATATCTTCATTCAGGTTTATAGCAAGTGGGTGGATACATTGCATAACTACACTTCAGAAGGGGTAATTAGGTGCTGAAATATGCATTTGCTTGTGTTGTGAACCAACTGCATGAATCCATACAAGTATGCATATTTTTGTGCTCATAACAGTGTTTCTTTACCTTCTGAAAACGTGATCTCATATGAGAATGTATATTCAAGGTTCTAAGAGCCAACAAATCCTTTTCACCACTGCCTGTAACTTCTAAGTTTTGCTGTCTCTAGTTACCCTTCACCACTTAAGAGAGTGTAGAGCCCCAGTGAAAATATTTACAGTGTGGTTAGCTAAGGTTGATAAGGTCTATGAACTGCTCCATAAATATTAAAAAAATAATAATAACACGGCAAACTGTGCCTGATTTGCTTTCTTTAGGTAAGCTATATGGCAAACGGGCAAGCTGCAGGCCTGGAGCCGGCTTGCTGAGGCTGCAGGAGGGCAGTGTGTGCCCTAACGCACCCACCAAGATGCTCTGCAGCCAGGTTAGTGCCCCACCACTGTGCAGAGCATCACGGAGCCTCGTTAGCTCCTGCTTGTTTAGATAGTGTTCCTGTTCCCACTGTGTTGTTTCTTCTTGACTGCAAATTAATTGAGATGGTCTGCAGGTTACAACATTAAGAGGGTAAATTAATAAGTGTTCAGTTGCGGTGGGCAGTGCTCATTATCTGACCCAATGCGTGGGAGATGCTCTGGCCAGAGGGATCAAGCACAGTTCCCATGGCATCTCGATCTGCCTGCACAGCCCAGCCTCGCACCAGGTCAGAACCCAGTAACTCTCTTTAACAGCATCTTTAAAGTCTCTGTCTTCATAGAATCATAGAATGTCCTGAGTTGGAAGGGACCCTCAAGCATCATCTGTGCCTCAGTCCCCTCACCAGCAGGTTATGGACAATAACACTCTCTAGCCTCAAATTACTGTAATGACAAGATCCTCAGAAAGAAGGTGAAAGATGATTGTAAAACGTTACTAGACACTGCTTTAATAATTTTTTGAAGTAGATGAAGTATCAGTTTTATCTGCTGAGGTCATTTCAGCCTTTAATCACATCCATATCTTTTGCTCTGGCATATTGGCCTAGTTCAGCCTAAAGTTAGTGACGATGAATATTTTTAGGTACCAGAACACCAGTAAGAAGTCATTTTTAGGGTTTTTGCTTTTAAATACAGACAGTTACTTCTGTCCTCCTGAAAGTAGTGGATCCCATACATGCTGGTATACAGATACTAATTTATGACAGCATTTACTCTTTGTTCCCTGTTTTATAAATTTTACTTTTCACTCCTTTTTCCCTCTTCACATTGTGCAAAAAAACAGTTTCTATTCTTTTTTTTCTCACATATACATGTTTGCATGGTTTTAGTTACAAATACACATCCTATCTCTTTGGGAACTTAATGGATAACTGGAGGATTAATGGGACTGTAGCATCTGAGGTCTGAGCCTGAGCAGTGTGCAAAACAGATTTTTAACCACACTTCTGAATGTTATTTTCCATTCAGCTCCAGTTAATTCATTCATTCTATAAACCAGATTATAACAATTAGACCAGATACTATCTTTTAAATCATATATTGTATAACCGAGGTCTCTATCCAGGGGATATTCAAGAATTTTTGTAAGGCAATTTTTGACCACAAATAAATAGGTCGAAGGTCTAACAGATATTTGATAAGAGGAGAAGCGAGGATGACTTTAGGACTCAAAATCTGTAAACAGAGAATACAGAAGGAAAGTGCTGCAATATGCACTTGAGTTTTAAGGTGAGTCTACAAAACTGACCCAGGAATGCCAGACCTGACACTAAGGAGACTCTCAGATACAACATGAACACTGTGAGGAAATACATGAAGGAAGACAAGCAGGAAGAAGTAGTCCAGTGAACATGATCCTGTTGAATCAATTAGCACCATTTTTAGGTCCTAACTCAAAGTCAAGGCTTTTCTCCTTAATATTCCTCCCATGCGAAAGACACAAATGAACAGAGAACTGGCAGGAATCTAAAGGCACCGGCTGTTTAGGCATTTGTAACACGTAAGTTTGTTATTTACAGTGCATATTGCTAACATCATTGAAAAGGCCACTCTTTCTGCAGTGTTGGCCCTCCGGCTTGTAGCCATCTCCTCTATGTGCTTTGTAGCATTAACACCAGCGTAATTTCAGTTACTCTGGTGGAAACCATAATACTTAATACTGTCGTAGTTTTGTTTTATTTTGTTTCTTCCTAGGCAGAAGCAGTCTTTTCCCAGGCATGTCCAGATAGCTGTCTGCACCAAACATGAACATCCTCTGACCTAGATCTATATTCTGTCTTCTCTGCAAGTGGAGGAGATGGAGAGATGCCATTCCTCATGGAGCAGTTCCAACACCAGAGCAGCTATCAGCAATATATATTGACAGGAAGAAGGTGAATCATTTCTTGCTATGAAAAGAACTGCTACTTTGCCATGAATTCCTTTGTTAAAACAAAGTTTCTTCAGTTTCAACCCTTTTTTAACAAGCAAAATGTTCTAAGCTGGTATTTTAGAATTTGCATAAAAGGAGACCTCTTGGACACAATTCATCATTTCAAAATATACACTTTACACCTAGGAAAATGTATCAAAGCCATAAATGCTTTGGTCAAGAAGTTTCACCCCTCTTGAATTGACTGATGATATCATATGTTCTAGGAATATTTTTATCATCTGGCATGTTGCTCGGCACCATATGGCACAGCACACTGACAAGAGAGAAAGGACTAGTTTTAAATATTATATATATATATATAGGTAGATAAAAATAAATGTTACACTTCTATAGAAGTATAAAGACACTATTGCACATTTCTGTAATTCTTATTACAGTAGGGTCCCATTGTGGAAGGTATGTTTTTTGTCCTCACACTAAAATGCAGAAGTAAGAACTACACAAGTAAAGTGTAGAACAGTTTCAATAAAAGAAATGCAACCCCTCAAAGAGAGCTTGAACTGAATGCAGCACTTATTTTCTCACTTTGTAATGCCGCTTTTTCCAAGACTTGTCATTATTCTAATAATGACATATTAACCCTTTCTCCTGGAATTAATTTCCTGAAGTTAATTCAGGCAGACATATTTTATAGTCACTTATAATTTTAATATAGAGCAATAGCTCCAGTTCTGTCAGTACTGCAGGGGATGAAGTCTGCTGATTTTTACAAGAAAACTTTTTGAAGGGAAGCTCATGTCATTTGGCATTAATATACATATATATTACCTCTTCATTTTTCATCATTATTTGAGGTAAAATGACATTAATTGCACAAAATACTGTACTAAGTATTTATTTAGGTAGAGATAATTATTTTTCTATTTGGCAAACAAAATGTGAATTTTGGGTTTTTTTTTTAGGTAAGGTCACTAACTAGAGGTTAAGATGGAACATTTAGCCCAGAAAATGTTCACTACTTTATAGAAAATCTTCTTTTATTTTCCTCTGTGAAATCTTTTTGATAGTTCTTGGTTCAAACTCAAATACAGCAAGATCTCATATTATCCTCTGACATGATGATAAACCAGAATGTGAAAATGTGTCTAGAGAAACAGAAGTTTAAACATACTTTATACTAATACAAAAGCAACCGAACCTTCATGACCTTCTCATCTGCTACTGTGCTTTCTCCCTTCATAATTCACTATTTTAGGAACAGGATACTGAAGTGAGCACAAATCTTATCATAGAATCCCAGAATGTCCTGAGTTTTAAGGGATCCACAAAGATCACCGAGTCCAACTCCTGTCCCTGCATAGGACAACCCCACAGTTCACACCATGTGTCTGAGGACATTGTCCAATTGCTTCTTGAACACTGTCAGGTTTGGGGCCATGACCACCTCCGTGGGGAGCCTGTTCTAGTACTCCACCGCCCATCTTCTCAAGCCTTTGAGGACATCTTTCTGTCCATTCCATGTGCTTTCACTACACAAACATTTGTCTGTGTTAGCACTTTTCCAAAGTACTTTTGGACAACTCAAGCCTGTAGAAGCCTGACCTCAATAATGACGTGTTCACCCTTCTCCCACCTCCAAATCCTGACCCTTTTCCCAGGCCCACACACAAAAGTTGACCCCACCTTCACAAGATGCTTGTGCATATGGGACCGTATCTTTCAATTTTGCTACTCTTCAAATCTTTTTTAAACCACGCATGCCTACAAGTTGCAATGCACTCTCCTCCTGTCTGTCTGTCTGTCCTGGCACTTGCATGCTCCCCATCATACCACTCAGTCTCACTGATCTCAGTAGGAAAAACTTCTGCCAGTTCCAGATCTTGAAAACAGTCTATCTTCCTCAACAAATCTCCATGGCATTTAAGAACTTCAAAGAAATTACTGAGTTTGTCTTATAATTGTTCCTATTATAGTATATATGGCATTAGCGTATTACAGTAGGAAGACAGCAGAGAAAAAAAACCCAAATCCATTAGTGATCTATTTTGAGCACTTTTACAATGACGCCTGCTCCTTAGAAAGTTCAAAAGAGCTTGAAATAAATGGTTAAATGTTATCCATTAATACAGTATTAATAGCAAAACAGTCTCACTTGCAAGAACTATCCCTGCCCTTGCTCCAGCCATTGAAGACCGATGGGGCTGCAGGGCAGTGCAGAGCACAGAAACCGCAGGTCTCACAACAGGCTCTGGCGATCACAGCAGGGCAGATGCCCATGTGTCTGAGGACTCCTGAAGGCTGTCCCATGGCTTGCCTCCTGCCCTGGACGCCCAGCTGGGTTCCCCAGGTCTCAGTTCTTCATGCTGGACCCTGCATCAGAAGCATGGAGGGGTGGATGCTCATGGCTGTGTAGGGTTTGCAGACCCCATGGCCCAAGAAAGCTACAGAATGGCCCAGTTTCCTCATAGTTCCATAGCTACAGCTCTGTGCTTGAGTGGTTTGGGGATGAAAGGGTGATAAGAAGGAAACTGTGCATCATTATTTAAGATCTTCTCATACTTCAGGGATGTACTCATCCTCATGCGCATATACATTACATGAAATAAAATTATTTTGCTGTGAGGGGCTTCTATTTGGATTCCAGGCAGACAGTTAAGAAACATCATTAGAGTTTCCATCCCTTATCAACACTAGAGATACCCTGCTCAAGACAGAGTAACTATGCAGACATACATAGATGAAATAAATCTTTGGGCTGGAAGCTGCTATTGCAGTAATCAGTAATTGTGTCCTGGATTATGTCCAATATGGACAATTCTGAAGTCAACAGTTTTAAAGAACACAATTTCCAAATGCTACAGGAAAGCCTAATAATTATAACTCAGAAGGGCAAAATCAGAAAGAGAAAATGTGAATGAGATTCAGAATTCTTCAAGAGGATTTAGATTTCCATAAGCTAAAGCACCAAAGGTTGGAAAACTATGCAACCTGGATGAGTAAAGAACTGAAAACAATATTTACTAATGAAAACTAAGGACAGAAAGGGATACCCTATGGATATAATGGAAAAGATATAGTCTTACCTTAAAGATTATACTTTCCACCCTTTACTTCTAATGGATATTCCCTTTTGCATTTAATAAATCTCAGTAACAGCCTCTCTCAATGCTGGAGTCAATTAGTTCGTTACAAATGAGTAAGGGCAACTGGAGCCCTCACAGGGAAAAAATCAAAACATGGTGATGTGGTTGGTAGGACTAAAGATGAGAGATGAGAGAACAAGCATATTAGGGACCGTGGAAACTATGAAAAGAAGGAAAACTGAACTTTGTAAGAAAGTATATTGTCTTGGAAATAGGGGCAAGGATATTGGTAATCAGCCTCGGGGATGGGGGGGGGTAGAGGGGTTAGAATTCCATCTGTCAGACATAAATAAGGTTTTAGCCCCAAAACAACCTCTTACTGAGACACCATCTCTAAAAGAGGGAAGGGAATCAACCAGAACACAACCAAATGAAGGAGCTTGCAAAAACTCAGTTAATCTTAAGTGAAAAAAATGAGCCTTAGCAGGCTTTTATCTTAGCAACCACCAATGATGAGGAAATGACAAATCCTGGTTATAAACATGGTATTTTAAACACAATGATGAGGAACAAAAGGAACTGACTACCAGGAAAGCCAGGAGGATGGTCTGGAAGATGCATACTCTCCAAAGACATGTTGGCACGACACCGCCAAGTTAAATGTTAATGCCCACTTCAAGCAAAGGGGCAGAGTAGATGCTCTCATGGGCCCTCGGATAATAAAATCAGATTGTGTTCAGAACAGGCCTAAACATAACACGGCAGCAAAAAACAACTTCTCAACAACAGTAGCCGGAACAACAGCCCTCTATCTAACATTAATCCTCAAAGTAATTTGTCCCAAGTCCCTCTCCCTGCCACAGAGCTCACCATTTGTTCAGTTCTCTCTCACTGTGGCTAATAAATCCCATTATCTTTCAAGTATTTTCTCCTGACCACTTTTTCACCATGCTCCAGGGATGTTCAAGTCCCTGCACAGGCTCTAGCCACCATCCAGAGTTTGCATTAAAGATCACCAAGCACTTAAATACACAGCTTAGTCTCTGGTGTGCATTTACAGAGCAGTCCAAATGAACCCAAGCTAACCACATGATCATCTTAACTTCAGCATTTAAGGAAGGATTCGATAAACTGCAAGTGTATCTCAGCAGGTTTAGCAGGCTTGAAAATCTGACCTCTAAGGATTATTTTTTCTATAATGGCCTCATTAAAATAAAAAGTAGGCTTCTCTACTGGCTGTTTGTTCTTAAACATTTTCTGTAAATATTAACATCCAGAAACAATAGCCAGAGTCAAACCTTACCACTTCTAGAATATTTGGAAGGCTACCAATATAATTTTACTATAAAAGGTGATTTTATTTATCTTTGATTTTTCAGCCTTAGGAAGAAGTCACTGTAGACAAGATTTTCTCAAAGTAGTTAGTGCTTGAGAAGCCTGTTCTTTAATTTTCATAACTTACCTTAGCACAGTTAAGTAATGCTGGTGTGCAAACAGCTACATCTTCTATCAGTTGCTTTCTGAAGTGGTAGAGGAGGGCTAATGAATTGCAGAGTTATACAGAAAAATAAAGTGAGAATACTTAATTCAGGATATGGGTGCTCAAACTACAGTTTTGTTTCAGACCAGAATTTGATACAGCCAGATGTCAGGTTGAAGGGGAAAAGCTGAGCCTACCAGAGAACTAAACCCATGGAAGTGAGATCCGTCAACATGCTGCAGCAACCAGAGGTGCCAATGGTCAGGATTTCAATGACAATGGAAGGATTTCTCCTGTTAAAATTACTGACAAAACTTTATTTTGATAGATAATGGGACATCACCAGGCTTGAGGAATTTTATTTACAAAAATTATATAAAAAAATTCCATGAAAACCAGAATAAAAATATCTAAGTGCTTGTTCAAGTGAGCAGAAAATCTAGGCATTTGCTGAAGTGGAGGAGAGATACATGGTCGCTGAAACTCCATGAAATACTCTGCAAATCTGTGGGTATATATTAGCAACATAATAGAACAATCCCCTCCAACTTCTGACAAAACTGAAAACATGGAAACAAAGATGTTAGTTAAACAACCCCCTTCTGGAAGAATGCTAATTAACTTTTATAGGTTACATTTTCTTGATATACCAAAATCAAAATGACACAGCCATTTGTTTTCCCTGGCAAAGTCATGCACATCACTGATTATGCAGGTTTTGAAAACTGTGTATAATACATACTACCACCTACACAACAGCACAACGCTGACATTTCAGCACAGAACATGTTGAAGCAGTATTTCTGTACTGGAAAAAAGAACAACTAACAAAGACAGTTCCTAGAAGGTATCCATCGAAGAGAAGAGAATAATGTATAAAACATGGGCCTTGAGAGCCTGAGGTTACAGATGCCTTTTACACCACATCATGTTCCCAACATAACAAATCTGGCAGAAGCGCCAGGTTGAAAATGGAAAGCAATTTCATTTTGATTTTCTGGAGCAAAAAAGACTTACCGACTTCTTCCAGTAATTTTTGTGAGGCAGAGTATATTTAGGGGAATTACAAACAAGTTGCCTGAATGTTTTTGTTCTGTATTCTTTCTTACTTTAAAAATGCATTAATTATTTCAGCCACCACTTTAACAAGCCAAGATAAAAAGACTGTATTCTTAATACTACGTCAACTATCTTCTGCTACTCCTGCGTATGAGAGAGCCTGTATTTCTCTTCCACGAGAAAATCCAAATGATCCTACCTAATTCTATATGAGTTTCACCCAAATAACTTTCTGATTACTCAGAATAAATGGACAGAGCATTATTTTCTAAGGAGAGGTGTTTGCCAGGTGCTCTCACATATAAAGCAGGAAAACATGGTAGATGACCCAGACCAGGAATCCCAAGTTTGGGCTAACTCCTCACTGAACCCTTAACTAACAAGCATTTTTATTTCAGTGAGGTCTTGTTGAAATAACAGTGATTTGATCCTCAATGTCGCTCCATCACTGCAGGCACAGAGTGTAAACGACCGAGTGGTACCAAGCAGCAGCAAACTCGACTGCAGGTGACACGATTTAGAGATCACCAATGCAGCAGACACAGAGCAGACTCCCAGCATAGCCACAGCTGCACAAGCACAGTCATGCTGGGGAATCAAACCACAAATCTAAAGTAAGCCAAAGACTGGTCATAGCTTGGTTTCCCAAAAACAAGCTCAGTAGATCATTCGTGAACTCAAAAAACATGTTAATGTCAATGCATTGATAAGAAATAAATTAACTTTAAAGAAGCTGGGCTTTGCCTCCAGTTTCACCCAAAGACCCCCAGTGCCTGAATTGATGATAGACGGTGATTGACACTAAAGAAAATGGCAACCAACATAAAACAGTTTTGAGGAAAAAAAGGAGATATTTTTCTTTTAAAAAAGTTATTGATTGTCAGAAAGCTGTAGGCTGACAAGATCTATGTATTGGCGTTATTTAAAAGATATGTATCATGAAACATTTATCAATTTAGCTAAGTTTAATTTTTGACAACAAATAGTACAGCTAAATGAATGTAAAGCTTACACTAAAATAAGCACCTAAAATAGTATCTTCAGGAGTTGAACCAGAGTTAAAGGGAAATTACTCATTTAAAAGCATCCATAATGTATCTGTTGTGGTTAATTAGTATGCTTAAGATTGCAGGAATGTTTGAATCTGGTAGTAATCAAAGGATTGTTACGATTTTCGGTCTACCATTCTCTTATTGGGTCTCTGTTTCCAAAAGTTTTACCACCTATTACACCCCATTTAAACTACCTACCCTACACCTTTTCCATCATATACCCAGGAGTTACCTTCCCATTTGCTTACAGTCCTCTTTAATTTAGGAAAAACTATCTAGCTAAAAAAGGAACAATTTGCAAGTTGAAGTAGAAGCTGCAAATTCAGGATTGAACATCAGGATTAGGAGAAGTGATACTCTGGATGGTAAGGACAAAACAGAGAAGAGGACTTACACATAAACTGGGCATAAATTTGATAGCTGATGAGGCAAAAGTCCTTTCCTTTGAAAAAAATCAATTAAGCTCAGTGTGGCCCTGTCTATGGGGTAGGAAAACGATCAGTTTCCAGGTACTGTGTCCTGTCACATAACCTGAGCGTCCGCTGGGATTTCCCCTCAGCCTCCCTCCCTTCTCCCTTCACAGCTGGTTTCTGTGGAAAGGAACACACGCACATTTCACAACAGAAAATGCCCATTATTTTTACTACCCACAACACTTTTTTTCTTTTGTACCAGAAGGAACTATCTTGTACTTAAGTGACCAGAACAATTTTTTTTAAGTTCACTGATAACAAGCTGCAGCCAGCTCTGTGCAGCTGAAGGCTACCAGAAGAGCTTCTCATGAGACAACTCACAAATTTGAGATGGATTTTGTTAAAGAAGTACTATCTCCATTTACAGATGCCCAAAACAAACAAAAAGTACTATAATATCACAAAATCTTTGTGGCTCAAAAGCCACTTTCCCACTTTTCGCGACTATGTGATTAGTTTTGTCACCACAATTACAGAAAATTCACTTCTTATGTGGTCCACAGCTTGAAGACAGAAGTCCTTGATTGTGTTCTGAATCTTATGGCTTACAAATGAAAAAAAAAGGCTCTAAAGGCTTCAGCATTCTCAACCACTGAAAAAGAATACTTTTGCTTTGTATAAGTCAATAGAATTACATCTTCCCATCTCTTTTATGAAAGCAGAATAAGCTTCAGACTGCTTTTAGAAGGTTAATATCCCAGTGGAAAACACCGGATTGGACTCGTCAGCAAATGTGGTTAAGCACAAGCGTGCCAGTTTATGGGAAGAAAAATAAGGGTTGGGTTTAGCAGAGGACAGTCAATGTGCCAACTATGGTTTGCCACACACGGCTGCCAGCATTACAGACCCAGACAGACATCTGAGAGACAAGTCACCACTTCACAGTGTTAGGAGAGTGAAAAAAAAGTTTGCTTTATGATCAGGGCCATGTGGCCATTTTACTCTCATGCAATCCATACCATTCAAACATATGTAATTTTGCATACAAAAGGAAACCTAGAATCAGCCCCAGTCTTGTAAGCTCTCAAACAACATGTGTATTCAGATGGAAGTGAAAGTACTATTTTTAAATAACCTCAGTTACCAACAAGAAGTGGTGTCATCCTCTACAAACTTCTAGGGGATAAAAATTGCGTTCCAGACTCTGAATTGTAAACTCTTCAAGAATCAATGAATAAAGACATTTTAACTGTATCAAAATTGAGCCTGGAAACTCTGTTCAAAACATAAAATTAGTATCACATTGTTCTCACCAGGAATTAGTAGCACTGAGGTAAGGAAATACTACTGTATACTCTGTATCATAACATCAAACCAGAAATGTAATTTGCCTCAGCAAGAAAGTGCTGATCTGTGAAAAAAATTGAGCTTCTGCTCAGCTTAGAAGCACAAGTCCCACTAATCATAGAATCATAGTTTGGGTTGGAAGGGACCTTCAAAGGTCATCTAGTCCAACCCCCTGCAATGAGCAGGGACATCTTCGACTAGATCAGGTTGCTCAGAGCCCCGTTCAGCCTGGCCTGGGATGTCTCCAGGGATGGGGCATCTACCACCTCTCTGGGCAACCTGGGCCTGTGGTTTACCACCCTCATTGTAAAATCAGAGGCTTAAAGGCTTAAAAGGAAGCCTTTGCTTCAGCAATTCACTGAATCACAACTTAAGGGAACTCTTATGAACTCAAACTACACTAAACTTGCAAGTATTACCCTTTACATGGTAAGGTAAGTCACCATGTAAAGATGTGGAGATGAAGGTGAGGTCCAGCAGAAGCAAAGAACCTGGGCATGGTCAGGTGGTTGTCTTTAGCAAGATATTCGCTCCGTCACACATGGCCTGGTCCTCCCTACTTGTCAGTAAATGCCACATGAGCAAACATGTCTTCAACGGATGCAGTAAGCTGGTTCCTCAACCAGAAAGAGATACCACGGCATTCCTCCCTGCCCCCCATGGACTGCTGGAGGGCTTCTGCAGGCACAGTGACATTAGTGACAGGAGGGACGAATCACAACGCCGGCTAACATGCCCAGGTCGGCAAAATTTTGTTCGTGTTTAGGATGTCACAGAGAAATTCAGTAACTGTGACTCTTGCAAAAGGACCCCTAACTACTGTATATTTTCATCCTGCAAAGCAAAAATGCAAAGCTCCTGCTGTAACAAAATCCAAAGCCATTTCTTGGTAGAAGCAGGACCAGAAACCAGAGCTCTGTTCCATTTTCAAAAGCTCAGAGCATCAGGATTTGCTGTGATTTTGAAAAGTTTTTTCATATGCAAAAGTATTTCAGTTGTTACTGATGTGTTGTGAGTCACAAAAACACTAAATATACATACACAATTTACAGAACAGATTATTTTCATTTGGCTATATAATAAAGCTACGGACACCATAGAATCTCTATGGTGTGAGCAACTCTCTAAGGTAAAATCCTGGGCTTGCTGAAATTGATGAAAAACAACTGTCTGAAGTAAGGCCAAAAAGTCATGTCAAACACTGCAATAATACAAAGTCTGATAAGGGTCTGTTATCACATGTTTACTGCTTTAGCATGAGATTAGGAGAATTAGAGGTCTAAAGGTTAGAAAATGCCAGCTGTAGGAGATATTTCATAGGGAGGAAGATAAGCACAGTAAAAAACAAAAGGGACTTGAGATAAAGAAAGAAAACGCGATACTGAATGACAGAGAAACTGCCAGAAAAATCAGGGAAGACTTAAATGCACTAATTTTTTCTTCTGTCTAAAACTGTTGAAAATCAGTTTGATCAGCCAGTCAAGAAGATTACGCTGGTGTCAGAGCAATGACAGAATTATATAAATGAAGAGAATAGTGACTGCTCTAATCCCTTTCCTGCAGAAGGCAGGTGTTGCAGCAAAGGCAAGAAGCTTTCAAGCTACTCTTGACCAAGCTGAAGGGACTACAGCATAGCTCAAGTGCAAAGTTTCAAGCTAGACAAAAAAAAAAATCCTAATATGTCTTGATTCAACATAAACCTAGTGAAATTCATAAAAATCAATAATTACACAACATAAATTTTCTTCAAAGGCCAGAACACAGGTCTACCTGGGACTCATGGAGACTGTCCACTCCAAGGTACATTTGACTAACAGCTGCCATCTCACTCCCGGGGCTTGAAATTCAATCATTTTTTCTTAGGAAGTTCATAAAACCTAATACTATTCTCAAGCTGAGATTAATTATATGATCCTGGGGAAAGGTGAGAGGATAGGTTGATGATCAGTATACTGAGCAAGACTTGGGGAAGAAGATGGATACAAATGGATAGCTGGGGGAGCTATAATGAGCCTTTGGGAAGGACAAAGTGTTGAAGTCCCTGCTCCTTGGGTGTGAAGAACAAGCAGGCTCCTGGCATGAGCTGAGCTGCAAGAAAGTGATGATATGAGGGTGAAGTGGGATGGGGAGAGATCAGCTGAAACCAGAGGGCAGGAAACAGAATGAAATTGCTCTTGCTGCTGCATGTTGACCATCCTAATTTGCTCTTTCATCTCCCTACTGCTCAATGGAGATGCACTCCATCACAACCTGCTTTGGGGTTTCATCCCATAAGTTGAGAAATAAATCCCACACAAGGAGAACAGAGGGGAAATAAAGGGCAATTAGAGGCAATGGATGTTAAAGAGTCACATCTCCTGACAGCTATGTTGAAGATCCAGGTGGAATTGCCAGGTGACTTATCAACAAAAGCACTTCATTTTTTTATTGTCATTTTGTCTATGGAAAATCCCCTTACAGGTTCCAGTGTGATAAAACCAATTAGCAAAACCCACTCAAATGAAACAAAGAAGGGTCTCATTAGCCTGGCTTACCCCTGAGTACAGCTATGGGAATTCATGAAGACAGCTCCTATACAGAACAGTGAATTTTGTGAACAGTGAAAAAGTAAATTGAGAAATCGGAAAAGAAAAAACAACACTAATACCTAGCAGAAAACAGGATGATACAAAATATAAAGCCTGCTGAAAGAGCAAAAAGTGATAAATACAGACTTTATCCTTTACTGACATAAATCTAGTATTACACACCAGCCACTCTGCAGTCAGGTTATAATGATCAGCAGCAGAATTGCAGTAGGGACCATGTTTGAATTTGCAGTAGGCACCTTGTTTGAACTACAGAACCCAATTGTGCTGCTTGCTTTCTATATACAGAGCAGTTCTGAGAAATTTTGCATGCAAACTCATGTTTATGGAGGAGGCTTTAACCAGTCTAATGCTGGAAAATTAAAGAGATGTTTACGTACTGGCTTGGAGTTAAATTCATACTTGGGCAGACAATTAACTGATCTGACCCTTCCACAATCTTGAGAAATTAACTTACTACCATGAGCAGGAAAGACTTTCCACTACTTTGCTGCCTTTAAGGAGATGATTTGATATTTGCCACAAAAAGTAAAAAGCACCATCTGGTACAGCAGGGCTGCAGCTATATCTGATTGCTGTGTCTGGAACTAAATGGGATCCCAGAGGTACAAGTGGTCGTGGGTGTAACAGCAGAGATTCTGTCACCCAGAGCTCACTGAAAAAAGCTGTGTGCATCCTGCACATGTGGGAATCCTTGGGCAGCCTTCACTTGAGAAGTCAGCATCATCATAGCACACATGGGGCTTTCCTGCCATCTCCAGCCTTGAGGTCCTTCACTGAAAACTGAGCCTGGTGTGAAGGCTTTAATCCAATGACATACCAAACACCTCCAATTAGCTACAAAGTTGCAACTACAAGCATGCTGTTTTGCTTTTTTTTGACATGGTCTGATGATAGAAACCACCTGATGTTCCAAATCAGCACATCATTATTTGTGCTGAAAAACATTATGAGAAAAATCTTCCTGGGCCTTTCCTTTTGATGAAATGAACCTTATTGCTACAGTTTAAGTTGCTTTATCCCTCACATTTCTATTGCATACAGTGCATTTGAGTCTCTGGAACTGCTGAAGCATAATTTGGAAGCATGAGATCACGCGTATTCCTGGCTCCTAAACAGTAGTCTCAGAGGTATTATTAATAACAAGATACACTGCAATAGCATGCAAAACAAAACAAACAAGATTTTTTTAATGTCTAAGCAAAAGAACAAAGTGTTGGTTCATCTGGTCCCATCTGAATTCTCTCTTCTTTTCTATAGCCAGTTAATAAAATTGGCCGCTCTTCTCCTTTTTCCCAGAGGCAAGTAAGCATGCAATGCAGAGACACAAAGTGTAGATAGATCGGTTCACACCCATGTTCTTGGGGTGGGGAGAAAGGATAGACAGTAAGTTGCTTCAGTCCATACTAACTTGCCATTAAGGCACAATTAAACAAGCTTGCCAGCACCTTTAAACAGTAGTATTCCATACTTTGAACGTGAGATAGCCTTGCTTTTTTTGGATGCCATCCTAGGCTATCTTTCATCCTTTTCAGTTAAATCTTTTTGATGTGTAAAAGGACACACATATTCGCTTATGAGACTGAATTAGCCCCCCTTTCTTAAAGCAAAGACAGAATGGTAAGAACAACCTATGAGATAAACCCTGGAGTACTCACCACTCAAAGAAAAAAATAAACCAAAACCAGGACAGCTTTCCATCCACAATTTCAAGCCAAATAGTGTTCAACCACAATTTAATGTAGTTGATGCAGGGGACACTGCAATGGTTTAGCCTGTGCAGGAGATAAGACTGGACAGGTCATAACTGTATTTTATTTGACACCTGTTTGGGAGGGCCAAACATTAAGGTATGTCTGACTTCTGCAAATGAGATCATGAAGCCAAGAAGCCCAACAGATCTCTGCATTGTCTATTTTAGCTTCTTATTGCTGCAGAGCCAATAGAAGCGGCATGCAGAGTTTTATTTTAAAGTCTTCATGACAACAGGTTTTTAAGGCTCTATATTTGTTATAGCTGATGTGGTTCTATATGAAGTCCACAGGTTACAAAAAAAATCCTTTCTCTTGTAATGCCACAATATCAAGTAGGATCTAGCAGCATTTTCAATACATAAGATGCAAGAAACTAAACAGCTTACAGAAAAAAAAAAATTACTCGCTCACATATGCAAAATTCCTTTGAAGCTTAATTATAATTCTTGTATCTTAAAGCAGCAATACCAGAAATTCAGCTATCTGTTCAACCGCAAACCAGACATTGCGCAAGCAGCTGCTTCCCAAACCACGGAACACTGACATACATGGGGAAATTCTCCTGTCCTGCTGTGAACAATTCTGTGTCACTCTTTAGTAGCAACACACAATTTAACCTGGCTTTAAAGGGTATTATGTGCAAGCCGCTAGGGCAAAAACTTCAAATTACCCTCATCTGGTCCTCAGAAGGAGTTCAGGCTTTGAAGCCGGCTTGTTGCACTTCAGGGCCTGGAAATGAATCTCCATTAGTCACAGATGCTGTGATGGCAACTGCCACCGAAAAGCTCAAACATCTTTTGTGTACCACCATGCACTTTAAGCTTAATTTCATCATCCGATACACACATCTAAGTCCTACTGTTGCTGAATCAGAATCTTTCAGACAAGTATTTGAGGTTTAAAAGTGCACCACGTACAAGCCTGCCCTCCCAGTCCTTAGACTTTTCCTCTCTGTTTTGCCCAAATATCATTTCTGCAGGTTCATTGTGTTTTACAATTGGTTCTTGGGTAACTCCTGAACTGAGAGACATTTTCACTTCTCATACAGCTACACAGCTGCTCCTTTTTAAATGGGAATCACACACGAGCATTTCAGTGTGGGCTCTGGCAACGTGTCTCGCCCTCAGCTGTAGGGTTTGAAAATTTGCTATTTAAGTAAAACAGTTATCTTGCTGAAAACTAACCTAGACATCTGAAAATCTTTTAAAAATTAGAAAAGATTCCATCCAACAAAATAACAGAAGTTTTCCTAAGGAATAAGGAAGAAACACATAGTCCACTGGAAACATTTTACAAATACTGATACCTACCGAAAGAAAAGCAAACCTTACAGAGATGCTTTTTCTGTCTTATGAAGTATTAGGTGAGTAGATATCACAGATTCCTGAACAACTGAAGGAAAAAATGATACTTTGTCATCAAGCCACCATTTGAGCTATCTTCAGAGAAGCTTCCCAAACATGACTCCAAAAGCTTCTCATGCTGAAAAAACAGCTGGAGAGAATTAGTACAGCTACGATTTCTCACACACCAGAAGCTCTGAAGAGGAGCTATTTTAACCTAAAAAACCATGCCAGCACTGAAGAGGAAAATGTGGAGCAGTACTTCCCAGCTAGAGAAGCGATGACCAACACTACTGTAGCATCAGCTGAGTGGACCAGCAATGGAAGTTGCACAAATTCTCTCCAAGGAGATACCAGCAATTGTCCTTCCTTCAGTAAGCATCCTGCTTTTGTTAACCAGATTGAATGAGGGTATCTGAAAATACTTTGATTTTTCTTGGGGCCCTATTAGAAAGTCAGAGAATACCTCTCTGAAACCTTCAGAGACTACAGTATTACACCATGACAAAGGGGAAAACCCACCCTTCTGCTGAAAGAAAAAGTAAAAAACTACTGAAATACTGACTTCTCAGGAACTTCATCACCAATTCTCTGCCAATTCTGTCTACTGTGCTTTAACAGCAGTAGTTTCTCATGTTAAGGAATATACAGGTTCCTTTTTTTTTTTAAGTAATTACTGCTAGAGCTAGTAATCGCAAAACTTCTGCATTCTCACAGTGCTGAAATGAGACCATCATTTTTCTTTAAATACCATGTCACTATAAAAAGTAATGAGAATGTGGCAATTTTCTATTATCATTTTTTTTCAACGTACCATTCAAAAAAAAATCCACATTTTGTTCAATATTTTTAGGTAAGGCAGGTGACATAAGAATTTGTAATGACCACTCAGGAAAAATCTGGGCATGGGTGTCCTGAGAAGCAAGGAATCGGGGTGAGGAAAGCACTGGCTAGTGAGTGGATTGATGATTTTTCTGGGGGGCCACAATAAATCAGAAGGGCAACCAGACTTTGTACTGTCTCTTAGCCATCAGTAGCAGATTGACTCATGCAAACAAGAACTCCACAGGTGCTGAGTGAGGCTGTCAGCAAGCAACACGAGGACAGCTTGTGACAAACATGCACAGGCTCTCTGACAGGTCCCTGGGATGCCATGGACCAGGAAGGAGATGGTTCTTCAACTTCCCACTACAGACATGAGCCTGGAATGTGCAGCATTGCAATCTGGGTTTTCACTGCAGTGCCAGGAAGGGACAGCTGTATAACAGAGAGGACACTCCTCTAACATCACATTTTAGCTTCATTTTGTTCATCTGTTCTTCCTTCATGTCCCTCCACAGGGCTTGAGCAGGCCACCATGTCGGGATGCTGTGCAATACTCTTCCAAATCATCAGGGATGCATCTGTTGCATTCAGCTAGAACCTCCTACCGTCAGGCCTGCAGTATGAAGGAGAACTTTTTGTTAAAGAACATAGGAATATTGCTTAGAAAACTACAAGATTAAATCACAAGAAGCACAACCATAGCGTTTTTCTGCTGATTTGAATTACGAATAGAAAGTACGAGCAGTTAGGAGGAAACAAGATATGTTCTACACGAGAGCCAAGATTTTTTTTCCTGACATGTGCCAAACAAGGAGAAGAAACAGAAGAATCTGGCACCATTAAAAACAGTTTGTGGAGAAAGGAACTGAATATCTACAGCCAAGCTCCATGTGGTTTGTAAAGAGGAAACTTTTGTTTTATGGGACTCTCAGTCAGCCAAAATTCTCCCAGACGGCGTGCAAATGGATATTAGCCTAAAAACCTACATGCATCTTGTAGAAGGATCAGTAAATGGCGGGGAAAGAAAAGGAACACTACTGAAGTTTTAAATTAGAATTCAAAATCTGCCTCATGGTTGAAAAAGTTAGTTTACCAGACAGCTATAATGTCATATATGGTAAGTGTGTTGGAAAGAAATGGCAGCAAGTTAAAACAGAAAACTAGAAGTCAGGAAAATGAGTTCCAAACCGGGCTCCACTACCAAGTAGCTCTATAAAACTTGGATAAAAAAGACCGTCAACTTAAATGTGAGATTTTCCTTAACTTCATATAGTGTATTAACATTGCACTTATGCTGTTTCTTTTAGCTCCTATATTTCCCCCGCTCCTTGGCATCACTATGCACTAGGTTAAATGAGTGACTAGATGGAGTACTGAGAATGGTTATATTACTATACCAAAACAAGCTCTGCCCAGCTTCTTCATCAAAATACTTGACTGAAAAATTCCCAAACAGTTTTATATGGGACGGTAATTCTCATAACTAAGCAAAACATTAAAGTGGCTGACATGATCCAACAGCTTAGTTGAATATTGCAATTAAATGTGGCATTTGTCTTAAAACCATAAATGGAACTTGTACTTCAGCACACAGGAGAAATGGAATGGGCAGGCAACAGTCCCTCAGCAAAAGCTGCGGGGTTATACCATGGAATGATTTTATTCATCTTCTCTGGCAACTGAGCACCCTGTGAAGCATTTGGCTATGTTATCTGTAAATCAAGAGGAGCCCACATTGAGCTCCGATTTACAGCAGAGGAACTGAGGCAGAGTCTGCAGGCAAGACCACAAGCTTGGGGAGCATCCAGTGCCTGCATCCCTTCTCGTGGGCCCAGGTAGCTTTGCAGGTCAGATTAATCTTCCTGCAGTCACCTGACAATGTAGATCTCTAGTTATATCACCAACAATTAAAACACACCAAGTGTCAAATTTCACCATCATGCTTAAAGGAGAAGTAGTTAATATCTCCTCTAAGAGGATAACAGGATTAAGATTGGCCCCTTCGTGTCTGCCTTCACACCAGCCTATATATTTAATGTTTCAGCTAAGGTTTGCCAACTAGCTTGCTTTCCTCCTCTAAATATAGTAGCAAGCATGAAGCTCATTTTTGAAGCAGTCTGCATTTCCTCGTGTTCTCCTCATTCATACCTTTAGAGCTATCAACTTAAGAGGAGGAGCAGAAGGGTTAATCGCTCAGTACTTTCCGTAAGCTCTGTGCATTTGTGCACAGTGCTCTAGATGGATGCTCCATGCTTCATGTTGCACTGAAATAATAAAAAGCGCAGAAAGCAATTCCAGTTTATTCTTGCCCTTTAATTTTATCTCATCCAAAGAACAATGACAAGAAGAAAGCAAAACCAAGCACTTTAAGAATAAAAAATAATTACAGGCATTTTTCACAAAAACACTGGAAGGAAAAAACCACTGTAAAAGCATAGACCATTGTTATTCCAGTGAGAAACCTGAAGCTAGCAGTTCTTATTGCCACTAAAAATATCTCCGCCCCACACACACATACGTTTACCAAGATGGCATCTACTGATGGGTTTTGGATGCTAATCAAGACCAGACCAGGTACAAACTAAAGCTGAACAACCCCCAACAAAGTAGGTCAAGAGAACTGGGAGGGAAGGGAAACTGTTGCTAGGTGGCAGTGTACCTTAAGCAAAGAATACTGTAAATCATAGATTACTGGAAAAGTTTGCTATCTGCTAAAAGAGGTGTCATCTTCAGAGCCTTGGTAGGAAGCAGATCCCAACATGTACATGATACCCAGACTACATATCAGAAGGATGAGAAGCAGCACTGGAAAAAAAAAAACAAACCTGCCTTGAGGCATGGTATCGTTCAAGACCCACAACTTAATGGCTCTCCAGGTCTGTTAGTGCTGTAAGAGAACCCAAAAGCCAGTGAACTGAGTCCTGTACATCTTGAGAAGGTTACAGTTTCACTTACTTCATTTTATTTGATCCTCTTGAAGCTCTTACCAGAAGAAGCATGCAGCTTCCACCATAAGCATAAGCTCCCACCAGATCTTGTCACAGCAGTGAACAGTTGACAGAAAATCCAAGTGTGGTGGTGAGAAAGAAAGGTTTTCGAAGGGTACTTAAGAAACAGAATTGTTACTTTTCTGCCTTAGACAGTTTCAGTCTTCAGTCCTAATCTTTACAGAGTGGAGCAAAGGTGGACAATAACATTAAACAAACAGAGGTCATGAAAACACATGCATTCTCTACAACTCCAACCAAAAGGATGGAGAAAAGGCCCCTGTAGAAAGTCAAGGTAAGAAGGGAGAGGCTAGATTTTTCTAGTATCCTTCTATCTGTCCTTCCTGATGTTCCCTCCAACAGAAAACTACCTTAACATATTGCCTAAATTAGCAGAAGTGGTAAAAAAGACAGGCTGATGACATCTTGTGAACTACAATTCGCTTGGTAAGAGAGCTGTTAGCAAGCTCACAGCTTGTCACAGAGAAGGATAAGATGTTCTTGAAAGCAAAGATGAAATCTATATTTTTTTCAGCAATATCTATCTGGGTTCAAGAGAGCAATTTTTGGGAAAAGTATCTTAGATTAATGCGATTGTATAGATTGGAGGTATTTTAGAGGACTGAATAAAAGAGAAAAATGAAAGACACTTTGCTCTAGCAAGGCTTTAAACCTGTAACTCAGGCCGTAGCAAAATCCCTTCTGAGAAATGTATCAAGTAGTCCTTATGTTGACTTTAATCTACTATTATACCATGTTCTGACACATTAGAAACTGGTCAGAAATAATACATTAGAATGTATGTGCCACATCTAGCCCAGCATGGGAATTCCTATACTGCTGTACAGTAAAATAGACACAGGTCACACATGCCACATATCACATAATTCCCCCAAGCAATCTTGACTGTGAAGCCCATTTGTAATAATTAAAATACCAATCTTACCAACCTACAGAGTTGCAGCGTGAATAATTTTTACAAACCATTTCATCAGCGTAGCTCACACAGGCCACATGTTAACTTTCCAAGCAGACATAAACTTCTCATGAGTACTTCCAGGTTGGGTTTCTATCTTCTTCATCTGACAAACTTCGGGATGCAAACCTCAGGACTGCAGGATCCAATTTCAACGGATAAATACAGATGCAACAATCTGTGTTCCACTTCTCCCCACTGCCCCCTTTCCCAAGCCGGTGGTTTTAATTTGTGGTCAGCCTGAGCCTCTTCCTCTTCCTGGTAGTTTACAGCATCTGTCCTGCAAGGAGGGAGGCAGAGAGCATCCCAGCCTGGTCCCCAAATTGCTGGTTACAATTTATGATCACTTTCAGGCATGGGCATGCAATAAACACTAGCAGGCAAAAATAAACATCAATTTGAGCAAGGAAAGGTAGCACAGTACCACACTGACAGAAGCCACCAGGAGCCAACCTCTGCTGGTCTGGAGGGCCCTTCCCTGACCCTGGCAGCATTACTGCTGGGAGACAAGCAGGAGTTGGCTTCACCTGCCCTCTCACCTGGGCACGGCTTGTGGAAAAACAGTTTGAAATCAGAAATAAAAACCATAAAGCTGGGGCAGACTTAGTCACTTTATTAAAACGAAAGAGAATAATATGTATAATTTCCAGTTTAGGAAGTCATCAGGTTTTGCCATAGCAGAAATACTTTCATGTGGAGGCACAAAGGAGAAATTTTCTCTCTGGAGAAAATACATTCTCCAGCAAACAGCCCAGACAGGCTTTTCTTCATTAACCAGTAAGAGGCAGATCTTTCTGTAGCATGCAGAAGGCAACAAGCCTCACTTGACACTGAAGTTTAACTCAAAATAAAATTTTCTGTGATTAAAGAAACTTTTGTTCTACTTCTGTTTCTTCACCATCTGTGATACGAAACCTGGCAAAGACTCCAATTAGCTTCCTTTGTGTTATTACTGCCACCAGCACTCAAATGATAAACATTTATACAAAAGGAAATTCCTCTTCCTTTCTTCGCTGTCTCCGAAGAGCAATGTGCATACTTTAATAAGAAAACCTTTACTGAACTCACTCTGAAAGCTTGTAACACTAGGTTACACCAACTGCACTACAGAAAAAGGCAAAGGCAGATTAAGTCAATATAACACCTCTTCTGACAAAATCTTTTCTCCAGTAATAAGCACTCAGCCTGAGAGGAAATGAAGTAGAAGCACCTCACACCAAGAAAGGCAAAACCCTGCAACATCTGCTTAAGGAACATCTGGGATGGATTTGGAGAGTTTTCTTCTCTAGGACATACAAACCCTCGTTACGCTTCCAGACACGTAACTCTCAGAGTCACACTGGTGGTTTGTGCCTCGCCTCAGTTGAGCAGGACAGAGGCATCATCTGGCAAAACAAACCTGCCAAACTCGGAAGAACAAATTAGCACTCAGTGGTGTATTATTTACTTACTTAAACTCTTCATTTATATATACACACATTTGACTACTGTTGCTACCCTAGATGGAATCCATGCATAGTTGTGGTTAAGATGTTAAATTTGATTATTCTGGTAAAGTTTATAATGGTATCTTAAACACAACAAACAGTCCCTTTATACAGAGTTTGCACACTGGTACAAGTATACCAACATTAGGGCAACACATAAATTTCTATAAAAACATGTGCATAGGTGAAGCAGCAACATTTTTGTCTAGCATAGGCAAGCTCTACAAAACCCAAATTATTTGTGTTTCTGTCCAAATGGGTATGAGCCATGATCAGGACTACAACCTTGACTTTGGCATGTATTCACAGAGTAATCTGCCAACAGTCCATAGGTCAACACATTCCCAAATGGTTCCTGAGTGGGAGGGGTAGCCCCACCTGCTCCTGGGTTTGTTAGGTTCAAACAGAAGAAAGTGGAAGAAGAAAACTCACATGTGGAGGACACACATGGATGGATAAACAGGCAAGTGGAGATCACAAACTTGCACCAAATCTGAGGAGCATGAACTAAGCTTCATCCCCATTTTTTAATCCACTGCACCCTTAGCATGGTTTTTCTTCTGCAGATCAGAAATGGCTGCTGAAGGCAGCCAGGATACTGCTTGGCATCTCTCAAGACCATGCACAATTTCTTTTATGCTAAAAAAGTAAGGAATAGTTGCACATTTCACTGGCGCAGGATAGCACATCTACACCAGCACCTTATGCTTAGGACTGTACTACACCGAGGTTGATGGCTTTTTCCACTTTTTGTCTCCAGTTGCTTGCACTCCGGTGCTTTGTACATTTGCTTGAGAAACAACACAGGATTTAAAGACATAGTTTATTAATTGAACAGCAGTTTGCTTTTTAGGGCAAGCAAGTATGCCTTCTTGTTGAGGCCTCCTGTATAATATTATTCTGTTTTGGCACAAATGTTCAAACAATTTTGCTACAGACTCTAAAGAGCTGACTTTAAAAACTCTACAGCCACGAGGGTTATGAAAATAACTCAAAATGGGTTCTTCAATCCTTTTTGCCTATCACTCACATCTGGTTAAAAACTTAATAGCAAGAGTTTTGCCTGTTTCCATTTTTAACAAAACTTCAGCCTATTACAATTCTACTAGAATTTCTACAAGTAACAGGCACAATCTTAAAATATGGCTGAGCCAGTAGAAGACCTTCTAGCCTTAAATTACACACAATGCCATTTGGCCTATGTCCTTACTGCTCCCCTTTTGTTTTCTGTGCTGACCTCCTTTCGGAAGCTAAACTTTCAGGAAACTAAAACTATTTTTAAAAGTATATAGTCTTTTGCTAGTTTAACTCCCAGAAGCAGCTCACAGGGGGCCAGATAAGCAACAGGGAGCATGAAGAGGAGTGACCAGTCTGACAGCAGCAATCCACTTGGTAAACTGAGCTGAAACATACAAGCTGCATCCTAAGCTACTCTGTCAAGCAGTTTGTCTTATGAGATGACCTCAGCTGAACATTGGAATGGATGTCTTCCACTTCACGGATAGATTGGACTCTCTAACTCGAATCACATTAACAACGATTCCAAGACAAGTATCATGGAAATAAACCATGTCTGTCTACAGTCAGTGACCAGATGTCTTCTGGGATCAAATAAAGAATTTTCCCTGTTTTTCTCTGTTGATTCATTCACTCTATACATGGTCCCAAAGTTAGGGTTATTTGCCTAAAAACTGCCAGACTGACTTTCTGACCCTTTTTTAGAGGCTAGTACTGGAATTTCTTTTTTCGCCTTTGTCTACACCTTCCAAAACTAACTTTTAATGATTAGGAAAAGTAACTGTTTACTATTCAGAATTAAATCTAATATTTGCTATGTGTTTTATTATATGATTGGAAAAAAAAAATAACCAAACAATACAGTGAATATGGGTCCCTCCCCTTCTTCACTCCTCCTTCACCAAGTCTTTTACACACATTTATTCATCAGCTGTCAAACAGACACTGAGGAGCCTCAAGCATTGGCAACAAAAGTGAAAAATACTCAAGAAAAGGTTCGCATATAAACAAACAGGTGTTGTCCAAAAATATAAAGAATGGTTCCAGACAGTACTTCTTTCCCTCAAAAAAATGCAACTTCATGTGTCCCAAAGTATGTGTGTGCCTTCTGTGAAGCTTTAAATCGTACAACTGAAAGGAACTAAAGGCAACACTGAGGGACACTAATGAAAGTCACCGAAATGTCCACAACACAAGTTCTAGTGGCTTTGCTAATGCCACTGTCAGTTACTCATCACAGAGAAAAGTGACAGCGAAGAGCCTGTTGCCACTCAGCCAGAGTATCTGTCACCTTTGCCTCGGTAGATACGGTCAGTGCACCCTGGACTCCGCGGGAACGTTGTCAAGTCCCGCACCTTCATGCGTGCTACATAGGGTGCACAAGTAATGCTCAGGTTTATTAGCCAACCTAAGGGTCACTGCCAGGGTCTAGGCTATGTGCTTCGTGCACCCCTTGTTTTGGAGCACGGACTCCCACGCACCTACGAAAGGCGAGACCCGCTTCCCGGGCGCTCCGGCCGCGCCGAGTACCCACGTGCGAGCGGCAGCCCCAAACACCACCCAGGAGCGGAGCCGCCGTCCGCAGCCTCGCAGCCCCGCACCGCCCCGGCCCTCCCTCGCCTCCGGCCGTGGCGCCGCAGCGGAGCGTCGCGTCGCCCGAGCCCTGCCGAGCGGCGGCCGCCCGGGGCCCCGCGGCCCCCGCGCTCGCCCCATCCGCAGCGGGGGGCCGCCGGCCGCCATCCCCCGGGGCCCCACCGCCCCCATCCCGGCGGGGCGGTGGCGGCGGCGGCGGGCGCTGATAGGGCTTCCCGGCGCGGAGGGGCGGGCGGAGGGACGCGCGGCCCAATGCACGGCTCTGCGGCGCGACTCCCGCCTCGCAGCCCCGCTCCCCCGCCGCGGCCGTGCAGGAATGCGGCGGCGGCCCCTCGCCCCGCCGCCCTGGTACCTTTTCCTCCTGCAGAGCACGCATACGGCACAGAGCAGCAGCGCGGCGGCGGCCGCCCCGCCGTAGGTGCGGAGCTGCAGCGCGTCGGGGCCCATGCCGGCAGAGCTCGCCTCGGTGGCCGCTGGTGCCTCGCCGCCACCCGGGAGGAAAGTTTCGCCCGTCCCCCGACTCCCTGCCGGAGAGGCGCCCGGCCCGCCGGCCCTCCCCGCCCACCCCGAGCCCAGGGGGCTGGGTTTGGCTGCTCGGAGCCCGACTTGGCGAGCGGGCCCGGTGCGACCCGGCCGGCTCCTCCCCGAGGAGCGACAGACGCGGGGAGGGTCGCGCCCGCCCGCCCCCGCGGCTTCCCGGCGGCGGAGGGGAAGCCCCGGCCTTCGGTGTGCGGGGCACGGCTGGGTTCCGGTGGAGAGGTCCCAGGACGGACACCGAGGCAGAGGGTTCAGGGGCATCCCACTGCGCCGGTAAACGGCCCGCGCCGCCGATCTTCTCCAGCCCTCCCCGCACCCCGGGAGGGGCTCGGTGCCCCCATAGACTCGGCTGCCCGAGCAGCGATGGCGTGTCCCCAGTGCAAGAGGTGCCAAGCTTGAGCAGGTAGCAGCTCTGGCAGCCCTTTCATCTCCGCTTGGTTTTGGTACACCCGATTGTGTCCCCTGCTTAAAAAGCAAGAGAACACCCTTCAGCTTCATAAAACTTCACCTGCAGTAGGATAAACTAGACGTGAACAGTGGAGGTTGGCTCTTGATGCTGTGCTGCCTGAGAAAAAGCCAGGTCCAGTCCCCGAGGTAGCACTTCCACTCCTCCCAGTCCCACCGTGCCAGCCCTTCTGGTGTGTTACGGAGAGAACCAGGTGAGAAACCAAAAACAGAGGCAAGAGAGAGATCCTCAGCTTGAGGAAGCAGGATGGGGCAGAGTGGGGCCGAGGTCCAGGGAGTTTGGTACTTTGTGGCTGGGCAGGGGGCTAACAAAATAGCGGGCCAACAGGAGTACCTCACAACTCTGCTGCCACTTGGTACAAGGTGCACTGAGAAACATTGCTGTGATGTCAGATGCGATTTAATGGAAGTTCACATTGAGTAAGGTGCTGTAGGTTCTGGAATCATGATTTGGTTGAATGCTGCCAGACAGAATTTCACATACCTTACTCATTCTCAGCTGCATGTGGTATTATGAAATAGTTTTTCACTGTATTTGGTGGTTTATACATTTGTTTTATCTTGGAAACAAGTCACACAGAATAATAGAATGTTAGGGATTGGAAGGGACTTCAAAAGATCATCTAGTCCAATTCCCCCTGCCGGAACAGGAACACTTAGATGAGGCTACACAGGCATGTGTACAGGCAGGTTTTGAATGTCTCCAGAGAAGGAGACTCCACAATCCCCCTGGGCAGCCTGTTCCAGTGTTCTGTTACCCTCACTGTGAAGAAATTTCTTCTCAAATTTAAGTGGAACCTTTTGTGTTCCAGTTTGAACCCATTACCCCTTGTCTTATTGGTTGTCACCGAGAAGAGCCTGGCTCCATCCTAGTGACACTCACCCTTTATATATTTATAAACATTAATGAGGTCACCCCTCAGTCTCCTCTTCTCCAAGCTAAAGAGACCCAGCTCCTCAGCCTTTCCTCACACAGAAGATGCTCCACTCCGTTAATCATCTTTGTTGCCCTGCGCTGGACTCTCTTCAGCAGTTCCCTGTCCTTCTGGAACTGAGGGGTCCAGAACTGGACACAACATACATGTCATACAACACTCAGTTTTCCGAATTGCCCTGTTGTAAGTTTCCTCTGAATTGTAGATACCCAAATGTATCTTAGCAGATCAAAAGGCCAGTTAGCTAAAAAGCCGTCCTGACTTCAGCAGATCTCATCATTTTTAGAGGCCTGACTCACATCTGAGTGTTTGCAATTGGCAGCACTGTGTGTCTTCTTCCTCAGACATTCCTGTTAATTTCAGTGAAATACTCAAAAATGCCATTGTATTAATCAGATAGCATCTAATTCATGTGTCTCACACCAAAGTGTCTCAGAATCTGCTCGCTACTGCTTAAAACCATCAGCTGTGCCCCCAGAGAGAAAAAAATCAGACACCCTTGTGCAATACAGCACACTGAGGGAAACCATAAGAGAAACCAATGTTTCACCCGTAGTTCTATAGAGCTTTTTGCAGGGAACTGTATTTGAAATCCCCAGCTTGGGAATCCCAAGGGGTTTCTTAGCTACCAATCCTGTTAATTCCTGGAAAAATAGTAATTTAGAACTGTAAGGCATTACACAGTGTAAAATATTACTCATTTTACAAGTGACCTCTGCTGTGAAAATGGAGTGTTTCACTTCAGTATAATGAGAAGTGTTCACATACAATTAAATAGCTGTGGCAAATGGAGTAATCCCTTATCCCAATTGGAACTATCAAAACGTTGAGAAGATCACTGTAGTTCTGGCAGAGGGCATGAGGCATGAAGAGGGTTACAACAATACTTTTTTTTTTTTAAATTTGCACTGTTTGTACTGTGAAGTTACTGTTTTGGATCAATTGCAGATAAAAAATCACACCACCACACACCAAAAACCACCAGAACGTGAGGAAGACTGTGTTATTTTAATATACAGTGAACACCTGAAAGGTCCTAAGTACTCTCAGAGCACCCTGAGAGTGCTCTGTACTCTTCTGTGTCAATCCTTTAAAAAGCCCAAGAGGATGGATTGATTTCTCCTGAGCTAGTAAAGGAACCTCAAAGAGTTAACAGCCCAAAGCTTTTGAAGTTTGGTGTCATATATAGTATGAACTACCTTGATGCAGATGCAGCTGGGTGGTATTTGCGCATAACGTACAAAATACAAGTTATAATACAAGGTGTTTCAAAAAGATGGACCAGATTTGCTTTGAAATTGGGTCCATCTTTTTAAAACGCCCCAGAGATGTGTCTGTACATACTGGCATCTCAGCTAACTAGGGAAAGAAGGTCAGGGTGAATAGTCCCTTTTAACATAACTGTAGCAGAAAAGAGTAAATTTATTTCATTTTCTGGAGGTGCAAGCCTCATCTTATAGTGATATGGTCTCATGTTGAAAAATGACTCCTAAGAATTGGAGGGGTTTTCACATTTAAGCTGATCTTCATGAAGCTCTCACTGCAGCACAGATGTAAGTGAGGAAGAAGAATGCAAATGCTGTTATATTTGGAAAAAGGGTAATGCTACTCTCTATCTGGATACAACTGCGTCCAGTTGTTATTTGTGCTGGTGGGGTGTAATTGCTGTTTTCCCCTGACAGTGTTATTGGCTCCTTGGTGAATTTTTCAAGCACAGTCCCTGTGCTTAGAAAGCTGATAGAAACAACTGCAGGCTGGAGAGAGGTGAAGGCATTTGCAGGTATATACTGGAGTGGGGGGAGGGATAGAGAATTCATAAGCTAAGCTTTGGGGGTTTTTCAGTTGGAAGACACCAGTGATTTTAGAGAGGTTCTTAATAGCATGGTAGTACGCCTAGATAGATAGATAGATGGATGCTCGGTTACATTTCTCCTGTTTAAATTGTGAACATTCTGTACATATGCTACAGTTCAAAATGCATACTGTGTGTATGTTTCATACTGCCAATGTTGTAAGATGATATAGATCATATTTTTTTGTCTTATGAAAATGCAGAAGACTCAAAATAAACTTCGAACAGTATATACTGCAATCTGTACTGTATGTTACACATCAGAGTGTGATTTTGCTATATGCAGCACATGGACAAATGCCTGTTCTACGGGGTAGCTTTAGTGTGCACAAGAATTTAAACTCCTAGGTTTAGACAAGTGCATATTCTCTATCACCGAAACACCAGTGAGATTTGTGTTATAAGCAGTGGCAGGAACAAGGCTTATTTTTCTGCTTGCCCAGCACTACTCATTCTAAGGCTATTTTCAACAGCTTATAGCTTTGCTCTGCTGTAACCATTGCAGTTGCAATACTGCAAGTCCATTCTTGCCTTCAATTTAAATGCGCTTGAAATATTCCAACCAAAACAGTCTATGTGTTTTTGTGAACAATGCTAAGGAAAAATACCCATGCTAACATTTTTAGTGGTTTTGAGAAATGGCAGTGGCATCAGACTTTGAAACAGGGTCAACAAATTAACCTCTATGTCAAAGGTAATCTGTCCAAATTTATTTAGGTTATCAGCTCCACAAGAAGAAGGGTTTTGTACACTCTAGTGACCCACTGGACCTTTGGAGCTTAATTCCCTGAAGATGCTACTGGAACTGGGTCTGCTTCCAGCTCTTAGTTCAGCAGCTGTTTGCTCTGAAAGTGAAGCTCTGAGCTAATAGAGATCAGGCTGAATTCAGGGCAACGAAACTAAAAGCCTTTTTGTTCACTGTTCTCTGTCTCCCTTCCTGCTGGAATACAAGTGAAGGAAAGTGCAGTGATTTAAGTGTAGGATGAAAAGGCTACAGACCTCTCAAATATCACTCACTAGATTTAAGATCAAGACATTTTATTCTCGCTTTGTGTTTTCTCTTTTGTGAACAGATAAGTTTTTCTTTTAATGCTTTTGTAATGCAGCCCTGCAACCTCTCTCCCATGACCTCCTGTGTCAATACGGCCGATCGGCCTGAGCTCTGAACAAGACCCCACGCTGAGAGGAGCAAGAAGTGCCACTCTTCTGCCCCTGCACTTCAAATGTAGTAGCCCCACTTCCCACTATCATGTTGACTGACATACCAAACACATACCTGTTACATGCACCAACACATGGACTTGTGTTGTGTCAGGGAAAAAAAAGAAGCTGAAAAGTCTACAGGGGCAGGGGTGGTGAGGTTGGCTGGTAGAGATGGAGAGCTGAATAGGCAAAGAGATTATGAATGGGAGTCAGAGAGGGAAATAGAAAAGAGGATTAGGAACAGATGTGTGGAAACTGGGGATGAAGGAGCAAGATTCAATCTGGGAACCAAAGGAAAGGAGAGAAGAAGAGGAGAGTGAGAATATGAAAGATTTTGAGGAGGAGTGTGAGAGAACTGGCGCTGTCTCAGTGAAAAGATTAAGGTGTGGAATTGTGGTATGACTCAAAGGGGAAACCCAGGAAGAGAGGTGGAACTGGAAATGAGTAGGAATGTCAGTATGGGAGAGGAGAAGCCAAGAGGACTAAGGTTAAAACTGCTGAGATAGTTCCTGCAGTTTGCAGTCTGGGTCTTAGAAGGAAACAAGAAAGGGACTTGCATCAAAAATTGTCACTGGGGAAGCATAAAAGGGATGGGCAAGAAAATCAAAAGAAGAAGGAACCAATAGAAGAAGCTACATCTTCCTGGATGCAGTTTCATGTTGTTTAAGATGGTACAACTGCAACGAGCCTCAAAAGACATGGTCACGTTTCTGCTTACAGCCATTTGTGCCACAAGTCATGCAATATTGTAATTTCCCTTTTGTTTTGTCTAGCAATCATGTTGTCCCAGTGAGAACTGTTTACTTCCTAATCTGGCAGAAATCTCACTCACCAAAGGAGAAGAAGGAATAGCATTCCACCAGGTAAGCCATTGATTCAACTCATGCCAAAGCCATGTAGCTTGTGCAAGGAGAGGGAGTGATTCTCTGAGATGTGGACTATGGGGAAATGTGGCATCCTATTCTGGGAGTGAAATGAAAGGGACCTGTGCTACAGCATGGAAGATTTTAGCCCTGATGATGCTCAGACAGATGATAGTATGATGTCACATGGGAGAATTTTCATGTTCTCACTCTTTTTCATGACAAGATTTTACTACATATGCATATCTGTAATAAAGTAATTTAGGAACGAGCTTTACAAATAAATCTAGATTATGCAGACAAAGAAGCTGTAGGGCTCCTCCTACTTTCTTATGAAACTTGGTGAAGCAAGGATCGGACTGCAAGAGAAACAGCTGTGTAGGCTAAATTAACTAAAGACTCTCCTTGAGAATTATATTCAGTCCCTTTCTGTGGTAGGTTGTATGTCATGGTACAGTTTGTAGGCTAATTATCTGATAGTCCTTCATTTTCTTCAGGCTCAACTTGAGAGCTTGGGTCTGATTTGACAATATAGTAAGTTAATCAGCTGTATGGTCTGAATAACATCACAAAATTTTGAAAAATGCCATATTCCCTGCACAGGATTATGTGGACAGAATTTGGAAAAGTTATAATGAAAAATAAGTGGAACTACAGCATACTTAACTTCATTAAAGGCCTACAATTCTGGGATTTCCTAACTTTCTTATAGCTGACTTTGTAACCTTCAAAATGTGCTTTTTACGTTTCATTGCTATAATTCAATGTTATTTGCCTTGGGAATAGTGCAGTCTTTGCTAGCAACAAATATTTGGGGCAACTAAATAGTGTTTGTACTACTATAAAAACAAATATCATGTATTAACTCATTAGCTGGCAGGTGTATGTATATAAACAACATCTGGACAGTTTTCATTTCCCTAGAGTAGCGAACATAGCTATAGCACAGATTGGAAGAGAAATGAGGAAGAAAAAGAGAGGAGAGGAGAGGAGAGGAGAGGAGAGGAGAGGAGAGGAGAGGAGAGGAGAGGAGAGGAGAGGAGAGGAGGAGGGAGAGGAGAGGAGAGGGAGAGGAGAGGGAGAGGGAGAGGGAGAGGGGAGAGGGAGAGGGAGAGGGAGAGGGAGAGGGAGAGGGAGAGGGAGAGGGAGAGGGAGAGGAGAGGGAGGAGGGAGAGGGAGAGGGGAGAGGGAGAGGGAGAGGGAGAGGGAGAGGGAGAGGAGTGAGAGGGAGAGGGAGAGGGAGAGGGAGAGGGAGAGGGAGAGGGAGAGGAGAGAGGAGAGGAGAGGAGAGGATGGGAACATTAAAAAATCAACTCTCACAGCCTCTCCACTGTAAGGATGAATCCACAGGAAAGAGAGTGAAATATCCTGATTTGCAAACAGAAAGAGTGCAAGAGAAAGTCTTAAGAGTACACAGTTACTGAAGTGAAAAGAATGAATGGCTGAAGATTGGAGATGAAAAATCCTAAAACTATTAGCAAGTGTATTATTGATGAACTGTGATACAAGAATATTACATGAGCCAAATGGTTAGACAGTAGAAGCAGTGGAAATGGAGACAGTAAAATCCAATCAGGTTTACCATCGAGGATTTTAATAATACCTGCTTCAGTGCAACTGGGAATCAATCCATAGCCATTTCTGAAACACCACATAGGAAAATATGATGACAAGCAAAATAAAATCTTCCTAAAATGATCAGCCACTTATGTCAGGATTGCTAACCATTGAAAAACAGGACAAATATATACAACAGATGCATTAAAAAATATATATATATATATATATATATATATATATGAGACTAGACCTCCCAAATGAAAATAAAATCTGTAATAAACTGAACAACTTGTGAGCTGTCTTGGCAAGAACAGACAAGATAGAGCGATGCTAAACAGATCAAAGTGCACAAAAAGTTTTTGAAGACCAGTTCTGTAAGTTACTGCATACATGGAAGTTAACTACTGTAAAACACAGGGTAATGATCAATTAAATCACATTTTATGTCAAAAAGTGGAGATGCACACAAGTTCCGAATTCATGCTTGTAAGTTTGCATTCACACAGAAAAGAAATGCAGTTAACAAATGAGGTTTCAAGGAGAAAAAGCTCATATAGACCTGAAATGTGACTTGAATTACATGACTGAGTTACAGGATTTCTAAATCCTGATGTCTTAGACTAGAGCTGACAGTGATTTCTGAAGTGTTAACTATGTTCCTGCACAATCAGCTTTTCTTTCTTATTAGCCACTTCTGGACTATAGTTTATCAATACATTGGTGCTATGGATGTCTTACACCATGCTTTTAGATGTGATAAATTTGTGGTTTGGGGGGTTTGTTAACTTGCTGCATTGCTTGTTCATCTGATATTAATTTGTATTAGTGGTCTTGCTGATCAATCACATCATGATTAAGTTATTACTTAAATTATTTGGGTTTATATTTTATTGTACTTAATAATTTGAATTAAGCCTAACTGTGGGGAAAAAAAAAAGCAAACATCCTAGCACAATCAATTTGAACAGTGTATGGAGAGTCCAAAAGTTGGCTTAGCAGCTAGTTGTTCAGAGTTAATGTGCAATCAATTAAGTCAAAGGTACTCGAGATTGCTCAGCACTTTTTATGACTGACTTTATAAAAAACAAATCAGATATACTTCAAGATGACTTATATGCTGCTTTTTATTTTTTTTTAATTAGTGTCTGGGTGTATTACCTTTACTGTTTATTCTGCTTAAGAATCTCTTGATTTGAAGTTAATACAGAAGTGTTTTGAATCTCATAGTGTAGGGTTTTGACAGCAGTGCACCAGAGATTAGAATCTGGAGCTATTCTCTTCTACCTGTCTACGACTGATGCTCTCACTCTTCAGGTGAAGACACTTGATTTGCCCATGAATTGGCTCCTGATCTATCGTTTTTCAGTTCTCCATATTAAAATAAACCAAATCTGCATTGATCTTTTGTCATTTAATGGGTGACACTCAGCTCATTCATGGGTGTGTGTATGCTCTTGCCCCAGAGATGTCAAGGCAAGGATGGGGCAGAGGCTCATGGTGCATCATTATGTCAGCCAGCTGATTTTAATCTTGTGCTGCAAATCTGTCAACGCTTGAAGTTGTCCTGTAAAGCTATTGGAGCTGCTAAATACGTGCCTCACTGCACAGGGCACACCTGTGTGAGGTGTTTTGATTAAAGGAATTGGACAGAGGTGGAGTAGACTCTGTTCTTTGGACTCTGTCCTAAATAGATATTTTTGCTCCATTAAATTGTATGTGGGTGGATAAAGACTAAGCTCAGGCAGGTCTGAAATCAAACCTTTGAAGTTACTTCATCTTAATTTTTACTTAAAGAGTTGAGAAAGCACAGATCCTTTAAAAGGGAAGTGGGAAATATGTATGCAGCCAGCATATGACCACAGTTACCTTCCAGGCTTATCACAGGCCAAGTTGAAACTGAGGCCACGTGCACTTTATGATGATTTTAGAAGGCAACGGAGCTCCTCTGTACACAGGTTGGCCTCTAGAGGCGGTCAGTGTATGAGAGGGGAGATGATACTTCCCTGGGTGTCATCTCCATAGGCAGAACTGATGCCACTAAGATGTGGTAATAGGAAGAGAAATATAAAAGTAGGTGCAACCCTATGAATTCAAGCACTGGGCTTTCAAAATATGAGACAGTATGTTGTAATTCATAAGCAGAAATATGGGTTGGCTCCAAGAGGTAAAACAACTAGGATTTGTTCCTTAGCATAGGCACATTTTTAAGCAAGATGGTAAAAGCAGCACAGCACTTTGGTCACCTACCTGCTGACTGCACAAGCTCTTTAAAAAAACAGCATGCAATGCAAGTGTATGGGTCATCACAGTAAGTAGCTGATCAAGGGAAGGCAGCAGTAGATGGAGGCATTTATACCCTCTTGGATATCTAGAGCCACTCAGAATCACCTTTCAGTGGTTCATTTGTGCATGGGTGCTCGTGCTATAACTGAAATGAAGTGGTGGAGTTTGTCTGGATTATAATGTTGAAGTGATGGAAGGAACACTGGAGAGTTATTCTGCTTTATGTCTCTAGCACAGCCAAAGGAATACTTGATTACTAGGGAAAAGGAATGTGAATAATGAAGGAAGGGAATGACTTGAATCCATTCAGCTTCTATCAGAGCTGTAAGCTGGATCTATTCGGAGCTCACTGGTTATTGTTATGCATCTTCTACTCTGGTAACACAGGCTTTCTAAAATAAGTTTAAAATGGCTGCACTTGGAAGGCCTTGTCTTTGATAAGTGCTTTGGTTTTAATAATATTCTCTGTAAACATGCTTCTGGCCTAATATTCTAGGCCTGGTTAAAAACTTCAAAAAGTGTAGTGTTGGTGCCCATGGGGGAAGGTATTTCAATTTGTGGATTTGTTTACATTTTAATTAAAATGATTGCTTCATAGTTTGAGTTATATTTTGCAAATACTGGAGGTTCTAAAATAGTATGTTGTCAGACGCAGATGTCAGTGGTTTAACCAGAGCAACAGACTCTCCTGGTTGTATCACACATGGGCACGCAAAAATAGGTGAACCTTCGGTGTTCACAAACATCAATCAAACAAATGGCTATTGCAAATGTAAACACATAAGAACACATCAAGAAACTCCTAAACCAGAAAGGAAGTATATAAAATAAGGAAAATAATTGTTTACCTTGAAAAACATTCATCTCATTTTGACTTTTTTCCTTCTAGGAGGTAAATTGGTGGTGGGATTAGACATTTCTTTGATGTAACCCAGATTCTCTATGAAGGGCAAAGGTCTGATTGCCAGCTCAGACGAAAATGGGGTGTTTCCTTTGTTTGCATTTGCAAGCCTTCCTCAAGCCACTAGTTTTTTCTTCTGCCAGGTTCACCACTTCCTGCAGTTATTTCCAACTCTTTTGCACACCACAAGTGGCTTCTGCTTCCAGAAACACGCAGGTATTTCCACTTCACGATACCTTCATGCCCAGTTTCCCCAGTTGCAGTTTCTGCATGAGCTGTGTTTTGGGCTGTGGCTTCGTTTCCTTCCTCTTACTCCAGACAGAAGCATCACTTCTCCTGCGTTTGTAGGAGGAGAACCTGTGAAGGTCAGTAACCAGTTGCATCGGTTTCAAAGATGTGTCATCCCAACATCCATTATGCTCTTGTATTATATTCCCAAGCACTAAATGCTGATATATGTATTTAACAGGCCCCTGTACATTTCAAACTTGTATATATTCAGCATATAAATTATCATATTTCCTTACTTATTTTGGAAAAGGTCCCATTTAATTGAAAAACAAGTCTTTCTTATTGCTTTTTGTGATACCTTACAGAATTGTCTATCATCTCAGACACATTTTTATATTACATAGCATAGGCTGGTTAAAAAGATAACCATAGCACAATAATTTTATGTTGCATTCTGTATTCATTTATGTTACAGCTAATTACATTTCTCTGATACTATACTGGAGTTATCTCTGGAATTCCATGCATTTTTTTCTTAGGTAAATTAAAATAAACATTTAAGAAGTAAAATAAATATTTAATTAGTGGTACAGAATTCCAGAGAAATTTTGTGTTTCTTAATCGTCAATCAAAATTTACTTCTATTTGCATTTGTATTTCTAAACCCATGCCTGGACTTTAGAGAACAAAAATTAGTTTGCTCAACGAACCTGTTTATATTGGGTTACTTACCTAAGCATCCTTGTCAATCATTTAATTCTATAAAACTTTAAGTTATACTTTTCATTATATATATTTTAGAAAAAACATTGGCCCTTATCCAGTATGTCACTTAGGCACAAACTTAGCTTTAAAAGCCTGAACAGTCTCATTGAACTCAAACTGAGAGACTACTTAAGAAGTTCAATGCGATAGTGAAGAACATCTGCTGGAAATTTTGCACTTAGAATAGATACTATTTCAGCTCCAAAATCAACACCAAGAACTTGAACCTATATGTCTTTCACATGTAGAACTCCTACCAAAGTCAGAAGAAATCTTCATGAAGCAGAAAAATGTAATTATTCATTTGCTGGAAGATGGCATATTATTCTATCACCTATTAAAATAGAATTGATACCTTTACAAGTTTCTGTCTCAACAATTTTGAAAGCTGTAAAATATGTGCAGGAATTACTAAGTATTTTTGTCTTTCCTCAGTCTTAAAATTTTGTCCTTAAAAGCTTACAGAAAGTCAAATATTAGGGAAAATTTTCTTCGCTACTGCAGTATCCATCTTCCCACAGAGTGTTTTTCTAAGTGAAACCTCAGGTATTTATATTAGTGAAAAACTGCTAAATAAAATTAAAATGTGGCGATTCACATTTGTTTTAAAACAAATTTTAACTAATAGTAAAACAAAGCATTTTACCTTGTGATTTATTGGCAATGCAACATGTTGAGTTTCAAGTGAGCTGCTTGTCTTCTGGCATGATCTGGAAAAGAGACTTTAAAAGCGCACCCAGAAAATGTGAATAACTCTGGTATCTTTCCCTCAGTCACTGTTTAACAGTTAATGTTAGTTACTGCAAATACGAAAATAAGGAATTGTATATAAAGTGTTTGCAAAATAACTTTTCCCTTTCATGGTTAATGTTCCTACTCTAAATGACAGCAAATGGAATGAGGCAACCATCAGGTCATTCATGATCTGATATCAATGAGTGTGTTTCTTGTGTCTCCAATACAGCTGTGCCAGGTTACATCAATTGGATGTATGACCCAGAACTCTGAAGAGCAGGTATCATCATACTGGCCATGACAAGTGGCTTACTCTTTTATTCTAGACAGTAGTTCTCATCAAAGGCAGTAGTGCAGGCTGCAAGGCCCTTGCAGAAGTTGGTTAGAGGATGATATCTGACAGATAAGTCTCCTCCTAATTCTGAGGGAAGTTTTGCTTCTACTTGAAACAATGAGGAGGTACAGTCTTTCCCAAACACCTGATTTTACTGTAATATTTAGTATTGTAACTATGGGCATAATTGTTATTATGATTAGCCTATAAATATCCACCCCCATACACATTTATAGATCTTGCTCAGGTATAATACCTGATGATTTTTAGAAATGTCTGATGCTGTTAAACATTTGTCCCTTAGCTTTTGTCTTGAAAGTTTTTGTACTCATGTTTAGCTTTGAGCATGTGGGTCCAAAGTGCAGCCATATTCCAGCTCCAACATCTTTGCACAGAGCTGCACCAGCCTGGGGGCTGAGTGTCTCAACTCCACATATAGTCTTTTTGTCTGGTCCGTTTGACATGTCCTAAGCGTAGTACTTTTGAAAGGTGCCAGATCAGTGGCCCTCAAGGCTGAAGTCTTCTGTATATTCACAAAATGGCAACAACATGGGCAATAGCAATGAAGTATTTATCACACAGCTGAGCAAAAAGTGCTGCACAGAAGTAACTGTGTCAGCCCTAACAAGGTGCTTCAATCATTGAGTCATTCAGCTTGATCCACAGAGTCAAGAGCTTCAATTCTTCAGCTTAAACCAAGCAGTCTACTACTTTGACTGATGTTACACCTCCATGAGCAGCTGCCTAGCCCAGGCAGCACTTATTTTGACTAAAAGGTAGTTGAGGTTTAACAAAATGGGGTACTAGATTCCAGACTACCTAAGACAGGCAAAACAAGTCAATTGTCTTTCCAAAGCCCAGCCTGCACTGTACCCATCCCTTGCTGAAAGGCTCTTGATGCTGCAATGTGGCAGTCAGCAGGTTATTGCATTGGGAGAGAATTTCAAATTCAAAGACCATCCCAATCTTAAAATGTCAATGAAACACCTGCTCTTGCAGTGTCAGGAGGCCACTGAGGAACCACAAATGCCATTTTTAATTATATGTACTGATTACTGTATGGGAAGTTTAAATCACCTATGTCAAATTTTTGGTGTAAGCTTATAAAACAGTGAGTGCTTAGTCTGCCAAAGCACGCAGGAAACCTGCCTTTTAAAACAAGTTGCTGGTAATACTCAGTAGCAACAGAGCCAGCAGTTCCTTGCTGTCTTTCCTGTGACAAGCAGGGTATTGAACCCCAACATCCCCACTGTCTGCATCAGCCTATATTTTTGATGTATAGCATTTTGAAAAGCAGTAACTTACACTAGATCAAAAGCAGGTAGTTGTTTTCCTCTAATGATCCCTTCTGATATTGGGCGCACGACAGAAATACTTGTGGACACAGAATTATTAATAAAGTGCTGCATGCAGAAGGCACTCAGCCTTTAGTACCAATGTGCAGGCAGAACCTGTCTCCCCCTAGATCCTACCTGACTTTTGTTGATCAGGTTTATCCAATACTTACAGCCTTTGTTGGCCCTCTGCATTATACTGCTTTTTTGAAAGCAAACAGTGAACTCAGACTGTGGCTTGGGATGCTCAGGTTGGTCATTAGAAGACAATTTGTCACCAGGAGAGTAATGCAGCAATTGAAGAGGTTACCCAGAATAATCAGGGTTTAACCCACCCATCTAGATTTTCAGCAGCTGACTGGAAAAAGACACCTGACCTGATCTTGAGTTGATAGTCCTGTTTCAAGTGAGTAGCTGCACTAGAAAATGTCCATAAATTCCTTCCAACCAACATGACATACGGCATTCTTAGAATTATTGACATTAACATTCTGCTTTGAAAAAGAAAAGCAATTGTTAAACCTGTATATTTAAACTGAACAGAAGTTTTTTTCAGTAGTGACAGAAAAAAAGAGAGAATGAATATAGATTTTAATACTGGTATATTAAAATGAAAATATACATGGCCTCAGAGAGCAACAATGGTAATGTCTCCCTCCTCACCAGCCCACAGAGGTTTGCACATATGGTAGCCCACTTTGCATTGCTCAGAAACTTTATCACAACATTTGCAAAAAGTGATTTGTGTTTTGGGACGGTAATTCATTTTTTAGAAACTTTCTTTTTATTGACTGCTAGAGATGGGCTGAAGCCAGTTGTGTCTGAAATGAAACCAAAAGCCTCAAGAGCAGATGGCCTAGCATGTTCAGCAAAAGTGCTATCTGGAAATGTGTTGTATTCTTCACTAATGAAGAACCTCGAGGACTATCCTCTCTGTTTATCATCAACATCTGAACGTGTAGCATTCCCTTATTCTCACAGGCGCTGCTGCAAATTAGAAATAACAAGCAGGAATAGCACTAGTTTGAAAGTCACACTATATTTATATTTTTGTTCCTTATTAATAACATTAGATTTAAGTGTGGTTTTTTTTGTTTTGTTTTGTTTTCTTTTCCTAATGTCTAGCAGCACAAATGCTTCTAAGGGTTTACTTTTCTATATATGTAGGGAGGATGAAAAGGAGGCCCATTTCTACTATGCTTTTAACCAGTTTCAAGGTTACAGCTATCTTCTCCATCCAACACTTTCCTCTAGTTAATGTCATGTCTACCTGACTTCCACTTCCAGACTCTCAGCTTGCCTCCTGTCACATCATTACCTGCCATTTTAACATAGCTTATTATATTTGAGATTAGGACACTTAGATGTGTTACAATGTGCAAATATGAATACGTAGGTGTCTACAAATAAGGCAGGTAGTTAAATTCCTGTTATGGTCAATGGAGATAGTTACGCTCAAATGGACAGGCATTACTGTGATTAGCTCTGGGCTCCCCGCGGCGCAGCTCTCCAAGGGGAGCACATGTAAACACCTACACAAGAAGCCCAAGTTTAAGGTGTCTTAACATGGAGCTGAATCCCACCCTGGCAGATTGCCAGCAGTACTCTCTTACAAAAATTCCCACTCAGTTTTTTCGTCTCTCCGTTTCTGTCATTTTTCTGCCCCTCTTTTTCATATATGTCTTGTTTAATTCCTTATTTTGTTGTCTCACCTCATCATTGTAACAATATATTCAAAATCTGCTCTTCAACAACAACCTTTGTTCATACCTGGTTTAACTGCTGCTCTGATGGTGTGGTTTCCTCCTCCTGACATTAAGTTTGACACAAATCATTTATCCTCTCACCTCAGTTTCATTTATAACATACAAACATGTTTATTTGTTTGTATGCTTTTCCTAGAGAGGGAAATTCATCATTAAATTTAGGTTCTGTTAAAGAACAGGGAATTTGTCATGACTGGTTAGTGTTTTAGCTATCTGTTTCTAAATGAACACTGCCTACTGTCTTGTTAACATGCCTGATCCTCAGGCATGCTGATTTTTAAAAGCCTTTAAAATCAATGGAAGCTGTGGAAGCTTAATCCATCTCCTGATTTCTGTGAAAGGTTTTCTTCGCAGTGGTTTGTGACTGTGTCTATATGAACAGCACAGCATCAATAACGCAACCAAAGAGTAGAGCATGTGTGAAATGCACAAATTGTGATGACAACACTGAAGAACCACGTTTCCCAAAATGTATCTCTCTGAGCAAAGAAGACTAGTTCAAATACAACAAAACTATGAGCTGTATTCTGAGCTTCATTGTGCTGGTTTAATTCTGGAGTGATTTCATTTGCTTTATTCCAGCCTGAGATCAGGTTCTGCCTGTATAATCAATACAGTAGGCATATTGACCTAAACCTTCTGGAAATAAATAAATACTGTCAGGAACAGTCCTCTTGCAGGGAAACAGACAAAAACACCTGACTTTAAACAGACTTTTAAAAACCACATCTCTTATGAAATCTCTTGGGAGCAGGAGTTCTTTCAGTCTCCCGGGGCATAGCAAGCGAAGCAAGGTAAGTTATCTTGACACTAAGTCCTCGAGCAGCAGATCTTTTGGGGAATGAACAAAGTGCTCTGCAAAGCCAGCCTGGTTTATCATCAGAGTCATCTGTATCCTTGAAAAGTACAGCTAGGGTTAGGGAAGCTACAGAGAACATTTCTGTTACATTGACGTGCTTCTCCAAGCACAGGAATCTTCATGACTTCATTTTCAGAGTAAGTATTTTTAGTGTTCCTTCCTTCTGAGGGGGGTTTCTATCATAACCCATTGATTTGCATGTAGCTTACGGTGAGGTATGGACTTTTAATTTTTTTTTCTTAAAATAAGAGAGACATATTTGAAAAAAAATCCATAGTTTTCAAGAATTTTCTTTAATACAGTAGCCCTGTATGAGTGATTTCCAGCAATCCTGAACTTTCAAGTGGAAATTTTTTATTGTATTAAATACTTACTATGTTACATTAATAAATATACAAATGTATATGTGTACAAATCTCAGGAAATATTTCTTTCTGGTTTGAGAGTCTCAAATAATTTGTTTACACTTTGGGAGTCATATGACTTAATGAGAACAATACCCAGTTGACCAGCCTGCCAGGAGAAATAAGTCTGTATTCTGAAAAAAACAACAAAGATTTTTTTTTCTCCTGGAGTTTCGATTCCTCTTTAAATAGTAAGTTACTTTTGACAGATGTGCTGTAGTTGTATTCATTTTTAATCTTGGCCATATGGAGGCATAGTGGAATGGTGTTTCAGACATTCTGCCAATCCAGAATGACTAAATATGAGGGAAGTAAAATTCAAATCCACAAAACCATAGAGTAATAGGTTTTTCTTTTAAGTTTTTCCCCTGAGAGAAGGTCAAAAAGAGAATTTCCCACATGTAGCAACTAAAATTCTCAGAAGCCCTGACAAGGCTATGCTAAGTAACTGGAAGCAGGAAAAGCTCCTGAAATCCTGCGGTGAGTCAGTAGGATTTTGAGAGGTGGGTGTTCTTGGTTCAAATGAGGAGACTATTGTTTGTAATTCCTACTGAAATCTGTGTTTACAAGTGGCCCATCACTGCAATTTTTCACCAAAGCTCCCCAGATTAGATTTTTTTTTAAATTGTATTTATACAAGCTAAACTAACAATGTACAGACTGGAGAGCAGACGGCTTATGTTTTTCATTCCTATGTGCCAGCAACAAAGGAGTTGCCCTGTTTTCCAGCAAAGGAATGTCAATTGCTAAGGGAAAAAGCTGTGCCCTAGACAGTATTTTCAGGCTGGTATTTCTGAAAGAAGCAATTCTAAATCTAACATTTCATCTGTTTATTTACTACATGCAGGAGCCTGGCTTTCTCAGTTGGTTGTTAAACAAAACAGCTGCCTACTACACATCTGTTTACAAAAAATATTAGCAGATTGTGCAATGAAAGATTAGGGAAACTTATTTTAATTTGAAATGAGATAATGGGGCAATCTTAAACCCAGGATCTGATCCTGAATCTTTGTTTTCCTCTGGAAAACAGTGCTGAGCAAGTAACACTTGCTTGAAGCTTGGGGTGACCAGGGATCAGAAGACAAGTCAATGGGACATTTCTGCCAGTTTAGAAAATTATAGCAAGTACATTGATTAGCTACTTATGAATTTTTCACATTGTGGCAGAGAGGCCTAAGCACGGGATTTGAAGAGCAGTGGCAAGAGGGATGTTGCTGTGCACAGTCTAAACCACTACACCTCTTGCACCATAGACTGGAGTAGGCTAATTAACCTTTCCTTTGCCATGGACTGAGCATGTATCCACAGATGGTCATTACCCTTCAGCTGATATGAGATATACAGCAAAGCTGCAAGAATTTGATGGAATCTTTGAGCCTTGAGTTCTGCTTTGAGACTGGCTCCTACCTGTGTAGCTTCTCACTGTGTTCTTCCATTTCTGCCACACTTTTTCATTGGTGGAAAATAATTTCTTCACTTGTGAAGGATATTGTGCTGAAAAAACACTTGGAAGGTGCTTTGAAGATGTAATTCACTGTACCATAATCTAATGACCTAAACCCCAATCGAACTAAGGCCAATCTGGGTGCTTTCTTTTGGGCGGTTGAGTTGTGACACCTTAAAAAAGCCCTAGTCATTAGAAACCTCGGGGTAGCTGTTCTTTAAAACTCAGAGCTGCTGAAGACAGTTGCAATACCCGTTCTGTTCAGATGGGTTTCAAAGGGGATCTGACAGAGCTTACTTGAAGCAACAAGAAACAGTGGCTTTCCAAAAATAAAACTGAAAAATAGAATAAAAAAGAAAAAAAACAACAGAAACCCAAATCAAACAAAACCAAAACAAACAAAAAACTCAAAACAACAACAAGCCCACAAAAAATAAACAACAAACAAACAAAACCACAAAGAAACATGTTGAATAGTCTAAGATCAGGACCTAATCTTCTCCTACAGGTAAATTCTCTCAGTTGAGCTCTGTGAGGTCCTTGCCTAAGAGCTGGACTTCTTGCAATATGCAAGGAAATGTATAATCAAACTGGAATGGTTCTTGCTGTGACAAAGTTTCCTGCCTCCAGCTGTGTAGAATTTCTTTATGATAGCAATTACTTTTTAAGTATGAAATTCACTCCTTTTTGTCATAGAAAATTCCCACAACTTCTCATTTCTCAAGGGGAATTCCAGGCACACCAAGTGAAAATTGTTTAAAGGAACATCTGTTTTCTCTCATAAATTATATGACATCTTAATAGAAACACAACCTGCCTGTATATACTTCTGTGCTTTCACCCATTAATTACAGAGAACATTAAGGTTCCATTTTACTGTGCTTTAAACATCTGGTACCAAAAGAAGCAGCAAGGAGAAGGGAAGTGTGATTATGTTACTAGACTCAGCAGTCCCAAAATAATGATCAGTACTCATTATTGTCTGTTGCTTCCATATTTAGTGTGTAACTGACTATAGGTATATATATCTTAACAAATATATATTTAAAATAAATATATAATAATAGATAATGTTTTATCCTGTTGTGCAGTAATTTTAAATAATCTCCATTTATAATAGTTAACAAAAGCATCATATAGTTTAAAGTATGGCAATTTTTATAAACAGCTTGGGAACACAACCAAAATTAAATCTAGGGTCCCTGAAATACTTGCAAGACTTTCTTAGAATCCAATACTACATCAGGAAGAGCACGGCAGTCAAGCTTTTAATTCAGTCTTGTTGTCATCATGTGCTAAATAACCAGCAGAGGCAGAACAACTGGCCCTAGGGCAGTGGGAGTGATCCCTCCATCCCATTTGCAGCCACGATAGCCAAGGCACAGTGTTGACCATCACCCGAGAGTGAGACTTGACATTTCGACCCAACTTCCCAGCCTAAGCTGGCCACAGCAATACCAGCCAGGTAGGAAGGCAGATGATGGTGAATATCCGTAGGTTTCTAAGGGAAGACTTCCACTTCATTTGAAACTAAAGCAGCTCCAAGTTCCAGCATCTGTTTTTATGCTTTAAATTACCCCAAGTAGTTTTCTTCATTTTCCAAAATCACACTTCCTTAAAATGCTTCCTATTACACTAACACATTTTACTGTGCATTAAACATCTGGTATCAACAGCCTAAACAACAAAAAAGCATGATTATGTTGTCAGACTTAATAATTCAGAAATATTAACCAGCTCTTATACTATCAGGAGTTTTTCATGTGAAATTGGCCCTTGATGTGTATTTTGCACTTATGAGACTTTGCACATACCGGCATAAGATAACAGTGTTCAATCTTTCATGTAACTAACAGAGTTAATTTGCCTAAATGAAATCACTTTATCAGCGATACTCTTGCCCTGCAAAAACCAAGGGATTATCATAGTTTGTTAAAACACACCAAACTGCTATCTGGAAAATGGGGGCGGGAGGGACATCTTCTGTGCAATAATAGATTAGGAAAGCTATTTAGCCTTAAGCAAACTTGAGAGCTATGGAGGCTGAACCATGTGGAAGGAGACCATAAAGCTCCTTGCCTGTTCAGTAACCAAATGGCTGCTGCTTAGTTAGCTGTAAGCTTCAGTTTGAGACCTTTTGCTCCCATATTTAATTAAAACATCATTGTCATCTTCTGTGAGTACTGAGCTGTAATACTGCAGGCCTATTCAAGATCTGTTTCTTAATTGGTCTTAAATAGGCTAATTGCAATTCAAAGAACAAGTCATTACCAGTGGGATGCAAGTGCATGATGCAATGGGACAGAGCATGAGCTATTGGCTGGAATGCCTGATGAACAGCATGGTTATTATGTTAAGGTTATGGTTGGAAACATTTTTATTACATAGATTTCTGGAGTTTCTTTCACCAGCCACTTCCTTCTTCCTGCCTTTGCTCTGTGGGATCTACCCCTGCAGCTGTTCCAAACTTCACATCCACTGCTTGTGTGCCTCCATCCTAATGAAAGGGCAGGGAACCCTTGGTGAATGGGACAGCACTAATAGCGTTGGGGTTTTGTCTTGAGACAGCAAAATTGGTGTAATTCTGACCACCTGTGTGGTCTCACTGCCTACAGAAAACAGCTCTTGAACCCTCGCGGGGTCATCAAGGCATCTGTATGAGTGCAGTATCAACATGTGCCCAGGATTTAATGGCACCATCATTACATTACAAACACTTTTGTAATCAAAGCATTTCAGAACAATACTGCAAATGTTTTCTGATTTGTCCAGTAACACTGGATCAAATAACTCTCTACAGCTTTGTTTCCCAGATACACAAAGAGATGCTATTAATATTTTAACTCCTCTGTGTGGTGGGTTCTGGATGGACAGCCTTTTCAGGTAATCTTCTTGAAATAGTGTTGTATATGGAAAATATATAGTTATATAATTCTCCAAAAGTCAAAGTAATTTAGTCATTCAACTAGGTAGATACAGATTTTGCATGAATGTTTTAAGGAAAGTTGCATTTTTAATCCTTTTACTGGCTTCTAGTCCTGCCAGGCACATAGTAACATCCCCTGGAAACTGAACAGAGGGTAATGTAAACCTCTTCAGCAGGCAATGAGGCTACTGTCTTCCCCAAATAACCTAAAGCATCAGGGCCTGGCGTAAGGAAAGAAAATAGCTGACCAACTTGTCTGGCACTTGCCTCCATCTTCTCTCACCTCTGCTTCACCCTACAGGTCCTGGTGCAATTGCACCACCTGCACACTTGATGGCTATAGTCCTGGGAAGCACAACAAGATTTCTTCTGTACATCTCAGGGTTTTATACTGCTGCCAGGAGTCCTGGCACTATACGAAGGCATTTGCAATAGCAAGGTGTACAGAGGGATTCAGGGAATCTCCAGTACATTTAGGGTCAAAACTCTGTTGGAGTATGGTTTCCTCAGATAAGACTTCGAGATGGAGAGAGAGAAAGATGTTCAAATTGTGCATTGTAATTTCTGAGGCTGAAAAGCTTTCTTATGGCTTTTGCAACATTTTTGCAACATTTTTCTCTGGACTGTTGTTCCTTAGCCAGATGCCCTGAACAGAGAACACTGTATCCCCGGCTTCACTCTTAGCTTTGTGGTCAGTGTCGTCTCTGAAGAGCTTAGCTGTCAGCAGAATTCAGAGATGCAAATTTGATGCAACTGGGGGTTATACCATGAATTATTTTCAAAATTAGGACAGAGGTCTTAGTTAGCATTGCAAAAATATATCAAGGCAGTAGAGGACTTGAGTGCAAATCCGTATTTAGGAACTCTGTTTCCTGATATCCTGGTTGGTACTTTGCTGGTTGGTACTAGCTCTAGACAATAGAGTTTTCTGTCAAGATCAGGTAAATCTGTACTCTTCCCCTTATTCTTGCATTTGGCATAATAATTACCTGAAGAGCTTGTTTCCAGAGAGGTACATAAAAACACATTTAACATGCCTGAGCAAACACCCCAAGCATGCAGGCAGTGTCACTGGAGCAGCTGGATGGCAAAAAGAAGGTTATTTTTAGGACTTTCCAAAACCAAAATCTGAAGACTTAAAGCGTGTCACATAGGTCACTGAACAGCTGTTAGACCGTGAGCACTCTCGGTCTGCATTCAAATCAGTGAGCTAGAGGTAAAAGAACAGATTTTCAAGTACTGTATATTCTCCTTCAACTGTTTTTGTTAATAAAATTTTACAACTCAGAAAAAGAGACAGCACACTCTGGGTGGGATTCATTTGGCCACATAAAGATATCTACAGAGGATACTCTATGGATGAATTGGTTGCCTTCACCCTTGTTTTAGCAGCTGAGAGATAGACTCTTCCCACCATAAGCAGATATCTAAGAGGTCAGGTGATACATTTAACTTTCTGTTGACCACCAAAGAAGCCAAGGGAGACAATCTTAGATATAGCCATCAGTCACTGCAGAAGATCACAAATCCCTTGTACCCATGCTGAGAAAATCAGAACAAGGACTAAATTTTTTATACATTAATGTTCAGGGAAACTGGATTCACGAAAACACTAGGCAACAAAACTCAAACAAAATGTTTTCACCAACTAAATACAGTCTTTATAGGTCCATTTAGCTGACACAGTTACTGTTGTGTGCAATATCAGGACTAAAAGGAAGATCCAGTTTCAAACTTTCCAGACAAGGTGTAGGCAAATAAAGTACTATTAGTTGAGTCTTTCTGCAGTGGGAGGATCAACCACCTCTGAAATTGTCATCAAAACAAGTGATCAAATTACTGCTGATCACTACCCATAGGGGCTTAAGGACATGCACAAGTTATGATTTGCAGGTAGAGGTAATAGCTGCCTTTAGAATAGCTGAAGTCATTGAGAAACCTACAAGCTTTTAGGCATACAAACCTTTTCTCAACTCTAAAAAAAATCAGCTTTATCAAACAGAGATGGATAACTTCTGAGATGAATACAAATGGAGAACACTTGCCTGGTTACATATTACTCAGTAATATAAGGCCTCATTTTAAAGTCATTTTAGTGGTACACTATTCTGTGAATAATCTTTCTGTATCAGTTAGTTATCTTGGAATATGGTCCTTATTAGTCAAGTCTGTGTGGCTAGTTGTGTGTTGCTGATAAATTGCAACACTGATCATATATGAAACTTCAGTCACATGAAAAGAACAGAAACTTCACAGGTGAGGTTAAGAACAAACACAGAAAAATACTATAGTAAATCAGCTGTTGGGGAACACTGAAGAGTCAAGTAACTTGGACACATCAGTATCTATGTGAAGGTCTTTTCAATATTTTTCCAACACTTCTGTTCATATTTCATCAATTTCCACTATCCTCCACTGACAGAGATGATTGAAACCTACATTACAGCTTGATAAATACCTCCTCTTAAAAATATCTCGAGACTGATGTAACTTGACAGAAAGCAAATCCTTACACTTGAAATCTAAACACCCTTCTTGTCCAATTCTTCCAAGTACTGTAAGCTTACAAAAGAAGCTTTCCAGGCTTTCAGCATCAGTAGTTAATGCCACTTTGTGCTTGTCTGATAGATACAAGTGTCTAGCTCTAACAAGGGGTTTCTCTGTTGTTTGTTTTTTGGTTGTTTTTTTTTTTTTTGCTTTAAGAAACAACACTGCCTTTATGTGCCAAATAGCATCACATGGTGAGAATTATGAAGACTTATGAAGAGAAACAGATTCAGTGTGAGTGTTACTGGACTCATTTGTGGGGCTGGAGAGAGGTTACAAAATCTCAGAAATTTCAGAAAGCAGATTTTTCTTTTGCTCTCTTAATACAGGTCCAAATTCTGTAACATAGTAAGTCCTTCTGTAAGTTGCATGTCTGGCCTATCTCTGATAGTAGACACAAACATCTGTCTTTATAATCTCTCTTACTGATGGGCATTCTTCATTGCAGACAAATATTTTGCTCATTTCTGATTGTAGTGACATTACAAATCTTGCCTCATGTTTAGTGTGGTAAAACTGCTTGCAGCAGGAATGGTGAAACAATGGTTGTGGAACATATTATACTTCATGAAATTAAACTAACATAGTACCAAAGCCTTCTGTAGCAATAATTTTCCTGTGTCCCAATACTTGGGGTATTTGTGCCATGTTATTTCCCACATCTGGGCCTTGGCAGGTGGAGAGGTGCACTTAACTTCCTTCAGCTCTGTGCCATTACGCTGTATTTGTTTTCACTGTTTGCACAGATGTAACTGTAAAAACTTTACTCTAACGGGAGCTATGAGAGCTTGGGAAAACCCACCTGGCAAACCAGCTTGATTTTTAGTATATTTTGTTCAGAAAAGCTCACCAAACCTCTAGGATTAGGGAGAGCTTTATTAAAGCCAGTGGAGAATTTTAAAGGGGGAAGAGGAGAAAGGGACATGAAGCAGGAGCATAAAATCATAATAAAAACACTAGATGACAAATAGCTAATGAGGAGTCAGAAGTGGATGGTGCCAGTATGTATAAAGAGTGGAGAATATCACAGTGAAACCACCAATATGTCTCACCCCTCTGCCCTGGAAAGGACACCCTCCTGCCAGCCTCCTGCTCCCATGCTGTGGCTGTGGGACACCACATGGAGGGATGCTGGGCTCTGAAAAATGACAGTCTGGGACTAGGTGTTCCGTGGGATTCACAGATGCAATACTGACATTTTGTCTGCTGCTGACAAATGATGAGTAGCTCTTTTTAGCTGATAGCTGTGAGACATCACGGCTTTGCAGCAGCAGCAACGTAGACTTTCCAGGACAAGGATGGGCTTTCAAAGTACACACACAATTTTTCTCATATGGAGCAAGATTGTACAGATGCATGGTAGAAATTAAAAGGGGCATTGAGAGGGCCTTTGTTCCTGGCAATGATACACTCGGAGGAAAAAGCAGAGCTTCAAACTCCACAATCCATCTAATATACTTAACAGCTTCCCTATCAAATCAGTAGGAGCAGGAACACTTCTGAATACTGTAGGTATGGATTTAGCATGCTTGGTCAGAAGCACTGAAAAAAATGCTGATTATGGATTGAGGAGGGAGCATTTTTTGTCATTGTTTGATTTGGAAGAGCAAATATTCCCATAACTCTAGCCATCTCAATATTATTTTCGTTCCTCTTAATCCTCATGTTTCCCAAGTGAAGCAAGAGCTAACACTTCAAAACTGAGCAGGATGCCAAACAATAATGAGTAGAAGGGAAGATTTTCCAGCAATTTTTTTATTTCTGAAGACTGAAAAACAGAAACACTAGTACTACCTGCCTTCACTGGAAAATAAGCGTCATTCTAAGATGAAAGCTATAAATTGTTAGTGTACCTTTCATTTTTGCAAAATTTACTTTATTTTTAAATAAAGCCTCTATTTTAGTTTGTGGAGGGTGTGACTATTCAGACAGTTGCTGGTGAGAAAAATGGGAAACCCAAAACTTCAGTAATTTTAGCCTTAGAGGGAAGAACAAACTAAACTGTTACTATTTGTAATTAGCCAAGCATGGACATGGGCATGATACACACTTACAGAAAGACATCAGTGTCCCAAAGAACTTAATGTTGTTGAAGATAGTAAAAAATATTAAAAATGTAAGAAAAGAGGTTTTTTCCATCATAAGTAGACAGAACTGATTCCAAAGATTTATTGGGTTTTTATAATGCATGAAGAATCCTATATTGCCCTTTGGGTAGATCATTCTTGTCTGGATGATTTCTTAAAGGTTTGAAAACAAAAGAAGGTCTTCAAGTGTTCTGAGCAAAGCAGAATTTGTAAATTATATTTGAGGTGGTTAGAGTCTTTACCACATACCAATACTCAAATGCCATCTAATGGTGGTTGTAATTGGTGAATAAACTGGGGAAAAAGTAGAGAATTTTTTTACCCCATTTCCTCTATTCACTCAAATCTCCACCCATGATTTGAGTAAATGTGGTTGCAGGAGTAGTTCAGTTACATACATGACTACAGTGAGCAAAATTTAAAAAAAAATAAACAGCAAAGAAGCCACAGTTATAGACCAAGCTCTGAGGCAATGTACATGGATGTCTGAGGCAGTGTACATGGATGTCACTCTTCTGATTTAAGTTTTGCTAAACCAGTTTGGACCCAGCTATCTGGGAAGATCTTCTATCCATCAAGTACCTAAACCACATTTGAAAATTAGACAATCTTATTTCTTTTCCATCTGTATTTGCCGGAAGCTTCAACGTGTTTTCCGCAAAAGAAACTAAACAGAAAATAGACACATCATCCTGTTCAGAAATGTGCTGCCTCTGATTTTCTGATCTGTCCTAGAATCTTTCTTGTCAGCATTCCTTTTGGGAATAGAATCCTTGAATTCTTAATATTACATGCAACTTAGCATACTTAGAATCTTGTTTTGTCTTTTGTTAGATTGATTGACATGTTTCCCCAAAGCATGGATTTCTGAGGTTCTGGCAATGTCTGTATAATGGAACTGAGAGCATCTGATATTGGATGTAGATGCTTTTCTGGCTATACCTTGCTCCATATCAGGACATGAACTCCATACCAGAATGTGAACACTGCATCATTTTCATCCAAAAGAAAATCATGAGCAACTAGGCAGGAGACAATGGTGGTCTACTCCCTACACCAGCAGAAGAGAGCCCATAATGCAGCTCATAAGGTAAGTAAGGAGATCACTTGTCAGATACAACTTGTAGTATGTGCATGTGATGCTCACAGAAGAGTTACAATGGCCCCCCTGGAAGCTGGCAGGACAGAGTCTATATGGTGAGATGAACCTGTTACTTACTTGGTTGTGTAATGGCAGTGAAATAGGTATAAGCAATTAGAAAGTGCAACTTGACTCATCTTGTTCTTCAGTTTTACAAGCTAATGATTTGGAGCAAACTGGTCCATAGTATCATGACTGGCTTTTTGCATCACTTTAGTGAAGGATAATTCCACTGCAGTCAATTGAATTACATACAAGAAAAATTTGTCTGTGTTAACAGAATCTAACTCATTCACTTCACTGGCATAATCCACATTTTCAATGATATGATTTGGTAGAAGCAAGTATAATGTGAATCTTGTAGCTATTCTGAAGTACATACCAAATTTAGTCCATGGACTATTGAAAACATCTTACTGGGAATTAAGGAATGTATTTTGCAGCAAAACATTTATGATGGAAATGAATCATCAGCAAACAAATCCATTTCAGTACATTACTAAGTGCAATATAATACCATGCAATGTTAACAGTGACAACTGTCCTCCTACTACCACTCAGGTCATAAAATTATTTGGTTTTCTCCTCAGAGCATGATTCACCTATCAGAGGCATTTTCTTTAATCTAATTTATCTGTTGCTGTCAAAGATATGTATATTTAAAACTTTATTTCTAGAGAGCCATTAAGTGATTAAAACCAAATGAGAGGAAAGAAAACAGTTGGTAGAACAACATAAATCATAATTGAAAACATCCTGGTAGTATAACACCGCCAGACATTTTGAATGGTTTGTGAGGCTCTGAAGAGTTCCACGGTAGTATGGCTTTTTAACATCCTGCTCAGTAGTTAAAGGGTATTCAACCTGATCTGCCTTTGTTGATCGCTGATATTATTTGACATTTTAACAAGGTTCTGTATTTGCAGAAGCATCTTATGGCACCACTTGCAACATCAGAGTCTATCACAAAAAACATTTTAACTGTTTTGCAAACAAACTTTCTTCCAGTTAATAATTAAACAGAGGAACAGCTTGCGGTATATGCTTGGAACTAATTTTACTATATATAGTTGGAGATGACAAGAGCACATGAAGATGTGACTGAAGCCTGGTAGCATTTAAATACTCAGTACTTCCTCTGTTACCTTGACTAGTGTAAAGTTGGTTCCCAAGGTAAAAACTAAGTGGTCTGCTGGCATATGGTATAACCTCCATTTGAGCGCTAAAAGCTGGATACTGTTTTTGTGAAACAGATGTTGTTGAGTGCAGCAATGCACAACTGACTCTATCTAACAGCTGGGAATCCTTCGTGACCCATATAGCTAGAAATAAACATGGTCCTATGCTTGGCAAAAGTGTAAGGAAGCAAATTTTCATTTGTTAAGGGCTTATCAAAATGAAGAATAAATGTTTTTAGCCATAAACTGATTTTATTCACAAGAGTAATCTTTCCAGCAGCTTATGCGATGGCCTCATAATATTACAGGCACCCTTTGCCAGATGAAGGCTGCAGTTGCACTGACATATAGTGCAGATGGAAAATAAACATCTGCCTCAATCAAGAGAGAAGACCAAAGACAAGGTTGACGAATATTATCTGGCATGACTATCTTTGCAGGAAAGCATATAAATGCTACAGGACCAAAACCACTGGCATCGTCTGGTGTTGTCCTTATGTGGTTACTGACCATGAAGAGAGATGATTAGTATGCACTCTCCAAGGAGGAGTAGTGCAGATGCTCAGGATGATATGATTCCAACTCACTAGTATGTGTTTTCCTGTAGCCGTACTATGCTAGCAACAGAGCAGTTCGAAATCTTTTTTTCTCAGAGTTTCAGTGACATTTTGTACCCTCACATGTACTTCTTTTTTTGGGAGTAGGGAGAAAGAGGAGGTTTAGCAGCAATTATGGTTTTAAACATAATTTGAAAATTTTTATAGCTGCAATTTTCAGCAGATTTTTTCTTAAATTACCTTAGGAAAAATATTTCTGTCCTGCTATAAACACAGTTTGTAGAGAAGGAGTTAAACATGAAGATGACTCAATTGACAGCAAACTATTCAATTGATTCCCATTTTACCTTTGGGAGAGAGTGTAGCATGCATTTAAAGTAACTACATACATGCACATACCTACTCTGAGCTGATATGGGGTTCCTCTATTTCTCCCACAATGGATTACATGATGCAGGATGGATGCAGTTCCACAGGTTCTCTTTTTCTAGGAGGATTTCTTTGTCAGATTGAAATAGGAATCTTACTAATTTCTGGTCATGTAGATGATGTCTGGTTTCATATTTAATTTTTGACTATGTAAGTTCAAACTGGCCCTCTTTTCTCTGAAAGAGAGTTAGTTAAGAGAGGCATATTAACTATGGTTCAGTCTTAGTGCTTTTGACCTGGTAAGAGTGACGTGCATGATTTATATTACCTAAATTAATGGGAAATTTATTACAGATGGAAAACAAGTTTAGCATGAAGAAGAACGTATATATTGAAAGCTGGAGATCTCAGATCTAACCAAATGCTGGAGAACCACAGGCAATGTGCTCAGCAGAGGAAAAAAAAAATGGATCTGGAGTGTGAGGCATAATATCACATGTACTTTTTTTTCCAGATGAAGGCTCAAGTTGTATTGACAATATTTTAGCTATATATAAGTCCAAAAATTACAACTCACAGTAGTCTGTTGAACACAATTTTGGGGGTATGTACACACAAATCACATCAATGTGACCATTCCTATTTGTTCCTGAAATTGCATTAGGATTCAGGCTTGGGTTTCTCAGGTGCCCTAAGAGGCACACACACAAGGAATTGGAATAGGCACCAAATATGATTTGAAGCTAAGGAAACAGTATTGTCTCCTTTGGTCTAAATGAACATTTCTATTAGAAGGACCTTGCTCTGGAATGTCCCATACTACCTGCTCTGCTTGCACCTGACTAATATGAGGGAGTTCCTCAAAGGGATTCAGGGCTTGAGTATAGTCATAGCTACAGATTCTGGACAGACTTTTAGACTCAGCTTTGCTATTTCTCACACATGGACCTCATGCTATTAGACAGTGTTTCCTTTAAGCTCCAGATCTTGGAGCCACAGAAGAGTATCAGTTTTCTTTAAGAAATAATACTTTGCTTTGGAGAAATTAACTAAAAAGTGAGCAATCAAAATCCAGAAATCAGAAGGAAAAGAAACCATCGCATAAAACCTTAGGGTGTTTACAACAATCTCCTGGTTGTCACCTCTGCTTTGTTATCCTTTTCTACCTTACAAATAAAGCTTCTTCCCTTTTGGGAAGTTCTGGGAACACAGAATTTGACTTGTAAAATTTAAGGGGTGCACAGAGCTGTACAGACATTTCCCATACAAGATGTATTAAACAGAGGAGTGCTGAAGGGACAACTACAGAGCCCTCTGTGTCCCACCTCCCTGATGTATGTCTGCCAGCAGGCAGGATGTAATCCCTAAAGCATTTGCAATTTCAGGGGTTTTTTACCAGTACATCTCAAAAGTCAACTACTGTGATAAGAAAAACGTGTAGGATAGGCTAAAACTGGCAAGGCTTCAGTTTGATTTGGGGATATTAAAGAAGATCTGGACCATTTTATTTTTTTAATTTTTTTATTTTTAACAAGAGTTCTTTCAACTGGTTGCCTCCCACCTCCCGCCTGCTATTCAAACAGCAGTATGTTTCCTTTAGGCAGTTTTCTTCCCTTCTGTGCTGTTTTTATTTCAGTCTATCCCTCAGACTTGTCTTTCCAACTGTAGCCCCAGCAGACATACTCTCTAATGCTCTAGTCTTAAAAAATTAATTTGAAGTAATAGACTAAAACAAGCTTGTTAAGGATGGTGCTAGCCGAGCCAATCACTAAAAGCTGTAGTTTTCAAAAACATATACGTGTTTATGGCACAGGGACAATAGGAAAGTGACTTTCTCTGAACATGCATGGAGGCAGACTTCAAAATGGACAATGTCATAACAGTACCCTGAATATCACCCAAAATGCCTGCTCTGCAAACTGCTGTTTTTGTTGACAATGGTTTGCAACAGGAAAAGTGAGTTCTCAGTATGTGTACATGAAACAAAGAAAATTCGGATCATCAAGTAAAGGGAATTAAAAGATGGGGGTGATGCTCCTCTCCCAGTGACATAATCAGTGAGGGCAGAACAGCTCCAGGGACTTCTCTAGATATGAATAAGGAATGACCTTCTGGATCATGATCCAAAATAGCCCTAAACTTGTTCAAGCACTAAGATTCGTAGAATGATCTTTACATTGCCATTTGGCAGTTCCTTGCTGCAGTTAAAGTACTCACTGCAACACTTGCTTCTTAGCTTTTTCCAGACATCTTGGATCTATGTTGGATTTCAATGGTTTTACCACTTCTGTCCCTGACTAGTTTTTATTTTTGTCTGATATACAGATTGAAGTAGCACAGCCAATCTCCAATATCCATCAGTAAAAAATAGGACTTGGCAAGTAGCATCAAGATGTCATCTTTCCTACTTACCTAGACAAAACCTTAATCAATTTGAATGTTTGAGTATGGAATACAGGATTCAATCCTCTGCACAGTTTATACAGCCAAAGGAGGAAGCTTACAATGTTTTCAGATTTTTTCAGCTATGTGTTATTTTTGTGTTCTTTTTCTTAAGTAGCTCGATTGTATATTGAGAAACAAGGTGAAATTTCATTACAAGTTTGCCTTGTCCTGATGTTTTCTGAATAATTTAATTCTTTCAAAACTGTAAAAGATTTCATCTGTTTTAGTGTTCTACATTCTATAGTCTTTCTGTTTGCTACTAAATAAGCAGCACTGAAAAAAGTTTGGTGAGATGCTGACAGAGTGAGATGACAGATTTTTGTCATTTCTAACATGTTAGTCATTTGTTTGACCTAGTATTTCTGCACAGGATATCAGTCTGTTCAACAACAGTGGGCTTCTCACATGATATACCTTCAGACAGAAATCTATATGGCTCACACTCTCACCAGAAATATCTGTATTGTGTATGAGAAACCAGGCATTCAAAATTATCCATAGATACTCCATAACATTAACGACCTTGTTCTTTATGGGGCTGAAAATGAATTATGAGTATATTTAAAATCGTTCTGCACATTTACAGTTCTTACACTCTTTTTACATTTTTAATACTTTCAAGGAACCTGAAGGCTGCTTTCATTTTGCTTAACGCTACTGCAACTCCATAATTCTAGGCTAAGATGTTTGTCTAGTCCCCCATATACTCAGTGGAAAGGTAAGTGCTTCCAAAGGAAAATATAGTACAGCTTCCTAAACACAGATTTTCAGGCCATGGGAAGTGCTGTGTTCAGGTTCAGCTGGCTTGGGCTGTAAAATTAACGTTTAGGCTGCTTGAGTTAATATAAACAGGTAAGTATGGAGCTCAACACAGCATACCATAAGACAACACATGTGGATGATGCTTTCCTGGTTCCTCATGGTAACATGAGGCAGGTATTGAGTTATTTTTTGTCTTTATCTTTAAACATGGAAAGGATTAAGAATGTTTTCTTTGTTAAGTGTTTCATATGTGTATATATATATATATATGTATATATATATATACATGCACAATACGTGTAAAATGAAAAATCCTACCCCTGGGTAGCTGACCTTGTGGTCTTCCTAAGACTACACTTTTTACTTTAGACTGCTTACACTCATCTTGAGTACAAAGCTAAGCCTAGGAAAAGCATTGAATCATTGCATTTACGAAATGGAGTGTTCCCAAGTCAGTCTGTGCCTTGTTATGCTAGATGTAGCACTCTCAAAGGAGCAAATGAAAGCAGTCTGTGGCCTTGAGCACGCATAAGGAGGCCATTTTCACAAACTTCACCTAATTTCCAGCATTCGGTCTGCACACAAAACAAAGAGGCTGTGCCCTTTGTGTGGGGAAAGGCACAGACAAGGCCATGTAACAGCGGTACTCGCTAAGCTTTTCACACAGCTTGTTCAAGCAGCAGGTGAAACTGGCTACACTCACGGTTTGTCCTGAGATATGGGGAATATTGCTGCCTCCTTTTTACAGATGAAGGCCCTGAGGCGGAGGTGTGACAAACTCCTTGAAATAATGCCATGAGTTACTGCTAGAGGCAGGTTTAGAAGTCGCATTCTTCAGTGTTTTGGCCCTGTCTCCATTCACCAGGACTCTGCTTCCTCAGAAGACTGTGGTTTTCCTGCTTCCTACAAAGCCATGGTTTGTTAATTACATTATTTTGCCAAATAATGTTTATGGAAGCTAAAGTATTTCCAAGTTACTACTATGACAAAATATATATGAAAACCTAAAAATGAGTGAGCCAGTTTCACAGGGTAGAAGTAAAGCCATTAATAAAAGCATTTCAGGACTATTCCTTCATTGGAAGAAAAGAAAAAAGCCCAGTAGTAAAACATGGAAACATAATCTTTTATTTTTAGAAGAATGGTAATATTTCTCCACAAGTAACACCTGATTAGGCAGACTTATTGAATAAGGTCCATTATGCTTGCTTGAAAAAGCTATAAGTTGAGACATTTTAAGATAATCAGATTGTAAAAGTGCACTAAATTCTCATCATTAAGCTACCTCACCTTCATTGAAACCTGAATTCTCATTACAGCTAATCATCTCTCCATGCAAAGTAAAAATAATTCAGGTACTTGAAACTGAGGTATATTCTGCTCTCAATACTCATGTATATCTCCTACTAGCAGTAATGGCAGTTAGACATGAAGTGGCAAATAGATAGATAGATAGATAGATAGATAGATAGATAGATAGATAGATATACACACCGAGGTATTTGCAGGGTGACAGGTACAGCAGTTATTTTGGTGAGCTTGTGTATTCCAAACACCAGTTTGGCTTTATGCCAGAGGTTATAGAGCATTTAACCTAAGCCACCAAAAGCTAGACACCTAAATCTAACCTAGCTATCTAGAAATGTCTCCTAATTTTCATCATCAGGGGAGATGAGACAGTGATTTTAGAAGAGGTTGAGTATGTCTCTCTCCCTTCAAAACAGCCTAAAATCTGAAATAAAAATTAGGTGACCTATATATCCTTCAAAGAAAATGGAACAGTTTTTATGTGGCTGCAGTTCTTGTGAAGCAACAGAAATAAAAATGGTGGCAGTCTCCAATTTCCAAGTGAAAATGGAGAATTTGGTGTTTGTTTTCCCATTTCTGAAGACTGATGCAGGAGGGAGAGGTATATTAGTTGACAAAGTCATGAGATGAGCTATGTAGAAGTTACACACGTAAGTGTTTGCAGCAGCTTAACCTCTCTCCCAAGGTCTGCCCTCAACTGGATTTGGCTAAAAAATTACTTGAAAATAGCATTTATTACTAACCTTCTTTTTGTGAACCAAATCATTTCAGTCACCTTGAACTGATGTTTAAATACCATTGGGTACAATATTCTCAGCTGCTTACAGCTCTTGATTCCTTTATTTGTGTGATTGGTCAGTGAGAGATTCTTGAGACTAACCCCCAGATTTGCTGAACTTCGAAGACACGATCTCAGTTTAAAAATGGATTCACATTTCTGCTTCATCTAAGATATTTCTAATATTTTTCCTCACTAGTTTCCCCACTAAAGTCTAAAGTTTGGTCCCTACATTGGATACATAATATATCTGCTGAATGCATTTCATAATCTGCTTAAGACTTCTCGATGTTTTTATTTGTTTATTTTGAATGTTGAATTCCTCCATTCTATTTTAGCGTGGGATTTAGTTGAATGATTATTTTCAGCTGTATCTGAAGATTTTATATTCTCATGATGCACATTAGTCACTTGTGTTTATTGTTTCTGGGAAATGTAAACTTTGCAAATGGTGTTTGAGCACTTTCAGAAAGGCTAACACAACAAAAACTACCTTAGTCTTACAGGGTCCTTTCAGGAGTGGAACACAGAAATGAAGATGACCAGCTCTCTCAGTAGTGTGCTTTTATAGTCCATCCTACTGTAAACAGAGCTGCACTGTGTAGCCTTACAACTTCCATGGTGGAGCAGACACATTTATTTTTTTGGCTAAAAAGAAACATTTTTACCGCTGAAATGGAGCCTTCCTGTCCTGCAGCATGGCTGAAAAGAAAGCCAAGCTGGTTAAAACCAAAACAATATGATGAAATGAAACAGCATGCAGCTGCCTCCTCAGGAATATCCCTGCAAGGCAGACAAATGGATGCATTTATTTTCACAGATTTATTTGCTAATGTAAAGATCCCAGTGCAAGCATTAGCACTTCAAATCATTATATAGTTCTGAGGCAATCTTGGGAGGAGTTGAATGCCATTAAAACAAATTAGTAATTTGAGATTGCAGTAACTGTAGATATAATCTTGTTCCCGTATATTTCCTGATGCCATGCAAAAGAAACCATTCCTCAGACAAATACTCTATAGCTCAGTGTCACCTTGCTACATGAATAAACTGAGCAAAATACACAAAAAGTATCTTGGCTTCCTTTTAAGTTTGCACGTCTATTGATCAAATAAAACAGGTAGCACTTTCATGTTTTCAAATTTTTTTAAAGTAGTAGATGAAACAATCGCATGCCATTTAGCAGGTGGAAACACCATATTTAATAACTTAAAAAGAGGAATCAGGACATTTTTTTCGCTGCTGTTGAAGACCTGCCTTGCATTTACATGTCCAGTTGGCACCAAATGATCATACCATTAGTGTGAGGTGCTGCATCACTGCTGGAGCCAGAGAAGGGACCATATTGCTCAGCAGAGCAGGGGTCAGAGAAACACAAAAAGCACAGTACACTTCCCACCTCCCTGTAGCCATGCTGGACTGCCTGTTATACCCCTTCAGTCCTTACTACACACAGTATCAGTTCCTGCAATGGCCCCAGACTGATTTTACTGCCTGAATTTGGCAAGGTGCAATTGCTGTAAGGTGTTGTGTATTACAGGCTGGTGACGGAAACAACGGTGCAAAGGCACTTCATTCGTCAGGCAGGAGGGGCATGGCTTCTGTGTAAGGGAAAAGGTGAGATCAGGATTTTCTTCACAAGCGCTGGAGCTCACTGAATGTCCATGCCACAGCCCGGGCTTGTGTCCATACACTCCAAGCTTAAGCACAGACTCATTATAACATAGCTATAGCAAATGAAACACAGTCCCTCCAGAAAACATGTTTGAGAGACTCAGAAATCTGCATATAACACCACAGCAGATTTTTAGTTGCACTTTTTTAATGTACCATCCTTAAGAGATGGGAGGCTGATGGGCAGGATGGGTTTGTCACTTGTGCCAGTGGGAAGGGCAGTTGAGATCTCCAGTGAAATGTGGACAGCCCGAATTGCCCATCCCAGCAGGGCAGAGCACTTCAGCTGATGTCTCCAATTAGATCCCGGTATTTTAGTTTGGACATATCCTACCCTGTAATATCTTTAGCTCTACGTTGAATGCTCTCCATAGGCTAGACGTTGCCTAAGCTATACCATTTTTTTCGTGTTGCTTTATGGCCTGTGACACTGCAATCTCTGAGAGGTTGCATGGTACGATTAAAACTCTGCCTGCTGCCCTCTACACAAAACTTTCCAAGCCACCTCCAAAGGCAGACAACATCATGACTTTCACCTAGAATATAAAATAGGAATCAGATTCTCATTTACATTTTCATAACCATAACATACAGAGAAAATCTGCAACAGAAAAGCTGTGTCCACATATTAGAAAGCCTGAACATGTGTGGAACACACCACTCAATTCACTAAGCCTGAAGAAGTAAAACTGGGTTTTCTTGCATGGAGAAATCTCAGTATCTAAAACAGTCCCCTTTAAAAAGGGCATCAACTTTGTTTTGCAAGAACTGGTCTGGATAGCATTTAGTTCTAATTAGGTATCTATCCTCTGAATGCTGCAGTCAGAAACCAACAGCAACAAGTTCTTTTTGTTTTTTAACAGCTTGAGGAAGGCATTGTGAATGAATAGCAGCAGCATACATCTGGCCCCAGCCACTGACTAATCTGCATTATGGTGAGGATGTAAGCATGCAGATAGACAGTCAAGAGGCACACTTTTCTTTGACACAGGAACAAACAATTTAATCATTAGATACATAGTTCAGAAAAAAAAATGCATTTTCTTTTACAACTTACTTTAATGAATTAGGCTGTTTATACTGTGCATTTTTGAAATCATACATGGATTTAATAACTTTTGTCAATATGGACAAACCCTTTGACTTACACCAAGAGTGTCAGACCTCAGTCCTTGTTCCTGTGCATTTTGACAAATCCATCACTCATTTTTCAAAACCTTGGAGAATGTCTTACTCCACCTAGACTAATAACACGTAAACAAGGTTTAAATAGAAGGCACAAAAAACAAGCCTGACTGAAAACCAGGCTCAAGCAGAAGGGTGAGGGAGCACAGAAGTTTAGCCAGCTGTTTGCATGAAGTGCAGAAAGAAGGCAGAATGCCACTTGACAATTTTTAATTCTTCTGGAAGAAACAGTTGGAGATCATATGCTCTCTAGCAGTTAGAATACCAAAGTGAGTACTTTTGCCAGCAGCAGTAGGAAAACACTTCTTTGTCCCTTCTGTACATTCTACCACGTTTCCTAAAATCACATACTGATACTACAGCCGTTTCCAACCTGTGAGATTTGAACAGTATATTGAACCAACATTTGATGGTTTTGCTGCCTCATGAGACACAGTCTCCTTGTATCATTTAAAAAGAAAGAAATAAAAGAAAGTTTGTCTCATTTTATATATCTGATTATACTTTGGAGAAAAGAGTTCTTCAGAAGTACTTTTATGAGTCCTGAGAGCTAGTCACATCTGGCAAGGATGGGGAAGCCAAATGTGGTATTTTCATTGGTAAAAGGGAAATAGTCCAGGTTGGGCTCTTGAAAGTTCCCAAACATTCCCCCAGTGAATGACATCCTCAGCATTTGCTAACGGAGCTGGAAAGCTGGAAACTTCATCACAGCCTCCTTTGTTATATGTTAGTCACATAAGATAAGTCACATCACAGTGGGGATGTAACATTTTTCAGTTACCCCTAAAAACCTCTCAGCTGTGACTAGGACAGAAAATCTAGTTCTGGAGAAGTCCCACCCAGCTTGTTTTTAGAGAGTGAGGGGGCAAGAGAGCTCAGGCTGGGATAGAAACACTGCATTGATTCTCTGGAACCACGTGGAAATCTGAATATGTTTTCATCACTGGCTCTTGGGTCTGTTATTACAGTAAACTGTGGCTTGCTATGTGAACAATTCCCAAAATTCCTCTGATTTTTAGATCTGCCCCATTCTGTTTCAGTGGGGAGAGTAATTGCAGCCTACCTAATGAAAGAAAAAGTGAAATCATACACTCTCTGACTACGGGAACTGAAAAATACGGACATTTTTGGCAACATTAATCAAAGAGTTCTCTGACATATCTTTTTGTTCATTCAGAGGCTGACTTCATCCTCTGATTCATGTTTTAGTTGCTGCTGGTAATTTTTGAAGCTCATTTAGCACACGATGTATTAACTGAGGCAGAGATCCAGTGTAAGCATACAGGGTGCTGCTTAGGTAGACAAGCTGATCCAGTCTAGGAGACCATGTGGGAGTATGGCAAGTCTTCTAGCATAAAGAAGATTTGCCCAGTCTGAAAAACTAGTCTCAGAAGCGGTAGTTGCTTTTGAAGTCAGTGTACAGCAGAAAATCAGCAAGGTGGTGGGAGAGTTCTGGAAGGTCTGCTAAGCTGTCCGATAACTAAAATCATTTCCCACCACCCCTGGTGAGGTTTGGCAATGAAGAGTATTTTCTTTCAAAAGATGGATGCTATAAGATAATGTTTTCTTTAAGCTTCCAACTGCTTGCTTCTTCTTGACATCCGTCTTGAGATGCTAGTTCAGGGTTAATAACAAAGAACAACTTATAACTTAAAACATTTGTGGAAGCGGACACAGCCTGCAAATACTGCATGCTGCAGATGGCCAATTTGTAAGAAAAAACTTAAATAAAAGTCAAAGGAAACCCTTTGTTTTAAAGCTTTGATCCACATTGTGGATTGTCCTGGTTCAGTGTCCAACAGATTGCTAAATGATGCTATTAATATTAAGAAGAGGCCTTCAGCAAATATGGTCTGTTTGCTATTACAGTGTCTAACTGCAAAGATAAATCAAAAGAGAGCATTTCTTGTTTTGCAATCCATATTCTTCTTTATAGCATTGCCAAACTAAAGAATTAAAGAAACAGATCTCTTTTAATGCAGTAACTCCACCATCTCACATCCCTCTCACCCTGTCCCTGTCTTTTCCTCATTTTCATGCTATAATCCCAGGTTAACTAGTTCAAATGGCCACAGTATTTCCTTGAATAAGTCTCTGTTTACTAAGGTTTTTCCAGGAGCTTTTTACAGAATGAAAAAAAGCAATATGAGGAATGTCAGTGTAACAATGTAAATTGTATGCCTGCATTTTTTATTAATAAAGCAAGGCTCTCCAAGGGACTAAGTTACATTGTTTTATGAGATTAAATTATTAGACCTGGAACTAGGAAGGGCCTTGTCCTATTGTTGAAGAGGCTACTGGGGAGCATGGAACTGCAGGGAGCGTTGGCGAATCATGGTGATATCTTATTTCTCCATAGAGAACTAATATCCCAGCTGCTCCAAATGCACCTGAATGGGTACTAGAGAGATGGGGAAGCAAACTTGTGGCAGATGGGACCAGACCAAATGGTCAGTGAAATGAACACATTCAACTAATGCACTAACCATCTCTAAACTGTTCTCCATCAATAATTTAAGGCCTTGTGTCATAGTTTGTTAAAAATTATCTTTGATTAGTTGTGTTATTAATACAATATGCATATTACAATAGTGTCACATTTTCTATCCATCAAAGTCAGAATAAGTCAATATGAGTGCATCAATAATTTATATTTGGTGTACTAGTCAATTTTCTGCCTGCAATAACATTGACTGCTGGCAATTATGGAATGCAACTGGTGCTTTTACCTCTATATTCACATTTTAAATGAAGTCATATTTATTTTCCAAAATACATGTAATACTGGATTATTTGTGTGTAGCTGTTGACTTTTAAAAGCTGAAGTGTTTTGGGTTTTGTTTTTGGTTTTTTTTACATAAGGCTCCAAGCAGAATCAAGCAATGATATTTCAGAAATAAAAATAGAGTATATATGACTTACTGCATGCTGTTCCCACAAGACCTAGCAATGAGCAAACCCCTCAGTTGATTTTTTTGGGTACTGGTGTAAGCAGGAAACATTCTCCTTCATTTAAATACCTTTACACTCTTACACTCTCACAGAACAGAATCTGAACCACTGGTTTGCAATCTTTATGTATTTAGTTTCATGTGAAATAGTACCCCTCTGAAACCCTTATTTGCATGACAGCCTCGGGAGAAAAAATTAATTTCAACTTGCAAAGGGCTTGGAAATATCCATACATTTTATTTTTATTTTTAGGATGTCATTAGACTTGCACCAGCAAGGAGGTATCTTCCAGAGGTCTATGGAAATCTTTAAAGAATTAGGCCTCTCATCTGAAAAGGTGAAGTCACTCTATAGCCTGTATTGCTGTGTGCAGAGCAAAACTATTTATTCTGCTCCAGGTAGAGCTGAGTATATTGGTGCCTGTGTCAACACTAACAGAATCTAAGACTCGTTTATAACAAAAATTCTTTACCTGTGATTTAACAAACTGTAGGAACTCATTTCTGAAGGCAAGTTGTGTAGGCTGATAACCTCAAGCATTTTGTCTTTGTGACACTTTTTCCTTAGTTTTGGATTCCTCTGTAAGACTCTTCTTCCAGTCAGTCAGACTTTGACTTTTGGAAGCATGGAGCACTTTTTCTGGATTATGATGAGAAGAGACATTTGTGGTTCCATATATTATATAATAATTGTGCACTTCATTGAAGTAAAAAATCCATCAGAACCAAATTCTTTCCTCTGCTTTTCCTTCTACAGAAAAAGACACGGGATGGATTTTAGAGATAAAAGACATGGGGTCCAGCAGAATGTGGAACAAGCTGCTGCAGATCAGTAGATTTTCCTGGTGGCATTACCTGCAGAGGATCAAGAATTCTGTTGTTGTAGCAGCCCACTGCTTAACTGTTTTGATATCATAGGCTCAATACAGGAAATAATTTAATTTGTTTGTTGAATGAAGGAGGATTTTTAAATGTAATAGAAATACTTTGGCAGTTTCAGCCTATACTCCAGTGGTAAGGGATCTACATGACATCGCAGCAGCTCTGAGATGCCTCTGGATCCACCCCAGTTACAGCTGCCTTCTGCTGCAGGAGCAGGAGACATGCCTGAAGTGGGGTTAAGGTGCTTGGCCCCCATCGCTTCCCACCTGCTCCCTGAACAAATTGTTTTCATACCATCAGCCCGACGCTTGGTGCTCTTGTTGTGCTCTTTTCACTCTTAATGGTCTTCATACTCACAGCCACAAAACATGACAGAGTTCAAGATACCAGCTGACACTTGTATGCCATGGAGCCTCGAGAACTCAACTTAAGGAGCTTGTTCTTGCTCTCTCTTTTACTGCTGGGATATGAAGCTTCCCAGAAGTCATCTCCTTTCTCTTTCTTGTGTCAGGTGTGACCTGAATTTCATACAAGCCTTAGTAACCTGGTTTATGTGCTAGAATTCCCCAACTTAGGAAGATGACATCGATAGCATATACTATCACCATCATGTTCATCAAGAGCAACATGTATTTCCGTACAAAGGTAGACAGGTGTTGTGCAGTAGAGATGTGCAATGTAGCACCTCTCTGAGAGCCAGAGCCCCTTAGTCCCATGCTGATTTCTCTGGCTGCCTCCTTTTGCTTATTGACAGAATCATCCTCTAAGCCAGACGGAGGCCCTCTGGCATGAACACCAAGAAAGGAAATTAAAACTATCTATATCAGACTAGTAGTGTACACCATACCAAACTTCCATTTAAGTTGTTTTCTAAAGCTTTATGACAGCCAATTTTTATTTCTGTGGATTATGAAAGCAAAAGTTCAAGCAAACAGAAATCACTCATAGAGTAAATGCTGAAGTCCTTAGGATTTTAAAAACTTTCCATTATAACAAAACTATTATTTAGGAAGGAAAATGAAAACTGAATCTAATAAAGGGTTCCAGATCTAACTTTTGTTATAAAGAAATTTAATTCAACAGCCTGTTCTAGTCATCATCATGTAAAGCCACTTAATTTACAGAGAAGTATCCACTCAGGTGCAAATCTTGGCTAAAATACAGTGTTCCTGTTCTGGTAGTCTTTATGGATCACCAGACACCCTGAAATATTTTTTTTCTAAAGCACAGTGTGAGTATTTTGAACCCAGTGCAATAGTCACCTTGATCACAAACTCAGGCCAGTTGCACCTGCTGTGAAGCCTGCTCTGAACCTTGCAGCCTAGGAAAGAAGAAGAAACCTATGAAGAACATAAATGATCTAGAGCAGAAGTCTGCACCTCTCTAATGCTCCTATAAAAGCAGATGGCTTTGCTGTTCAAAGTAGGTGGCAGTTGTACTAATAATCTCAAAATTGATCTAATTAATTTTCAATTATGGAATCAAGAGTTCTCATAGCAAAGGGAAATTAAGTCATCAGTGGGAAACAGTCATTTCTATTCTTTCTGTTTGCTTATCTGAAGAGCTTACAATGTCAGTTCTGGATTTTAGTCAGCAGCCATCAAATACTGTCATTTAATCAGGATTATACATTTAAATGGACTGTGCAAAGTCAGACAATCACAGAGATAACTATAATGGAAATGAATTCTTAAAATAAATCCTCTGTCTACAGAGAGTGTACAAGGTTGTAGACAGTATCTGAATATTTTAAAATATTTAGTTAATTGAACTCAATTCATAAGCGTTCTTTTCCTTGCTTCCACAAATATGTTTCCACTAAATATCTGCTGGTATGAACCACACTGTAAAGAGGAGCTATCAGCAGAAGGGAATTTTAATAAACACTGTTCTTTGTTCCTTGTATTTTAATGACTGATATAATTAGAATGAAGGTTAAGGGACTATTTGTTTTCCTTCCCCTCAGGGCTACTTTGAAACAGTTTGACTTGCAAACAGCATTTCAAACTCTTGCAGCTATATATGCTTGAACATTCTGATGTTGTACAAAGAAAACAAAATAAAAAGAAGAAATGGTTAAGCAGCAAAAGCACCACCCCAACTCTTTTGCCAAGTGATTATAGCAATGGACTACATGGCAGTTAGCAGTCCCACGCTCTCTTGCTACATTATTGCCAACCAATCCAGCTTTGTGAACCTCCCTTTCAGAATAAAAGCAATGATGATACATGTTCCAGAAATGTCATGATGCTTGGTAGCTTGTTTTTTTCAGGAATTTCCTAGGGTCTAGTTAGACACTAGCTGTGTGTCAATATCCATATTCACTTACATTGGCATTGCACTATGTTAGTTCAGCTAACAGCTTGAACTAGACATCATCTTCCACTAATTCAGATGAGCTGACATTAGAAAAAGTGAAAACGTCTTTTTATAAACTTCATCATGAACAGGTTAGAGACTATATAACACAGTCCTTCATAGAATCATAGAATAGTTTGGGTTGGAAGGGACCTTCAAATGTCATCTAGTCCACCCCACTGCAATGAGCAGGGACATCTTCAACTGGATCAGGTTGCTCAGAGCCCCGTCCAGCCTGGCCTGGAATGTTTTCAAGGACGGGGCATCTACCACCTCTCTGGGCAACCTGGGCCAGTGTTTCACCGCCCACATTGTAAAATATCTCTTCCTCGTGTCTGGCCTGAATCTCACCTCCTTTAGTTTAAAACCATCACCCCTTGTCCCATCACAACAGGCCCTGCTATAAAGTCTGTTCCTGTCTTTCTCATAGGCCCCTTTTAAGTACTGAAAGACTGCAATAAGGTCTCCCCAGAGCCTTCTCTTGTCCAGGCTGAACAACCCCAATTCTCTCAGCCTGTCCTCATAGCAGAGGTGTTCCAGCCCTCTGATCATCTTGGTGGCCTCTGCTGGACTCTCTCCAACAGGTCTATGTCTTTCCTGTGCTGAGGACCCCAGAGCTGGATGCAGGAGTCCAGGTGGGTTCTCACCAGAGTGGAGTAGAGGGGCAGAATCACTTCCCTCAACCTACTGGCCACAATCCTTTTCGATGCAGCCCAGGATACCGTTGGCTTTCTGGGCTGCAAGTGAACATTGCTGGGTCATGTTGAGCTTCTCATCAACCAACACTTCCAAGTCCTTCTCCTCAGTCCATTCTCTACTCAGCTGGTATGTGTGCTTGAGATTGCCCCAGCGCTTGTACAGGACCTTGCAGTTGGCCTTGTTGAACTTCATGAACCATCATGAAGATAAGAACTATCATTTGTTAGCTGAATCCTGGGTTTTGGTCATCAGGATATTAATGCAATACAGTACTTTGCCTGATACAGTAATGACACAAACAAATGCAGATACTGACAACCATTTCTGCAAAGCAGAAATTCTGTCTCAGGATTTTGGTGTCTCATATTACTAGAATATTATATAAGCAGGAAAACATCTCTAACTTTTTCATGCAACAAACTAGTACACATCTCTAAGAGCAATTTTAACTGTATGTCAAGGAATAAACAGACAATTCTTTTTTTTTTTTTCTACTGAGGCAGTATTCAATTTATCAATACCAAGTGTGAGTTGTTTTTGTTTCTATTTGATATAAAAATGTTGTTTATAAAAAGCCTTAGTATGAACACTCCTAATCTGCAATCATGTTCTTTAAGTATAGTGAAATTTCTATTTGAGGTATGAAGGCAGGAGCAGGATTTATTACTGAGAAATTTAAAACAGCATATACAAGCTGCTTCATAAAAGTGGCTGAAATCAGAACCGTCAGTAGTAATAGCACAAATCTGATGGGGTTTTCCTGTTTGTTTTTAATAGAAATTCTACTCACTTTTATTCCATTTTTCTTTCATATTTAAGAAATCTCTGTCTTTTGCTTTGTATTTTTAGTCAGGTAAAAGTTCTTAGTAGCAAAAACACAGATAGAAGTTCCTCCTTGATGTCAAGAATGCAGTGACTGCAGTCTGAAGTAGGTGGAATTGATCCCGAAGGAACATTAAAGAAATGGCAATTTCTGTGAACCTTTCACTGCAGCCAAACCGGCCAGAGCACGGTCCTGCTGAAATTAGAGCCTGAGGCCACCTCACACCCCATCTCTGGTCACAGTCCCTGGATCACAAAAAGTAAATAAATAGGGGCAAAGCCAGGAGGAGCTCCAAAGAAACAGCATCCTCATGCTCAGCCACTGGCTGCAGAAGGCTCACACACCGTGTGTTCCAGCCTTGGTGGCAAGAGGTCTTTCCCTCCCAGCAGATGGTTGTCGCCCGGGTCAAACCCTGTCATGGTGCCTGTGCTGCAAAGTCCCTTTGAATTTACAGTAAACTGACAAAACCAGACATAAACATAAGAGAATTAAATGGCTGAGTTTAACTTGCCAGTTATAGATAGCACTTGCCATTCTGGCAGCAGATTTAACTTCATTCTTCCCTGGGAGAAAAGGCTGCATTTTTTGGGATCCTCTATTTTCCCACCTGCCTGAACCTTTGCTCTCCAGAAACATGAAGTTTTCTCCAGCTTCACCCCCATCCTGCAGGTGGTCATGCTTTTCTTGGTCTTACAAAAGTCTGACTAAAATTCTATAGCAGAAACAAATCTGAACATTAATAGTGAATCCCCACTGATATATTTATGGTAGTGGTAATTCGTAAGTAAATGTTACTGAAAGCATGTGAAGACTGGAAATACTTTCCAGAAAAATTGAATCAGTAATACTAACTGATTATTGCTATCCCCGATGTTTGTAAAGTCTCTTGGACTTATTAATTTATAATGCTGCCATTCAGATTTAGATTAATATTTCTATACATTTATTTCATGGGACACTTTAAATTGGGTGAATGACAGATATCATTACATTTAAAAGAGCTCAAAGCATGACTGGGGTAAAGACAACTGCCAGTCAGGATCTTTAAAAAGGATTTTCAGCAATTTATCCAACATCTGAATTTTGTTTCACACAAATTCAATTTTACCCCAAGCCAGTGATAGTTTGACCCTACTTAGTAATAATTTTAAACTCGTATCAAATTGCTGTAATAAGAAAACATAATTTTGCAAGAACTTGATGGTCTGCCCAGCTTATCTTCTGAAGAGTGTTTGGCAAACACAGCCTCCTACTTTAAATATTTTTTTCCCCCTCCTACAGAGTGGTCCAAAAGGGAAATTCCAAAAGTTACACAAGAAAAATAATCACTGAGTTGCCATTGTGTAGCACTGTGACAGTAAAAAAGTGAAGTCACACTTTTACTATTCTTTTGTTTGGATTTTTTTGCACGGAAGGCTGTAGTTGGAATATTCAGCTCTTTTTGGTTATTGTCAGAGACAGTCTGCTAGCCAGGATCTCACCTGCTGCACACTTGCATCACTCTCATATGACTGATACAGCTTCTCTGGTTGCCAGTGGCTGGAAATGTGGGTTTTTTCTCAGTTATTCTGTCCTGATTCTCCAAAGTGATGTGCAGGGCTGCTCCCTCGTGCTGCCGTGGGGAGCCCCACACTTCCATGGGTCCATGTCCCCTGGTGGCATCCAGCAGCTGGCTGGGGCTGCAGTCAGTCCCTAGGTCTGTCCCCAGCCCTCCAGGTTCAGCTTGGCTTGGAAGAACTGCTTGGGCAGTGTCCAGCTCAAAGGTTTTCCTTGCACTTTGCTGCACAGCAGCTCAATTTCTGCTGTTATTTACGCTGTAGCATCTTCCCTCGTATACCTCAGGCTACTGGCACGAAGAAGCATCACTTAAAAAGTAATTTAGCAAATAAGTATAGTTTCCCTAGGGTGCAAATAAGAGGGAAAGTTGTAGTAAATAGCTAATGTAAGCAAAAGGTGCCTTGGGGGAACCCTAAGAATCACTTCTTTGAAACCAGCAATAACTTCTGTTGCTATTGGTCCTGAGGCAGCAGCAGTCAACATTGTTTAAAAAAGCTCCCTTATGGTGTACTCATTAATTAACTGCACTGTTTGTTGATTCTAGATTGATTCAGTTTGTTCTCAGGAGAGTGTTTTTGGAAACTCAGTAATGCCTTGATGCAGAATTTCATCTTCAGGCCCTAAATTCCCAGGATACTGCTTTACTGGGACATATAGAAGATGAAGTAAAAAGGAGAATTTGTTAGACAGAAATGATAATCAAAATATTTTAAATTCAGATGTAATTTTTGAAGATTTTCCCCACAGAGCTAAAAAATTACCTGCAGCAAAGTTTGACTGACAGGCAGGCTTTATCAAACAGAGAACAAGACAAATGGCATGCAAAACAGATAGGAAAGTATTTGCTCCTAATTACTCGAGAAAGCATTTTAATTAAGTTGTTTGCCAATTAATGCCTCATTTTTGACATTCCATAAATATTTAAACATGTTTCATAAACTTTTCTTCACAGGGAAACATTTGCAAATGTAGTTAAAGAGATTCTTTGGGATCTCTTCATGCAATGCTCTTTACAGTTTAAGTTTTACTTGCTCTTCTTGTGAATAAATAAACAACAAAATACATCTTTTCATGTCAGAAATGGCGTATCAATATGTCTGTATCAAATCCATATCAATAAGATACTTGAAATATTGTCATGTGAGGACTGTCCTTCCATTGTATGAATGACAAACTGGAAAATTACATCAGATCTGAAATAGAAGCAGTCTAGTGAAATGCAAAAGCAGATGGATGCAGATACCTCTCCTCTTTCATACTCCTTCAGACCCATCATTCAGAGCTGCTGCTAAAAAGTATTTCAGTTCAAAAAAGTTAATTAAGAAAAAATAATAAGCAAGTGGCAAGAAAGGAAAGTGGAATGAGTGCTGAGGCTTGATTCTGGCGGCTTTTAAACCTATGTGCAGCTATACCCTTTGTCCATAAGGACTTATTCAACCTACACTCTTAAACCCTCTCTTCTTCCCTAGTCTCCTTAGAAACCTACTCCTACACTCACACCGTGAATGGGCATGAAAGTACCCAGACTCAGACCACAGCTCTTCCCATCTCAGCAAGCCTCTGAGTTTCTGTATGCAGAAAATAAATGCTGCTTTCTCCTCATATTTTAAGGGCTTCCTGTTTTTATGGAGCAGCTGACTCTTTATTTAAAACTTCACACAGGCACTTGTTTATTTATTCATTCATTTGTTCTCCTGACAATTTTCCTTACTTATCAGAGGTTTGTTTGCTCAAATGACCACAACTTCTCTTATCTCAGAGCTTTACTTTGGATTTTGAAACCCAGGCCCTGCCCCACCCTCCTCTTTCACTGTCATTACTCATTTATGCCTGGAAACAGGCTCTAACAATGCAGGAGTGAGGCAATCTGGGCCTAAAACACTGGTGGTCTTGATCGAAGGGGGCACAGATAGTGGGGTTTATAAAAAGATGGGCAGGGGGACAGTTGAGCTGTGGGGGAGGAGGATGACACAGCTGGAAGACCACCGCTGGGTGAAGCAGTATGGCCTTGGTACATCTCAAGGGCTTTGCCATCTCTCCAAAAATCACTGGGTCACTTCTTGCAGGGCCTAGGGCCCTGCTTGTCCCTGCCATCCGGAGATGTTGCTCAACCCTGTTTGCTGAACTCAAAATTGTAGCAAACTCTGACCCCGTGGGCAGGAGGAGGCCAGATCTGGAAGAAAGCACTCCAGATTCACCTCCTTCTCACTAGGGCAAACCCAGGGATCTGCAGCTCCCCAGGCATGACTGTCTAATGGACATCACACACTGACAGCTGTTTCTTCAACAGTACTTATCTTAAAAAGTTTTGTTCCTAAGGGCTTGTCAATTTATAGCTATAGTCAAATTAAAGTCATAAGGGAGGCAAGCAAAAAAAAAGTTTCAACTAAAATTGTTTATTCAGAAAATGCTTTAAAAAAGAAACAAAAAATTCTGCCTGTTCAAGCTGTTCCTATTACGAGAAAGGAAGACCTCAAAGGAAGTTTTCCCTAGCAGGGGAGTTTCTTTGTAACTTAGTCACCAAATAAAATCTAGGAAGCCCATTAAATTAAATACTTTTTCTGGTTTCTGTGCTGATTTTTAGAAACAAGACAAAGAAAGAGGTGACAATCCCCCGAGAAAGAAAGGAAAAAAGGCAAACGAAGTTGTAAAAAACTAAAAAGCAGTGAGGAGCCCTATGAACAGGTAAACAGGATAAAGGACAACAAGTGTTTGAGTGAAGGTTAGCACAAGGGAGTCCTGAGCCTGACATTCCTGGGTCCTGCCATACTATGAATATTAAGCAATAGCATGCCTTCTCCTCTGTCTTGCAATGCACAGCTCCTTGCAGAGGTTTTGCCTTGGAGTTGCTGAGACAGGTCTCCTGATGATACCTAGAGGCCAGAGAAGGCACACATCAAAATAAGAAGCACTCCCTTTTTTCCCTTTTTGTTTGCAGTGGGGTGTCACCCTCTCTCCCCGTAGAAATCAATGTCTTCTGTCCAGATGGCCTTCAGAAAGCGGTCTCCCTGAAGGTCCTTCAGCCATGCCCAACATGACACCTCTTTCCAGAGCATCAAGACTTCCCTGACCAGGAAGACCTCCTGACCAGGAACATTTCACCTCTCCCCCTTAAAGCACTGAGATCAAGAGCTGCAGTACTTTACCTACCTACTTACTAACAACATCTCAATGCTGAACTTAGCTGGAAAATTATATACACTTGTAACTACTCACAGAGAAGATAGATACACTTTCTGGCCAAATGGCAGACACTCACAATACTTGATCACCTCAGTGTTCCATAGGGGATATGATTCCTGCAGCTCGCAGGTCTGTGGGGGGAACTTGGTAGGGCTGGGGAAACAATCCACCACTGTGTTAACATTGCGCATCTGGGAGAAGCAGCTGTGCTGGAGCTCAATATCGTGCCTTTACTTTGAGGACAAATGGAAATAGCAGAAATAGTAGAAATACATAATAATGCAACATTCACATTGTCAGGTGGAGCAGCCTACTGCTGCCAGCAGCACAAGCATTCTGCAGAAAGGGGACTGCAGCCTGTGCTTGGTGTGTTCCAGGCAATCGAACTTTTCTTCCATTTGCTGGTTTGAATATCAGCTACAAGCAATGAACAGTCTCAAGTGAAAGGCAAGCACGGGGACATCTGTATCTGTGTATCAAGCACAGATTTACCACTAGGCAGACAAGCAGGTTTTAATGTCAGGCAATGCCTGTCCGAAGTTTTTCCTTCTCCTGCAAGAGCTATGTGAAAGAGACAAGTCCTTTGCTTAAGGACTTGTTTCCCAGGTCTGGATTTTTTTGATGGCAATAAGCCAAGACTTGAGGTTTTGGAGGACTGATTTTGCATCATCCTTTGAGCAGAATAAAGAAAATTCATACACAACATAGCCAGTTTGCAAGGTTTTGATAAGATATGTAGGAAGAATATTTCCTTTCTGTCACACACTGTGCTCATGGATTTATTTTTTTTTCTTAAACTCTGTTCTATCCTGTGCTGAAATTCAACAAAATTCAAGGGATTTAAGGAAAGAAAGACTCACTATGTCCTTGTTAACAAAGATCATCTGATAATTATTTTGAAGACTAAAGCAGAGGGTGGAGCAAACCAGAGAACTTTGGCCCCTCTTACCGGTTGTTACCTTTGTCTGCATTAAGGAAGACAACTATGAGAATCTGGAGTAACTCCAAACATTTGCCAGCTGGTTTTGAATGTTCTCAGCTGTGTATGCTGTTGGATAATCTTAGACTTATTTTGCACTGTTTGTTGCTGCCAGATAGTGTTACTGTTTAATGACAGTGCTAGAAGAGGCAAAAGTAGGTCCAGCTTCTGAGATAGAAACAAGCCTACATAGCTCTGGCTGCAGTCTGAAAAGAGAAAAAAAATAATCCTCCAGTGTATTCACTTGGCTGCTTCTCCTGATACTTGTGGAAAAATAAACAATTTTTAAATCTTTAGTTTTGGTTTTCTTCCCTTCCATTATTAAGGACAGTGCTTCTCTTTGATTTAAAAAAAAAATGAAGAACAAGCTGAAAGTCCTTCCAGAATTTCTGTCAGATCAGTCTGACCACCGAGAGAACTTCTGTTGGTTACTTCGCTTAACCTTGCAATAAGTTTTGATGATTTTCCATTCAGGCTCATGGAATTTTTCTGATCTACTCCTAGATCCAAATGGAAACTTCATAGTCAGCCAAATACTCCTGCTTTCTGAACATCTACCCAGCAGTTCAATGACCCACTATTATTCTCTCTTGAAAATAAGATGTTCCATCTCGACTCCAAAGTTGCAGTCAGCTTCTTCCCAGCACAAAGACTAATTAAAGATCTCATAGAAATTTTGCCAAGCTCTGTGAAAACTATGCATCAGAATTTGTGTAGAAAAGGCAATGTTTTTATACTATGAATTAATTAAAAACAGTTGACACTCAGTTAAAAATACTATGGATCTGTTTAATAAATAACATATACTTTATTTTCTTTAATCTACTTTTATCTTTAAAAAATCTCTGCTTTTTTTTTTTCTCTCATTCAAATTATCCTCACACATTCAGCTACCACTTTCCTTTGCCTTATAGAAATGTTCCACTCTCTTATATTTGGAAACTAATCGGTAATTTGAACACTATTCACCTGCTCACATCTCTTCAGTCAGTCTAATCTGTGCAACACTAATGGCACCAAGAGCTATAGTAAACTACAAATAATTAGCTTACATTTCAAGAAATGTGTAATAAATCAGCTACATTTTTGCTCTCAGAGTCCAGAATTAAAAGCCTGATGAGAACCCTGTTCGTGCAGACTCAGTCCTTCTAAACTTAGATCTTGTGGACGTTTCTCAACAGCTGGATTCTGTCAGAAAATAAAAATATGTCACAAGCTAAAGCTCTTCCCAGCTAAGAACCATTTCATCCCAAATCTCAGATGGTTTTGGATTGTTGGAATGTTTCATTTTATTCCTTGGAAACAAACAAACAAACAAATGTAAGTGCATACCCACTTCAAAAGTCTTTTTGATTACAAAGTTGTGAGAAATAAAGTAAAAAAAAAAACCAAATTCTGACATGTGGTTCCTCAAAATATTCACAGATGTAGCTTTTGAATCTACAGATATTATTCCCACTGAATCACAGTCCTGCTAATCTGTTTGTTTTGGACTGGGCCTGCTCTTCAGTGCAGTGATGTAGGTGGACCCCCTAGAGCTGGTCTGGGCTCAGCAAGGCTCTGCCTAACCTGTGGCATGCGAGTAGTTTCCTAGAGTGAGTTGACTCTGTCTGGGTGAGATTCAGGGGTTTTATCTGCTCTATGTCTCCAAGCCAGAGGCTCCCCTCCTCCCCTCTTTATTTTTCTTTTCATAGAAAGGCTACCTCCATGCAGAAGCTGGGCAAAAGTGCTCCCAAGCACCTCCCCTGATCAGAGGACCAGGACCCTGGTGTGGGCATACACCCACATATTGGTTTACACGCAGCCTAAGCAAGTTTTCTGTGGACTGGAATAACTCTCATGGCCATGTGATTGAGATAGTTTCAAGAAGGTCTAGAAACACCCTTACAACTGGCATTTCAGTCTTTCCTCCAGGACACTTCCCACGCAACAGCCAAGTACCACCATGAAGGAGCCCAGTGTTTTGCAAGAAAGAGATTCTCTCAGAAGGACTTGAAATTGTAATGTTGTTCTTGTCCTCATCTACCTGACATGGGCTTAAGAAATGAATAGCAGCCCTGTTCAAACAGAGCAGGAAAATGTTTCAGTACTGTGCTGTTCCAGCTGACTGTGTAAGCACCGTGAAAGCTCCTGTGTGCGTCTGGTGCTCTGGAGATGTGCAGCTGGTGCAGGGGGCAGGACAAGCAGCCAACAGCTGCTCTCTGAGGTATGTTCCCCTTGGGACTGAGCATATCTCTAGTCAGAAATATGTCAGGGGGTTAGTGCTAGCTGAACCAGAAGTCCCACCCAGCTGAAACAGCCAGCGGGGACTGCCTGGCAGTGCTGCCAGGGGAGTCACACCGTGGAGAGATGGAGAAGACAGCCAGCAGTGTGAGATGCCTCAGAGGGAGTGCAGCATTGTGCTTCAGACCCTCAGAATCACCCTCAGCCCCTGTTCACCCCCCTAGGCTTTCGTCATTGCCCTACTACTGGTCCCTGGCATAAGGGAGCTTCATTACCAGCAGCTCAAATAATTCAGCATGACCGTCTCCTTTGAGATGGTGCTTTCAGCTGCTAAGAAAAAAAAAAAAAAAAAATAATCATGCATCCCCAGGGAGCCTTGGAGTCCACACGAAAAATCCTGACCTCCCAAGAGGTCTGGGGGGAATTCAGGGACCCATCAAAGAGAGGAAATATGATGAACCTGAGCCCCCCACGTGCCAGGTTCTGCTCTGGCCCAGAAGCAGGAAAGAAGTAAAGTGCCACCTTCTTCAGGTCCTATAATTTAATACACCTGTGCCCTGCTTGACTACTTGAAAGGAAACCATGTCCCTGCTTTCATGAGAGATTTCCATAACATGATATATGATATTATTCCCATTGATGATATTCACTTATTTGTCTGAGTCTAAAAGGTTGTGCCATGCCCCTGTTGACTTCTGGCAGCTCCTTACTTGAAGAAGTGTCCCTTTTATACCCCACTCCAAGACATTTAACTCATCCCACTTATAGCACTTGGAGTCCAGTGACGTCTCAATCTGAAGGCCTCATATCATTTTTAGCTGCAATACTAGAGTTGGCTTGTAGGTCAAAAATATAAACTTGACATTAAACCAGCAGTTTATCCTTCACCTTAAACAGATTTTTTTTTTACCTCCTGAAGGAAGCTGGATCTCTCGTGGATTAAATGCATCCTGTGGCAATTTTAGTTTCCCTTTTATGTGTGCTTGGATTAGTTTAGCGGAAGGATGTTTCTAAAGGTGTCATGGCTTAGTAGTAAAAAGAGTCCTTATAAGACATAGAAAGAAAATCTATGCCTAGCTTTGCTGTACCATGTAATTTTCAGTCACTGACTCACAGAATTGCAATAAGGCTCCCACGTCCTGGCTGTCATTAGAAGCAGCCTATAGTGGTCCCACACACAGCACAGATTTACTTCCTGCTCCTTTCTTGCTGGATGCTGGTAGATATGACAATTTGGGGGTTCCCATTTTGCAGAGATCTAAGAGGCTAAGAAGAGACAGTGTGTATTCCTCCTGGCCCTCAGCATGTCTCTCAGGTCGTCCTGGCTTTTACATTGCTTCGCCTGCATCCATTGATATATAGGCAAGCATGTGTCAAGATAATTCTTTTCCCTTTTCTCCATTGACACATTACAAAGATAACATTTGCCACTAGATTTTGATTAACCTTTTTATAAGACCTGTTACTAACCTATCCCTAGCCCAAATCTCTTACTACTGAGTGTTACTGGGTCCACATCCAGACAGGAAAAAAAAAAAAAAACTATGTCCTGGTGAAATTTGTCTTACATAAATTAAGAATTGTCAAATGGCTTTTAACAACTAGGCACTAAAAAATCAGCACCAATAACAGATGCTGAAGCATCTCCAGGTGCAAAGAGATCCCCCATCTGCATCACTGTCCTTTAAAACCTGTGCCACGAGTCTCTTAGGTGCATCTAGAAATGAAATTATTTATCCCATATCTGAGTATACTTGATTCCTGTCTGAATTTTGCTAGTGAATACAGTTTTCATATAGCAAATGATATTTAAGCTTAGTTGCAAAGACAGGCACACAAATCCATTTTTATGTATGTCATCCACTTCTGCAGGGATAAAGATCAAAATCCTTAATATCCTTCTTCTAGCCCTCTTTAAACAGAGATTTACACACAGATTTATTTCAATTCCAGTTGATAATGACTTATAAGAGTCTTGATGTCTTTAGAAAAATCAGCCTTGGCAGCTCTCCATTGACCCCCATAGTCAAGAGCACCATATCAGCTTGAAAATGGCTTATTTGTGTGGCTGAAAAGAAAATCCAATCTACTTACATATTAGGTCAATTATTTAAATTAAATATTATCATAAAACTTCCTTTTAAGTGTGTTTGGCATCATTTGGGTTTGTTATTTTCTCAAAATATCAGCTAAATATTTATTATACTGTTATTTCCATTTAACTTAATCTGCTATCAGCACCAAGGGTTAATGGATGTACCTTTTGCATTAAGAGAATCCAGCATGTGGCTTGTCTTTCAGCTACACTAACTGGTGCTATATTCATGAAATAGCAAAAACTTTTGTGCAGCATAAGTTATTTAGAGAAAAAAAAATCAATACACTGTAGAAAATGACAAGAGTAAACATGGAAATTAACTCCTGGCACATCTTTTGTTCTGGGCTGTAATACTCATATTAAGATTGCCCCTTTTTAATAGCTTTCGAAAGAATTTCTTGCATAATGGCATTTTAGTCATCATGTTAATGTCAACAAACAAGGCAGATTAATGCTTATAATCCTGAGCTGTCTCACACTCTGCTTATTAGAACTGTAGGCAGATCTTCATTAGGATGAATGACATCTGAATCTATAAACTCGTCACAACAGAGGCACCTTCTTGCTGTGGTGTCACCCCGCAGATGACAATGTCGGCCATTATGAATGACACTCCACAATTCGTTACTTCCTGCCTCAAATTGCAGTTAATCTTTCATCCAAACTGTACACATGTGCAGCTTTAAGTGGGCTATCACAGCAAGTACCCGGTAATGCTGCAAGCACATGGAGAATGACAGAAGGTAAATTGCTTGTCAGGAGGTCTGTATTTCAATTCACAGCATATTCCAAACACGTTGTGGTGAAAGCTCTCCACAACAGCTGCTTTCATTGCTAACTATTTTTGATGTAAATGTCAATAAAGCTCCAGGCCCTTTCATATTTTTGGCCAAGACTGTCCATCTTTCCTTATGCAGGCTGGCAGGTTGAGCTCCATTTATCTACTCTTAGGAACATGTCCTATAATAATGATTGTCTCTGGAGACCGTTTAGAGTGATTGAAAGCAGTGATTGGGACAATAGGCTGCTGAATTTCATTGCTGGATTAGGTTGACAGGTGACTGCTTTTATATCCTCTAATCTGGAAGAGACGGAAATAAAAACACAGTTATATCTGATCAACAGACAGGCATCTACTGATTGCAAATCTATACCTTCAGCTTGCCCTTCTCATTCCAAAGACTTAACCACACATTATTACAGGACCCTGGTATTTCTGCAGTGGTCAGGAGGATTTTCAGAAGAGGGGAAGATGGAGCAGTTATGTGTTGTCTAAATCGAAATGAGAAGCAAGGAAAGAACAAGTCACAGACTGTACAACTCTACCAGTAGAAACACCAGCTGCTGCTTTTAGTAGCTGCAGTTAAGATCTTTATTTTGCTTAATGAAAATCCCTGGGTGTTACAGAAAGAAGGAACCTCGTTTTTAATCAAAGAGGCCATGAATGTTATACACTGCCAATGAATTTTAATGTACTGATTGTAACAATGTACTTTTTTGTTTTCCCAGCTAGTTCACATGCTTTGTCTTGCATTTCGGCAAAAGTTCTGTAAACTCACTGAGCTTACTGTGGACTATTTTTTCTTTCCTTCTTTCATGAAGTTGGTAATTAACACACCACTGGGTTTTCCAAAGGAGATGGGAAGATGATCAGGTAGAATTCTGAAAACACTATGGCAAACGGTCTAAAATATTCACTCTGCATCAGCATCTGGCTCCTTGGCAGACCCCAAAGACAGTTGTGCTGGCACCTTTGAAATTCCCTCTGAGTCCGTGTAGTTGCCCATGGTTACACGGCAGCTGGGCTCTGGCTTCCTCCTCTTCCCAGCTACCACATCCCCCCACCTCCATTCACCTTCGCTTCTGTAAATCATACACACTCTGCCCATTAGTGATGGCCATGTTCCATCCATTTCCCCCTATTCTTTGCAGATTAGGGGGTAGAGGGTAAGCAAGAATTTACCCTTGCTCATCTCCTTTTGTCTAAATCGACATTGGTGTAGTTTCATTCACATTTTATGCAGATTTTTGTTTACTCGAATATCAGTCTCCACAATACTGAGCAGCTTTCTGTAGCTTTAGGCAATGCTGACATAACTTGTGAGAATAATATGATTAAAAGCAGTTAACTACCCAGCCCCTAGCTGATAGAGTAAAATCTCTGACCTAAAAAAAACCCAAACAAACCCAACAAACTGGTTCAAAAAAGTCCACACCCTGGCATCTGAATTCTGGCCTTCAGTTAAAAAAAAATCAACAAACTGAACGCTTTTTGACTTCAGCAAGTTTTTAAGAACAGCAGATTTATTTCATAATTTTGATGGGAAAACATCTACTATATGACAAATATTCACAGGAAATTTTATTTCTAAAGGAAATAAAATCATCTCTTTTGAATAAGAATCACATTACAGATTTAATGCAAATTTTCTTTGGAAAGAGCAAAAGAAACAATTCTTTCCAATTCTTGAGTATTAATTGCATATATACTCTTGCTTAAGTGAGCGTAGCTGAGAGGTTGCCAAATGAATCCTTTCCGGTCTAGGACCCTAAAATCAGTTTGGAAAATTTAAAACTTGATTAAAACTATAAACACCGGGCACCTCATAGTCGTTTATGCAAACTTCCACAAACAGGTGATAGGAACACTTAATGTCTCACAAGCCATGTGAGGAGGCTGGAATGCCAAAGAGAATTATATTTTTTCTTTTTAATGAGGTAGTTTTTAGTGAAGCAAGGAAACACTTGAAGTTTTGATAAATGTATGCGAAGAGGCTATTACAAATTTCTTTAAATATATTGGCTAAACTGACAGACTATAAAGAACAAAAGGAAATAAAAAAGCAAAGAAATAGAATATCCAATAAGAGAGAATACACTAAACAAATAACTCATGCTTTTTTTACATAGCAATGTTCAATTTCTGTGCTATGGTAGGTTAACAGTTGGGCTGGCACTGAAACACACCAGATCTATAATATCTGGAATTTAAGCTTTCTACTTGCAGTAACATCCACTAAGACATAAAACCAAAGAATTACTGAGTTTTGCTGCACCAATGCAGACCCAAAAGCACTATCATGAAAATACAAAATCCTGTTCTAATTTATTATTAAAAATATATATATTTTTATGCACAAAGGTATTGACATGCATTAGCTTTCCATGATCAGGGAGAGGATTGCCATGGGAGGACACTCAGAAAGAAGGAAAAGCGTGGAAATGAATACCAGGCTATATAAACAGGGAATGTAAAGTCATGCTGGTCGTCTGTAAAAGTGTAACTGTTCCTTCAAGTAACAGCTTTTAGAAAAATATTGTCCACCTACTTGCACTAATTGTTCTTAGATTGTTTTTGTGGGCAAGCTACCAAAGAAATCTGTCTCTGGTCAGCCAAGGCAGTTGTCTATTAATCTGGAAGCATCTTGAAAGTGAAGAAACTGTTTACTGACTTGCTTTTAGGTTTATGTAACTTCCCAGGACACGAGTTACTGTCAGATGTCTTTTGTAAGCAGCTTTCACCTTGATTCTCTCTGCTTATTCAGAGAGATATAGAAAAGATTTGACATATGGTCTCATGTACATTGAACAACTTAGGCTTACTAAAATGTTTTGTAAAAATGTAATATTTAGCCTGATGTTCTGCTCTGCAAAGTGGCACTGGAAAAGGCAGGTGAAGGTGTAAGTCTGGAGCTTTATGAATACGGAATAAATGTTTTCTTCAAGCCCAAAATTTTACTGACTGAATCAGTAAAAATTGTACACAGTCTCTCAAAATGGACATCCACATCCCAGATTTCACTCCGGCTCACACAGAAGCAGGTCATGGGTTTGCCACGATATCAAACAAGGGGTGCGTTCAGATAGCAGGTGTTAAGTGGTGCCATAATCTTCTTTAGGTCCTTTGCCTAAGGGTATAATTCATTGACCAAGCAGGAAACCTGCAGAAAATATGAACACAAAATGCCTTTTGTCAGTAACAGTGTAATTCCCAAGAGTCTTTCCTCTTGCTTCTGTAAGACTTGGGAGGCCCTTGCTGCAAGATGTAGGTCTAGAAAGACCTGAGGTATGCAGATGTAAAGCTGATATTAGTGCCTGCTGTGCAAAAGCTCTAAACTGGAAAGGTCTGTGTTGGATAGATGCCTCCCTCTTCATTCAGAAATATCCTCATTTTATATATTTTCTGCTTCTGAGTGTGTCCAGAACTGCCTCACCAGCTGGCGCCCTCTGAAGCCCAGCTGGGCAGAGCAGAGCAGAGGCCTGTGTAGGGTCAGATCCAACATGCCAACCCAACAGGGCATGTCAGAATGGCCAAACAAAACAGCCAACAGCCTTGAACATGTTCCGTGCAATGGGTAACTTGAATTTCTTGAACTGGTAGGAATCAAGCTACCTCCCCATGACAATGCTATAACAACCAAGCCCCAGGAAAGGCTGGCAAGACAAGGTTTATTGCACAGGTTAAGTGTGAAGTACAAGAGGAAGCCCCAGGGACTGATGTGGTGGGATGCAGTCTGGCCATCTTGCCTCCTGAGCAGAAGCCTAACATTGATGGATGCATTCCCAGAACCTCAGCCATATCTTACATGTCTTTCAGGGTTGATATGCACGTCCACAGCAGACACACTCAGGTTTTCTGAATGTCCAGTGTGTCCCAGGCAGAACTGTTACCCCAGCCAGGCCATCAAACATCTGGAATTTCTAGGCAGGTTTTCAAGATCCTTAAACTCTATGTGGACAAAATTTCTGGCAGGCAAAGGGAATGTATGAAGGGAGAAGTTGAATATATGGTAGCCTTTCATGCAGTTCCAGTAAAGAATAGCACGAATTTCTGCATGGAGACTCAGATAACACAGGCTATAGCTAAACTGCATGTTGAAGGCACACAAAATGTAAATGGAGAGACGGCAAATGTATTGCACAGTTGGAAACTTCACAGTGGAAGGGGAAATACACTCTAATAGATTTCAGATTCTAAATACCATTCACAATATTATGTTTTAAGTGAATTTTAAAACTTTTCCTGACTTTAAATTACTTTTTCCTGTAAGAGGGAGAAGATCCTACATATGACTTGTTTCCAAAGTCGCTGTCTCTTCCTAACCTGCATGCTATGTTTTGTAGGCTAATTTTCAATTCTTCAGAATTTTCCTGGCTTAGACAAACCCCCTCTTGAACAAATTCTATACAGAACCCATTCAGTAAAGATTTATGTTAAAATTGCTATCACAGAATAAATGTCTACCAGAACAGGATTACATTCTTGGTCTTTTATGCAGTTTTAAGTAGGGTGGAATATGGTAGACAATGTGTGTGTGTATACCCCACTCCTCTGGTAAAAAGAACCTGGTATCTGTTGAAAATTTTGAAATACCAATGCTCGTAAAAGCCTAGTTATCTACCCTCCTCATCAAAGGAGCTAAGATCTGATATTTCTTTTGTTTACAAATTATCTCCTTTAATAGGTGCAGGTCTTATTAGGTTTTTTTTCAGAATGTAACTCCATTTTAATTGATTTTAATTTATCCCATGTAGTTTTTGGCACCTCTCTGAGGTAAGTTAGGCTCAGTGGAAGGAGAGAGGGAGGCGGTTCAGGGGCATGAATCTTAATGCACCAGCACAAAACCCCATCACCCTAAATTGTAGGGCACCTAGATTGCTTACTTAGTCACTTCAGGTGCGTGTCTAAAGTTAAAAGGGATGAATCACTCTCAGTCAGGTTAAAGTCAACGTAAATATAAACGCACTTCACCACTCCCTGGCGTAGTAGGGTGTCATGCACTAAGCTGATGTGAAACATTATCGGCTCCAAAGAGTGGGTGGTTTATAGATATTCCTTACTTTGTGAAACACTGTGTGAAACAGCAGCCTAATGCACTGTGCCAGATCTACAGTTTTCTACTGAATATTTCCTCAGAAATAATTTTCTGAGGAAGGGCAACATTCCTGGAGTTTCCAGGTTTGGAACCCACTTGAATAAGAACAATTTAATATGCAACTATTGTTTTAAAATTACTTCTGCCTAATTTCATTCTTCAACAGGGTCCACAAGAAAAACCTTCCTCAGATATTGTGTTGAAAGGAAGTCTGACTTATAATATTTAGAAATCCAAAGAATGCTCTCAAATACCAGCTTGAATGTCTGATAATAGTCTGTGTTACATCAGCAATGCTGTATCTGTAGTGTGGCATAAGAAAAGCATGAGGATTTTGGGGAGCATATTTAGATTGCAATATTAGATGAATAATTAACCTAAACTTCTCTTATGATGCAATACATAACCTGAAAAACACCACAAGCACTAAAGCAAATCTTTGATATATGAGGTTATGAAAAAGTCTGTTAGGCAAAGTGTGTAATAAGGTCCTTTTATTTACAGTAAAGTGACTTTTTATTGTCTATAGTTTTCCCCTTTAATTATTCACAATGGAGGAGTTTATGTTGGAGAGAGGAGTTCCAATTAGCTCACATCAAAAAGTCAGAAGGAGAGTTTGTCTCCGGAAAGGTGTATTGGTATCCTGCAGTTCCTGCAATTCAGTGTAATGTTAGATCCGTGTCTCCTGAAATCTCGAATCAGCTTGCCGAAAACACTTCTACCACAGTCTTATTACAAATCATTGAGGAAGCAAATTTATGCGATAGTGATTGACTGTTACACAATTAAATGTGATGGCATGAGGTATCAGAGTAACATGGAAAATTTGTCCATTGCTATATGTTATGTAAGGGATGATTCATCCCTGAAAATATCTCCCGGAAGAGGTGCAACTCAATCATCTTCATGCCAACTGCACCTCTGACATGATTATTGCTCCTTTAAAAGCAGCTGAGTTCTTTTTCTAGTGGCATCATTAATTTGTGCTATTATAAGGCCAGTATGAAATTTATGAAGACGAGTTGGCATATAAATACACGTCCAGAAGGAATGTGAAAAGGAAATACGTTGAAGTATACATGATTTCAGGCATCTATTTCATTGAGTAGGGCATGCCTTGAAAAGAACATTTATGAAAATGTTCCAAATGGTGATTGCTGGGGCAATGTTGTGGGGGTTTTATTTGTTTTTTAAATGTTTTGTTGGTTACTGTCATTGGCATGATGGTAAGGAAGAAAATGAAGAAATGTGAAAGAAGCACAAAACTGACAGCTCATCTTTTCTAACATTGATAAATATATTTACTATTCAAATATCTTATAATATATAGTTACAACAGGAATTTCAATTGGTTCGTCTATTCACACACTTGAAGAAGGTGAATTTGAATAGCCTTTGTTGGAAGAGAACATTGCAAGTAACCAACATGCAGTCTGTTTTTATGATCAGGCAGATCATTGTAAAGTCTGTAACTGGGCTACAGTTTTTGAACCCAGCAGAAATCTCTGCTGGAAAAACCAAACCACTATTTTACTATTTTGACTGCAACATCATTATGAAGTTCCTCGGCTTTGCTGGTTAGTCATTTTAAGATTATCCAGTCAGCGACTGGAAATAGGAGACACATTATCAGATAGAAAGCTTCAGGTTGACAAAATTTTATAAATGTGCCAGAGAATCCCAGTCACAGAAAACCTATGAGGGAGAGAAAAGTCACCCTGTGTGAGGCGTCAGGAGAAAATGTAAAACTCAGTGAAATTCCAGTTAGGTTCTGAAGTTCACTGTGTCATGCCTGGGTCTCAGGCATAGCCTTGTATGAGTCTGAATCATAACCTAACAAAACAAAGCTGTACTGCATGAATACCACAATAATTGACATTATCTATTAATCACTGCTTCCAAGGGCTTTCATTTTCATGATATGTACTGAACTTTTACTAGAATCAGTAATAGAAATAGGAGAGAATAGGCATCAATGATGGTTCAGGCACACTTTGTTTTTTTAAGGCCATAGGACAGGGTAAGAAAAAATTTCACACACTTGTTGCATCCTGCTGGGGTATTTTGGAACCTTTTGTATCTTGAGGTCCGTGGGCATCACCAATAAACAAATTCAGTCATTCTAGACTAACTAATCTTCTTGCACAGGTCGGAAAGACCAAGCAACAGATGCCACACATACAACTTGCAATGTGTTCCCCACAACTCAGTGAAAAAGTTGGACAGCCATGAAGGAGGAGTGGAAGGGGACAGCTACCTCATTGCTTAGTGCATGGGCATGGATGAGTCAAAGGACCATGCAGCAGGTAGCCAGCTCCCAATTTTTGAAGCACGTACACTTGCCTTTATTAGTAATTCTTTCTCACTTTTGTGCAGGCAGCAGATCTGGGTTTTTTAGCCAGCCTCCAACAGGATGGTAGGTTGATATGAGAAGAGAAGGGCTGAGTAAGGCGGTGCAGGAGCCCTGGCTCTGGGTTGGTGATGCGGGGCTGTCAGAAATGAGCAGCCGGCACCGCAGACAATTGCGAGCAGGGGGGAGAGCACACGCTTCTCTCGTGGCTCCCTTTGATGCCTGGATCAGATCCTCTCTTGGACCAGCAAACTCTAACACCTCTTCTGAAATCAGCTCCAACTGGTGATGAGCTACATCTGGCCTGTGAAATGAAAATAGCAAAACCTTTGATTGAGTCCAAGTTAAGTGGATCTTCATCATCTGCTCAGTCAACTTTTGCCAAGATGAATGATACTATGACAGTATTCTAATAATTTCTGAGGTGGATTCCCTCCTTTTTTCATCCATTTGAAAAGAACACACTGCAAACACTTGGAAAATTTACTGCTCCGTGAGGAAGGAATTTTGCTCTTCATTTTGAATACATCCGTGGCATTTAACTGAGTGAAAAGGAGCACTACGTGGAAGCCTGATTCAACACAAAAGCACAGACCTTGGTATTAAAAGGGGGATCAGATTTTTTTTTTTTAATATGTCATGCTGCCTATTTTTACATCTTTTGTATTTCAGTGTTTTTCTGACAGACAGTTGTTATATTTGACAGGAGTTGGATATTTTCTTTCCAAAGAGTTTTACCTGTGGATAAATTAGCCTGCCTCACAGAAAGAATGGTGTCCCTTTGCCACCTCTACCACAAGGCAAACAATAACATATCTTCACTAATACACTCACAACTGAGGTTATAAAAAAAATAGACTTTGGCACTTAGAGGGCAGCTGTACAATGATCATTTTTGCTATTCTGCAAATTTGCTGGAAAACATTGGATTTCTGTACTTACTTTACAGCACATTGACTCCCCAAGTGGTAAAGGTAACTATTGTAAGACTCCAGTATAATTTTCCATATACCAGTCTTTCAGTACATGAGAAGACATTCAGCAGACACCGAGGTTTACTTGCTGTGGTGCCTGTCCATGGCAGTCACAGAGCATGCCAGGACTCTGCTTCCCTCCTGACCTTTCAGTTTCTGTGTGAGTCCCAGTATTTTTCCAAATGAGGTTCCCAGGTAATCACATAGTGATAGGAAAACTCTGCCATCTTCTAGGTATCAGAGTGAAACCCCCTAAAAACCAAACTTGTCTCTCCCTCTGGCCTCAGGCATCGGATTTTTCATCTTCAGAGGTGCAGAGCATGCAGAGAGCATTTTCTTCACAACACATAATTCACTGAGTTAGAGCAAGACTAAAGACACAAGAGGTCAAGCGAAGAAGTACAGCTGACTTTTTGCCATGGGGCAATGGAAAGACTTCATTTATCCCAGCTCCTCACTTCACTGAAAATGAAGAATTTACCATCATGCAAACCAGTAGACAAACTGGCATTCCCCTTTCTCCCTCTCCCTCACAGTCTGATGTCTGCCCTGGCTGATTAAGCTCTAGAAGCTCTTTCCTGACATAAGAGAGTGGAATAATGTTGTACCCATAACAGTTTTCAGTAACGGGATGTTTCTTTTCCCTGCATTAAAGAAAATCATGTTGAGCTTTGTTTTCCTTCAGCTGATAGGTAAGAGATCAGAGACAATGTCTGATTTGCTATATACCACACTTACCTGGACATTTCCCCCTTATCCATTTCCTCACCAGATTTAATTCCTCTATTTTCCTCGCTCTTTTTTCTTCTATCTTCCCTTTTCTTTCCACTTTCTCTTTGTGTTCACTTCTTCTTCATCTCTTACCTGATTACCTTCACCTTCTCCAGATCCACCAGCTGGCCCTGTTCCTCTGAAGTCATTTCTGATGTGCTCCTGGCTGTTCCTCTCCTGTGGTGACTACAGCCACCTACTTCATTTACATCCTTCTGCTCAAAGGCAGACTACATCCAGTTTTCACGGTTGTGCTATTCCCCTTTAAAGATGCCTTGCTGCAGACATGTGTCAGCTTTTCTTCTGGATCATGTTGACTTCCGATGCCATGAGCTGAGATGCCGCCTCACCAGAGGGTGTACAGTCATTTAGTGTTGTTAGATTTGATCCAGACCACTTCTGGGATTTTGGGGCCCAGTTCGTGCATTTGAAGATGTGCATAAATGCTGTGAAGAAAGGAAACAAATCAGATTTTTGTCAAGCTATAACCTGCTATAATGCAATCTCCAGCAATGGTCACAGAAAACCGTCTTATCTTTTCCCGCCCTCAGGAAGTCTGAAACAATGGTACAGATAGATGGTCAGATAGATAGCTATGAATTACATTTTGTTATGGAATGGGAAAATGCAGAGTACTTAAACACTGGGATTATTCAGAGTCAGATTTCTAAGGGAAAGACTAGTGATTAGTCTCAGTTTAATCACTGGTGGGAGATAGTTCACATTATCAAATGATGTGATGTTTCAGCAGAAATGACAAACTATGTTCAGAGAGGCCCAAGACTCTGCCAGCATGGCTGGAGACTAAATCACCTTTCCTCTTTATAGTAGATTGAGTTGTCCTTCCAAATCAGGGTTAAGGTCATTGGCAGGGCAGCCTGAGAATGAGAGCATCTGTCTGAAATATACCTGGACTTGGGATGTATTCAGAAATTCAATTTCTGATGCTGCCAGTCTCTTGACCTTCACAAGCACACATGCTTACCAAAACACAGGAAAAGGAAAAGAGAAAATAAATTTTAAAAAAATTTAAAAAGAAAAAAAATAATAATAAAAAAGCTTGGATATTTTTCTGTGACTTCAGCTTCAAACTCCTCTGAATGGACCAGCAAGAGTTGCTGGATAACATACATTACAGAGCCAAAAATAATTATGTGTTGTGGAGAAAAACTAAATGCATTTTATCTGAATTCTAGCATAGGTGCTCTGTTTCCTTTCTTCATTTGTACACACCACTCTGCCTGCAAATTATCTGACGTCCCCTCATGCTCTGTTGACGACAGCTACACATTTTCTCAAGTCCTTGAGCAATCATGCCTTGGAGTAGAGACACTGAATCGCCACACCAAAAAGACAAGCGCAGGAGCCCTAAATACACGTTTGAGCGTTTTTCCCCACAAGTTGACATGGGGAGGGATGCTTTGCATATGCTGATGAAGTACAGGCTTCCAAGTGCCTGGGGAGCTGGTGTCCCTCGCAGCGGCGCGGCGCTGGCCGGTCCCGGGGGCCCGTGGGGCTCCGCAGGGCCCTGCTCGCGGGGGCTACCTGCTCCGGCTCCGCGCAGCGACAGCGAGAGCCATATGTGGAGCTGCAGGAAAACAGATGCTGTTTTTCCATTTGTGAAATCAAGTTGTTGGAAAGTAGTCAGCTTTGCAATGTATGAGAGAGAGCTCATCCAATCAACCTGCACAGGCAGCGTGAGCTTTTCTTTTTTTTTCTTTTTTTTTCTTTTTTAAGACATATTTGACAACATTTCCATATTATTGCTGTTTGGAATGATGTCAGAAATAATAGTATGGAAATAATAAGTAGATAAATGGCTTTGATAATAGGCATTTTTGTGATGGCTGGAAATGGAGCTTGTGATTTTCATAAACAAAGGGGGTATATAACATGGTTTTTGAATGCCAGATATGCTTCCAGGTATATGTGTCTAGAGTACAGTAGGTTTACTGTATCATCTTGATTTATTATATAATAGACATAACCACCCAGTTAGATTTCTTATTCTCAAAACAATTAATAACATTATGGCCCTAGACTAAAATTAAGACAGTGTCCTGTTCTCAGATGAGCATCAAGCATGTTAAACCCATAATTGATAGCTCTCAGTTGCTTCTTACCAGCTGAAAATGTGTGCTATAATAGCAAAATGCCTAAATTTATGTCTTTAGAAAAACTCAGTTTATAATCCAAAGTGTTCTTCTAAATTACTGTGATAGAGGCTAACATAACTTTGTGTAATTGTTGCCTTTTAAATATACAATTTATCAGAAATGAAAAGATTTTAAGTATCAGATGGCTCCAGTGGCTCCAGATTGATAAAAGGTATCTTTTCTATTGGTCTGCTTAACAGGACAGTTTAAGATACTAGAAACAAATAAAGAGGACTTACTGGAGAACAGCAAACAAAGACTAGTGTTGTTTTACCAGGATTATGCTGTTTAAAAGTCTGTGCCAAGATCTCTAGAATATTTTGTCAGTATGTTAGAATGCTTCACATTTTTCTACAGCATGTCTATTTTCCACTGGTTCAGAGATACGGTAGTCTGTCCTCATTTCAGCATCTAATCTATCTCTTTCCAGCAATATAACTCTTTTTTTGATCATATAAAAAATTAGAATATTAGTTGATCTGAATTACAGCTTGGATGTATAAAATAGATGGGGTAGAAAGTTTGTAATCAGACATCAGACTCCAGCCTGCATTTGTGTCAGAAGGAAAAAATTATTCTGAGAATAACTCCAGAAATTTTAGCTGCAAGTAAACTTTGGCTGTGTAATCTGAATTACTTTAATTAAATAAACTGTGTCTCACTGTTGTGATGAAGTTTTCGTCCAAGGTGAAGACCCCAGCCACACCAGTGCAAACATTTGTGTTCAAACATTGGCTCTCATACAAATCATAAAAGGTGCAGCAGTTCAGCTTACTTTGTCTTGACCCCCAACCAACAATATTACACAAATTATGTAAATTAGGTAAATTTCATGGTAGTAACTAGCCCCAATAGTCTTCCAGCACAATAACCATTTCTACAGAAATAATAAAGATCGTCTCTGTGGGGAAGGGACAACCTTCTCTGGAGCTGGTGCGAGACCAGCTGTAAAGTTCTCTGAGGGTTTAAAGAGCATCAGACCCAACTCATTGCATTCAGAGAGCAAGGCACTTCTCGCTGCCTCTGTTTCCCCTGACCAGCAATGCCTGCGTTCAGGGGAGGTCTGTGTGGCATCATATGCGAGTTTAGCTGCTCCTGCCCCTAGAATACTCACACACGCAAACATGCCTAGAACTAAACAAGATACCATGTGGAAGCACAAGGATAGGATGCATAATATATATTATATATCACCATTCTTGTTACTTTTAAAAATAATAAAAGAAAATATCGTTTAACTTCACCCTCTGGGGAAAGGAGAATAGAACAAACACAGCACATCAGACATGCTGTTTCATGTGCTGTTGGATGCTGGTTAGACTTCGCAATTAAGAAAGCAGTAGAAGAATATAGAGCAACAAGAAGTCTGTACAGCCCAAATTTCTTCACCTGCACATTCCTAGGGCTCCAGAAGAAAATCACCCCCGTTCTTGTGACTTACAGTGATTTTGTCAAATCAGAAGGCAATGCAAACTGAATATTCAGAAATGTTTTCTTGTGAATGGTGTACCTTTATCCAAACTCTCAGCACCTTCACTGCGGCCATTTAAGCATTTGATGAAATTAAGAAATGTGATTAGAAATGGGAGAAATGTTATGCATACTATTGCCTTAGAAAGCAACTTCAGGCATAGGATATATGCCTTATTCCACAAATAAAGGGCACCCACTGCTCGTCCTGAAAAAAGTACTAGCCTAGAAAAATAAAATCTGATGGAGGAAAGCTTCTGGAGCTGTTTAAAAATAACATAATTTTTTCTTTTTTTTTTAATGAAATAGTAGTAACACTGGTGCAGTCAACACACAGGAACAGCCAAACTTCAGACCATAAAGATCTTACAAACTCTTGATTAATTTCTTTCCTTCATCTGGAATTCCTACTTCTCTGAACATGGAGGCAGAGGTACAAAAAACTTCATAACAAAATTTGCAACCCCAAATTTCATCACTTATTTACATAGCTAAAGGATGATTTCTATAAAGCAGCAATAGAAAACTGGAGAGTGTGAATTTGCAAAGAAATGGCAGTTCTGCTTAAGGTCTCCAGTGAGCTGCATTTATTTTTGGAAGAGTGGCTTTTCTACAGCTGTTTAACCCACCTTGAAAACTGCGTGCTGAAGTTCCACGTAAGTCTATGTAAGTCCCTGCATATTTGTTCAGCTACAGTTCATAAAAGCATCCAGTTATGTATTCAAACTCATGAAAATGCTAAGTCAATGAATGTTCACCCATTATTTTTTTCATATATATATATAATTCATGCTCAGTGAAACAGGAAAATCTCAGCCAACGTGGCTGCAAATCTGGTCATTAGTTTGGTTACACAGAGGTCAAGTGAAATGTGAACCAGTCACCTGCAGTGTAAGATGTGTTTTTCCCTTGACAGTGTGTTCAGCATGAGCTTGAGGGACAACCCATCTGTCACAGCATGGTGCAGCAGTGGATCCACCTGTGTAAGTCCCTTTCTGTGCTCCCAGACACTGAGTTACTTTGAGTCCATACGAGTTTCACCTAACACAATACCCAGCTGCATGTGTAACTGCCTGAACGTACAGACTTACTTGGGCTCTGATGTGTGTGGTACCTGAGACTGCATGAAATGCGCTGAGCCGCTCTTGCCCATGCCACTTTGGAAAGGGCTTCCTTTTATCTGTGGCAATTTTTACACCATCACATATCTGTGGAAATTTTGGAGTTGTGGAGAAAGTGGCCGACAGGTAAGGTTCATAGGCCTTGGAAACCTTTTGCTATAGAAGTTTTGTACTTTTTTTCCCTCAAAATGTACTCTTATCTCAGAGTTCAAGTCTTCTTTTTCAGCAGGTGCAGTTTTTGTAGCCAATTGCAATTTGCCTGTAAATGAAATTGTGTCCATCCCCAAAATATGTGAGAATTTAAACCACCCCATGGATGAGTTGCTACCCTTGTGTCAGAGGGGGCTAAGCAGGGTAGGTAGAACTGCTAACCTCTCCATCAGGTTGCAGCTCTGTGAGCAGTCAGTACCAAGGCACTCCTGTTGACAAATTCTGAGTATACAAATATTCTTGACCTTGACTGCAACTCTTAGATTTTGTTTCTTATTGTTGCACAGTCATGGGGTGGGGTTTTTTTTGTTTGTTTTTCTGTTTAAATTTTCCATCGTGTTGGTTTGTTTTATTTTTTTTTAATCTAATAAGGAATAAAGGAAAAACAGTTTGAATCATGTGTCCTGTTGCGGGGACCAAGTTAATTAAAATCCTGATGTATATATACAGCTGATACTGCTCACCCTAATGAAGAACATTAATTCTAGAACATGTGTGGCTGTAGTCACATTGCTACAAATTACTGGACTCTTTCCTTTATCTGTTTCCAAGAAAGTCTCCCCCGGTTAGTTAGGAAAAAAGAAAAATATGACGCCTTAGTTCTAAGCAGCATAAATTACATGCATCAATCAGAGGAAGCTTAAATTAAAATACACATTTGGCAAACAAATATGAATATGTTGATCTCATCTGTGAATCAAAATGATTTAATGCCAGTACTGACCCCCCACTGATCAACATGAAGGTCACTGCAAACTGCTTGATTCTCATTGAGAAATGTTGTCGTGACTGTTAAAGATGCAGTTTTATACATTCCCTAATGCTCAATCTAATCGGCAATTCCAATGTAGCAGAATTGATTTATTTTAGAAAGAAAATACAGAATCCATTTTTTAAAATTTATGTAATCCAAAACAGATAGCTAAATTAAAATGTTTAAAAAATACATGTGGTTTATGGGTCTGGGCTGAAGGTTTTCCAGTGTGTTTATGATGTTTTCCAATCTAGAGGAATACTATTTGTTAAATGGAATGCTACACCTTTCAGATACCAAGTGATCATAAATCAGTCATCCCTTATAATCCTGTTCATGCTTTCTGGCTATAGGAACAACTAGTTGTTTAACTAAATTATGAGGCAAAATGTTGCTTTGAATGGATAATCCAAGACCAGTTGGGTTGTCATTGCTCTCAAAGGTCTCAGGCAAACAGATGAGTAGGACAGTGGCCTTACTTAAATTTGAACCAGTCTTTGCCTTTTATAATGTATTTGCCTGCAGATAAAACATCTTTGAAGTAGGGCTGAAGAAAGTCAACATGTCCCCAAGGCAGATGGCAAAGGGAAAGGAGAAGGTGGGGCAATGGTACACAGGCTCAGCAGCTCCTGTCACCAGGTTTCAGGGCAGTCCCTGACAGAAGCAGAAGTGACAGAGAGCAACATCTTATTCCACATGAGGGGACAAAGTCTCCAGTGAGACACGGAGGAAGAGGTTGGCCCAGGAAATATTTCTTCTTGCATCATACTCAGTGGATGTAATCCAGGAATTTTAGATTCATCTGCGCATGTATGGAAATGGACTGGGGGTTTCCTCATAGGTACGAATGTTTTCTGCATTGTCGTTTGTGAAGAATTTCACTTCCTAAGTAAACGTTTCACACCTTTGTAACAGGGGAGTACAGGAGTGGTGAAAGCCAGCTTCTCAGTTCTGCTAAAAACCTGAGTCCTTTGTGATTACAGTGTGAAATTATGGCTTTCAATATCCAAGGCTAAACATTTTTCTTTCTTAGATAATCCTTGCCAGTCTCTCTGCTTATTTTTTTTCCATCAGAGGATTTTTCCCAGTTGTTTCCCTCTCCTTCTCTAGAAGGAGATAACACATTCTTCATGACTATTTAATAATCAGGTTTTACCTTCTAAAGCTCCCAATAGCCCACCTGCAGTGTGAAAATCTTTTAGAGTGTACTCCAATTTAAACTATCTACTGGGAAAAAGCAGGAAGAGACAGCTTAAAAAATGCGTTTTGACAAGAACAGATCAGATGTTCACTAAGGAGAAAAATTATTTTGAAATTATTGTATATCTTGAACAAAGCTTAATTTGTGAATCTTTGAATCTTGGATGAGAAGAAACAAGAATTCACTCACCTTTTTGCTTAAAAAAAGAAAATCACCAAAAGTTCATGCTACTTTAACATTCCAGTGCAAGTCATGAATGAGCTATTGTCATCTTGAAGTTTATTTCGGTCTCACTGGCCTTACTGAGATTCTCAAATAAAGTATTGCAGAAAAAATCTTTACTGAGGGGTGGTACTTTTCTGCTCTCTCTACTGCATAAAGACATACTATGTGATGCAATAAACCACAAATTTATGAGAATTACAGTTTACCACACATCTTTGTTTACCTTCTTTACCACCCATTTACTATATTAGTTTTCTTCCTTTGGTCAAGCAGTCAAAAACTGCTGGGCAGCCTCAGACACCTTCTATTACTAATTTTGAGCAATTGGATATAGAAATACTTTGTTTCTCTCTGTACAGAGATGATTTTGTCATTCATCAGCCCTGCTGCACATCTGTACCTAGAAGCTAGCTGTATGGCCTCTGTTCAAGTGAGGCATTTCTCAGTTCTAGAGGTCAAAAACATTAATGCTTAGTTTTAAAGTTGGAGAGCAGGCAACTACAGCTCTCAGGGTGGTTTCAGGCACTTGCTTTTAAACCAAGGCATGTTGTAATAGCAAGCCACTGCAACAATGGCCTGGTTTGCTGGAAAGATGGCTCCTCAACAAGAAGGAGATGAAGCAGATATGCAAGATATACAAGTCTATTCTGCACTTTGGGGCAGAAAGACTTTTTCAATGAAGAAACCAAACAAGACAATCCAGTAGTTATGACAAAAAGAAGTATGGCAGTGTTAGCCCACTCCCCCATACCTCAAGTTGCTTCATATCAAAGCCAGCTGAGGCAGAGCAAATAACACCTTATCTCAGTGCCCTAGAAAATTTCTATGTCCATAAATTCTAACACTTTTACTACCCAGAAGGTCATAAAGGTGATGTAAAATAACAATTTCCTGATCTCAGTTTAGATTAAAAACAGATATCATAGATCTATATAACCCTTTTTAAGCCCCATATCTTCAAAGTTTCCCCACCACCAAACTGTGAGAAAAGTTTAGCCACTGATTATTTGCTGAGAGTCACACACTCTTGCCTCTATGGAGTCTCTTTGACTAATCAGCTAATTAGTTGATTCAAACTAATGCTACCTCTAATACTGGGGAGACAGCAGGTCTCCAGCATTCATGAGTGATTGATTACAAGTGTGAAGACACAATGCCAACTCTAACTGTCTGAGGCTTAGAGAATGGCATGAACATGACCATCTAGTCTGCTGCAGCATCTGAAGAGCCAAGAAGAGAAGCAGAGCTGACTGACTTAAATTCCTCCCTTTTAAAACAAAACAAAACACTTTATTTCCTTGCTCTGAAGAAGACAGCCTATCTGAGACAACATCCCTGATATGATGATGCTGGAGCGGGTGCTGGTCGTCCTGCCATCTGTGATGGAGTTTGATGCAGTCATACAAGTAGTCAATCCACCAGATCTGATCACTGGAAATGAAATTACCTCTTGGATGATACTGTATCCACTCCACCTGCAGAAAACTAGGGCTTTGCTGCTGCTTTCACTTTACAGAGTACATCAGTACAAGATCCACATAGGAATTTTATTCATATTGAACCTTAAGATGAAAGTGTCAGAAGCCAGAGACATGGTTTAAGTGTGTAGATGAAAAGGGAAGAGAAAAGACAATGTCAAGTCAGCAGTAGCTTGCAAATGGGGAAGGATGTTGGTGGTGATTTTTCTTCATGAAATTCCATATCCTTGTTGAAGTAAAATTATTGTAATGTCAACTGCCTCTAGTTTTTATCTGCTACAGTATGAAAAAGGAAAGGAGCCCTTCTCCCATATAATTTAGTTTCTCTCAAAAGGTTCTGGCTTAGTTATTATTTCCTTTTTAGTAGAATTTCAGACTTCGCTTTGAAAGCAATTTTTTTAGGTTTATTTGCAAGAGGAAGAAGAAAGGCAGATTTCATCTGCCATGCATACTGGTTACTTCTTGCTGAACGAGTGCATCAAAATGTCATACTAAGATTCTTTTACTCAACAGGATAAGTTCACTTTTGGATGAGTTGTGAACTGCCATCTCTTTGCTATCATTCATAGATTTAATCAACACCAAGTAATTCCTCACAAAATAAACATTATCACTTCAGTGAGTATTTGTTTACCAGTAAAGAGGAATGTTGCTCTTTTAATATATGCATATTAGCTCCTAATTGATAAACAATTTCCCAGCTATGCAGCAAGAACTAGTTGATCAGAAATAGCTGAGTTGACCACCATCTATTGATCAAGGGTAGTTGGCAAGATCTTAAGTAATAAATAGCATTCTTGGCTTCACACATCACTTTCTTATTGATAGTGTGGAATTGTTTCTGAGTCCAATACATATCTGCTGGTGAAATATGGGAACATATGAGTCTAGTCAGTCACACCCAAAATATTGTGGAAACTAGAGGCAACATATGTACTTCCTTGAATTTCTCCCACTGGTATGAAGCATTTGGAAAGGCAGCCACTTTCTGGATAGGCATTTGCACAGTATCTAGCTAGCGTGTGGCAACCCCTGTTACAATCTGGAAATTGCTTAAGTCATTGGGGAACATCAGCTGCTTCAGGAATAACACAAAAGAAAACGACCCTCCCAGTTAAAGTTTCATACTCAAGCCTTTAAAAATGTCTCTGTTGAAACTACAAAGGCAAAATGAACTAATTTTCCTAAATGCATTAAAAAGGAGGAAATAGGACCACCCTTCTCTTGGGGTGCAGTGTATCCTGCTAACAAGTATTAGTCATCTTCTGTCACCTTCATCCTCAAACAGACTGCTCTGGGGAATAAGCAAGACTTCAGCATCCCACTTGGCACAAACTCTCTATGCTGGAAGAGGAAGAATTGTTCGCTGTAGACTCAATTTCTTACTCCATCCTGTCTTTTAGCAGGAGAACATCACCCTCCTTCCTTAAAATATATAGAAAACATTTTTTATTTGTTCCAGCCTCTCACTGAATACAAATCAGGGTAAATAGCTCTGCAATGACTCTCCAGATAAGAACTACTATCTGTGGTCAGTTTTAACAGCAATAGTCTGTTGACCACAATTTCCCATTCGGCAATGCTAAAACTTAAGAAAATAACCCCCAAGGCTTGGTAAGCATCCTTTAATAAAATAAAATTGTCAATATTAATCTACCTGTGCTAACATAACCTTACAAAAAATGTTTTATAGCTTTTGGCACTGTGAAATCGGAAACTGCAGAACACTTCACATTTTGTAGGATAAATCTGATACATCAGTTATGCTTTGTGTTTATTTTTTCTTTATTTATACCCTTTTCCTTCCTTTCTGTCTGTTTTATAGTGTTTCCTCATCCTTCTCTGTGTAACCCTCACCATTTTAATTATCTGTCTGTTTTATAAAATCATGTCTAATTAGAAGATTTTAAATTCCTCATTACAGCATATTCTCATGCAGAACTTGAAATGGGAGTGATTATGAACTGTTCTAATAAGCACCAGATTTGCGCTCTTTAAAAGATTGGAATTGTTGTTTATATCTGTATGCACATTAGTTTACCTCAAGATGTGTTAGATTACATTAATTATCTTTGCATCTGCAACAGAACATTAACAGTGGATGGAAACCTCATTCCTCTGAATTTTTGAAAAGTTCTGGTTTTTTTTCTTGACAGTGTGTATTCACTGTGCAGGGAAATTTCAGGGGGGTGGACAGAGCCTGCTGCTGGAATCTGCAGGACCACTGATTTTCATTTGCTGCAGACTAATTGTATGTGTGATGTCTTCTCTCAAGGAACTTTGAGACACCATATTGTTAACCCATGCAACTTACCTGCATAGTCTGGAAATGCTAAGTGCAGAGCAGAAGGAATAAATCCTATAAGGATTAGTTGATATCTTGAGGCAAAAAGGTTGACTTACACACGCGAGTCAAAATAATAGTAGATACTGTTTATGTACTTGCAAACCCATAAGTATTTATGGACCTTCAGTGCTGATAATACTGTATACAAAAATTAGACGCCATATGCAAATACTTGTTTGTAGATGATCTTGTCCACTTCATTTGTAGGTAAAATTCTAGGGCTCTGAATTGTCTGAATTGTCATGTAAAACATTTGAAAGGATCTGTAGAAGATGAGTCAAGACGATCTGGATTCTCTTAGAGGCACAAAACATCCTTGTAAAGAGTATGTGTGTCTCTTCCACTTATGTTTAGGTCCATTGCTAGTTGCCATGTTTACAAATGTAAAAGTACTAATAACCACTTAACCTAGAAGGCCAAGTGCTGTCATATTTGTATCATGACTAAAAGCAGTTTCAGAGCCATGATGTAAGCATTTTGTGAGACATAGGTGACAAAAGCCTATCATGAGCAGTTCTGCTATATGACAGTGACTAAAATAATTTCTGGGCCCCTGAACAAGAGAAGAGAGTTGTGTTTCACTGGCGTTGCCACCCCTGACCTGTATGCAAGTGGCTGATGGATACAGAAGAAGCTTCACCAGGGAAAGCCATGTTACATAGAGGAAAGTGTCTGCTAAGTACCATTTAACTGCCTGTCAGGCCTCAGCAGCAGAGGTGATGCAGCAGATATTTAGGCAGGTAAATCTGTTTTTTGCTGCTCTAAGAGGCTGGGGAAACACTTCTCATAGAATACTTTTAGGAATGAGACCTTGTATTTGGGCTATAAAATGCGATAGATCTTGTCTATATGGATCCTGAGAACCAGTTATTTAATTCTATCATAAGCTGTCTTGAAGAAGTCTATGAAAAATTCGGACTTTGCAACTAGCGGTACTTTTATTTCATTCCAATCTGTCTCAAAAGCAGGCACATTTATTGCAGCAGTGTCCCCATGTGGACTTCTACCAAAACAGATGTGACCAACTGAGTTTTGGCTCCAGTTTTGATGTAGACAAATCATTACTAAGCAAAATACAAATAAGTAGTTTAAATAGTTTTTAACCAAAGTGATTTAAAGAAGAGTTGAGAGAAAAGAACTGTCAGCTGGTATCTTGAATCAGCCTTCTGGAGCCTCTGCTGAGTCCCTGCCTGCTCAGCTGAGGCTGTACAAACCCCTGTCACTGAGGGGACACAATCCTGCTGTCATCAGGGGCAGCGTGTCCCTTATATACAGATTCAGATCAGGCATCCCAGCTAACCTACAGACTTGGTTTTCAGAGGCTGGCCAAGTGTAGAGAGGAACGATGACAAAAGCCTGAAAGATTCAGTGGACAAACTTTAACTCACTAACAATTGATGTAAGTTTATAAACAGACTCAGAGACATAAGCAAAGAAATTTGCTTTCTGGCTCATGCGAGTAAGTACATCTTTTCAGATCCTTCTAGTTTGTGGACAGAAACAGACACTGGGTCAAGCTATCAAATTATTTTTATTTTCTATTGCTCAGACATTTCTGTGACAAAATCTTTACATCGCAAATCATATCAGTACAGATCATCCCACTGAAATCAATGGGATGAATTGCAAAGTAACTTGCTGTTCATAAGATTCAAAAGTATAGCAGTCTAAACCCTAATTAGCACCAAAGAATTTATTTAATTCATTTTACTGTATTTGCCCCTTTGTGAAGTGTCTGCATTCAGACCATAATTCCACAGCATTTATTTGTTATTCAAAGCAAGTTGATGAATAATTCTGTAATAATTTGTCTCAGTTTATTGTGAATATTCAGGATTTGAAACACGAACCATGATTGCTCTCTGAAATCAAATGATGTGTTACTATTCCTCCAGCAAATGACAATCTTTGAACCAAGTGAATGACTGGGGGAGAAAAAAAATTAAACTGGAATATTCTCCAGAATTTACATAAAATTAACTCTTATTGTGGGCACTCCTGCCATGACAAAAGCAAGCCCATTTATGAGAAGTAAATGTAAATGGCAGGCATATTGTTAAACCATATTTGTTTAGCAATTGTGCATGCAACCTAAAATTATACTTTTTATTTATTAGATGTGCTATAGCCTGCAATTTGATGGGAAACAAAAAGGGGAAATTACAAGTAACAGGTCTGAGGAGGTACTAAAAAGGCATTTCTTGCCAAGGAATTTTCTGTACAGTGAAAATCAATTTTGCTTTTCCCCTCAGGCTCTGGAAAACTGACATTGCAACTCTACACTCTGGAATTTCACTGTTTTATGTGAATGTAGACATACACATGCTATAAATGCAGTGACCTCAGAGTCTCGTGTTTGTAGACTGATCCGTACCTCCTGTTTGTTTGTTAAATTTCTGTATGTCTCATATTCCTCTAGCAAGCCCTCTGCTATTTTCTGGATGACTAAAACCCACAGCTTGGCTCTCTGAGTCTGGCCTGTGAATGGTGGTGATCTGGAGATGGTGCTTGAGGGTGCAGCTGACAGTGCTGCATCTCCAGCAGCAGAGGCATTTTTGCAGGGTTGGCAGCAGGCTGGGCAATGAGCCTCCCACCACCGCCTGCCCTGGGGAGGGAAAAACCTTGCCCTGATATACCACAACTGTTCATCCTTGAACATTCACTCTGAGAGGGACTTGGTGCAGATCCATAACCCTTCAACAAGTGTGGAGAGTTCCTTGAAAAAAATTAAAAAAAAAATAAAAAAAATAAAAAGACTGACAGGGAAAAGCTGGAGGGATTACACATTACACAGGCACAGGAAATTAAAGGGACCAGGAAGAGAAAATGAAATCAACCAGGAAGATTTTTACAAGGAAGGTATGTTATCTGGAGACTCTGGAAGATATGGCCCCACAGCACTTGTGTCTCTCCTGTGTATCTGTGTGACTCCACTGTGCTGCGTGTGAGGACTCTGTATCAGTCTCATCAGCTGGGGAAGTGCTATGCTCACTATCTTACAGGCAGGCAGAAATCAAAAGATTATTTAACTAGGGTTTCAGAGAGTCTGTAGCTAGCAGAAATTTCAAGTCCAAAGCAAATCCATTAATCACATGGGAGGTGAACTGTGTGACCTGCTTGTGCAGGAGAAGATATTGTGTCTCAACATCTGCAAATTTGATGTCAGGCAAAAATGAAAACAGGCCAGATCAGACTCATTTGTGGATCTTGAGTTCACCGTTAAGGCTGTATGAAAGACCCCACTATTTTTATTTCTGTAAAACAAACCAGTTGAAAAGCTGATTTATTTTTGAATCTTCAAGGATATTTTTGAAATGTCCATAATTTCCTGGAGAATATATGATCATTTCTGTGTTGATTGTAGCCATGTTCCCTAACAGTAAGACCAGCGGAGGAGACAGCACAAGAAGGCCACAGCTTTGGCAGGGTATGAAGAACCCAGGGTCCCAGGTGCTGCCCCTCCAGGTGTCCATGAGCATCTAGGGGCATAATCCCCAAACATGTCGCTCACTGCTGCTAAATCACAGATGTTTTCTCTATATTTAGGAAGCCCTAAACTAAATAGGTAGGAGCATGGTAAAGGCTCTTCTGTGATTTCCACACTCCATCTTGGGAATCGAAGTATTTAAAGGCAGAAGTAGGGTTTAATTGTGGCTGAAGAGCTTGGTCTGAGGTAGCATTCAAGCATCTTAGCAGTGGGTAGGGCATAAGTACTGAGGATAAATGCAATAATAATAATGACAATAAAAATCAACTGTCTGTGACAGACCTAAAAAGTAGACAGCTTCAAATGTATTTGTTGTAGCTAACATATCAATAAACACAGTCAGGTAACTGGTGGAGTGACATAGTAAATGGTGCTTAAGAAATTAAGAATCAGCTTAGACTCCACTCTTTTTCTATAAAAAATCCTGCCCTGTTACAGGATTTGCCTACCAAATCCAAAAATCTCATCCTGGAATCCAAAATTCCAATTGCCTAAAATTTGCCCACCCAAATCCCACTTTAAGACAAGAGAGTTCAGAAAGGAAAGCCCTATGGTTGCTCACCGTTATCTCTTTTGGCAAGGTCCAGCGAAAACAGCACATCAGTGTTACGATGCCCTCTCTGAACTGGTTGTCAGCCTTGCTCCTTCCAGAGCCTGAACAGTAATTGCTCACTTCATTTCACACACTGGCTATTAATGTCAATGCAATAGTAGCTTTTGGTAGTAGTGTCATGGTATGAAGGAGTTTGTCATTCATGTGAATAGAAGTTGTGGGGTTTGGATTAGAGCTTCCTTTGTGCTTGCTAACCTGCTGGCAAATACCGATGTAAAGCCTGGGGAATGAGCTGCTTGTTGACAGCTGTAAGATCTGTTTGTTATGTGCAACTCCTGTGGGGATTTTTGTTTCATTTCTAGTGGTGGTACTTCAAGCTGAGGAATGAAGTTTGCTTTCATAGTCTTCACCCAAGTTCAGTATTGCTACGTCCACTTGTAAGTCAGTATTTTGCCCAAAGTCATGCAGCAGACAGCTGTAAGGCTGCATGTGGTCTCTGATGCTGCCTGTGCTGCACTATCTGTGGACAGCGCTTGACCCCTGGACATCCATGGGCACCAGCTCATCACAGCATTGCACCTCCTTTTTCTGTGTGCTTTTGGAAGAGCAAAAGGAAAATCAGACCAGAAACTTTGCTTGTAACTGGCACCAGGATTTCAAAGTTGAATCCTAAATTTAGGGTCTTAAATACATATGCAGGTGTTTAGAGGAAATTCTGGGTGTCAGCACCTCCCATTGAAGCCTGTGGAAGCCCACAGGATGAGAGCTCTGCAAAATCTGCTGCAGACTGGATGTGGCCCAGGACTACTTGCACACAAAGCTTCATATGCTTTCAGAGCACATTAAGGAAAACAACCTTCTCACAGTTTAGATGTGAAGTACGGTCAAAATGATGAGAGCCACAAAAAAGGTATGACCAGGTAGCAGGTCCCTGCAGCAAGTCAGAGACTCTGGGACTGCTGAGGACACCGAGACTGAAGAAACATCTCTGACAGCCTTTAAAATGTGTTACATGATGGTGCTTGTGACCCTGCCTTTGCCCCAGGCTATGCTATAGCTGCTAGAATTTCAAATCTCTTTCAGTGAGGGCTGAGTGGTATCTGGGCAAAGAAAATAAATAAATAGGTTTGGACATTCCACATTTTCCATTTGAGGAAAAAGTTAACTTTCCTCAACTTTTGTTCCCCTTGGTTTATTTTATTTCTTTTCCTTTCTAATATTTGAGGTTTTATTTTCCTCATTTTAAAAGTCTTTTTTTTTCTGGTATCTCAGGTTACAGAATCCCGATGGCTTTACCTATACAGGGTGGAGCCCACCACTTCTTCATTAAGGGCTGATAATACTCAGACATTTCAAGCTTTCATTTGAAAAAATGGGAGCACCCATATTTTCAGAGCATACTTTATTAAGACCAAAATACTGACTTTGAAGTTGAAGGTCAGAGTTTTTCCATTAAAAGCCAGAAAAGTTGTGGCACAATGAACATGATGGAAACCCCGAATATTTTGTACCAGATCCTGATTTAATCCCGTTCTTTTTGTCCACACCTTTGTTTTTTTGTTACATTACGTGTTCCTGATTGGATGTGTGTTGAGAGGTGGTAGGAGGCTGCAGGAGTGTTTTTTTGCCTTTAACAATAATATACTACTTCCATAAAAGATATGAAGCAGAAGACTGAACAGAAAATCTAGCTATTTTATTGCCCCAAGGCATTATTCATTTTCCTGACACATTATGTTTTTAATTAAAATTGCACATGAGTTAATTAAAATGTTCATTCAGCCTTTTTTTTTTTTTTTTGCATGGGTGCCTCGTTACTCTCCTAGCATTTTAGTAGAAGGCCTTACATTTCAACAAACTGCTGGCTTTATGAGCTCAGACTTCTACTGACAGACTGTCATGTTCTCTACACCTTTTTATCTCAGATGTTCTAATTTTTTTAAATACGTCCTGTAGTGTGGGGGTTGGTTGTTTTTTTCACAAAATATTGTTCTTATTCTGCTACCAGCACCTTCCACTAGTTGTTTTAGCTCAGGTCTATTAATGAGACATTGTCACGAATGGGCAGGAAGGTTTCACAAATAAGGGTCACAGAAGTGTTATCTGACAAGAACCAGCAAATATTGTCAAAGCTCACTCTTATGGAAACTGCTCAGGCTAATCTGCAATACAAGTACACAGTAACTTGGGAAGCAATGCTGAAGAAAAGGAGCATTCAAAGAATGTAAATATCAAAATCCCACATATACCTTGCTTCTACTGAAATACGAGGAATCCTTCAGATTTATAGATTACAGGTATCAAATGTTTGATCACTAGTTTGGAAAAGAGAAATGCTATAGGATAGACACAGACTTTTGTCTCAGCTCTATTTTTAAGAGGCATATGAGGATATGAACAGTTTGAGAAGGTGTTTCTTTTCAGCTGGAGTGGGGTTTTAGTGGCTCTTAAGGATGTGCAGGAGAGATTTCTTAAGCTTTGGACCAGCAAAAGCTCCTTTACTCAGTTTTCAGGGATGTTTATTCTAGTCTTAAAATTCCCAAGGTCTGAGTAGAAGTCTGTCCTGCTTCCTCTAAGCTGGCTGCATAAGATGTTGAAATGCAGTTATTTTCCCCAAGCACTACCAGAGACAGTTTTGGGAAGGGAGCCATCTGTCACAGGACATCTTGTCTGTCCTCTCCATGCAGTTACACGTGTCAGCCAGTTTCTAACAGGGAATGCTTACAGGGAATAGACTTCAGACCCATGGGTCATCTCTGAGTTCCCCAAAGGTTGTAAATATGTATGGGTGTACTTAGCTTCTTAAGCATTATATTTATTGTGCATTACAAGTTAGAAACATGTAAAAGGCCAATAAACTACAGCAGGGGTAAAAGCTAGAAAACAGGTAAAGCAAATATTTTCTGACTAGGTGTACTACAAGCTGTTGTGTGTTTGCCAAAGCCTTCAAAGCCTGTGGGAAGGCCTCGATGTTTGTAACCAACACTGTATGTCCCAGCTGCTGTACCAGCACATGCCTGGACAAAACAGAGCTTTTGGAGCAAGGATTTGTTTTGTGTGTAGATGCCACGTGTGCCTTCTCACAGCAACATCCGAGCCAAGTTTGAAAATCAGACCTCAAAACAGCATCTCCTGTAACTCAAATGGAGAAGGAGGGATGGGCCGAGGGGTTCAGGTCTGGAGCTCAGCTAACACGCGTTGGTGCCATTTGCTTTTTTCACACAGCAGGAGTTACGGGCAGACTGTCAGCCGTAACTTCCAGCTTCCTGGATGCTGACAGCTCCTTTCACAACCTTCAAATTATTGAAGTGGAGCTTTTTTACATTTTATTCTTTGACTTCTTGCTGTATCTTCTTAAGAATAATGTGATTTTGGGAGAAGTGTTGAAAGGTTTGAATGTGGTAACTAAACATTTACGAAAGATCTTTAGCCTGAAATATGTAAATATATTTCTGTCAGTAGTTCAGATAGCAGTGTTTAATTTTGCAGAAAAATTGCAAAGGTTTCTTTTTATTTTTACACTGAAATTATGCTCTTATGAAAAAACACTTCTCTTCAGGAAGTGGAAGAAATTACTTATTTTTAAAACTCTCTTTATATGGCATTTTAGATATCTTGCAAAGGGTGTGAAATATAAGGTTACCAGCCAGGAATAATGTTTTACAACATCATTACCCTGATAACATCCAAAGCATCTCTATTTGCATGATATCATTTGTTATATATCTATATTTTCAATCAAATAATATCATCCTTGGTTACACTTATATTCCCATGTGATATTTACTTAGGCATCAAGAACAACTTCACTAAAATCCATCTAAGAAGCCCTGTTACTTTCCAAAAGATCAGGATTTGACTCCTTTAGTTTAAAATATACTTTAACATTTCATTTATCACAAAACTATACTTAGTTCACAGGTTATTCTCTACCCAGTGAGCAGAAGAAAAGTAAAATATTTCTTTACAAGTTGTATTGAAATTTCACAATAGTGGAAATTTTCTCACGGAACACAAAAATAGAAGAGGGGAAGAATATACCTTATGCCTGTTATACAGCCATACATAAGCACAACAAAAATGGCTCATGGCTGGTGTATTTATTTCTAGGCACAGGCATGGGAATTCATTAATGCAGAAGCTGCCCACCCAACTGAGCAAGAGGTTTCTGTGTCCCTGGTCCAACCTTTCAAGCAATGGCATTGTTGATTTGCAAACTTCATTTTCCTCTTAATTTTTAAACATCTTTCTGCACTTAAAATGAGATAGACTCATTGTTGTGGAACTAAATCAAAACCAGCAAATCCTAGCCCTGCTGAAGTCAATGGCAAAACTCCCAAAGCCTGTGACTGAGCCAGAATTTCACTTGGAGTGAATAAATGAATATGTGTTATCGTGGAACACGTATGGGCAGTTGGATTGCACAGCCATTTCCAGCTGTCATTCTGTACCTTCTCAACTACCTTTTTATTGTATTTGTCTTCTTTAACAGCCCCACTGTCTTGCAAGTATACTTTCTAATTTCCTGTCACCAGTACCCCAGTATGGTCTTTTCTTCTGCTTCTTTTGCTTGTCAGTGTCTCCATCCTAAAGCCTTTTAATGCTTCTCTCACTGTGCCAATACAATTCATTTGCTTTCTCACTACGGTTCATATTCTCAATAGCTCCTTCTTCTCAGTTGTTGAGTCCCATTTCATGTTATTGAGTTGCCTCTTGACGTCTCCTTTTTCCACTACTCTCTAATTCGTGCAGTAGTTTCTTGACTTTCCTTTCTCTATTCCCTACTTTTACTACAGTCTTCCCATCCTAGTAAATCCCTAGTCTTTACAGACAAAATGCCTGTCCCTACCACAGATGCCTGGGTGAAATGTTTACAAATTTGTGTCAGCAAAACTGAAGCATTTTGTAAAGTTGCATTATTTTTACCAAATTGTTCACTTAGGACAATTTAAAGGCTTTTAAGATACTGTGGAACAAACTGAAGTATTTTTCTTCAGCATTTTAAAACATGAATTTGAATTTGTGGGTTTGTAATAATTAGTTACTCTGTTTATAATTTTCTTTAACAGCAGTAAAAGCCATTAAAAAAAAAAAAAAAGACCAAAAATGGAAAAAACATATCCGTATATTTACACCCTGTAATCTGGCTTGAACTTCCCACACAGCATTGACCTTTGGTGCTTTCATGTAGGAAAAGTCAATGTCTAATCGTAAAGGGATCTGAGCATCTACATTAAGAACACAAACTCGTTAGCTGCTGTTTGAGATCCTGCACACTATGAATTTCATACAGTAGAAATTAAAATCTGGTATCATTTCATGACCCATATCACCTTCTTTCTCACAGATTCCAACTGTGTGAAGTTATTTCCATAAAGAAATGGGGGGAAATTGTAGGAAGCAAGCTGGATTTACCAACAGTTCAAAGCTGTGGTGAATATTACGTTTTAAAGCCAGCTCCTCTTATTATAGATATTTTTAACACTTTCTGAAAATTCCCTTCAAAAAAGTAACAGTAATTTTCATCAGCTCCAGGAAAAGAGTCATCAAGTATCTCCAGGTGTAATGTATTTTTAGTAGAACCACCCAAACTGTTAGCTGCACTTGCGAACTCTGCTGAGGAAGTCTCTCGGCACGGCGGTGGCAAGCTATCTGCCCACCGGCAGTTTGAGCGCTCCAGAGAGAGGTGCAAGACCTTAAAAAAAATCTAAAGCCATGCCATAAACAGGGAGCATTTTGAAAAAAAACATGGATTTTTTTTTTCCCTAGCTTGGAAAGCAATGGAATAAGAGAAAGAGAAACAAACTGTTCTGAGAAAGGAGCAGGCTGAGGAGCTCAGTTTTGCTGCAGGGTTATCGATCCTCCTGTGGTCTACATCTCACATAGATGATTACCTCCTTCTGGCCCTGCAGAAACCCCTTAGCTTTTCTCCGCTCATGCTATGCCTCCCTCACTCCCTTTATGCTTTCCTTAAAGGAGCTTCCAGCTTTTTTATTCTGTGAAAAGGAACCTAGCAATTCCCAGGAAGTTTCTTTCCAATAATCACCTAATTTCCTGCATGAAGCGGCACAGGACGCCCCAAGACTCCCATCATCTCGCATGACCACTTTTAGCGCACTCAGACTTGTAAAGTCCTGCTGCTTTCTGCCCTTGTAGGCACAAAGGTTAACAGAGATCAGGCAACTTTTCTTAATTGTCAAACTCCAACCATTTATTTAATCTCTGTGCCGGGGAAAGGAGGATTTCTAGGAAGGAGGACATTAACAGCCCTCTCACGTTCCCCCCCATTAAGTGGCAGAGCTGAGATTTGAAGTCCAGACTGGCTCCAAGAGCTGAGCTCTGTCAGAACACATTCCTTTAAGAGATAGTTTCCTCCCCTAGAAATACAGGAGAACAAACCAGTAAGCAAACAGATACGCAGCCACCTTGGACACGTCTCCTGCACGATCACGGATCACCCTTCCTGGGCACAGTAGTTCTGATGGCCCCTGGTCAGGCCACAGCAACACCAACCAGGCCTGCTGGAAACGCAGCAGGTGGTAACCTCTGCAAGGGAGATAAAGACTTGGAAGTGGCAGTGATTTGTACCCTACGGAGATAAAGCAGAGTCACTGCTAAGAATGCTCTAATGCTCTTTTTTTTTTTTTTCTCTCTCTGTTCATTCACTCAGCTTGAGTAAAGTCATTTGGGGGTGCAGGGAAGGGGTTGTTTGCTTTGGCTTGTTTGTTCGCTTTTTTCGCTTTATTACTTTCATTCTTCTACCTCATGCAAGAATAGAACCTCACGACAAAGGTAAATACGGTGTTGAAAGCCTACTTTTCTATGCACAGAGGGCTCCACTGCACAGCCTTGCAGCTCTCTCCACCTATATGAAGATGCAGCAGGACCAAAAGACAACTGTCACCCCTCAAACTCTCAAGCCAGAAGTAAGAAATAGGCTTATTTCTGCACTCAGAACATTTGGAGTTTCTTTGTATACATTTTTAGCTTATCACTGCTCAATAAATTCAGATGGTCTTGGACAAATTGAGAAAGGTGGCAATAAAATACCTGTTTTGCTGTCCTAAATTTCATCTATGTACATTGTTAAGGTCTTTGCTGCATTTCTTACTCCCATTTGTTCCCCCACTCTCATCAGTAGGTGTGGATAGCAAGTTTACTTACTGACTTGCCAGTTGTATTAGTACAACAGCTCTAAGTCAATGACATCATTTATTAGGGAGATAAATGAGAGCAATTAAGCATCATGGCCATAACTGGTGAAACTTTCTGCAATGAAAGCATTATTAAAATGACAGAGTGCCTGTCTGTGCCTACCCAAGGTGCGTGATTCAGCCTCCCTTTGCTGTCTGGTGGAGTGACCCCCAGTGGCACACCTCACATGTGCATTGTTTCCATAGGGCTATATATAACCTCTCGTGTAAAATGGCAAAGTGCATTGATTGATGGTCATTTCATTTTTAAGAGCCATCTTCCGCTATGTTATTTAGGGTTAAACAGGACAGCTGATAACCATTACACTTTAGTTCATGTTTGCTAATCTATTCACTTGAATAACCTCCACAGATGCTGATAAATTGCACCTTCACAAAGAATAGCAGTTACTTTTTCACATAATATATTGGTCTTTAAGGCTTTTTATAGTATATCAAATGTACAGCCTCACTCTGTCATTCAAAACCTGAATGACATCTTATTAACACTGAGTTTCCTTTTAGTCCTGTCTGGCTAATGTTTCCTATAATTTTTAAAACTGGAATTGGGGCAAGGAGGGAAATTACCATGAGGGGAGGAATCACTATTATGCCAAACCAAAAACCTAGGTTTCAAGCCAGAGCTTGTTTCCCTTAAGAAATTAAGTTATCTGATTTGGGCAGGAAAGTAGCTCTAGAAGTGCAGCAAGCAACAAACAGCTGGAAAAAATAAGGCCATTTCAGGAAAAAAAAAAAAAAAAAAAAAGAAAGAAATAGGAGAAATACATGGAGAAAGGGATAGAGATAGTCAAATATAGTCTGGAGAAACAAATGCAAACAGAGAGAGAGAGAGGAAAAAACCCCAAAACAATGGCAATACAATGATCTTCCAAGGTCTCTTCCAGTCCCTAACATTCTGTGAAACATGAACTAGATAGGGTGCTCCAAGGACACAGGACTGAGCTGTAAGACAACAGCCTTACTAGTCTGTGGTGTCTCCAATTGCTCCTGCCTTCCTGCAGTAAAGATATGACCTGCATCCCTCATGCCAGGAAACCCCACTGTCTCTCTTGGGAGATGCTGCCAGCATGGGAGTCTTGTAAGGCTTCTTGGAAGTCCCAGACTGTCCATGGACACACTATATATGCATGGAGCACAGGCAATATGCCTATAGATGAAGCAGCTGCGATGGCAAATCCTTGCCTTCTTTAAGTGCCATAAAGTAAATGTATTGCACAGGCTGTGATGTGGCTGGCAAGAAAATGGAGATGATGTCCCTCTCTTCTTGAATCAAAATGCTTCACTTTGTAGAGCACATGATTTATCTGTGGTTTATATCCTAGCAGGCACTGCTCATAGCATGGTGGTCAGGAGTGTGTTTCCAATGCGGCTGCATCACCAGGAACATGAGGGAAGGTGAAACAGGAGCCAGGACTGACGGGATAGGGTGAGCCAAGGCCAGCTGCATCCCAGCCCCATGGGCTGCCTGGGAGAGGAGACCTGCAGCAAAGCGTCACTTCTGAGGACCAGGTGTATGGGGAAGGAGGCAACCCCAGGTTCTCAAAACCAGAGAAGAAAAGGCCAAATTTAGACTGGATTTGAAAACCACATTTTGACTATACATTAAGAAGAATTTAGAGCAACCCTCTTCTTCCTGAAATCCTGGTCTTTTTTCCTAGATGTCAGAAAAACCTGAATGTGTTTATCAGCATCCTTTTCAACCCTGACAAGCCTGCTACAGTGGCAAGACTGTGGAAAGAAAAAGTGGAGAAAGGTAGAAATTAATTACTACTTTAGTCTTTAAAGGGTGTCTTTAAGGGTTGTTCCTGGAGAGATGGAAGGTGTCAAGGTTGAGGAGAGACAAACAGGGAGTCTGAGATGTCGTGTTCAGGCTGCCAGAGGTAGAAAAGAGGGCAATGGGATAGGGGCTGCCAAGGTATATAAATAATATATTTTTACATACTCAAAAATGTGCCTAAGTCATAAGCAGAATGAGGCTAAAAGAGTTACAAAGATAAGGAACATCAGAAGGGAGAGAAGGGCAACTATGCCAGGACAGACCAGTAGTCCATCTAGTTGGTGTCTGACGTGTCATCGCAAGGTTTACAAAACCATATGAGGTCATCTGCCTGCACTGGGAATAATGTCTTAGCCAGGATGAGCAGGCAGTCGGTGTATTTCGTTCTTTAAGATAAGAGTATTTGTACTGTTAGAAAACAATTTATTATAATTTAATGTGACTGAATCTTCTCAATATCCACAGAAAGGTTTTATACATTTGCTGAACCCTGCTAATTTTTGTCTCAGTAATATCTGTCAGAGATACACCTGTTAATAAGAAGTTACATAAATATAACTTTTAACTGTGATCAGAACATTCTTAAATTCAGGTTCATTTATTGCTCTCATTTTACAATTTTAAGGAAAAATATTGAAAGAAATATTTTTCTAAAGAGGGGGTTAACATGTGCTTGTGGGGAAAATGTTGCTCCTCTAACCTCCAGTTTTTGCCTACCTACTCAATATTCATCATTGTCTTCAAGGAGACAGGACCTCTTTGCTGTCCATGGTCAATAATTTTCTTTGCTGTTAACTTCAGTCAAATATAATGCTATAAAAAGGCATAAACTCATAATATCTATCTGTACTATTTCACTACATGAGATGATATGCTGGAAAAAAAGGATTTTTCAGTGAAAAGAAATATCCATGGTCTGTCTTTCCCAGCGTACCTGTGTCTTCTAAATTGGGCAGCCTCTGGCATGCAATGAAATCAGGATACCTGTGCCACAGATGAACAGATTAATAATGAAAATATTTTCCTTCTAGGAAGAAGTAGAACATATACATTTTCGTTTATAATCATGTATTCATTTACATTCATGTATATTCATTTTAAATTTGTTAGAAACTTCTCACCTGTTTACCTCTGTCATATCTTTTAACCTTGGATAGTGCCTTTAACATCTCACTCAACTTGTATTATAGATGAGCTGCTAGTCCCCAAAGACTGAGGAATATTTCCAACTCTCACCTGTGAAAGAGATGAATGTAGACAGACAGATGCTGAAGGATAGGTCCTGCACACGAGCTAAATAAGTGCCCACCCTTAAAATGGGACAATGTGTCTTGGTTGTTGCATATAGAGATCCACTGAAGTTTTTCTTCTTGCTATGAAGGAAAAAAACCCCTTTGAATTATTCTTTTTCAGAAACAGGTTGATAATGCGGGCCCAGGATAGGACAATTATTCTCACAGCAAATTACAGCATGGGTTATTTGACACAGAGTTTATTCAATAACAAAATTTGGTATGACAGCAAGGTCATCACTTTATTACATGCATTTCTCTACACAGTTAGAAATTATCCTGCATAGATTTTCATTAAAAGATTTAAAATAAATCTTCTATTTCCTCAATAGCAATGACGAGAGGTGGATATCACATTTTGTGTTTCACCTCTGTGTCACCTTTGTGTATTTTGATGTAATGCAGCGGAATGACTGCTACTATTTAATTAAACGGGAATCTGGATTAACTCCAACTGTGGGCCATGTAATCAGGGCTTGTGAGTGTGTTCAAAAAGGGGTGTTTTCCCTGGATCATATTTCATTCCCGGATGGAAATCTGCTCTCACTCAAACCTGTCCACATGCTGCAGTAAATAATTTTCCCTCTCTTCTGAATCATACACTTAAGCACCCCCACTACGCTTTTATGCAAAGAAAAAGGCATAAGCATCTTGACTTTTCCATTTACACTAAGTACTATTTAACAACAAGGGACTTTGCTTGTTTGTGTATAAATCTGCCATTTAGCCAAGTTTAAACTGTAACTAGTGTAAGATCTATTATGTTGTTTTATGCAGATTTCTGTCATTCCCTCCAGATGACTACAATTTGATTATTTGGTGCCCATCGTTCAAGATCACCTCATTGCTCAGAAACGGCTTTACCTTTCCTTAAAACTGCACATCACCATCACAAACCACAGGCAGTCTTTCAGTTCTTACTACTTCTCAAAATATTTTTTTATACCATTCAAAATAATAAATTATATATATAACAAACATGATAAGAAAGACTGGTTTTTTCTTCTTTTTCCCCTTTCCTTTCCTTTCCTTTCCTTTCCTTTCCTTTCCTTTCCTTTCCTTTCCTTTCCTTTCCTTTCCTTTCCTTTCCTTTCCTTTCCTTTCCTTTCCTTTCCTTTTTCTTCTTCTTTTTTTCTTTCTTTTTCTTTCTTTTTTGTTTTCTTTTCTCTTTTTTTTTTCTTTTATTTTTCCCTTTTTTATTTTCTAATAAAGGAAAAGTATCACAGACCCACATGCACATTTTGCAGAGATTCTAGCCCACCCAAAAATGTCAGTGCTTTCTCAAGTCTGAATATGAGTGTGCAACAGTGCAGATGTGTGTGTAAATTCATGAACTGACACATTCATGAGAATTTGTTACCAAATTTTATTTTCAATGGTCTGAGTATGTGCTTTGCCCCTTTAGATGTCAGCATCGATCCATACTGATGCTTCTGAGAGAGTATGTCTCAGCCAACAGAAAAGACAATTGTCAAATAGATGTTGCTCATTGTTCGTTTCCAGAGACTGGACATCTTCTTGCAGTAATTTGATATGGCAAGTTTTCTCAAGCTATCAGCAGAGATTCAGACAACAGATTACAAGGAAAACTAAATTAGAGTTAAGCATGCATGAAAGATTCTGAAACTTTGAAGTTTTTAAATTTTGTACTTTGTGTGGAGGTTACAGGTGGGTAAACTCAAAAATATTTTGCCTTAGCACAATGTTAGATTTGCTGGCCAAACATCACCTGCCAAAACAAACTAGAAATAACTAGCTCTCAATTTTCAGCAGGACAGAGCCGTTTTTCCTCCCATGTTTATTTCTGTTTTTCTTCCAATCCATCAGTGTGAAAAGACTGTTGAATGAGATTCTGGAAAATACATTGAAACATTTTAGGCTTTCTGAGAAATTCCCTCAAGGACATTGCAAATGGCAATTTTGATCACTATAGATTTTCTGAGTTATACAGGGTTATAAAGTTGTATGTGGCAGGATGTTCCTTAGCCTCCCATAGTCCATCTCTGGGGGAACTGATATTTTAGATCTCACTTCCTTTCAGTTCCTAGTATTTTAGAAAAACTAAACAAGCAAAGCTGCTCTCATTTTCTTTTTGTCTCTAGGATGCTATCTAATTAGTTTCCTGATGTTATTCTTCACTGTTCTTCCATGTAGCCTTCAGACGAGTCTTTACAAAGGACACTGTCATTATAATACCATCTCTGTAATGTTTCTTGTCAAGACAATAAGTTAGAAAGTTTTAACTTCAGTCCTAGAACTTAATCTAATGAAATTCTAATTACATTGCCAGTATAGAGAAAATTAGAAAATCACAGCAATTTAAAGCTTAATATTAAAGGAAGCTTGAGTAGATATGAATAACGCTGTTTCTGAAAGATGGTGTTAGTGCAGTTGCAGATGCTAATGCAAGGCAATGCATGTTCACTACAACATCTTTCCACACTGTTAAGTGGAACAAGTCATAGTGTAAGTGTATATTTAAGTACTTGAAGACCAAAGATATACTCTTATTATTGAAGGCAATGATGGTGACAAAGGCAGTTGAAATGAAATTATATGGTCAGAAGTACTCTCTGTACTTTTTATGTCTGTCTATAATTCAGATCATGTTTGTGCTGTACTCACGTCATTTGACTGTTATTAACTCTCACCCAGCCATAAACAACCTGACAAATTTGTATGATGTCTGATTTTCTGAAGCAAACTCAGATATATGATTACACTTCTATCCAGTTTCTCATTCTTGATGGAGAGCTATTTGTCTCAGATTTTATATCATGTCCACCATTCTGATATTTCACTGCATGTATATGAGTTGTAGCAGCTACATATTGCTTACATTCCACTCATTTGGAGATCAGGATGTCTAAAGCCAACTTGAGGTGAAAATTTGCCCATCAACATTTTTATGTATTATCCTTCTTCTGAGCGAATAAATGCTGAGACAATAGCCTGCTCTGTGCAGATATACTACAGCATTCACTTTCAGTTTTAACACCAATCCAGATTTTTGTCTCCGCCTCTGTCTTTAATATTGCTGTGGTTTTCAGCCACAAAGACAATGCAAGTCAGCCTGGCAATCCCATGACAAACTCCACTAAGGACTTCACAGTTAACAAAACAGTGAATGAAACATTGTTCTGGCACATGGAACAGCTTTCTGCTGTCTTCTGCCGCCTTTGCTTTTTTTTCCCCAAGTGGAAAAGCAACTTCTGAAACAAGGTGCTGTCATTTTAGCAAAGGAGAATTAGGACTGCGAAAGGATGAAGTGTCCTTGCACAGAAAGACTGCAGCTAAAATTATATCAATATTCCTGTTATAAACTGATAAACACAGAGCTCAGTGAGGTCAAGTTGTACATGCTTGAGCTGACATGCCAATCTGCCAGCAGTCATATGGTTCTCATATGGCGACACGCCACAGATGCCAGGAAAATGTGAGAAGTTTCTGGCTCATTTCATTTCACTCTCCTGAATGCCATGTTTGCCTGCACACACACACACACACACACACACACACACACACAGAGTAGATTTTCTATTTTAAATAGAGCTGTTATAGCCTGTGTATTCCCATTTTCTGAAAGGATTTGCAATAACTCACCCGAACTGATTCCTGAGACTTCATAGCAAGACTTGTCTTGGAAATGAGAGCCGCATTTTGGTTTTTTCTTATAAGCCTTCAGAACACTCCCCTAGCTGTTTTTAAATGACATCAAAAGACAAAATTAGAAAAAGAGACAGACAAGATAACAACACATCATATGCGAATGCATTTTGCACTCTTATAATATACATTTAGGGAAAGGAATCTTAAAAGTTTTACTTGTCTTAAAGTGAGACTTCTTCCAACCTCTAACAACATTAAAATAGCTCTTTTATTAATGCTTGAACAGTGGCAAGTATTTATTTATTCGGTACTGTTTCTTCAATGTGCATTCTTGTATCAGCAATATAATGTCTCTGTTGCATGGACCGACATGATAGCACATTAACAATTGTCTGCATTCATCTTTGGTAAACACACCACAATTATTCATTGAGTATATAATGCACAATTTAAAAATTGTTGAAATATGTATTTCCACATTAGACCATCTTTCAAGCTTTTACAGTCTTTTATGTCAGGTTTGATTGTCTTCAAGACAAATCGTTTTCCCTTTCCTATTTTTGAGCTGCTACTAAAGGGATAAAGCTAAGACAAGTATAACTACAATCATTCAACATTTTTCATGAAATCACTTGCTTCTACAACTGAGAGTGTACACTTCACCCTTGCCTCGACAAGTCCAGCTATCTGTTATGTTAAATTAACTTATTTCAAATTGTTAATGCAAGAACATAAACTGGTTTTAGGGTTCATATATGGAAGAAATAAAAACGCACAATGTGTGTGTGTGTACTCACATACAACTGTAAAAGTAGTGGTGATTTCTCCATGCAGGGCCATGTTTGAAATAAATTTACCTATGACACCTCACCCACATTTGGTCAGAAATCTCTCTCTTCAAGAACATTAGAAATGCCAGATTTCCGGGCAGCACCAAACTCTAGATTAGTCTATAGGGAAATTATTTCTTCTTTTCCAGTGTTGAGATTCACCTCCCTGGGATCACACTTAGCAAAGGTTCAGGACTGTAACACCGAATCAGGAACAGGCAGTGACCTTTTCATGCATAAAAAAAATTAGGATTTGGGAGTCTTAGCCCCTAAATTTACAAGACTGGGAGCAAGAAATATCAGAAAGAATTCTCTGTGCTCTGAAGATGTCAAGGTACGAACATTTCATTAGCAATCATTTAGATTTTTTTTATTTTCGTTTACACATGACTTGTACATTGGGTACATTGGGTCAGCTCAGGCATTAAGGCAATAGCTTATAGCTGAGGAAAACCAGGTTTGCCTCCTTGCTTGGCCTAAAGTTTTCTGCACGATCCTGTTCTTAGGCTCTAGTTAGGATACTGCCACTCATTCCGTTCCCCAAACCTGTTAAGGTTTCATAATTGACTCCTAAATGTGGGGAACCAGGAGTGCTTCTCATCTTGTGAGTTCGGATGCATGTCCTGTCTGCATCCTGGTGCTGGAGAAATGCCCATATTGGCAGTCCCACTTGTTCTCTCTAGCACCCTAAGTTTCATGGAGAAGTGAGTACAGATGCCAGAGAGAGCAGAGGTGGGTTTTGATGGGCTGCCACATCTTGTCAACAGGGAGACCATGATCTCAAGGCTGGCCATGTCAAGTATCAGAGGTCAGGGTCCACCTCAGCTCCTGGCATACCTCACAGGGATGCTCAGACAAAAGACAATATGTGATATTAAGTGTTCGGTGAGTCCTGACATTACTTCTATTAAATATCAGAAATGCAAATACTAGTTGAATTAAAACTGAACTAAATAATGTCCCCACTCAGGAAGGGAGCGCTGCTGGATATACTCCAGTTATAAATCCATATTTTCTTTCCTTCAAACCCAAAGATTTCATATAATTTGCAGAGGTCTTTCTCATTTCCAGGGTCTTGTCTTGCTCCTCAGTCCTCAGTCAAGGTATCTGTCCCATACAGATTACTTGTTTTAAAAAGCCATTCCCAATAGAACCCTGAACTACTCCTGAAATATTTTGTCTTGCAAGTGTCATTGAAAAACAGTATTATGTGAAACAAAGTCGTGAGTATGAGTTTGGAATTTCCTGTTCATCTTTTTCCTGAGGTTAATAAGAGTGAAAAAGTCACAGACATAAATTTAGATCTACAGTCCTTTTTATGAAGCCTTTTTTTTTTTCCCCCCCAGCAATGCCTTTTTATTTTCATAGTGTATTTACCCAAGGGACCCTCATTATTGCAACAAAAGTAATGAAGAAGCTGAGGAGCCAAGGACCTGAGTTTGTTTGTTGCTGCCTAAAACACATACGTTTGTACAAATGTTTTGCAATAAATATTGGTGTTTGTACTCACACAGCAATTACCAGATTGTAAATGCCATCTAAAGTACCATGTCCGCTTAGACTTATTGTCTATACAACCCCTACTAAGATTTTGGTACATAAGATATGAGTGCTAATTAGATTTCACTTTCCTTTTCTTGTTAGCCACCCAGAGAAGATAAAGGACTCCTTAAATTGAATCAGTTTAATTTAACTCAGTGCACTTCTTCATGAGATTGTATTACTGGGGTCAAAACAGCAGCATACCCAAATATTGATTTCAGCGTTGCATGCATTGTATATTGTGCACATACTATTGCTACTATGACCTTCTTGCAGCGATCAGAGTAATTTCTATGTTTCCAAACAAATTAAAGCATTAGAACATAATTCACACGACAACAAACATTATACATGTAGCTCTATCTTAATACTCATATCATATTTTTTTTAAACTTAATTTGTCAAGTTCACAACTATCACTTGAAACTTGCTGACAAGGAACCTGATAACACATCATATCAAATTCCTTTTTACAACTGTTTCCTTGGAAACACAGGCATAAAAATGGGCCATGCGCAATGGAATGAAATCAAACAAATGAAAATAAAACTTAAAGAATTCCCACTAATCACAAACACTTTTCTTTGTTAAAATTCATGCAAAAAGAGGGATAATGAGTCTTAAAATAAGAACATCATTAGCTCCACAGTGCTATAGTCCCTACCCTGATCCATCAAATCACTTTAGCACATATATAACTTTAAATGCATGAGATATCCCAGTCAACAGAACGAGTCATGTGCTTAAGGTTATTCATATACTTAAGAACTGCACAAGAGGTGGCTTTGTCTCCAGAGGCTCACTAGTTATTAGAGAGGAGATATATATATACACACACTCACACACACTGCAGTCTATACATACATCTGTGGAAGCCATGCTCAGGAATTATAGCAACATATAAACCACTCAAGTCTTCATATACTATAAGTTATGACTTCTGATTATTTAAAATCATGAGAGGATAACTGGATAAAGGTAGGAAGACATTAATTTTGAGCAATCTGTTTATATAGCGGTATAAATTTTATTTAACGTAAAAATTGCATGCCAGTTCAAAGAAGAAAAATGACCCTTTTTTGTTGACCTTTGGGATTCTCTTCCATAGGTATGGAGTGACTTTAGAGTAAGATTACAGATCATCTGATAGGAGAACTGAGATTTACAGCTACCTTGCTAAAATTTTCATGCCCATTAAGGTGTTTCTTTTAATTATCTGGCAATCCAACATTTTTCCTTCTTTTTATTGTAATCATTAAGAAAAAGATGGGTATGTAGATTCTTGTGCTTACATTTGAGATCTAGTGTGTCAGATTTATATGGCAGGACTAACTATCAAAATGCAGATATTATGCTGGCAAATGCATTGTTTCTCCTGGTAAAACAGTTACCATGTACCAGATAGCATGTTAATTCTACCACTCCTTGGATAAAATCACAATTTGAACAGACTCTCTTCAGAATACCTTTTTTTTTTCCTCTACATTTAGGTAAAAATGTCATGGATAAAGAAGGAATTTCCCTTAGGGAATTTATTCCATATCATATATCTCATAATCTCTTATATCCTTCTCTAATACTTCTAGTAACAACAATATACTACTAACTGATAACAAAATGTAGTTATTATATACTATGTTCAAAGATTTCAAATCTCAAAGTACTTTGTAAAGGAGTTACATATTACTGTTTCATTTCTACAGACAGAAACACTGATGTGCAAAGAAACTCTTCATCAGAACTGGTTATTACCCATAGATCTTAGATTTGCACTGAGGTTTTTTAATTTCACAGATTTGTCAAGGATCTCACAGCATTAAGGCTATAATGGATTTCTTATTTGACTTATGCACAGTAAAGAACAGATAAAACTTCAGTTTGTAAAGTGAAAGATATCCAATGTAAAGCTGAAAATGGTTATCAAATGCGGTTGAAAATCAAGCCACTTTACTGTGAGTGCTTTAATTTCAGTATATAAGTCTTAAGACAAGGAGCGTCAATTCATATATTACTGGAATGTTCACTTCTTCTACCTTTTCTCTTTCCCCACCTAGAAAATTAATTTTAAAAGTACTCAGCCAACCCTCATGCAACTTTTTTTCCCAGAATTTTTGACTCTTTAGCAGATAATGTGGAATATTTTAGTCACAATTCTATACTTATGAGATTTTACAAGCAGGTATCGTTTGTTTGACATGTTTTTGGTAGTATATATCCGCCCTTCTGGAGTTCAACCCCGGTTCTAGCAGAGATTTTTCACATATGTCTGGATGAAACCAAACCTTCATTCCTGTAAAATCATGATTATTATTTTTTTCTTCTATCTTGTCCATTCTTTGCTTTGGCGGGTTGACCTTTAAACTTTTGGGGCAAAAGCTATCTCCCCCCAAACATCAGTAAAATTTTTTGCTAACCCTTACAACATTTTCTTAACACATATTACTGCATAAGAATTGCAACTAATAATTTCAAAACTCCAGAGTCTATAATTTTTTTCCTGTTGTGATGTTTACTTTCACTACGACAGCTGCCAACTGCAGGAAATCCGATTTCCAGAGCTTTAGGATAAATAGTTGAAGGTGTAAAACAACCAAAATTCTCTTAAAATCAGGTTATTTATAACCTATGCCTTTACTGCTATATAGAGTGGTACTCACTAATAAATTATATGTTTCTAAATGTTTTTACTGCTGTTTTACTTTCATGGTTTCTGACAAAATTTGTGTGTACAAATGGAATACTGCATTTTTGGGGTTTTTTTTTGTATTAGAATTAAACCAGGTTTATATAACATGAAGGAAGCCGTGAAATACAATTGCTTGTTGTCACTGTTAGCATAAATCCAAAGTGGCCAAGAAGGGATGCATGGTGAAGTGCTCTTCTCCACTGCCCTTGCTGTTACGTGTCACTTGAATACAGTTACAGTGTTTACTAACTAAAGGTTTAGAACTGGATTTGAAACTCTGTTTTAATAGAAGATGACAGGAATTCTTGTCAATTGTAAGGAGAATCCTGAGAGCACCCAGTTTCATTGTTTCATTGGACCTAATTTTCGGTAAACTTCCATGGCCATTCTTGGAGATCTATAAATCGAGAAGATGTTATGTTACTTACACTTTTGCATTTCTTGATATTTTGGTTACTATTAGTGGAAACCACAAGCAAACTGAGGACTCAACCCATAGATTTAGTTTTAGCAGTTGCTAAAATATGCATACATGCTTCAGTGAGAAGTGTGTTTATTCACAACTGTATGTGGCTATCACTGTATTATAGAAAAAGTTACTGGCATTTGGAGATAGTTCTGTGTGGAGAGAGGTGCCAAAATCGGTAAGTATATGCTTGAAAAATTGTGGTACAGTATCTGGAAAAGTACAAAATTAACCCCAGCCAAATATAGGATTTAATACAGACCCACTGTCTCCTACCAGGGACTAGAGGTTTTTCTCTGACATAGTGGCTTTGGGTGTCTTTCTAGTTATTGTCAAAATTTTATCACACACAGTTGTGCCCAATAAGTCAAATGAACAGTGTCAGTTGTCAGTAACTACACGCTGCGTACAGTGAGCCTCTGTAAACCTTACAAGACCTTTTAACCCTGGAAGTCCAACAACCAAGATAGGTCCTAGGGGTCTTGTTGCAGATTTCTGTATTTTTTTGAGTTTCAGTTTTACTGAGATTTCTGTTGGCCCTCTTTCCTTACCTTGTTTCTCCCTCTCCACCTGAACCCATTAAATTTAGATATCAAGAGCATGTAACATTCCTCACCTGTGTGGGAGCTGCCTGCAGTGTGGGAGTTTCTTTTCACCTTCAGGTCTTGACAAAAATTGTTTTTCCAAATTCTCTGCAAATTCTGCAGGGTGTTGATGTGGCTGCCCAAAATTTGCAGGAGCTCCAATGTAGGATAAAACAATGTAGACCATCAGCGAAGAACTTCTATGTTTAATCCTACAGCAAGACCCCAAACTTTTTGATAGGACATGAAAGAGAACTACGGTCACTGTCTATGTAACATCATAAGGAATGTCACCATGCTAAATGTAGTTTGTATCAAAGCACCAAAATTATGCCCCCCCCCCCTTTTAAAATTCTTTTTAAATATCCACTGCCTCGCACACTTCTTTTGTTGCTTAATCTCTTACCCCCCTTTTTTTTTTCTGTCTCATGGTCCTTAAACATTTAGCTAGTCACATCTTAATAAAAGTGATGCATGCTAACTGATGGAGAAAGTCAAAAGTCTCTAAATTACCAAAGGAATGAAGTATTAAAATTAAATCTCCCTAAAGGTTGTTGATTTCTAATTTTATGTGCAGAGAGGAGGGGTGGAGGGGAAGGTTTTGCTTTTCCCTTAATTCTGCCATATTGTCTGATTCACAGCCGGAGACAAACTGAAATGGCCATCTGGTTGATGTGCATACAAAAGGAGTGGTTTGCCAGACAAAGAAAGTACCTTTTATCATACAAAGCAACGTATCTCTTCTTGTCAGACTCCCATTCTGCAGCTCTAGTGGAGCTGCAGGTAGGTAAGAGCAGACCCTACGCACCCTATGTACCACCTAGATGTAGCAGGTGCTGTTAAAATCATAATGAAAGTATATAGTGGTCTGAGGGCTCTGTGGTACATTCAGAATATGAAATATACCACAGTCATACTGAATATTTTCAGCTCCTGGTTTCTGATTTTAGATAGGCCATTCTGAGTTCACCGATTTTCTCCCACCACAGGAATAATTACAGGATTTTATGTTCAAATAGTGGTACGTGAACAATAATAAATCAGGCTGAGACCACTGTGTAAATGGACCTTTCTAAATAGGGGTATGTTTTTTGTAGTTATTTAATACTATCCATGAATGTATTTATTGGTGATGGCAATTCTGTGTCCCCATGCATGAAATAAAAAAAAATGACATGCCAAGCATGCCTTTTTTGCCCATATCAACTTTTGCAGTCTTAAACTACACACCCAAATACTTCCAAATGGCAACTCCACTTCAGTTTGATTTAAACTATATTTATGTTCATACTGCTGATCCCAGCATATCCATCACTAAGACACTGTAAAATGCCCTATGAGTTTTTAAAGAAAATTTTCAGTACAGCATTAAGATAACCATTTCCCTTTCCCAGTGATAGCTGATCAGAGTAACGCAAGAAATATATGTTCGTTCACATGCATAAGATATCTGCTTTGTTTATGAATTATTCTTTTCCTCTGTATGAGATACTTTCATTAGATGAAAAATGTATGGAGCCCTGGCATTGTTGTTCAAAATCAATCCTTTATTTCAATTTTCTCATCCTGTCTTCTCCAGTGAAATCTCTTACTCTTGATACTGGACTCTGTTGACCTCCTCTTAAGGGGGTATTTCATTTTCTTTGCTGTGATGATAACCGTGGAAGTAGAACATCCCATTTCCCCTTAAAGCTGTCCAGGGAGCTGGAATGGAAATTGCCCTGAACTGCCAATGGAAGAGACTCCACTCTTGAGAGTGCGTTGCTCTATGCTGATGTTCCCCTTCTCCTGATTTCCTTCCATTTTAAATGATTTCTAAAAAAGATTGAAGCAATATGTTTTGCTAACTAGAATAAGGGTCAAAGAGATAAAGCAAGCAAGCAAAAACCAACCAACCAAACAAACAAAAAGTTAAAAAAAAAGGAAGGTAAGAAGTGAACCCAGGTTTCTAAGCTTAGCTGGGAAGTTCATTTCCCTAGTATGTGGCAGGCATGGCAATATTGTTAAACATTCCCCAGGCAATGTTGCTAGGCTCCAAATTCTGTATTTTTCTTCCAAAAAACCAAACATTTTCATTTTTCAATCAACTATCCCCTCCTTCAATATGTAACAAATTATCCATAGTACATGGTATAAAAGCTGTTTAATTTCAGAAAGTGACTATCATTGTATTTATGCTGTCATGGTATAAAGTCATATTAAAACCAGGGACAATGAACTTAAATATTGATCACAGAACATGGGAGCATAATTGCAGGAAAAATATTCTAATAAGATTTTACAGGTTCAATACATGATTTTGAAATGAATGTGCACTAAGGATGTCTTGAAAGATGTTACTGAATTGTAAGTGTCAGTCATGCAAGAAGTAGAGATTTAAAAGCAGTCTTTGTATTCACAGGTCCATGACACAGAGTTCCTATTTGGAATACGATAAAAGAACATTCAAGGACAAAAACATTTCTGGCCCTAAGTTTCTCTTCACTTCATTCAATCATCTAAAAACCGATCCTTTTTCCTTCCTCATAATATATGACATCAAATTCATATGCATTAAGTGAAACTTCCTTCTGTTGGGGAAAGACCTCCAGATTTCTCAGCCATGAAGTAGAAAATTTCAGTTGGGCCTGGCTTTTTCTTTGTTGATCTAATGCATGTGTTTATTGAAATTTGCCATGCATTATGCAACATGCACTCACTAAACAAAAAGAAAAAATCATTCATTTTACTCAAAACAATCTTCTTCAACTTCCCACACAAGAACCCATTCAGGCCTCTCCACCAACAAGAAACAGAGTCCTTGGATGGATCCTCTGAAGATCATGGCAGGGGAAAATACACTCTGTAATGAGGGCTGTGCAGAGTGTAGGTGTGGACTGAGGCTTGTCAATCAAATTACCTGATCTGGACTGTGCCCTCATTACCAAAGTAGCAAAGCAAACTTCCTTGCTACTCCCTTTGTTATCAGCGTGAGAAACAAACAGCAAATAAAATAGGAGTGAGCAGGTAGTTCAAGACAAAAAATCACCAGGGTTTGGTACAGCTTAGACAGACCCCAATTCAGTGCTGCTTGTGGCAAGTTTACTATTTTTTCAAAATAGTTTGGTTTAAAAATCTTAGTGTCTAAATGCCTTAATGTCTCACCACGCAGGCTGGTTGCCATAATGAAGATGTTAGAGATTCAGATGTTCTGACAAAGTCTGCACAAGGACCTCAAGCTCATAGTGTTATATTCATTATTTTACACTATTACATCAGCTCAGTCTTAGAAACTGCACAATAGGAAATACACATGCAATTCTTAGATGTTTCCCTGAGATGAACTGAACACCAGCAGCAGTCGGTAAAAAGGTTCAGCGCTGGGAGAAATTGCTCATATACCTGGTCTGCTCTGCTCTCTGGGACCACAATACAGGAGAAAGTAGTGCAAGACCTTGTAATCCCAAATCAAACCTCTCAACAGAGCAGAAACCCTCAGGAGCTGAGTTCTAAAACTCTCTCTCCGTTCTCTTAGCAGCATCTTTTAGTTTGTAAGATCAAGGTTTTGCCACTGCTTTTTTATCCAACTGCCACAGTGCTGAAGTAGAAAAATACCATTCTGCCTGGTGAAAATTATGGGCTTACATTGGGCCCTTTCTGTCACAGCCTCCTGCTGTCTGTGTACCAGTGAAAGGGAGCATAGCTCTTCTCTCTATCATGCAAAAAGTCACATTGGTAGAGAGGAACAGGGGGAGCTAGTGCAAAGACAACCTATTTATTTATTTTGCAGATATAAAATGTGTAACCCAGGATGGTCAGCTGTATGTGCAAAATCAGTAAGATGGAACAGGAACCTGGAGTTTAAAATGTGATCCATGCTCCACACCCAACCTAAAAATAAAAACAAACAAATAAATAAATAATTGATAACGCTCTATTGAAGAGAAAACCACCAAGGACTTATTCAAACCCAGTGAAGTTGATAGAAAGGCTTGTTGCCATTAACAGACTTTGAACAAGGCCAAAGGACTTTCTAGAATGTTTCACAAGTAACAAGGCTAGAAGTGAGTAGCTGGAAAGGCTAAGGGCGACAGGGACATTTTAAAATGTGGTGGTAGAAAACCAAACATGCAAGCAAGCAAACCGAGAAAGACAGTGACCATCTGCCACACGGAGCGGGGACACAGCCGTCGATCCACGTCTTATACCCAAGCAGACCTTGTGGACTCCAGAAAGGTCTTGGGGCAGGTTCCCGTAGGCGGGAGGAAGGCTGCCCTTCTCTTCCTCTGTCACCTCTCAGCATGTCCTTCTTGGTTCAGCCTGGCGATAGGGCTTCAGCCTGGAAGCCCTTGTGCAAGCTTGAAAACACTGACAAGTGTGTTACTTTAGCTTCCCTTAAAAAGGAGGAGCTGATCAGGCCAAGACATAGTAAAAAATAAGTTTAAAAAGTAGAAAGAATTAGGGAAAAAAAAAAAGAAGAAACTGACTTAGTCCCTTGGCTGCTCATGCAGTTGCACAAATAACAGAAAATGCCCGGTAGGTACCCCCCCTGCCTGCACGAGGGTGGAAATTTGGTATTTGGGGCTGCTGGTGGTGTGGGTGGAGGTGCAGGGGCTGGTTTGCAGGGAGCAGCTGAGGCCGATCCTGTAAGGTGCTGAGCCACCTTGACAAGGGTATAGGGAACCTTGCAGAATCAGCCCCTAATGCCTATACTTGATAAGCAACCATGGCAAAAGGGCTATACTAAGACATTCATCCAAAAATAGGGAAACAAAAATCACTATAATTAGCAGTGGATGTGAAATTTTTAGCATAGATGGGAAAACCCAGTGTTTAATACATAGCGCAGGGTTCATTTGCAGCCATATAATTGCCATCAGCTAATGCCTGATAAACCCTGCCTAAATTGGAATTTTATTATATCTATTTTATTATATATCTATATTTTTTCTGACAAAAGTTGGACAAACTTGTCCAAAAGACTAGGGGTCCATTTTATGTGCTTGGGTGTCCAAGCACCTGCCAGCTGTTTGTCCCTTGAATTGAGGACATCATGTTTTCAATTTCCTTCAATAAAGCTATGAATCTGGCAATTTGCTGGCCTGCTTCAGCTAAACAGAAAGGACAATTTGAGAAAGATCATAGTTCAGACTCAGTCAGACGGAAACGATTGAAAACAGAGAGCTGGCCGCTATGTTTCCCCAATGCAGCTTGCTGTCGCAGTTTGACTGACAAACTGACTTTTTTGAGGTGCTCATGCCCATTTCAGTCAGAGTTTATTGAAGGTGATTTTGATCTTCTCCATGAGGCCACAGCAGCGGCCATGCCATCTGTCACCTTGATTGCATCGTGGATTCTCTGGAGAGAGTGCGATGGCTCCTGATCATTTACAGATTGTGCTGCTTTCGCCTCCATAAGGACCACATGCACAGAGCCAGATGGTGAACATACACGCTTATTATAAGTCTTTATCTCTGTGCAGGAAGGAGAGGCACCATTAGATCTCCCTCAGGAGCTCCGCTCCTCTCTACCATCATGCTGCTCTTCAGCAAATACAGTCTTCTTCAGCTGTCATCAACCTACCTCTGAAAATTAAAAAAATAAACAATAATTCCATCAGCGCAGGCACGAGACGTACAGACAGTGCCACAAAGCAGCCCCCCCACCATCCCCCCAGCACACACACACACTCAGGCTCCTGTGACTGTCAGCATTAGGTGGAAACAAGTTTGTTCGAAAAAAGACAGTTAATGTGCAATTAGGAGAGACTTCTTTGTGAAAATAAAGCAATGCCATCCTGGTTGTTCTTGGCACGTTTTTTAATTCAGCGTGTTCTTTCTTTAAAGCAAAGCCTGAGTGTGCAATTGCTGTTTTTCTGAAGGCAGCTTTGTGTTTGCGTCTGTGTTTCTCCTGCTGGAGAGCTGTGATGGGATGTGGGTTGCCACGGGTTGTGTGGCTGAAATCGGGCTGCCGGGGCTGGGGAAAGGGGAACCGGCTTCGGGGAGCCATGGTGTGGTTGGGAACAGGAACAGGGCAGCCACCGGAGAGGCAATGGCAAACATTGACTGTACTGTTGGACCACTGTAAATAGTTTTGTTGAATCCTCTCGGCAAAGAGCGATCTTCCCATTGCTGTTTGCCGAGCAAGAAGGGAGCATCGGCAGCCTGCAAGTAGCACAGACACTCACCTCGGCTCGTTTAATGCATGTACCGCACGCAGGACCCCGGGTACAGGCTGCCAGATTGCACAGTTCGGGCTTTTCTCTCTGAGAGTTCAGTTTTCTTTTTGCAGTTTCTGCATAACAAACACTTAATTGCTGGTAACAGGTTTTTTCCTTGTTATCTGCTACGTTCCCCCTAAACTGGTTTTCCTCCTTTGAAGAACTGTAATTACTAAATCTTAAAATCTTAGCAGAAGAACTATTGCAGACACATATTTCTGGGCTCTGCCAAGTCAGAGCATCCTTCAGAGTGAAAACCTGGCCTACTTCCAACCACAGTGTCTTTCCTGAAGCACATGGAGATTAATTTGTTTATTCCTTTCTTAAAAGTGCTTCTTTTCGAAAGACTGGATGTCAGGGAGATATGATTCGGACATAAGACTGACACCTTTCAAAATGCTAAGGGAACCTGTTAAGGTCACTATCCCAGTAATGGAAACAAACAAACAAACAATCAAAAACAACAGAATAATGAGAGGAAAAAAAAAAAACCACATTAAGAAAGAACATTCTGAGATTTTGTTAAGAAGAGGGTGATAGATTAAGATAGCATCAATTACATTGATTATTCCTTGTTTTTTTCTTTACATGTAATACCAATGTTGTCTATGATTTATCTTTATTAATTATTGGTAGAAATGCTACAGTTGTAAACTAACTTGTACTACAGGAAAACCTCAGTTCCAATATGCTGAGATTCCACCACACTTTTCTCTTTATTCAAATCATGTGGAAGACGAATGCATGTTTTCTTAAAAAATACTGGCTTTCCCCACAGATAAAGCCAGGTTTAAATGTTAGCTTTGACAGGTCTTAGAGACAGCAATGTTTTGGTTTTTTTTCTTACTTCAGAATAACTGTATTGAATAGCATCTTCCGATTTGTCAAAAAGATTTTAGTAATTTGCAAAGTCCTTCCCTATACTTTGTTTCAGATCCTTGATGCTGTGACATCAAAACAACCACAACAATAAAACAAACAAAGAAACAAAACCCCAACAACAAACTTCTCCCCATAAATTAAAAACGAGTTTTCAGGTATGAAATTAGATAAGGAAAAACACACACACTTGTTTACTGTTTGCCAATATCAGAAGCTTATATCAGGACATTATGCTAGTTGGCTTATAGTTTCACGTAGGCTACTAGCTCAAGTTGGTGCTATATTTTATGGATTTGTAATTCCACTAGAAAAGATAAAGTCTCAAAGTGGTATTACATGTGCAGTACATAGAAAAATCCTTGGGATAACTAGCAATTTTTTCTGCCCTCTTTTGTCTGGATCTGTTCATCTCTAGTATCCCTTCGCAAATTAGGCTAGCATGTGGCTATCATGTATCCCCTCTGTGGATAAAATTATACATTGTGTTCAAAATCTCTGATTAATCTGATTAAGCTAGTGAGTGACTAATCCTTTAATCTCCTTGAGAGCCCTGTTATATCTGCTGTGTGTCAGATTTGTAACTAGTCATCAGTTAAGTAAATGCTAGAAGTTAAGCAAAAACTATCTGAGACCCACTTTAGCATCTGCTTTTGGTTAGTGACCTTTATACTCGAAATGGGATGGAGAACATGAGTGAAAAGAAATTGCCTTTCGTTGCAATTCTACTGCTGCAAGCGTATTAGTGACCAAAGACCAACTTGCTGCTGTTCCCCTATTTTTCAGTCATTTAATTCTAATGAACAGATAACTTCCCCTCTGCTTTGTTTCTTTTGCTCTGGAAAGGAAATACAAAACAAGCTTTGTGTGTATTTATAATTTAGAAAGGAAGTTCAGTTGTCAATTTCTAAGTGTTTGCTTTAGCCTTTCTTTTCATTAGTCAGAAATCATTGCACAACCTTCACCTGAGTAAACAGAGACACATTTAAGAAGCTGTAGTAAAACAAAACAAAACAACACACACACACATACACACACAAAAAGCAAGCAAATAAACAAAAAAAACCCTCACGTGTTTTACCATAATAAAAGGAGACTGTGTGGAATGAGATTTGGGGCAGGGGGAAGGCAAATGTGCAATCTTTGTTGAAAAAAAAAAAATGTGTAGACCTATTGCTGGCAGATGTAAAAGCATCAAGTCAATATGGTAACAAGGATCAATATGCCCTCCGGCAAGTTATGACTATGACAATGCTGAATGCATGTATAAATTTACCACTCCAACTAGCTGCCTAGGAATAAAATGAATTCAAAGCAACCATGCAGAGAGGAGTAAATCTTGAACCTGGTATCATGCTCAGGGAGGTGGCCAGGACACCAGGAGACATTCAGAGGGGCTGGTGGGAACACCTCCAGAGGAGCTGGCCCTTAGCACTGTCCTTTCTGCTGTCATCTGTGTGGCTTCAGGCCCACATTCGCCCAAACAGCAACCATGGATACACAAGGTGTGTTCAGCTTGAGTTTCATGGGAGACACCCATCTCAAAACTGGGTTTTCCTGATATTTCATATTTGCAAATTACTTCTTCCGTACTACCCTTTACTCCCAGACAAGCCTGGGTGAACAGGGGGGATGCTCCTGTGTCATCAAGGCAGCAGAATATTTCCTGAATCATTCTTTTCAGGTATTTTCTTTGGGAGGGGCAGCACTGATGGGCAGCTGAAGATTGCAGAATAAAACTTGGGTGAAATGACCATTTTTGCCGACTTTGTAGGAGATTTCAGCCAGGCCTGTGCAAAACTCACTGTAGACTTCTATAAACCCATGTATATAGTGACATTTTAAAGAAACCTGGGATAAAGAATATCCATTAATTATAGTAACATACACAAATAAAACATTGTAGCACTAGAGATCTTTTATCCTTTTTTTTTTTCTTTTTTAATATCTTTAAATGTGTTTATCTTACCATCTTACCTTGACCAAAAAGAGAGTGAGTCTGGCAGACGTGAGGAATATTTAAGTAACAAGGAATACAAGCACAATAGATTTTAGGCCACATTCCTCTTTGGATGGCACAAGCTGGTCTCCCACAGATTTCTATGACAGCCACATTGACAGCAGTGGGAATCAGGCATACTCATCCAAGGGCATAATTTGGCCTATAATGTATGAGGTTTGTCCAGCTTGTGAAAGCAGCAAGCATTGCATTACAAATACTGCCTCTGTGCAGCTTACTGGGGGTGTAAATCCTCAGCGGCACTTTCTATGTGTCTAAAATGCATCTGACAAAAATAGCAGAGGCTGCTTGAATCAATACCTGTTGAAAGAACTGACCTGCTAAAAGAATTAAAATTTGTTGCAACAAGGTTATCCATTTAACAGATTTCTACTTGAATAACCAAACAATCACCATTTTATAGCCTAGCTAAAGCCACAGCGCATCCACTGGAGTAAGTCCGATATTTTCTGTCCTTGCTTCTTAAGCCTGTCTTTGCAAATGTTTTCTACCCCTGCCTGCAGTCATTTCTTTTCACCCGGATAATGGTAATGGCTTATGTAATTATTACTGTGTACATGAGCTGAACTCCCTATGGATGTTTTGACTCTTATTATCTTTAACCTCATCCACCTCTGTTAGTGAACTCTCACCTTGATATCTTGGTGGGGGATCAACTGGTGCCTGAGAGGAGAGCAGGGCAGTTACTGACAGGCGGTTCATTAATCCTTGTGGGGTATGACAATCAGGGAAGGGAAGGAAGGCAAAGGTCCTTTTCTCTCCACTTCTGCCCAGCTGACTGGCATGACTAGAAGCTGTTTGCAGCCACCTTGGAGAAGGCAGTACACTCAAACTTGGGTTGAGAGGTCAAGCTCACCAGGCTGTGGTTTTGCTTTGCTAAGAGATTCCACATACTGCTTGGAAGATTAAAAAAAAAAAAAAAAAAAAAAAAGTTTCGTTATTGTTATTATTTTGCGGCTCTACTAAAATTAATTTCCCACTCTTTTCCTTGCCCAGATATACTGGACAAGACATTCAAAGAGCTCTCGCTACGATAAACTGTTCACCCCAGGATGCTATTTTGCCTTCTGCTTCTCCCTCTTCTTTCCTTCACATATCCTTTCAACCTGCACCATTAAGTGTAGTAGTTAAAAGAAAATGATGTCCCCATAGGGCAGAGGTAAGTCTTCCTTCTGGCTAAAAATATGGTTTGGGAAACTGGTGAACTCCACACAGCCTGGTCCTTGAAACAGGCTGGGAAAAGGACTGTCAACAAGAGGGACTGACCTTCCAGTCTGAGCTGGCTGAACTGAAAAGTCATGGAGAAAAAGTAGGTCTGGGTCTAAGAAAAATGTTGTTTAAAGCTATCAAATGAAAACCCATGGAAAATTTTTCAAGCCTTGATGAAGCTTTTCCATTGACAGTTATATGTTTAATTTAACTCTGAGGTCCTTCAGTCCTTTTAAAATATTTTTTTCCCTTCTTACAACTAGTAAAATTAAACTCAAAGCAGAAATGTTCCAGTGAAAGTTTTCTGAATTCTTCTAATCCTCTGCCTCTTCCAAACAACAATAAAGAGTCACCAGTTCTGCCCAGTATCACAAATCATTTCAGTCCACCTGAAACAACTTACTTTGCTTGGTCGTTCTGCACAGAGTTTTGTCCTTTCATGAGCCTAGTGGAAGGTGGAGGAGACCCCATCAGGGCACTTTCTGGGACACTGGCAGCACACAGACCTTGCTGCCGGAATCACATCTCCTGCTGCTCTTTTACAATCATGACTCAAAACAACTGAATAGTACCTGTGCCTGCTCCCCAGGATGGGCAAGGTCTTGGTTCATTCCCTTTTGTTTTTCTTCTAAATTCTTTTCCTCACCCAGGGGAGTGACTCCTGCACACAGTGGGTCACTCCTGCCTGGCATCAGCACATACCTGGGGGTACTGGCCACAGCCCAAAGTCTTGGCAGTACCTTGAGAAGAGAATAAGGAAAAGGGCAAGGAAAAACAATGACAATGAGGGGCTCATTGCTGGATATGAGTGAACTTACTATTACTGACCTCAGAAATTGGACAACCACAGGAGGTGTGATCAACCATCTGTAAAATTTTTGAGAATTAATTTGAGATCTCGGTCCAATTTCTTCTGGCCATATTAAACACTGAGCTAAATGGAGTTTTCCTTTCCCAGGAAAAAGCACCAAGACTGAAACGTGGGAGCTTAGTTAACAGAAACCCATGGTGCTAAGATCCAACCTGTGTGCTGAGAACATTTCTGCTGCCCTTGAGCTGCTGCCATTTTTCAGTCACAATGTATGTGCTGGAATTTTAAAATCTGCACTGAATGCTGATTTATAACATTTGACGTAAGTTACATTCATGGTATGTTAAATGACTATTGAACCAAAACTCACAGTGATTTAAGGCCAGGATTTCACCAAAGTGTGTCCTCATCCATCCTCATCCCCACCCAGACCCAAAGCCAATAAAGAACTTTTTGGTTTTTCCTTTGGACATCACTGAGCTTTGGATTTTGTGTATATTGCCAGAAAATGAAATCAACAAAAGCAGTACAGCCTGCATCATGTTTTCACACTGTTAAGGATAGAAATGACCTCTCTGTATGAGAACCACATGTTAATAGATTTTTTTTTGGTAGTCTAAATATCTACTTTTTTGTCCAAAGTAAAAACAATTCAACTACAGCGACAGCAAGAATGAAGTAAACAAAATAAAACTAAACTGCAACATTGACCCATTTGAATATTATTAATTGTATGAGAGAAAACCTCCTAGATCATTTTAAAAAACCCAATCAATGGCCCATGCAAAACCAGGAAATCGGATTATGTCTATCTCACTTGATCTAGGGTCCAATTTACTTTTATTATTTGACTACAAAATTTTAACTATTTTTATTTTCCACCTACTTCCATGTAATTCGAACACTGCACTGCATTCTTCTTGTCTTCTTATTCAGGAACGAAGCATGCATACCAGTTTTACATGGATAGGTAGTGATGGCCTGACAAACCATTTCGGGACAAACATAGATGCAGCTTGTACAGCATTGTTCTTTACAGTGGAATTAATAGTCATGTCTTTAGATTTGTTTTATGCATTCCATTCTCTGATGAGACTGAATGCCCATCACTGGTGCAAAAAAGCTGGTTCATTTTCCTATGACAGAACTTCCACTTTAATTGCCAGAAAAGTCTGCATTTCTCAGAGCTTCTCACCCCAGCAGGATCTTCCTTCCATAGCACTAACAATTTCCACCTGCCTTTCCTCTTCGAAGTTAGCAGCTGTGGTTCTTCTGTACTGAACATTAGTTGGGTACAAGAGCACTGAGAGGTGAGCAATAACTGCAAGAGCTAGTGTTGAGATGTAGTATCCATATGGACAATATACCTTAATACCTGCCTTTACTAACTTTGATCCTGGCCCCATGAGTCAAACTCTAACTGTCAGGGGACTTGTTGTAAGTAATGGTCATTTGTGTTTCATAATTATCTTGAATAAACACAATTAGTTCCACATTCTGCTGTTTTCTTCCTAAGGCATCTGTAAACATTCTGTACTATTCTAGCAAATGGCTTTTGGCAATCATTAAAAAAAAAAAAAAAAATCCCAAGCAAAATGGTTCTCGGTGGATCCTTTTAATTTATTCTAAGGAGCATGCCCAGAGGAGTAATGAGACTTACTAGACAGTAATGGCAAAGAGATATTATCTTTCACTTAGTTAACCATCGTAACCCACTTTGAAGAATCTCCAATCACAGTCCTCATGTGGTTAAATTAGAACACAGACTCAAGAATTTTCACTTCAGGGTTTCTCCCAGAAGGAAACCTAATGTATTTGGTATAGAAATAATGTAGGCATTGTACTTCCCTCCTCCCTTTGAAAAAGGATATCCAACAAAGCCAGCCAAAAGTGTTACTAAAATGAAAAAGGAGTGCAGAAATTTTCGACAGCACCAGGCATTCAAAAATCTGTTCTTTTCTCAGGGTTGCCGATCCTTTGTAGCCTTTGGGCACTGGTCAATTTACCTGTCCTCTCTGTGCCCCTTTTATTTTGTCTGTGACATAGGATCAGATAGCATTTTTGCACTTCTGTAATTCTATTTAGATTAAAAGCATTGCAAATTCACAGTAATACCATCCTCTATATAATAGTGGCACCAGGTTTTCATACGGTTAAGATAATAGAATAGTATTTTCTCAAGATAATGTAGTCTTGTTTTAAATTGTACATTAGGAAAACAGAAAACCAGTAGTGCCAGCCCATTAAAAATGAAGAAAACCTTGCAAAAAATCTGACTGAATGAGGAGGAATAAGCACTGCAGCCCTTGTTCTAGTAAGCAGGCGGTTAAAACCATGAGGAAACTGTCGATTGGTAAAATTAGCTAAAAAGTTACTCTGAATTTTTGCCCTACATTTGGACTATCAAAACTGAGGCAAACTTTTCAAAGCAAATTGCTGAGGATTGCCAAGTCAACAAGCTGTTCTGTGCTGCAAGGGACATATTTATGGACATACTTTCAACAAGACGTACCTAGTGCTACCAAGCTGTGCTGTACTAAAGAGCAGTAAGTATCAGATAAACTGATTTTTTTTTTTTTAATAAAGGATTTCACACATGAGAATTATTAAACACAGTTCAAATATTCAGAAGTGTACAAACTAACCCACCCTCCCAAACTCACTCCTCTTTTCTGCTACAGTAGTGTCTAAACAAAGTAAGAAAAGCCAGAAAATTTGAAGATAAGGTTACTATACAGAATTTTATAATCCATGCACTTGTGAAGAAGACACTATGAAGTTAATTATGTATGAGTACTAGGTCTTCAGTAGTAATTCTTATTTTAGTGGAGTTGTGCATAGCATCTTTAACGACATTCCAGAGTATGTTTTTTGAATCTATCAGTTTCTTGTTCCTTAAGGGCTGTGTTTTTAAATAGCTTCACAACCTTTTCTCAAGAAAAACACTCTAAAAATAATTCTAGCCTATAAGACAAACAAAGCTAACATAGCAAGCAAGAATACCTAGGCAAAGGGCTTACTGCTGGTCACTTTTTATGAGGAACAGGGATTTTCATGGCAATTTATTTTAAAAGTCTACCTTAACCACTTGTATGTGATGGGCCAAATATACTGAATTTCTCTGTAAGTTCCTACCAAGGCAGATGTTATCTCCAGACACAAGATTGTTTTAAACACTCAGATTCCTTTGCAGCTCCAGGCCCTCAGGAAGAATGCAGTGGTATAGTTTCTTCAATGCCTGTTCACAGAAGGGTAAATTACTGAATATGCATAACTTTTCCATTACTGGGGGCTAAGAACATGCATGTGGAGAGTATCTACTGCTGGGAGGACACTCCATATCCAACCATCATATAGGTGAGCCCACCAGTGGTGTTACAAAAGCTGCCAGAGAAAGCCTATACAGCCCTTAAACAAATGCAGCTTTAACCTTCGACCTTAGTTGTGCTTCCTGATTAAATTAGAAATGTTGCTACGAACAGGCAAGGATTTGCATTGGTGAATTTGTTTCAAAGCTAGCTGGACCTTTTGGGTCTACTAATACATCTAGAAATTATAGGAGCTGCTGTGGTATGTTTCAGATCACAATCTTTTTTTCTAGGATATTCTGCTGTCTTAGAAGGGACCTGTTTTCTGGTGTGATGCTTCCCTGAGAGTCTTGGAATATCCTCCACTAAACTGCAGGACCTCAAGATAAAGCTTATTTGAACCACAACCAGAATGTTACTCACCGGGAGGCAACTCCATGATTTAAAAAATGTTATGAGTAATTTCATTTTTTCCTATAGCCCCTTTCTTTCAGGTAACCTTAGCCATGTTTCTGAGTAGCTGCTGTCTACCATGACATTTGTACATTGGAAATGTCATATACGGAATGTGTATGTGCATCTTCACTTATCCTTTTTTTTCATATGAAGTAATTCTATTCAGTACACCTTTTTTAATACTTCTGAAAGAAAGATACGCATTACAATTTTCTGGTTTTCAACAAATATGATGTTTAGCTTTCGTTATTTTAAACCACAAAGTTCCTAATAGCTTTGGGGAGTGGGGGGAGGGGGAAGGAATTTGAATTACAGCAAAATTCACTCCAAATAAGTAATCTGCATGCAGCACTAAAACCAGAACACTGCAGAATGTTTTCTCACTTCCCTTCTGGACTCCAACTGTTCTCAAAAAATAATCTGATATTTACCTTTAAGAATAACCTTAACCTTAGGGGCTTTCAGAGAGATATGTTGATTTACTTGTATCAGACATAACAATATCCCTTACTGAAATCATTCATTCCAGTGCCTGCAAGTCAGATTTCTTCTTTTTAAGTGTGAATTCAAGTTTTGGAGGATTTTTTCCTCCTAGTTTTGGTAAGAGATATTTAAGCAGAAAGAGCAGCTTGTTTCCTTGACAGCAGAGAACCAACTGTTTTGGTTTTCTTTGTTCCATGTCTGTTCAACATACTGTATCCATAGAAATAGCTGCTGTCCCAGAAGTTCAAACATTTTGTATTATATATACCCGAAGACTGCGTTAATGCTACCTTAACTTTGCAGAGGTTCCCACGACAATGCTGTACATTCTTTCTATTTTCTGATTTCTACTTAACATTTCAAAAATATCAATATTAAGCTACACATTTAAGAAATAAAGACAAATGTAATACATTGCTTATAAGCGGAATTAGTGACGGGCTGTTACAATGGAAACTTGTACTTTTGCTTTTGTTGTTTTTGTTTTGCATAATGGGATGAACTGCTTGTTTGTTCCAAGTGTACCGATTTGCAGTGGACTTAATACTTTACCAAATGTTTTCTTGTGTTTTGCAAGTGAAGTAATGTCTCGGTTACATGTTTGAGGGCCAAGGTCTCACTTCTAAGACAAAAATACAACTGGTGAGCAGTGCCTGCAAACAATCCTCTCTGTCTCCTCCCTCAGACCTCCCTCCTTCTCAGCCTTGTGCACCATCCAACTCTACCTTTGCATGAGTAACACCACGTACATAGCTGCTTTTTTTGCCGTCTGTGACATGAGGGGACAAATATTTTGAGGATGAATATTGGAAAAGTCTCAGCCAAGACAAGCGTGAGAGCCTCAGGCTCCATGTTCTCTTCTTAAAATGCCATTCTACAAAGATGCTTCCCACCACCTGAAAGGTTTTAGTGGGAAGGATGACTTCCCAGGGAGCTATGAAACAGTGAGAAGGAACATGACAACAAGATTATAACTGAAACAGATTTGGAACTTTTGTTCCAATATCCTTTGCCTACGGTTCTTTACAAACCACTGGGATTGCATGCAGAAACCATAAAAACAGTTCCCACCTTCCTGAAGATCAAGCCACCCTTCAGGTTTCAGGATTTAGAGAATGCCCTGCCATGAGCGCCTGGGATGCTCCATGGTGCCTGGTATACGGATTGTAGCTTAATTAAATCACAAATCACACAATTCCAGGATGAGGCCTAAGTACTATTTGACTCAGGACAGACTTATTTTTCATTTTCTCTAGAAAACAAGCCATGTCCCAGCATTGTGCCACCTGGCTCAGAGTGGATTTCTGGTGACCCTCGGGTGTTGAAGCAAGGAGGGGGATCTGCGGTGGGTCCGGCTGTGCCATGGGAAGTGAGAACCTCTGTGCATGTCTGGAACTTCCTGGGCCCTGGAATATTGATGAGCTGCAAAAAAAAAAAGCAGTGAGGCTTGTTCCCTTAATTTGCTGTGCCTGCTAGCTCTGCCTCTCTGTATATGTGCATATATGCGTGTGTGTGTGCTGGTGTGGGTGTAAGTACATATTCTCAAAATATAAATAAATATAAATAAGCTCACACACACATTTCTGCACAAATATTTATACAGATAAAAATAACAGAAAGGGAAACTATGATGAAATAGCAGTATTTTTGCTCAAAGGACTCACTGTGCAGGGGGAAAACTGCATTTACAATGGATTTTTTTTTCCTGAATATCGGCTCAGCAATTTTCACAAAACCTGATTTCCAACATGGCCTTCATACAATAGCTTTTATCACTTTCTCTCATTGTGTCCTTATGTACAAGGGTAAAGACTATTCTACTGCATCCAAGTACAGTGTGCTAAAGGGAGAGTGAGCAGTGGGGAGCCGTGCCTGTGCCACTGTCCTTTGCCTGTTCCTGATTCCATGGCCTGAGGCAATGGTTTGCATTTTTAGGACAACAGCCGGCTATCTGCAAGCAGGAGACCACTCGTCAGGCTTCATTACTGCACACAAAATGACACTAGTGAGCCTGTGGTCACAACCGTGCTTATGGTGCGCTGAAAAGCCATTACATCTCATTGCAACAAAAAACTGCACGAATGTACAGGCTGACCAGCCCCATAAATTGCCAAAAACCTGACAGGTCAGCTTATTTATGCAATGTAGTACCTGCAGTACAGTTTCTGGATAGAAGCTATAGAAAGGGATGAAAAACTAGGGAATCTTTTCATCAAATGTGTTATGCTTTAACAGGCGATGCTCTTGTTTTCTTTACTGAGCATTGAGAAAATAAAGAATTTAATTCTGCTGCATGCTTGCAGCATTAGGCATGGTCAGCTGAAGTGTCTTCCCCTTCTCCACATTAGCAACCCTAAAAGCATAGTTAAAATCTAATGACCAGCATTAATGGATTTTCATGTTTGATAATGTTATTTTTCATTGTTCAAATTTTTGGTATTATACAGATCACCTTGACCTATCTGATATATAGCATTTTAACTTAACCATAAGTGAACTGGCTTCTGCTGTAATTATAGACATTATTATTTGTTTAAGTTGGATAATGACTATATTTAATAATCTTGCATGAAAAGGGTAAAACTCAGAGACAAAGAAAATGCAGCCATTAGGATTCTGGAACAATCCCTTCTGAAGGAAATTAATATCATAATGTGGTTAGAATTTATTTATTTTACATATAATTGACATTTATTGACAAGTACTGTGAACAAAAGAACTGTGGGCCAGATTCTGATCCTGTGTGCATGTGTATGTCTACATATAAAGAGAGAGAGTTTTATCCTGGGGAAATAAGATATGTAGAAACAGGGATTGTCTTCTCAGAGGTCAGATGCTATAGATGGGGAAAGCAGGGAAGCTTCCAGGCTCACAAGAGCTTTCTCAAGTTATCCTGCTTCCTTAGCATCATTTTGTGATTACAGCTATAACAGTGTTAAATAACTTGATGTTACTTGGGGGATTGTGCCAGTGCATGCACGTTGTAGCTGAGTTCAGCATTGGGAATTTTTTGTATTAATAAAACTGTTGTTGTACCCATCAGATATTAACATGCGTTTTCCTTTCCTCGAAAAAAATTCCTCTTCATATTCTGGGATACAAATGCTCACAAACAAACATTTAATGGTAGGTTAATGTGATGGGGAGAAACTAATTATTCTTGACAAAAGTCCTAATTGTTTCTTCAAGGCAGGGGTTAACTGTGAGCCTTGCACTCAATTTCTTAGTGGGCATCAGAGCTCTGTAAAGCATATATTTCTGTTGCAACAGGACCTGGCTTTGCAGCTTAGCTCTTCCCTTTCTTCAAATATTAAGGACATTGGGCATGTTAAAATGTGGGGGAGGGGAGTTCTCTGCAGAAAATTCTTCAGGGGACTCAGCCATGTGGATTGAACTTTACCTGGAAGCTGCATTAAACTTTTCCAAGGCCTCTGGTGTTCAAAAAATGTAGGATGCTGTCACATTGATTAAATATCTGGGTCTTGACAGAAAGTCCATCAGCTGTAACTTTGAAGGCCACAGATATGATGATGGAAGTATAAAAGCAGCCCATGGACCTGTGAATGGCAGTGCATTACTTTAAAAAGACTGATATATTGTCACAGTAACACCTACCAGTAAGAGCAACTAATCTGTCAGAGGTTTTTCAGCATCCAGTTATCGAGTTGCTCCTATACTGGCTCTTGCCACTGATACTGAGTTATGTGACTACAGGCATCTTGTAATGTGTTTCTTCCCAGCACATACAGAGCAACATATAGGTAATTATTTTCAGCAGTTCACACTGGTATCAATAAGTGGAAGTTTTATTGAAAACTACAGGGTTGCTATGGTTGTACCCAAAGTTAGGAATCGAGACTCCATGAACTAGGTGCTAGGGAAGGCCTTATAATTAATTCCATGAGCACATTTGTCTTGATTGGCTAAACATGACCTCTTATAAATAAATATCATATTCTCTAGAAATAAAGCTGGAGTGTAGCACAGTCCAATAGCTAGAAAAACGGACTGATCATTTGAGAGCTGCACTCTTATGACCTGTATTGGCTTGGGCTTACCAACTGACATGGTAGAGAGCTTTGAAGTTTTTTCCTGTTTACGAAAAGAAGCTCATTTTGTAGATGACTCTACTCAGGAAAGTTGCTGGAGGTTGAATTGTTTCTGAAGAATGATGCTCCATAAGTCTCTTGGCATGATCAGGTGGGCATGTGCACCCCTGGTTAACAAGATTTTCATGAGCAAGCTGAAGATCCTTGGCACCTGGTTGAGATGCATGAGCAGAACAGGTACCTGGTGCTAACCAGCAGCACTACGAAGGACCCAATAAGTTATTCTGTGATTCTGCATAAGCCACAGTAGCTCATTTTCAGCAAAGATGTGAACTGACTAATTTCCCTTATGTCGCGCCTGATAAGTGCAAGTACAGTCCATTTTGATATCTCCGTTGGTACGGATGGGGATTGACCACTGGGCAGAAACTGCTTTATATATGAGGCAAACAGGAGATAGGGGCTTGCATGCTCACAGCTTCAGAGTACTTTATAGTCTAATTACTATTTTAATTAATCCCAGCAGTTTAAACACAAAGCCAATGCAGTAAAAAGTACCTCAGAAAAGCTACAGGTACACAGACTGGAAGAGCTATTAGCTTCATCAATTCTAAAGAGGAAACCTGCACATTTATCCACTGTTATGCTTAATAGCATTCCAGATAGCTTCTGGGCAGTAGGATAACACCAAATCAATTAAGCAAAAGCACTATCAGCAACTAGTCTTTTGTTCTCATCCATCTGTAGCACCTCCTAGAGTACAAGATGCTGGAGTTTAAAAGTAGGGAAAAGAGTAACAAATACTTACTGTTTATATAGTGCTGTAGATTACATGTTAAAGATGCTGGCTATATCTTATACCACAACATCCAGGAAGGGGCTTTCAGAGAGGAAAACTGAAGTAGATAACAAGTAATGTGTATTTGCATGCAATAAAAACAGTATTTCCTGAGGCCTGCTGAACATTGCTCTAAAGCCAACTCAACTGCACACAAGACCAGCAGTGACAGACAAGGCTCCTTCCATAGCTTTGAACCATCAGAGTTCCACTACCTTCTGGCATCTGTCTAAACTTTCACACTTTGTAGTAGGATATGTCACAATATCATAGAATACAAAGTTGAAAGGGATCTCAAACTTCATCTGGTCCAACCTTTTTTGGCAAAAGCATGGTCTAGACGAGATGGTCCAGCACCTTGTACTGCTGAATCTTATAAGTGTTCAGTGTTGGGGCATCCACTATTTCCCTGGGGAGATTATTCCAATGGCTGATAGTTCTCATTGTGAAAACTTTCCCTTGTGTCCAATCGGAATCTCCCCAGGAGTAACTTGTACCCATTACCCCTTGTCTTTTCCATGTGACTCCTTGTAAAAAGGCAGTCTCCATCTTTGTACCCACCCTTTAAATACCAGAACAGGGTGATAAAATCTCCTCTAAGCCACTTTTTCTCAAGTCTGGACAACTCCAGTCCTCTCAGCCTTTCCTCATGTGGAGGCTTCCCAGGACTTCAGTCATCTTTGTGGACCTTCTTTGGACCCTCTCCAGCCTGTCCACATTTTTTCTATAGCAGGGACCAAACCTGAACACAGTATTCCAGGTGTGGCCAGAACAAGTGCTGAGTACAGTGGGATAATGACTTATTTGTCTCTGGTGGTGATGCCCTTGTTGATGCAGCCCAGCACCCCATTGCCTTTCTTTGACACAGCAGTACACTGGACACTCATATTGAGCTTGTTGTCCACGAGGACCTCAGGTCCCTTTCCACAGAGCTGTTCCCCAGTTGGGCTCCTGGATTATGTTTTTCCAGGTGCAAGATCTGATGCTTGTCCTTCATAAGGTTCTTGTTAGCCCACTCTTCCAGCCTATCGAGATCATCCTGCAGGGCAGCTCTCCCTTCTGAAGTGCCCACTTCCCCACTTAGTCTGGTGTCATCAGCAAACTTAATCGGAGGATGCTTGATCCCATCATCCAGATGGGATATATGTCAGGATATATTTTTATAGTAAGATTAAGTTGACCTATTCAATGCCCCAGTGATCAGGCCCGGGTGCACAAAGTCACATTATAACTTGCCTTCTGTATTTCTAAAGCTGATGAGCTACTGGGCCTCTGGAGCGACTACACTAAGACCAACACCTGAACTCCCCATCTGTGCAATGGAGCAAGCACATTGCAAGAGCCAGTCGCTACCCCGGACAGCAATATACTAAGCAGTGCAAGTGGAAAAGAAAAAAAGCAGATTTGTGGAGGCCTGTGTGTGGTTATTAGTGCAATACTAAACCACATGGTAATCAGTACAGGTACCACATCCAGGGCTTGGCAAGCAAGTCTCTCAGCAAAGCTAATTAATCATATCACCTCACATCAAGGCCTAGCCCCTCAAAAGCAAGCTACTATACTCTATTGCAGGTAGAGGAAAAATGGTAATTTCACTTCCCTTCCACTTTGTAAACAAAGCACATCAGTCATGCTGTGTGATGAGAAGGCCTTGCGACCTTCAGGTGGATCACGATGTTTTCACCATCGGAAATGCTGGGTCTCTAGAGCTACCCTTCTCCCTTATTCCATTTAATGTAGTTATTCCCCTTCTAGAGTAGACACTCCTCAAGGCACTCAGCAATAGATAGTTCACAACACCATGGCCTCATCGAGATTTCCAACAGGTGGCACAAGTAGAAAGAACCCAGAAGAAGAGAAACCAGATCCTGGTGGCTGGTACACTCATTCCTCTCAGCAGTCCTCCATCAAACCCTGAAACACCCTCTGCAGCCAAAAGATCTTGCTGAATATTTGGTTGTTATCAGTTCTCCACTCATCCATGTCCTCAAACTTTTTAATGCTGTAGGGATATTGTTACACTACCTACAGAAAATGCCGACATAATAACGGTGCTGTAGAAAACTCTCAAATACATGGATATTTCCATTTATTCTAAGTGTTCCATCTGGAATATCATAATGCACTATTTACTGCTGTTCCTATATTTAAAACTGATAGGCTACACTTATAGCAGCTGTTAAGATAATAACCAATGGGGAACAGACTGATATATAACTTAATATGCCAGCCTTTCAAAAGCTCTTAAAATAGTTCAAACCCATTTCAGCTTCAAGGTTTACGTATGTGCAGCCTTACAACTTCTAGGGTGAAAATTTCTTATGACTTACTGAGCCTTTAAAGCCCAAGGTATCACTGGAGACAGTCTGACCTTAGAAAACTGTGTTTGCCAAATACTCTGATGTGTTGCCTTTAAAAATCTGAAAAACAAACAAATAAACAAACAAACACAAGTTCCAGGTATGCTTTTTTCATCAGATGTAAAATTATTCCTCCTTTCCATTTTATTTTCTTCCCCTTTTAAGTTTGAGCAGTTAGGCTTCCTCACTGAGACTGATTTTTCACTCACACAAATGTTCAATAGCATCACAGAAATGAAGACCAAGACCCATGATTTCTATCTCAAAATGTATAATTCTTGATCCTTCTCTCAGGGCACTCACATATCAAACATGGGGCAAAACCATAATGTAATTATTAACTAGTTGAACATGATGCTGGTATGTAGATATAGATTTCTTGCCCAGAAGTCACCTCAAATCGTCTTTACCTCTGTTCCACACTACCAGGACCTCAGTGAATTCACAGAGGAGCAGCACCAAGGAAAGCCATCACCCCCTTTTCCATGACAGCTGACACTCCAGCAAAAAGTATGAGGCTTTAAATGGTAGAAATGGAAATAGATTTGCTGCCACCATCACCTGCACTCCATGGTTTTGACGTAGCCACTCCTGCTTGGTGTCAGGGGACTGGTTACTTGGCCTTTTGAACTCTCCTGTTTTCATGAGCATTCAAAAATACTTGTGATGGGGAATTCAACTTACTACTGCATGATAAGGTAAAATGGAAAACGGGAGATGATCAGATAGTTGAAGCTATTAATAATAGTCCATCTTCACTTTCTTATCCCATGGTTCCCTCCTCTATCATTGCTCATTACTTGTTCATCTACCCATTTCTTTCAGGCCATTTTCAGATGCTCTGTTTGCTGGTTTGTCCCTCTGGCTTGAATAGGAGCAGCCGACACCTGGCACTCAAAGTTTCTGATGAGATTGGTTTAAATGGAATCACTTCTCTGGCGATGAAACTCAGAGCAGATTTTTCAGTCCCTTCTCTCTCACACCCTCTTTTTCTCACCACTCATCCCCCTCCTGCTTTAGGGTGCCTTAATGTGATAAGGTGCTATACACAGTTAGTCGAAGCTGCTGGTTTAGAATTGTTAGTGAGAGCTAGCTAACACATGTGCACTGTGCGTACATATTTTATTATTACCTTTCTAGCACAGTCAAGTCTGTCAAAAGAAGTATGGCTTTATTTTACAGTTTTTCATTGTATTTAATGTTTTACACCTCAGGAATGTTTTATAAGTGGGGCATAAGTTGTAGGAGCAATTGAATTTGAATCAGATACACAGTCTAACTCCAAGCCCCCTATTAACTTTTTCATCTCCCCGCAGAAGTTGTTTCTGTCCATATTTTTATTTCAGCTGAGTTGAGTGGGAGAAAGAACTCTAAGGGAGGTCTTAGCAGATGGTTGTCACAAACTGCATACGGCAATTGAGAATTAGTGTGCAAGCATATGCAACCTGGTACAGTATGAAACATTCCAGCATATGAACACTGAAGTAAATCAAGCTTGGACAGGATTTTTTTTTTATTATGAAAATTAGAATTTAGTTTCTCTTTTCATCTGCACATATGGATCTCAGGGTTTTGCAACATATGGGGCCAAATTCTGGACTTAAGTGTGACTCCTTGGAAGTCTAGTTAAACTTAGTGCAAATTTGGTTCACTAAGTTTAATGGAAAAATAAAATATGGGCAAATACAAACACAGCTATTGTGCTTATATATGTATGTATATATAAAATGTCTATTTTTGTCTTCATCATTCCCCCTGCTCCAGACATGCTCCAAATAACCTGTGAAAGAAACCTACTAAAGCAAAGAATGGAGAAGAAAGATGGTTCTGAAAATTGTAACATGGGTACATATGCCGTTGGGCTTTTTTTTCCTTTAGAGAAGCAGCACCTTCTCTGGAAAAACTGACTGGAACAGGAATAATAACAAGTGGGGGAGCAAACACCCTTTTGTAGGTCATGCTTTAAACAAGCAGGAGGAAGATTTTTGATACTCTGCCTTGAGATGTGGCAGCGTTTGAGCAGGTCTCTGCCTGAGCAAGGGTTCAGGTGACACCTGTTCCCCTGTGCCCTGCTTTCCAGGCTGCAAGAGTGACCATGATCCAGGACAGTGTCACCAAGCTCCCCCTCCTCCCTCTTTCCTTGTCCTCTCTGTGCTCGGGGTACGGAGCAAGGGAGCAGGGGAGGGATTTCAGGAGTAGATTTTGTTGTGAGGGAAGGTCCTGGAAAACATGCCTCGACGCTTTCTTAACCTTCTCACTTGCCCTTCTCTCTAGGTTATGGAGATGGAAAAAAAGAACCAAAATGGAGAGAGGGGAAAGAATGCAAATACTGGCACACAAGGAAATGCTGAATTACATATTGGTCGACCAAAACACAAATCAACTCAAAACTACAGGAGTCCACCAACATGCACATAAATCATTTATAACGATAATCCAAGGCTAGGTCCAAATCTCATTAAAGTATATGAATCCTTAATCTATTTTGGCAAAAAAGAGCCAATACACATTTTTTCTTTTTATCATAAATTACAGTTCTGTGGCACTGTGCAAATATTACCAAGCTGTAAGACAGCTGTGCTCCATTAAAATGTGTAATGGTCGCTGATTTCTTACAGCACATGGTCATCAGGCTGAATCTACAGCCAGTAATTAGGAAGATGAAATGTTTAATTGTGCTTTAATTTTGATAAAATTTATCTGTCACACATCCCGTAGTCAAGCAGTATGCTCACAAATCAATGTCATCAGGCCCAAGCAAGAACTGAAACACCACACTCTTGTTCCTGACAGATTCATTTGAATATCAGACTGCTCTGGATGAGCCACCAGACTAGCAAAACAAGTAAAAACTTTCCCTATGAGCATAGCTCCTATGGCATATGTCTCATCGCCTAGGCTAAAAGACACAGAGGTCAAGGCAAAAGGCAGATATTTGCCTTTCCTCTATCGTTCAGCAAGTTCTCTGGGTACAGCAGCCCACCTAAAATGTTTTAAAAAGCCAGAAAACTCCTTATTGATTACTTAATCAAGCCTCAAAGGTTGAGAGGCAGTCAAGTCAGGCAGTGGATTCCACTCCTTATTCCCACTCTTTTATTTGTTCTCCTTCTGAAAAATCATGTGAGGCAAAACCAGCGTCCATTGTGTAGGCAAGAGGCAATCACTCACTTGCCTGCTGGCAGTACAGCAGTGCACATTACAGCAACCAGTCATGTGCAGATTATTACCACACATATGCATTATTTTTTTTTCCTTTTTTTTTTTTTTCCCACCAGAGTCCACATGGTGTGTCAAAATGGAAGAGCACTGCCTGAATAGTGCCCAGTTCCATTTTTTAAAAATGCATGCTTTACTTTTAATACATCCAAATACGGGACCCATTTTGTTCATTCTTTCCCTCTCTCTTTGAATCAGACTAACAGGAACAATACCCAAGATAGACTGACTGCTTTGCCATGATGTTGGACACACTGGCCTCTACTCAAAAATGGTTCTTAATTGTTTTCAAAGAGCCATTGTTGATATTGACCATCTGTCCTACTGGAAGATACAGTTGTAATATAATAGCACCCCAACTACAGGGACTGAACTCAGCAGTGCTGGATTAAAGAACATAAGCCTCCCCCTGCTTGAGCAAAAAGACAGTGCCCATAACTTAAGATGCTGTAGCTGACCCAGAAGCACTGATACATGATCCAGACAGACTCAAGGAAGGAAGGATAACATTGGTCTTCCTATGGATTGCAATGCATCAAAGGCTACATAGGACATTGGTGGCATGAGTGAGAGCAGTTATTATCATCCCTCTGAGTTGGAGCAAAGCCACACCCAGCTTCAGATATCATATGATTTGGGGATTGGAAGAGTTTACCACCATGTGTTCATTGGACCAAACCTCCTGGAGTTGGGAATCCGGTTTGCCCTTTACACCTACTGAAGGGTGAGTCTCCGTGTGTCTCAGCAGAGAGTAAGTGCCCTGGTTTTGCTTCCCTAAATTAGACCTCTGTGCACACAGCCATGTATTCTGCAGATAGCTGTAAACAGAAGATTACTGAACAAGTGGCAAAGGGGCAGTTTTGCTGGCATCTGCTATTCTGACAGGCAATTCAGAGACACAAAAACTTTGGACTATATTCTGTCTGCTGTTAAGACAGGAGATCACATATACTGGGTTACTTACTGGTCTCATTTTCTCTACAAAGCAGTCAGCTGTTCGTCCTTGTTCTTTTAAATCTGAGAGCAGGCTTTGGTAACCCTCCCCATGAAGTCCTGTTAACCCACCTGCTGATTACTTTACCTTTGCTGTTTGTCTATCATTCCTACTGTAGACCCAGAAAATCCCCAGCTGCGATTTTCCCATGAAACCCTCTTCTCCCTCTGTCTGCTTAACCTTCACATGACCTTGATTTTAAAAAGTCTAAATAGATGAGGGACCAGAAAGTTAATATCTCTGAAACAGCAGTCCAAATCAACTGAATGAATATGCTTGTGTCTTGTTTGTAGTAAACTTGTTGTTGCATTTCTGCTGTGAATATAAAATGCATATTTCTTATCTGTGACCTCTCTGAGACTCCCTCAATCTTAATTTGAAGCATGTCATTTATCTGAAATTAGTTATTTTACCCCCATTATAGAGTTCTTTTATTCTTTTCCACAATCAGATGCCAGCTTTAGCAAATGTTGAAGCATCGCCAGTCTGGACTCTGTTTTCTGCAACAACATCTCATAAACATTTTTATTTAATTGTCCAATAAATCATTAGATAATCAGATTTATAATCTCATAACTAATGAAGTTCTCTGAAAATCAGTTAGCTACTGTGAAAATTCAGTTTTCGGGTTTTGGGTTGGGCTTTTTCCACATTTAGAAACTTATATTTACAGATACTAACTGTATCTTTCAGAGACAATCATAAACTATTATTCAGCCCTTTGTATGTTCCAGATGACATCATCACAACATACTCTAAACAGGATTATGCACTAAAATGATCACAGGAACTGGAGCCAGGGCGGAATTGTTGCTTACTCTCCACTGCATAGCTCTAGCACTGTGCCATGGCCAGCACACCCTGACTATGGGCTTGATGGTTTTGACTTCACAGTCCTAAAAATTTTAAAGCCCAACTCTTGGAGAGGGCTTTCCATGTCATACCTCTTGCTGGGAACAACAGGATTTTGTTTATTTATCTGTAATTTATTATTTATTTTGATTTTATTTCCTGCACAGTGTTGACATAAGAGAATCTACTCACCTTCTCATCCTGTTTTTTGATGAGATGCTGTTTGTAATGTACAAATGCAATGTAAAAATAATTGCTATGTTTCATGCTGAATTGTTACATTTAGGGTTTCTGTTAACCTGTGCATTAGGGCTGCTTACATCAAATAGAAAGCTCACCCTTTTTTAATCTATTAATATCTAAATAGTGAAGCTTCAAAATGTTGTAAAAATACCATGGGTGACAAAAGGGCATAAAAATACATAATAATATTGTCCCCATAAAATATCTTGCAATTCTGTCTGCAAAACCAACAATAATAAAGACATACAATCTAGAGACGCTCACCATCTCCTTCTGCCCTGGATAAAAACATGAGCACAAAAATGCAGATTTTGTGCCTCTAACCTGTTAGGAAATTCTGACATAAACAAAAAAATGTTCTAAAAGAGACATTTGATATAAAAATCATTGATATGCAGGATTATTAATGATGGAGAAAATTATGAGCTCCACCATTCTGTCTTCTCTGATTTTATTAGTACTGTTATGCATAATTTTGATACACCTCCTCTCCCCCATGACAGAGCATCCTTAACAAACATTAGTTTGGAGTAAATGTGTGGTCTTCAATTTTAAGTGCTGGAAAGGAAGGCAGGAGAACACAGTTCTCATTTCATCAGCCTCTTTTGAAATGTTCTTGCTCTCCTTCATTTCCTCTTACATTTCACATCAGTACTGGAGTCTATAGCAAAAAGGTGGTGGTTTTTTTTCCTTAATAATTTTTCAGTTTTGTTCAGTTTGGTTCCAGTTCTTTGATCTTAATGAGATTACAAATTTTAACAGTGATTATGACAGTGTTAGCAGCCTGTAATCTGTCAAATCCCTCAGAAGTCTGTTCTAGCTAAGGTTTCTTATACAATTGTTTGGTTTACTTATTTACTTAGTTAATTATGTGTATTCAGTGCCTTCTTGTAACATCTCAAGAGACAAGGCTTGCAATCAAAATATTTTTTATTACCAACCTAAATTTCAAGACCTTTGATGCAGCCAAGCATAAAGCTGTAAATCCCTTTTGAGGTAGTCAAACACGAAGGTGACTATACTGTTACCATCAGTGATATCAGAAGATGACAGTCCTTCTTCTCTTTTGAGGTGGTTGGGTTTTTTTCACCAGACAATCTACAACAGGGGGCTTGGTGGGGGACATTTTCAATGCAGCACGTACAAAGTCTGTGGTAGTTTCTTCATGGAGCTTCTGGATCTATGTAAATGATCCATAGCTGGAACCTCAGTGTAACGTGTTCATACACTAGTGGTAGTCTTACCACTTACTCTGAATGTTTTATTGTTTGAGAAGTGACAAAGACTTATTATTATTTATTTGTATTACAGAAGCTACCTGCATGGATAATGAAAAATGTGTGCCTGTCACAGACAGCTCACAGCCTGGATTTCTGAAGAGACAAAACAGATGATGGAAAGGGACAAATAGTGTGGGTAAGTGAGGAAATGAAAAAATAAAAATGTTTTGCTGTGTAAAAAATAGACTCCTCTCCCTCTGCTTAGTCATTGTCAACTGGCATTCTTCTGCTAACATTGTGTTAAAAACTAATTGTGAAGATTAAATTGCAGAAGCATAACGTGGCAGATTTCTGGATTTAGACAGATTTTTTCCAAGCGTGATGAGTGCTGATAAAACAATGGTAATAATGTTCTTTCTGAAAATCTCTGAAGTTTTGCAGACAATATCAGCATTTTCAACCCAATATTCTGTGAATATCCTTCCAAATCCAAAGTGTGAATTCTTTCTGATAACTTCTGATTAAAAACAAGATGCTCCTGTAACCATAAATTTGATCATTCCACAATTCAGTTAAGGTCAAAGTTAATTCCTCTAACTGTTCCTTCACACCATGTCAGTCCAGTTTTGGTTTGCAAAGGGAACAGTCAACGTGAAAAGCATCAAATAACAATTCTGAATACCTCATATTGCACAGGGCTGTCTTGGGTTAATCTCTGACTGTCAATCTTGCTTGCACATCATGTCTCTTCCCTCTGTCTTTTTCTCCCCGACCTTATAAGTGGCAGAATATGAGAAACTGCCATTCCAATGGGAAGCTCCTTTAAGGTCAATGAAGTGCCAGTGGATGCAGCAAACTGCCTTAATTACCATGAATTGCAGAAGTGGTGCAGGACTACAAACTCTGCTAAAAATCAGGTTTTGTCTTTCTAAAGGGGGTAGCACAAGGATACCCTCTCCTCACTGATCTTAAGATGTTACAAACATGCAATTTAACAATCAGTAACGTAACAGTGTTATACAAACCTACATTTCACTTGGCAGCAACTGAACCAAAAAAAATTATCAGAATTCACCAAAAATGCTGAAAAAGTCTCACAGATCCTGTAAATGAGCATATGAGAGGTCATAGCTATTACAGCCAGTATCATGATCTTACTCCAGAACACTGCACTGTCCTGCTAAAACACCTATGGAAGGAAAAAAAATCTACGAATCTTTAAATCCTCGCTCTTTGGGGATCTTTTAAAATCCTTTTGTAAGACCTCAGGAACTGAGAATCAATAGGTTAGTAGAATGACAAGTAAAATATACAGGAGTGACTGCAAGCTGTAGAAAGTATGCTTAAAAATTATTTGGAAGGAAAAGAATGTGCTGCTTGCATAGTACTCAAGTTAGTAATTTTACAATACCTTTTTAGTATGTTTTCCCCATCCACATTCTTTGGTAGTTGCTTTACATATGAAAGTACTGGTATTAAGATAACACCTAAATGAAATTAGTTAAAATTAATATAATTTTTGTCTACAAATTTATTACTCAGCTAATCAGAGTTAAGAAAAAGTGCAATGTAATTAGAAGACCATGGAGCCTCCAAAGAGGAAAAAGACATTTCAAATAATTTGAAATTAAGCAAGCAACTTTTGCTGTTTGCACTATCAGCATACAGCATTTCATGTGCTGAGCAAATCTCGAAAACATCAACTATTTTGAAGAAACCTCATAGAAAAGAAGGGTGAAGTCTGCTAAATAAATTTTCAACATAAGCCGTTCATCCATTTCTATTTAGGATTTATTTCTTAACACCCTGGTTTAGAAGGCTACAAGCCAATGCTTGGTTCTAGTCCAACAACATCCCACATCCCCCAGGCAGATGATTTTACATTATAATAAATTAATATATTTTAAAACAAAAGCCACATGTGAACCTACAAAAACCTCTGCCAAACAAGGTGTCCCTATTCTTAGGGCAACAGTTTGGAGCCTGGGACAGCAAAGTGCAGTGAATGCTTTTTTTTTAAGGAACACACTTAAATTCAGGATTTTCTTGATTATCAGGGTCTGGCATGACCCCAAATATCTGAAAGCTGCTTCCTCAGAAAAATGGGCTCCACAGTACTGACAGCAGGAACAAAGCCTCATCTCCAGTCTGCGTAATGCAGCGTCCATCTGGATCTCAGCCACAGTAACAAGGGACGGGGGCAAATGGAAGAGTGGGCCCAGCCTACAGGTCCCCACTTCAGTGAGCCCATGGTAGCACACCTCGCTGGAAGAGGCTCTGCTCAGGCCAGCCAATCTGCCTCTCCGCAGTTGTATGGGCTACATACCATAACGCTACAAGCTGCCACATCGTTGTCTGCTCTCCTCTTCCGTGGAAGCACATGCCCAAGCCCTGCGATGCCTCTGCTCTGCAGTTTTACCCTGTTTGTGGAAGAGGGGCAGCGGCTTTGTCCTAGAAAAGGACAAAAAAGCCTCAGACCTGTTGGACCATTTGTTACCAGCTGTAAAGACTGAAAGCAAGGCGTTAAGTGCAGACCTCATGGAAGCAGCTCCACCGTTTCAATAAAAGGACATTCAGTTTATAGTGCACCTTAAGATAGATTCAGTGTCTAAATTCTTAAACTGCCAAGGAAATGTGACATCTCATGATCCAACAGTGGGCTGGGGACTTACATGTATCTACCATAAAATCACAGCATTGCTTTCAGGGAACGCTATTAGACTCGTCATATGTGCAGTAATTGGCTTTTGTTTGAGTTACTTGGACCAGAAAAGAAAAAAAAAAAAACAAAAAACACCACAAACTTCTCCTGCGCTGACCCTGGGCGCCAGCCATATTGAAGAATGAAGGGTTGTTGGCCTGCGGTGCCAACATACTCCACCTTCACGGGGAGGCCGTGCCCCTCACGCTCCAGCAATGCCAGACGGTGCTGGGATGAGGCGGGCTGGGTCTGGCAGGTGGCGGCACAGGAGGTAGTAAGTGAGAGCAGCACAGCATAACTAGCTGTAGCGTAGCAGTAGAATAATATCCTTGCGTCCTCAAAACTGTAGGAGTGTTTTTGACTTTGACTGCTTCCAATACCTAACAAATATGAGATCATGGCTTCTGGCATTAAAGAAAATGCAAATTCATAGCCATGTCAGTAAGATTGCCAGTGGTGGGGGGAGGTGTCACCCACCCTGTCCCAACAGTCCATGGACTTCAAACCAGCATCCACTCCTGCCCTGTGTGCTGCCCCAAAGCACTTTATATGCACCCAGGCTACACCCATGCAAGCCCGTAGCTACTACAAAGGCATCCTTCATGTCACAAATCCTCCTTTCTTTTGAACTGGGAAGAGCAGTGTGGTATGCTACCTCCTAGGTTGGCTTTGTTTGCTGTTTTAACTCTTTGCTGTAAACAATGCTTTTTTTCTCAAAATGTGCTCCTTCTAAGGAACACAGAGCTGGGGAAATGAATGAGCAAAAACTGAAATGTGAGAGCAGAGGCAGCCGAGATTGCAAGCAATGGGCCCAAACACAGCTAGACAACTTGACTATGCAATAAAAGCCTATGAATAATTGATTTCACTAGCTGAAATGAAGACTGATTTTTGAAAAGCTGGTTTTGGTACCAAAAATAGAAATAGTCTGGACTGAAAAATGTCACAGTGCAACATTTTACAAAAATCGTCCTCCCAAATGTGCACAAACACCTCATTTTTCAATGATAAGCATTTTGGCACCTAACTTGTTTTACCAGAAAATACTTGTCTCTGTGAGCTAGTTTAAGGGAGAGCAAGATAGAAGCAGGGATTTGCACTCTGGAGAATTTATCTATCCCATTGGTAACCATGGCTGTGGCTCCTAGGTGAGCGTGCCAGAAGGTGGGATTAAGCAAATGGCTCTAAACTTCAGTGACACATATTGTTCTGCTGGATGCATGCCCAAAAATAAAGGAGAGTGTGTGTGTGTGCTCACATGTGTATGTGCAAAAAATGTTACAAATTCATATAATTATGCTGATATTAGCTTTCTTTCTGGGAGATCAAAAGAAAAAAGGGATTGAGTTCACTGCAGTTATAGGAAGAATATAGTAATGAACTGTGTGTTACGAATCCTACAGACCAGTCTGGCCTTTCACTTGGCTAAGTATTTGGCCAACACAGTTGTGAGATGCTGAGGTAAAAGCAACATGGTAAAAAATGTACAGGTGCAGTAACAACACAATGATTGAGATCTCCTGGTTACATCAGGTAGCAAGGATGGGCATCAGCTGATGAGGATTTTTGGGCACTTCTATGTACTGTAGCTGAAATACATGAGGGATCTGAAAGGACTTTCATTGTGTAATTTGGTCTTTAGAGCAAAGAGACAAAAAGACATTGACTGAAAAAAGTTAATTTCTGGTTGTTCATGGTGGAAAGAAACCTCCTGGCAACAGAGTCTGGTCCAGGCACAAGAGCACCAAGTATGCCAATGGATGGCTGGATGGGAGTTTGCCAGAAAACCAATACATGGCCCAGAGCAACTCAATTCAAAGAAATACTGTTTTGTCCTAAAAAGTGCTTGTGAAACAAAGACTGGTTGCTGTTTTCATGGTTTTGCTGCTGATTGGTTCTGCTTCCACTTGCAAGGCTCCATTGGTATCACCTGTATTGATATTTGCCTTTGAGTTCAGATTAGCAACCACATGAATCACTCCTGTCACAGTTACTACTGAAACATTCAACAGGAAAGCTTGAGGAATTGTTTTGCACTCTGAGGAAGCAATAAAGGGACTGGAAGAAGGGTAAAGTAAACAACAGATAAAACCAATGAGACCCGACCTTTTTGCAGAATGATCCAAATGTGAACAGAGCAGGGGAAAAAAAAAAAAAAAAAAAAAGAAAAAAGTTAAAGCCTGCAGAAATTGGAGAACTAGTGTGCAGCTCTGGGCACAGATTTATACATTTCTCGTAGTCCATGCTTCTCCATCCTAAATCCTTCTGCTGGTAAATGTCGTACATTATTATCAACTTCTGTGTTACCATGGAGAAAAAGAGATGGGGAGAGAATGAATGCAAAAACACAATGATAGGGAACAGTTTATTTCAAGAACAAAAATCAGTACTTTTAGAGACAACATCTACCTTTGAAGGTACAATGGAATCACTCAAAAAGAAGTCTTTACTTTTTATGGAAAGTTGATACTGAATAATATTCTTTAAATCATATCATGTCAGAAAGGGACTTCTGAATAAATTCCTTGCAGCTATGGAGTTATGTAATTGTGGTTTTGGTCAAACTACACTTCTGTTCTGGAGAACAGAAACTAAAAAGGCACAGAATGGTTTTGTATGGTTTTTGGCTTTAAGAATTCTCAACTGAATTTTTTCAGTTCCTAAGCAAGAAGACACTGGGCATTTGTTGTTATTTTTAAACGCAATTCTGCAAACATAACCTCAAATCTTAAAAAAAAATCAAATTATATTCTTTCTGGTTTGAGTATCACCACAAACAGCAAAAGGCATGAAAGACGTATTCTGTTCTTCATTTATTTCTGTGTAGTGCCACAAAATTCAGATAACACAGAACGCAAGATGCAAGCAAAAATCCAGTTTCCACTGATACCTGTGTTAATACTTCAGTGAGGATGAAAAGGAAGAGGAATCAAAATACACTCTCCTTTTTACTAAAATACCTATGATTTTGATTGAAAGTAGGCAAAGATTTGATAAACAAGAACAACCTGACCTGTTACTTGTTACTTGGCAAAAAGAGACCAACACCCTCCATGCTACAACCTCCTTTCAGGTAGTTGTAGAGAGCAAGAAGGCCTCCCCTCAACCTCCTTTTCTCCAGGCTAAACAATCCCAGATCCCTCAGCCACTTCTCATATGCCTTGTTCTCCAGCTCCATCAGCAGCTTCGTTGCCCTTCTTTGAGCTCTCTCCAGCACCCCAACGTCTTTCTTGTAGTAAGGGGCCCAAAACTGAACACAGGATTTGAGGTGCAGCCTCACCGGTGCTGTATACAAAGGGACAATCGTTTTCCTTGTCTTGCTGACCACACTATTTCTGATACAGATATTGGCAAGTACTTGCACTTGCTACAAACTCTGCACAAATAGCTTTTTCTATTTAAAATATTGCACTTGGTATAATAACTATTTTATTGCGGAAAAAGTACCGTACATTTGCCTAGAGCGTTTTACTAAGATTGGGCTTGATGAGTGTATATTGATTATAATGCCACACACTGGAGCTAATAGATCTGGTCTGGTATTTGTTGAAGCACTACACTCATTGGGTGATGAAGCCCTGCAATAAAGAGAAACTAATGGAAGCAATTAGGAAAGAACACCTGTCAGTGGAAGACTGCAACCTCTACATTGACCATAGCCAGAAATTGCTCCCAATTGTTATTTACAACAATGGAAGGCCTCTGGACTGTGAATGTAGGCAATGATGGACTGCAATAAAATTTGTAAATGAGTTTTCACATTGTCCAATAAAATTCTATGACTTTGTCAATCTGTGTTGACACAGAACTACACATGGCTAAACAATAAAATGATGTAAGAAAGATGCTAATCACTATTGCTGGTGAAAAGTATCTTTGCACCTATGAAGGACCTGGGTCCAAGTTTTCCATTGTTCACAAATCGGTCTGAGTCTTTTGGTTTCATCCTTATCTCTGGTGGAAGTTTAGCCTTATTAGGCAGGTTAGGTCAGCTAGTGTGCTCCATTCCACACCCAGGACTGTAATATCAAAGTTATTGGTAAGTCAACCATGGCAGCAAAGTTGCAAGGAAAATGTCTTTCTGCACTACATGGCTTTAGCCAGCAGATGACACGGAACTGCAGATTTTACTAGCAATTTGTTTTACTTGTTACCTGAATTGTAGACAGAAACTGTCCACAAAAGGAGCAAGTTTTGACTTTAAGAACAAGAAGGACTGTTAGAAAAAGATATTCAGGTAAGAGCATATGCGTCTCTTCCAGTTCTGAGCTGGACAATAAATATTTATCACATGATTAATTCCTCAGCTTTCCCTGTGAAAATAGGGAAAATGAGGGGACGGGATACAGCAACAGAATTGGAGAGGGAGGAAGGGGTGTAGAAAAGAGAAGAAAAAGAGCTGCTATGAGGAGTCTGTTCACAGTGACGTTTTTAGACTCAGCATGCTGTATTTCATGTGAACTTGAAAGAATTCTGAACATCAGATCTTCATGTCCTGCAAATGGCCATGGTGTTGGCAGAGGGGAGAGACAGGTAGGACGGGCACAAGATCTCCAGTAAAGACCTGATAAGTCAATCAAACTTTGCTTTTGAAATTATTATCACCAAACCCTTGTAGAAAAAAAGTCCTCCTATTTTATAATTGTGTGACTTTTTAAATTATTACTGACTAAAACTTGTATATTGCAACTGTTCTGGACAGAACAGGTAATTCACTTTCCCTTAAATGTACTTGCCCTCACTGTGGTAACAGAACTAAGTGGGACTACTTCATGCCTCCAGAAACATCCAACCACAATGAAGCTTTAATCAACAGATCAACAGACTTAATTTAATTCCAGAATGATGAGCTAATTCTCTTCAGGGTGTAATTTTCTGTTCTCTACAGATAGTAGAACACTTTTTTTTTTTTTGGCAGAACTGTTTACAAACAATAAGACACAAATTTTTACATAGAAATGGATTAATTAGAAATCTATTAAAGAAATATAAATTGTAAGAGTAATTTAAAAAATCTTGCACCCATAATTTCAATGTACTTTTTAGAAGGCAGACAATTACTACTATATTTCATTCTCTCTTCGCTATTTTTTAAAATTTATTTTTAGGAACCAAGTACAGCTGAGATTTCTGTAGATGTGCTCACCATCTGAGGTATACTTCTGTACCTTCCAATTAAGCAGACTACTTCTGAGAATAGCTTTTACTCACTATTTTGGAAGCATCAGAAGGATGCATCAAAACAGTTCTCTCTTCATTATTTATTCAAAACCTAACAGTGATATGCAGCAGAAACATGCTCCTTACCCCCAGTTCCAGCCTGTCCAAAACCTCAGTTCCAGCCAGTCCAAAATCTATGCGTGAAAGCTTATACCCGTCGGATAATTTGACAAATTTAAAACATGGAAATACAATATTTTATTTATCTGAAATTGTTTCTTAAATTCTCACTCTCATTGAAAAGGAAAGTAAATTATTCCTTGGAATAAAAGTTTTCAACAGTGAAGAATTCAAACAACAGATTTACTATAGTTTCTGTAGCATTAATAAAGAAATATAAAAGGATTTATTGAGTAACTGTTTCCTCTAATTTAGTCTTTTCTTGTAGCAAACTGTGAAAGTGGGAGATAGTAGAAGGGAAATGGACATGTTCCCCTTTTTCTCCAAGTGTGGAAATTCATCACATATTTTGTGAGATGAGACAAGTGCACAAACAGCTGAGGATGAGTCAGCACTGCACCCATCTGACAGAGGAGGCCAGGTCCATACACCCTGGAGAACAGACCTTTGCAGTGCACAGAGACAGCGTATGGGCAACACGCACAAGTTGCAACAAGAGAAATTGCAATGAAATACCAGGAAACAAACGTTCACCATGAATGAGGTTGAACCCTGGAACAAGTTACCCAGAGAAATTGTGGAACCTCTGTCCTTGGAGAAACTCAGACTTGTTTAGACAAGGTGCCTGATGCAAATAGCCTTCTGTTGAGAAGGGGGTTGGACCAGATAGGTGGCCTTTTGAGTTAATTTCTTTCCTAAATTGCTCTATAAGTCTACAGAGCTATCTTGGAAGTTGCTGGAAAGAGGAAATCTTTACCCCCCACACTTACAATAAAGTTTCTTTTAAAAAATCGGTAATATCACCCTGGAGTCATTGGGAAATAAATGAAAATACTGTTCACAATGAAGCAGTCTGCCTATAACCTGTGGTAATGCACATTGTAGTCAAGAGGAAGATGAAGATGAAGCCAAAGTACTCACTACTAATGCTTGAAATAAAATGACTGAATGCAAAACAAGAAAAAAATACAAAAGCCCCTTTTTTCCAGAGGGGGAGATCTATCACAGTCTGGACACAGAGCCCCATAGTGAGACTATGATGAGAACACATGAGTCATTATGAACACCTCTGGGACTCATTTTTTTATGAGAATGGTGCCTGATCACAGATAATGGCATTCATGTTTAATGATAATTTCACCAAATGGACAGCTTTTACCTTCTTTTTTTGTCTTTCTATTTTCCTTTAGGGAAATTCCGCTCATCAGCAAACAAACATGCAAAATAGATGGACTGATACAAGACTTCATGGGTGTTCTCTTTTTCTTTCATCAATGAACATTTAACAAACTTTAGTACCTTAATATAACTTTAAAATGTAAAATAGCTATTTATGTTTCAGGCAGTTCTTTTACCTGAGCCAGATGATAACTAATTGTTCCTCCTGGGATTTTTTCCAGTATAAGCCTCATTCTGAAACATCCTTGCCTTGTTTGCAGTCTGGTTCCTTTGTTTGATAATGTGTTTATGACCAGCGTTGATGGGGCTGTTTGTCTGGAGGTCATCAAACATCTCTTTGGTTTCGATCTTCCTTGGCTTAAGCCAGGTTACAGCTGAAAAAAAATGAACACTTTATTGTTAGGATCACAGACAGGCAGCCTTATTCACGTTTAACACTTCTTTACTCTTAGACTTTTAAAATGTGGAAACTCTTAGTTTGTTCTGCAGAAGCTGATCTGCACAGGACAAGGTGTTAAGTTAGAGCTTGAGGTGGGACATCTGGCAAGCAAGTGTGGCACAGTACAGCACCGTAGGAAATCACTTAGAGTGAAATTATTTGTGATTTGCTATATGCACAGAGATCTTCCTGCATAAAATCTCCAAAAATGGCCTCACCAGGTACTTGAGGAAACAGCTAAAGCACTGAGATTTTATTTTTGTCATGGTTGTCTGGGTATTTAGAAGCATACATATTTAGCATGCTAACTGATACGGAAGTTAATGTTTAAACTCTTTAGTATTCAAGACAGTAGTTATCAAACTTTTATTTTAATTTTCTGCTAATGGAATGAAGTGGATAAGACACAAGAAGAAACAGAAAGATGGGAAGAGGGAATATGGAGAAAATCTTAGCAAAAAATATTTCTTAAATAGGGAAAGATTAACTAAACTGCTAGTCCAAAAGAATAAAGCAATACGGCTGGCAATGCCACAGCAAAGAAGCTTCAGAGATGTACACTAGGAATCAAAATCAAAGATCGTTTGGATGTTCACTGAAAAATAAGGTGTTCTTTTGGAAGGGACAAAACTATATTATGTGCCTATGAGTACCTTGAGTTCAATACATGAATTCATACTGTAATATCTTTTTCCTTTTAAACATCGTTAGTTCCTACACTGCACTGCTTTTTGTATCTTACCTCTTTAAAAGGATGCAGTGAAGCAGGTATTGCCTTTGTTTTGCTTTTTTTTGTCTCTAAAAATGATCAATTGGTGTTGATATCAAGTTTTATTCTAGCGCCATATCAAGGCCTTCAGCTAAAAGATCTTGAGGTCAAGAACTTTGTTGTGTTATCCGGTATGCATAATAAGCAGGAATTATCTGAGAAGAACTCACAATGCTGATACATCCCATTAATTCCCTGATCAGAAAATATTTACCAGGAGTTGGTTTAATGTCATCTGGACATTACCCATGTCTAAACAGTCACTCTAGTAATTCAAGAGAATCTGGCTTTTCCAGGATATGTTTCATCTGGTCTCTAGGAGAAGTACTTTAGAATGAGATGAACCCCACAAAAGTATGACTTATCCAATATGCTTCTGTTGGTCTAGGAGAATTCACCTCCTGGAGTCTATTCAGTGACTTCAGAGGAAGTCTACACAAATATTTGAGACAAAATGCCTGACTTCCAGGTAACTGAAGTATCTGCATAGGTTAGTAAATATCCACCAAATACTATTCCAAGAAAATTGTCATCCTATCAGTTGTAGCAAATCCAAGTTCTGTTTCCAGAGTAAAATTTAGTTTATACTTAATGTGGGGTTATTAGCATAATAAATAATTTACAACTGAGCAAAGTAACATAAAGAGAGAAATAATTTAAATTTTGCCAGGAATCATATCCAGGTTTTGCATTACTCTCTCAGTTCTCTAATGCATGGAGCCCTCTCCAATATGTCTCCTGTCCCAGTTGCCACCTACTGCAATGACTGGCAGGCAGCAATGGCTCCATATGGTCTTTTCATTTCTTATTGTCATTTCTGGCAACTTCCACACTAATTTTTGGCCCACTAGAAAGGTGTGGCTGTGCTGGCATACAGCAGTAGGGCAGGAAGATCTCAGTTTTGTGCATGTTGAAAAGGCCCTTCATTCTGGTCACAGTCATACTGGGCATCTGCGATAGAGCAGGCTTTGTGAGAAGTCTGGGATCCACTTGCTCCAGTGTCCTATTCACTGTCTTAAAAAGGTAACAGCAAATTATTATTAGCAGCAGTTCTACTATATTCTATATTCATCCCCACAATACCCAGTTATCAAATTATTACCCAGATTTTGAAAACTGCTCAAAAGACTCAACTTTCTTTTGTTTAATGTAGCTGACAAATTTAGGTTGATTAAGAATAACTTATAGCATTAGTAGAATAAAGCTCACTTTTATGGGTCATTGGAAAAATTGATCCCAGGTATTGACAAACAAAGGAATGTATTGAGAATAACCACACACACAGCAAATTCTCAGTCTGCAGTTGGCCTTATAATAGTGAACTACTGCTGAGAAGTCAAGGTCATTTCCAGTGTGTTAATCTCAAAGCATCAGGACAGGATCATGCTTTTAGTCTGGTAAACACAGAAAAAACGCATAGTTGTGTGAGTAATTAAAATGTCGGGTGCCCCACTGGTCATTCCTAACTCAGTTATCAGCAAGAATCTCACTAATCAGAAGTCAGGGATGAGTCTGTGCATGTGCTGTACATGTGGCTTTCTGCATATGTCTGCACATCATTTCACAGGAAACTATTTCACACTACACCAGCTTGGTGAGTAGCTGTTGTTCACACCCACCAAGAAATAAGTACATGTGAGAATAATACCTTTACAACTTTGAAATGTCCTTAGACAGACTTTTAATCTCCAGGCCATCAACCTACTGTGAACTCTCCTCCTGACTTTTCACACTTACAGAGAACAGGAGTCAAGCAACACACCATAAGGCAATATGAAAAGACAGAAAAATTCTGGGAAGTGCAAAATTAAGTGTAAATAAAAATATGTCATATTTTAAAAATATGTGGCTGTTTCATCTTCTATTTAAGCATAAGCATGCATATACTGATATAAATTGGTTTAGTAAATTAGATTGCAATGCTCAAAATGCAAGATGATACTGATACATGCTAACAATAGTCTTCAATTCCATCTCCTTGGTGTCTGCTCCATATGTCATGACTGGCACAAAACCACCAGTAGTTAAAACACCTGTGTTTTCACAGATTTCCTGCTAACATTAAGTTTAACCTCTGAAGGCTTTTTCATTCAGTCTGCTACTATTATTTCTATATTGACTACTTAACAAGTATAGAGCACAACAAAGTTCTTGACCTCAAGATCTTTTAGCTGAAGGCCTTGATATGGCGCTAGAATAAAACTTGATATCAACACCAATTGATCATTTTTAGAGATAAAAAAAAGAAAAACAAAGGCAATACCTGCTTCACTGCATCCTTTTAAAGAGGTAAGATACAAAAAGAAGGGCAAATCAGGCTGAGGAGGACACATGATGTCTAATGAAAACAAACCATAACATTTGCAGATCATGTGTCTTGATTTCTCTTCTTCTGGTTTTGTTATTTACTTGATTGAGGAAACAGTGTACTGTTCTATGATATGAAGGAATAATCACCGGCAGGTGAAAAGCAACAATGTGAGATAAGGATGGGTTTTAAAGAAGAGGACCTTGATGGTTGACACAGAGGTGGAAGGTTGCTTCAAAGACAAGGAAAAGCTCACACTAGGGATTATGGGAAGAGTGTATGGATGGAGAAATGATGTGGAAAGCACATTAGTAAAGTAAACCAGGAATATGAGGAGAGAGCAGAATCCAAAACGTTGAACATGAAGAACCCTACTTTTGTAAAAGACAAGGATTTCAAATGAAGAGGGAGTAAACTGAAGTCATTGTCAGTGCTTTATGGCCTTCAGGAAATCAGGAGAAGGGGAAAGGGAGATGGGGAGAAGAATACTATGTACATCAAACAAAAGTGACCACGACATCAAGAGGAGAAAATATCTGAGGCAATGGAAGTCTACCGGTGAGAGAACTACTGAAAAATTCAATTGAAGAGTTAGGTAGCTAAGAAAGCAGATTTAATTTCAAGAAAATAATCTGTGGGAGGTGAGTGGGCATACAGCACCATGTCAGACTCGAGTAGAACCTAAATTTCTGTCTGCAAATGCAGGGTTTTGCAAACTTTTCTTTCTTATTCTAGGAGACAGCATTCTCTGTTCCTTAGTTTATTACAAAGGAGCTAAGCAGACCCTTGATTCTTATTATCATTAGGATTCACAAAACCCGAGAGGTAAATTCATTCATTTTAACAAGTTAACATCAGTTTTCCAGCTGAAGGTTTCACTTTCTTGAGTTTACTTGAACAAGACAGCAGACAGCTGAAAATGTGATTAACAGCCAAGGTCAGCCAGGTAGAATTTTGGTTTTTGCAGACACTACTAAATGCCTCACAGTCTTCAGAGTCTTCATTTCCTTTTCCTCTAAAACTGCATCATAACACAAGCTGCATCCTGAGCAAACACATCTCCCCAGATGAAGCAGATGTATATGACTTTCTAAATGATTCGGTTTACCCAACCTTCTGTCTAGAATGAATCTCTCCTTCTTTGTCACTGTTGTCAATTGAATCCTCCTCCTCTGGATACCAGAGGACATGAACAGAACAACTCTGCACACAGTGCACAGATGGGGCAGCCCATCCAATTTATTTTTAAGAAGTCAAAATGGCAGTTGTTCTCACTGAACTTTGGATATTTACAAAGAATGCTGCTTGGTAGGACAGTTTTGGTTTACTTTAAACAACTCAAAAAAATTTCACTCTACAATTGCCTGCAACAAAATGTCACCTCCCCATAAAGAATGATTAAGACAGGCAACACTGAACTTCACAAACAGGCTGTCTGACAATCTTGCTCTGTCAATACATGATAGAGAATCATCATCCAAACAAACCAGACAAGCTGTCTCTTTTGACATCTGTTCCTGCTTCAGTACATGAATTATCCTCTTAGGTTATCCCATTTTCAGCTGCTTCAGCATGGATGCCATCTCATAATTTACCTATTCCAACAATTTACCCATCTTTTCAACAATATGCAAAAGTGAAGGAATAAATAATATAGAAGGAATAACCAGTGAAACATGACTGACATTTTCTGGGATAAGAAATATGTAAAACGGGAGCACAGAGGGCTATGATTTGACATGGAAGTCTTAAAAATTCCCTATATGGCTTTAATAAAATGTTTTAAGCCATCAGTACTAATAGTTTGTGAATATGTGAAGCTCTAAGATTATTCTGTTCATTATCATTGCAGCAGTGATAAAATGCATCCCCGCTGCCCAACACACACACACACACACACACACACAGTTCCAGGGAATGGAATTTTAGGGTTTTTTTTACTTTGAGGTTCTACCATATTATGGATAGTAATAATTACCTTCTGTCACAACCTGCTCCAATGTAAGCACTTCTGTCTTCTTGATGAGCCTTTTCAAGTGTAATTCAGGAATTTTGTGTGCATGTGAGTACCATGATACACTTACATTGCCTCTTAAGGAAAGTAAGGCATTTCTTCTTCATGACCACCGTCATATAGCAACTGGGGAAGTACTGTGATTCGCATAAGCTGGGCTATTAGATGAAGGGAAAGTCTTAAATGTCTTTAATAAAGTGATTGATAGACTTTCACCATGAAACAAAAACATAGAGCTGGATAAGAATATCTTGGCTAAAATAAGCAGAGAATCTGATACTTGCAGACGGCTCAGCCAAATCAATCATAATAAGATGGAGAGGAACAGAAAGATTCCACATAAAATTACACAGGCAACACTTTTGCATACTAAAAAGTAACATTTCATGGAAGTAGAGATAGTTTTTCTTAGGGCATGATTTGGCTCAGAAGGTTGGAGAATCTGATACAGATGAAAAAAGTTTAGAGGCTTTAAATTATCATCCAAAAAAATGCACAGTGTAGAAAGTGATGGCCATTTCTCCCTTATCTGAAAAATGAACTAGGATCATTTGTCCAGAGCTGGGTAGGTTCTGCAGCGCTGTAGCTCAGTGGGCATTAGCTGCTCACTACATTCACAAGGTACCAAAGCTGAGCTAATAGAACAGAGGAGGCACCTGAAGGAGCCAGATCACATCTGGAGGCTGAAGTGTATTTGTCGATGTGGTCCAAAATTAGAAGCTTGTATTTTTAGCACAACACAACCTATCTCACAGAAGGTACAGATGTATCAATTTCCCCCTACTAACTGGATGACACAGCAAGCAGGGTCATTAATAAAAAGTACTTTTAGATCAGTATCAAAATGGTCCACAATGATTTTGCAAATATTTCTGGATATCAACTTAATTTATAAGCAAATGTAGTGGATTGGTGAGTTTCCATTTCATCATACATTAACATTTTGCAAGGGAAAATCATTATACATGTACAGTTGCAAGTAGTAGTCCTCATCAATAGCCTTGCCAGAAGAATGACCCAGCCGGACTGTCAAGAGTGCTTCTCACTATGCAGCAAAAAAATTCTCTTTGTATTTAATGACAGTCATCTGACTGATATATTACTGTCGTTTTTAACTATTATGTGTACTCAGCTTTCTTATTCTGTAGGGCACTTAATCTGTACAAAACACCAAGAGCTGCAAAAATTCTCCTTTGTGCTTTTCTGGAGTCAAAGTTTGTCTTTTTTCTTATTATCCTTTAAGTAGCTCTGCAGGAGCTAAGATACCACCACCACAACTACTTTTGGCCAGCAACCACTCTCAAAAGAAATGAAGTTTCCATGGCTGGATTAAGAGTAAAGAGTTCAGGAGATGCTTTGCAAGAAAAATCCAATGAGAAACCATATTGGTCTATTCATTTTTCAGCTATCTTTACAATGAAATAACATCTATGTAACAAAACTCATTTATGTATACCGTACTCCCACAATCATTACAAACTTGGAGGTGAAAATGAAGTTGCCACAAATGTTTCTGCTTTAGTAACTATAAATACCATCAAATGTAATTAATTCAGCAGCAAAAATTTCAACTTCCTACAAGGTACCAGTGATGGAGAAGTAAGAACAGAAAACATATAGAACGCAGACAGCAAAACTTTAGGTCCCTGTGATGAAACATTTTTAATTTCTAGCAACCTATTGTTTAAGATATTTCCTCTAATTGGAACAATCAAAGAATTTCTATACCAAAAATTTAGTTATACTGTCAGATTTGAAACTTAACCAAAGACCAGTACACTGCTGGTCTTTATTCCCTGAGAAGATGTGATTGTTTGGTCGGTGAAGAAGCCAAACACTAAAGTTAAATAAAGAATTGTGTAAAATATTGTCTGTTTCACAGAAAAGAAATTAAGGTTTATAAGCTTTATTTTACCATTTCTGATCTTTTGCTCCATCTCAACACATTTCAACTTTGAAAAACAAGATCTACCACTTCCTAGAGCTCATCTTCCAAGCATTGAGAAGAAAGAAAGCATTAAGCCTAGAAAGTGAAGCAGTGTTACCAGAAAATATGGTCTCACCTGACTCCCCAAAACCCAGTAATTTCCGTTGCATATGAATGAAAGATTCAGCAGGCTGTGACTACAGAATGCATGAAAGAAAAGGTCCTGAAGAAGATCCTCTAGAAGTGTAGTAGGAAACGTTCTTAAGAGTAACAAAGATTCAAGTACACACAAAACCGCATTTGCATGGAGGAACAGATCAAAGTCACAAGTGGACCTGGCTTAGTCCAGACTCAAGGATGTGAGTTCAAGTCCATCTGTTGGAGTTGGTTATTGCCATAATTTTTGCTGTAGTTCCTAATACACACAGTGCCTGCAAAAGTCTTGACTGTGCTGTGACTGAGAGGAGTGTCAATATCAATAGCAAAAGTTGACAGGGTTTCTGAGAAGCAGTAACAGATTCTTGATGGCAATATAGGTAATCACCTTAATTTTTAATCTTATGACCCTCTCTATTTCAAATTAAATTGTTAAAATGTGAAGTGATGCATTGATTTTTCCATAAGTTACATGTGTTCAATTACCTGATTTTATATTTTCTTTTTCTTGTAGATGAGGAGATCGGTCTGAACAGAGCAATACAGCAGAAATATCACTAGTATACAACCAAATCTCCAAAATAAGTCACCCACAGGCAGCAGAATGCAAGTAACACAGGCACAAGGAATGATATAACTGATACATAGTACTTCTGTTTTCTTGACAGAGAGCATTTACTTCCCAAACCCACAAGTATGGGCTAGCATTTTTGAGGCAGCTTCCAATAAAGAGCTAAAATGAGTTCCTATAGGTTCACCAGTGCTACTGTGTAAAATAATGTCTTACCACTCTTTAACATCCACCATTTATATTGATATCCCCTTCTTTATTCTCTTATTACTGAGATTCTTGTTCTTGCAATTGCAGAGGAAGATCAATTAATGGAATTAGCTTGGAACAAACTCCACAGATAAAACACCTCCCTTTTTTTTCTTTCTTCTTCTCTACAAGGTAGTTAATCAGCTGAGTATTCTTCACACTCCTTTATTACTGCTTTTCCCCTGCAAGGACATAGTTCTGTCCAACACTAAGCATGCCTGGCAGCATGAAATAAGATCACAATCAGAGCTACAGAGGATTCAGAGTTGCAATGGAAATACTGAAGCCAAACATTTGAAGTTAGCCACCCATGTTTTAGAAGGAGCATAACATTGTCATATGAAGATTTCATGTTAGTGAGAGACAATTTAATTAGATGTACAGATAGGTCATTATTCCAGCACTGACCCAGAGTGCAACAAGGAGTCCATTGTGCTCTCACAGAGAGGACTACAAATAATATGACCTCCAACAGAGATGTACTGGTGTACAAACTGTAGCCAGGCTTTCGTGAATATCTGTGTTCACTCTGTTGGGTACAAATGTTTCAACTTAACCTCCACATAACCTGCAAATGTTCTAGTACAGAGGAGTTCATTGTTTTCTAGTGTTGCCTGCCTACTGCCATTTCCAAAACTTTCTGGGCTGCTTTTGGCAGTCAGTACATCTTGGGATCTTTATTTAGCACTCATTCAGTCACATTTTGGAAAAGGTTATGAAAGTCAACAAGAGTTTTCCTCTTGTGAGCTGGGGCATAGATTCTTGGACTGCTATGTAGGTTAAATGGAAGTTTTTTACCATGTGGTTGTAAACGATGCAGAGCAGTCGCTCTGCATCAAAACTGGCAAAGGCATTCTCTTCTAGTGATCATTTTACGAATTACATCAGTCTTTTTCCAAAAGGCACTGTATGTTTACTTATTTCCAGTTGATGGTCTCTTGAGTGCTGTGTATGTGCAGTAGCTCTGGAGCATGTTCTGAACTGGGTGTTAGCCCTCGTGTCTGATGGCAATCTCTCACAAAACGCATTTCCTCCCTTAGACATTACAATGCGTTGTTGTTTTTAACATTCTATTTGATGATAACATTTAAAATTGAAAAACCACAAGGTCAGGCCTGTTTTAGCTTTTTGTGTGTCTGCAAAACAGAAACAGGGAGTATGAACAAATAAATGTGCAGACATATATATACAGGCACATACATTCTGGCTTTAATCTTGTTTGAACAGTGTAGTCAGATAGAATGCCACTGTCCCTAGTGTAACTCAAAATCCAGCCTACAACTTATGGTTAATTTTATATACATATTTAATTTCTACTTCCCTTTTATGTCGCTGAATACCACATTAATTTTTTCATTCCTCCTAGAGATAAACCTCTGTTTAGAGAACTTTATAGTCAGTCTTTACCTAAAATGAAAGTTTACTTATCTAAAACCAATATTACCACTTTTAGCACCGTTTAATATCTTCATGATTTTTAACCTGTTAAACTGCAAATCTGATATATTTACAATTTCTCTTTTGATACTAACAAAAACATTATTAACATGGAACTAGGAACATGTTATTACAAAGGAAAAGGGGACAGACCAACAAAAGTTATAATCCTTACACCAAAACTCTGCCTTAGGAAGGTTAAATGTCGTATTCTACTGCATGTGGCAGGTAGTGTCATAATGAAAGTGCCTGGGTACTAGAGGATTAGAGTACTGTACACAGCTCTAGCAAACAGAATGAATAATTGAAATCCAGTGCTTTTATGCTTCACTGAAAAAAAACAATATTTCATGGCACATAAAGTTATTCAGCTTATTTGCATTAAGGTTGAATGATCACCACTGACCAAAATAGAAGTAGTGAGGGTACCTTGATGTAAGTGGTGAAGAACATTAATAAATATTCTTAGGAAGCAAGATGTACCTGCATTTAATCAGTACTTATTAAAATTTTATTCCCTATAGTTATTCAACAGGATCTGTGGTATAAAAACATAATTACAAAAATCAGATTTGAGCTCATTTGACAACAGAAGGGTTTTATGGTGACCTATCTCCAAATGTTCCTATTTGTAATTAAATGCAGTGATCAGCAGTAAGGATTTTGAAGCTGTTTTAGTAGTTCCGCTATTCTGCTTAACATGTGGCACCCGTAATAATTAAAATGATACTAACACATGCACAATTTTATGGCCCTTATGGTGCAACCCATTATGCCAAATAAGGGCCTCTGTTTTCACAGCATACTGCACATGGTCTCATTACACCCACTTTTCTTTTCCTGTCTTCACACTAACAACTGTTAAAGTGAATCAACACACGAAACGTACTATAACAGCTTAGTGTTTATGATATGTGTGCTGTTAGTCAGTGAACAGGAAAATCTAAACATTTACTGTTTATGTAAAGAATAGCGTCAGTGTTAGCGAATTGCTTGGGTCTGCTTACTTTATTATCTAGATCACAAACATAATGACGGGAGTCAATGGTACCTATATTCCCCTTTGCTTTGCTCTCCCATGTAGATGTCTATATGAATTAGAGGAATTTCACATTTGCAGTTCCTGAAAGTTTTTCTGTCACAGAGTTTTGCTTTTCTGCATTAAGCGAGAGAAAAATATTTCTATCATAAACTCGCACCATAAATATATATATTTGTATATATATATTTTATATATATATATTATATATATATTTCCATAGATTTCTTCTTCTTCTTCTTCTTCTTCTTCTTCTTCTTCTTCTTCTTCTTCTTCTTCTTCAACATATTGTACTTACACTAGTTCGGTATATACAAGGTGTTGGAAAGTTACACAATTTTCGTGTGGAACCTCAGGAAATTCTACAAGAAACTGGGAATTCTAGATTAGTGCTTTTTTATCATGAATAATTTTGCAATTACGCAGCTACTCAAAGACCTCCTACACTCATTTTACAGTCATCAGTTTGGAATGACTTTCACTCTCTTGGTCTGGGATCCATTCCAAGGGAAGTCCCATAGGTGGGACACCAATGGATTGGACTAAATCTATCCTCTGCATTTCATATTACAGCTTTGTGTGAACATTAGTTGAAAGTTCATATAAAGAGTAACAACCTGTCCTTTCATTTTCTCCCCTTTTCCCTTGTGGTCTGCCACTTAATCCTAACAGTTTCAGGAATTTGCTGTGTTATCAGCAGAAAGGGGAAACTAAAGCCCCTGAATGTACATGGCAGAACAAGTCCATTGATTTCAAATACATGAAGTGAAAATCATCACAAAATTACAGTGGCTGGACTCCATATATTATGAAAGTGGAGAAATCAACCAGAAAATACTAAAGTGTGTAATATATAGGCACCAGATATACATTAGACTGCCGCTTTTTTAAAAAAAAGTACATCTAGTACCATAAGATTTCGAACAGCAGCCATAATGCAGGAAGATGGAGTAAAAGGCAGCACTGGACTACTTTCGCCTTTGTCTTCATGCCCACTGGTGAGTGATACTGAACAGAAAACTTGTGGTTTTGCTCTCTGAATTCAGATTCAGGAGGAGGATGCAACCAGGGGAGATGCGAGGGGGAGGACCAAGGTGAAGAAGGACGATATCTTAATGGTGTAACAACTTCTCCTTGGCCTGTTCTGAAACAACCTTGGTAAAAAAAAAAAAAAAAAAAAAAGAAAAAAAAAGAAAAAAAAAGCACTCAAATCACTGATACTAAAAAAGACTAAGAAAAAAACCACCTGATAATTACCTTCTGTCTGAACTTGAAGAAAGTTGAGTTCCACAATCCCTTTTTCTTTGATTAAAATGAATGTTTGTGATCAGCATTACTATTTACTACCCCATGATCAAAAACAAATAACCCACTTTGTTTGTTTCTTACTGCAAATGAATTAAATTAGACGCCATTAGGAGCACTAGCTGTTTATATCCTTGTTTCAGCAGTGGTAGTATTTGAAGTTTCCTGCGGTAAGTTCATTACTCGTATTTTGTCCAGAATTAGTGAAGCGTGCTGAAAATTGCTAATGACAGATGTTTCTCCACTCTGTCACACTTCTTGTATCATTTGATTTGGAAAGCAACATACGGTGTTCTGCTCTATCAGTATGTCACAGACTGTCTGTAAACAGCTGGTCATAACTCAGTTCAGTGAAAACCATTACTTTCCAATGAAGTGCTGGACACCCTCCAAATTGCATTTTGGCATGGCCTGAGCTGCATAATGCACAAAGTTCTTCTGTTCTGAGGTTACCTAAGGAAGGATTTTTCTCCCCCTTCCACTTGTTTATTGTGTTTCAGGAAACAAAATATGGTTTTAAATGGTTAGATAAGGGATGAACAGCACAGAATATAAAAATGTTTTTTCTTCTCTCAGGAACCCATAAAAGCTGTGACTGGTGCTGTGCTAAAAGAAAAAAAAATGCAACCCCACCTCACCATTTCTGTTTGTGCCTCAGGTTGAATGGGGTGTATTATCGGGGTCAGGGCACACAAGATGATGACAGATTGAAATGTCTCCTATCAAATGGTTGTGGCATTCTAACATTGCTATGACTATGGGGCTATTCCACAGCTCCTAATCACAATGAATCCTATTAAAAACAACTCCCTGTGGTTTATGTGCTGGTCAGATGCAAAGAAATCCGTTTCACTTATGCATGTGAGAAGCACAAAATATAGAGGGCAGATTTAATGCCTTGCGCATAGGGATATAAGGTACAATTTGCTCTTTTTTTCTAACAAAACCACCACCTTGGTTCTTTTATTATATGATATGTTATTAGCATATATTTAACTGAATATGTATCATACATTTCATGAATACCAGTATCCATTTCTGCGCCATAGAGAGTCTGGCATAGATGTGTTATTTATAATGTAAGTATAAAGGATTTAGACATTATGTTTTAATAACTGTATTTAATTGACAATGATTACCACTTACATTGTATTTAAATGAAATCTTTACTTAGCTGCTCTTGGTTTAGAGCATGACAGTAGGAAAAAGAATCAAAGCCACCTGTAATCCCTGGAGACATTTTCAATGCTCGTACATTACCAAGTGAAGACATCTTTCCAACTACTATAAAAGGATGATATTCACATTTAAATTTAGGGCAATAGGACAAAAAATTGTGACTAAGAATCATGAAACCCAAAGATCCCAGTGGGAAGGAGTAGAGATAGATTTAATGTGGAGGTATCCTGCAGCTTATCCAAGGTTGGCATCAGAAAAGACTGGGAGAAACTCAGCAGTACCAGATAAATTTGGATTTTTGAACATTTTATAAGATAATATTCTGGTCTACCATCAGATGTTATCAAAAGTTGTCCTTGAAGATGAACCCACTGATTTAGAAAAAGAGCTCTCATACAGAAAAATAAATTTTCCAGAGTACTAAGCCACTGAGAAAAATATTACGTCTCAGTGTCTCTTTTGTTTCTTTGAAATGCATCAATCTGTAGGAATAACAAGCCTATTACATTAGGTGAATTTTGGATTTTTTTTTACATGTTGAACATTGACGAACAGATGGGCTTTAGTGAGGTATAGTCTTACAGAGCGTTCAGCTGAGTTTTGTTGAAGAGGATGCAGCTTCTCTTTCGGTAGCGGACTTTTACTGAGTTTGAGGTATAAGCCTGCTTAGAGGATCTGAAGTACTCTTCAATGAAAAAAAATAAAGTTACTAGTCCATTTTTATATATGTACTACATTACTTTTGCAGAAACCACACAAAATCTTTCAAAGGCAAGTACCACAATAAGGCCCCTGCCCTTAAGAGTTTATTATCTCAACAAAATAGGTAGCACAGGAAGAAAAAAGTCATACAGGAACAACATGAAAAACAAAGCAGTTGAGTTTTGCCATGTGTTAACATGATGACTTCTGCACAAGCTACTGACATCCATTGATTTAAAGAAAAAGTTTTCCAGTTAATTTCTACTTAATTGAACTCGATGAGTAGACAGGGAAATTTACATTGTCAAAATTTAAAATTCATTTTCTCTTGTCAGTAGGTGGGTACCTGTTGTTCATCATTACGCATACTGCCTGTAACAGGCTTATTCACTCCTACAGTTTTACCTTATCAGAAAATGTCAGAGGTTTTTCATTTGGCTTGGTATCCCATCCCACACAATAGGTCAGACATACTTTTTAGCTTATGTTGTAAGTTAGAAGTTATAACTTATGTTATATAATGAAATCTAATTAAGTAGCTTCATTTTCTTTTACAGTTATTTTGCTGTTAATTTTGTGATTGTGGCCTCTGGCCTAAGCAAACTGCTGTAACATTTGTAATCCAAAACCGTTGTAATTTGTGTTCATCTCTTCCATCAAACCTAATTAGTTGAGTAGTTTTTTCAAGTCTTCACCAAACTTGAGCTTTGGACAAAATATTTAATTGTGTTTTTTGAACCATAGTGAGTTTGTTTCAGCATAGAATTTCAGTTGTCTCTGTAGAAAAAGGTTAATTATTCACAAAATATAAGACAAGAAGAAGCTGCAAATTCTTCCTTATGCTCAGCCCCCAATGCATGCCAATCAGAACTATAAATTCATTCAGCAGTAAGAAGTAACAGCCAATCATGGCAGACTTACCTGTTTGAGCAAATGAAATCAAAATTGAGCATGAACACCAAATGGAAGGTCTTTTATTGCTTTACCAAACCATCCCCTAGGCTATCCACTCAATTCCTTGGATTTCTGGCATTCTCCCACTTTTTAATCCTCAAGGAACAATCATGTTCTCCGAAGAGTAGTGAAGAGAGAACATCCAATGGCAGTGAATGCAAAGCAACCTCGTAACTGAACTGGAAAACCACCGCCTGAGATCTCAGCAGCTCTCTCTTGCATGCCACCTCCTAGCATGACTAAAATAACCTCCAATGCTACAGTATCACTGAGTCTCCATAAGTTTTGATCTAACTAGGCTGAACACATTTAGGTAGCCAGTACTATACATTACTGGGCTGAGTTTCAAGTTCTTTGTTCACCATATGGAGGCAATCATAACAAGACACAAAAGCATGCAGAGTAAGGGGGGGCTGTCTCATATCTCCAATAAAATTTTGCCAAAGTGTGTCAATCTCAGCACAAGTTGCAAAGACACATAAAAAGGAAACATATTCATGAGTGCACCACAACAAGGCAAAGCTCGGATGATGTTGATACCAAAACAGAGGTCTTTGTTGGGTCTGTTGATCAAAGCAAGATTCTATAACAGATTGGCTTTGTGAAAATGGAAATAACCAGTCAAAGTAAATTTCAAAATAGATACTGGAACTAAATACATTATCATCATTCTAAGCACATGCAAAATTAAGATTGACCTCCCAGTACTAAAAGAAAAAACTAAGTTTTCCTCATAGAACTATCACAAAAAGTAGATAGGGCATAGAAAGTATGAACTCATACTGGCACAAGATATCTGTTGAAAGATATAAGATGAATGAAGTGGTGTAACTGTCTACAAAACAGCGTTCAAAAAGCTATTCTTAAAGAATCTGATGAGGCAGCTAGCAATCTGCGAGGCTCTAAGAATATAATGTCTCACAGTTGCAGAGATTTCAGTGTGCCATCAAAATGCTTGCTCTGTTAGTACTAGGAGATAGAGTCTGAACTTGAGTGAATGATAAAGTGAGAAGTTACTGGGCACATTCACACATCAATTGGCTGAAGTAGTAGTTATGTTGCCATAACAAAGCCAACAGTTAAAGATTGTCAAAATCTATAAGATTCCAACATGATTATCAAGTATTATCATTAGCCAATAATGACAGCTGATATGGAGTAGACCCTGACACTCAAAAATATTGTGATTTCCAAATGCATGCCATAAGTAGCACACACTGAGGAAGAGTCACCAAACTGAGCAACTTCCCATGCCTTCCTAGTATCTGCCTACACAAATGATTTACTTTCAGACTTGTACCCATCTTGAAGGTCACAGCCATATAGAGGTAGAATAAGTCTTAATATTTCTTAAGTCTTAATTTCTTGTTTTTCATCTGTGTCGTAAGCAAGCATTTCTAATCCATAATATTGCATTCTCATAATCTCCACAAAAATTTCCCTTGCTCCAAGACTGTACAAGCTTGAATTTTAACAACACAATAAGGGGATGCTTGCAGTGCTTTAGTACAGAAAATACAGGAAATTTGCATTTGTCATGTCTTCAGAAATTTTGATTGTCCAAGGCATTCACCTATTTTATTCAGTGATGTGATTCAAAACAACTTTTTGAATGCCAGACATTTGCAATTCAGCACTGTAATATGCACCAAACTGGCAAAAGAAATCTTTAAGAGGAGACTGATATAAAGCAAAAAGTCAAGAATAATCAAAAAATGACATATGTATATTAGCTCACATTTATGGAGCATGTCTAACTATGAAAGTTGAAGATTTTGACCTAACCTTGCATTTACACTAGGAGAACAAACCACATGTGACAGATTCTACTCATGTTATTTAACGCTCTAGGGGAAAACTTAGATACATGGTGCTGGGTGTGGTAAAGAATCTGAACAGACTAGAGCAGCTTTGAAAGACATTCAAACTGCTTCTATCCAAACTCATGGCCATAGAATTTTATGCAGTAGTAGATCCAGTATATCCTAATCACCCTGTGAATGTGGGTATTACCAGGAAAAAAAAAAAAAAAAAAAAGTGAACAGCACATGACACAGATCTGATTGCTTTAATACAGTACAAATGCATATATCCTTCTTGCATTCCCCTCCTGGGATTTTGATGTGGTCTGTTATGAGGAGGTCAGATGCATTAAATTCTCAGGTAGGACTTTCTCTTGTCGTTATGTCACTGGCTGAAACACACAACGCTTTTCTCTTTACAAAACACTCATGCATTTTCCCATAAATAATTTGTACATTTTATTCAAAAACTCTCAAATGGTACTCGGCTCAAGAAAGGAAAAGTAAGTTCTCTGATAGGAACCCATATTCGGCACATCAGGTTCTATCCCTTTATACCCTACGTTTTTAAAGAATAATCAAATAATTCAATATCACTTGTGGAGAAAAACATGATTAAAAATGTGTTAAGTGAATTCTTATTTTTGCCCACAAACTGAATGAGTTCTCTTATTCCTCCATTAACAAATACTGTTTCAAGGGCGGTCACATTAGGCTGCTTTGTTCCATCCTTAATTGCTGTTCCATATAGTTATAAATAGCAGACAGAAGGTGAGCAGAAAATGACAAAACAAGTTTATTCTAAAGTCTAACATAAAACACTACAGGCTAAATATGTACAGGGAATTACACAAACAAGTGTTGAACTATATACACATGTTGTAACAGAAGGAAAGACATTTCATACATGCAAGGAAAATCTTCCCAAAATAACTTCAGCAAAAATGCCTACTTATCCTCATCTAAACTAATGATCCAAGAGACCTCAGCAGTAGCTTTTCCTAGAGACTGACAACTTCCTGAAAGTGGTCTTCTGAAGGTGGCTTCACAGGCTCTAGAAGGTTTCCACGAAGTTTCTCTTCTAATCTGTCCTCTCAGTCAGGTAAGGCTGTTTCATCTCTAGAGATGCAGACAATATATATATATACATATTTTATGTGTAAATATATATGTATATATATGAGTTTGCTAAGCTGCACTGGATCCTGCCTCCGAGCAACCAGTCATACAAGCTGTTCTCTTCAGGCACCTTTCAGGCCCATGTTTCAATTATTCCATTGCCCCTTGTAGAACATTATCCAAGCTCATTTCAACTCAGTGAGTCACAGCAATCAACCAACCTCTTAGGCTGGATTCCTGATACAAAATATATGTTACAAGACTTGGATTAACAGATACAATGAATCTGCCATCCTCAGTTTCCATAGAGATGCCATATGGATGTGTCCTTAGGTTCACAGGTCCCCAGCTAGAGCAGCATTCACATTACAGAAAGAAAACTACCAAGTCTGTGCCTTATCTAAGTTGGTAGGACCATTTAATGTTTGCTTTCTTTTGTGTATAGCAGTACTAAGGTGCACCACTCAAAACCCGAATCCAGAAAAGACATTGAATCGTTTTACATGAACTATTAAGATTGTGAAATAAAATTAGAGAAGATTGCTTGAACAGGAATCAGTTAGTGATTCTGTAGACTCAGCCTTTTGCAATGACATATCTGGATTCAGTCCCTGCATTTGAATCCTCTTTCCAGATGTGATGCTGTTAGATGGTTGGAATAGGACCATGATCTGGGTTAGACACATCTGATATCTTATCAGAGGAACTTTTGATTAAAAAGAACTCCAAAAGAGTTTCACAAAATGGAGCAGAGCACTTTGCAGTGAGCAATGTGGGAATATATTATTTTAAGGAAAATTTATTTTAAAACTCTATCAGGTTTGGAGCTAGACCTAGTTTACACCTTAAAGCATGAGGGTTTTATTTCTCAAAAAAAAAAGTGCTTATTTTCTTAGTATAACTATGGCTGTCAATATCTATAAACATGAACATCTAAAATCCTGAATTCTTTCTTACACTTACTAATAGCTTGTGCTTTCACAATATCCTATACACAGATCGGCTGTGAGTGATGCAGAGAAGTCCCTTATGCCATACCTAAATGCATCACTTTTCAGATTTGTTAAATATCTCTTTTGCTATTATGAAGATAAGAAAATGTCAATCATTGGTTCACCTTCTCTTATCCATTCATAACTCACAGATATAATTTTTTTTCCCCATTCACTTTCTCTGAACAAATCCAGGCCTCATTTCTTTTGTCTGATAGAATCTTGACATATATCTAATAATTTTGCTTATTTATCACAAGACCTTATATTTGTTTCTTAGATCTTTTTTTGTAATAAGCTTTGTCTGCTGCCTTTGTGGTAAGGTGCATCAGGTGATACATATTTATATGTGGCTTTGTAATGTTTGCCCTTTTTTATCTTACAATTATTTATATGTGTCAGCATTTTCTTTTGCTACAATAGTACATCAGTATCATTCATCAAAGAGAAATTTTCATTAATCTGTTACACTTTGAGTCTGGATATGCAAAATATAAGTCTTATTATTCATTGCAGTGTACATGACTTAATATTTCTCAACACTTAATTCTATTAGTTTAAAATCAGTATTTTTCATAACCCTTCTCTGATTAATCTATACTTTATTTCTTGTCTATACTTGATTAATCCAAATGCCATAATGCTACGTACAAACCATGCCACTTATTCTCTGAATCTCACCATAGGACTGAAAGTAGATCTGACCTAGGCATGGGATGAAGCCCTAGGGAAAAAAGCAATTCATATAATAAAAGATGGCATATTAATGCCTGCCATTGAAGATGCCACAGCTTGCCAGACAGCTTTAATTCCGACACTTGGAATTCTGCTTTGCAATGTTAATGAAATTCTTTTAATCTAGGGGGATATTTTGGAACACTTCCAAGCAACTACCCCCAAAATATCTGAAGCAAATGTCATGACGTACTTTCACACTGGCTGCCAAATATATCCCAAGAAGGGCTGCAGTCTCCAGACCAGTGTACAGACCTCCATCTCACCGGTTCACAATGGACATGAGAACAACAAAATCTTTTCTCAAGTGCACGAACACAGGGATGACACACTAACAGGGGACCAGGTACTTCCCCCACTAGTGCCACAGATTTTTACTTATATCACAAATGTGATGATACTCAGGAATTTCACTCCAAACACAATAAGGGAACTCTAATGGGAGCTGCCTCTTTAAACAGCTTTTTTTTTTTTTTAATATAATTTTTTTAAATGTTGATTCACCATTTGGCATGCATTAGATGCAAATAAATATGCTCTGAAGTAGCTTTTACAATAAAATTGGAATTTCTTATCAGAACAATATATTATACATGGTGAAAGCAATTATATTTTTAATGTACACGTATTCTCCTTATTTTTATTTTATTATGAAACACTACCTTAAACCATCTTTCTTATTTACTAGATTGTGTCTTTACCTCACGTTTGTGCCAGGCTGTTTTTGGGTGGATATCAACATTCAATTAACAATGCAGAAAATTAACATTGCAGATTTATAGTACTTAAATAAAATTATTTCAAATATGCTAGATAAAAATATCAATACTAACATGCATTTCAAAATTACTGATCTACTGATCTTTTTATAAAAGGCTTGATGAACTCTAGTTCAAAAGTCCATCAAGACAGAGAACTAACCATTCTTAGACACTCAAACTGATTTCTTAATTCATATGAAAAAGGAGTAAAACATAACATTTCCTAAAATTACTTCTACTAAATCACTGACTAGACTGAAGTCAAATTAGTACAGTCTCCGAAAAAAGGGTGCAGATCTCCAAGGTAGGCAAAATTTCTTTTTTGTTTTCAGACACTGAACTAATGATTTATCCTACTTTAGCAATCTGACTTACTTTAAAGATGTGCTGGTTAATTTTTCCTCATCGTAAGTTATTTAAATAGATTACTAGAAGCTATGTCTAAACATATGCTGCTATAGTATCAAGTTTAAGTTTTAATGTGTTTACAATTAAAAGGAGAGATGTATGCAAAAGACAGCCAAATTACAGTAAAACATACATCTTAAATAAATGATTAACTTATTCTGCTTCATCAGCAGCAGTTATGACATGGACCTGCAATCAATACTGTTTGCACAATGATGTATGGAGAGACCTGTACCAAAACACATCATGTGGGATGGCCTCAGCCGTATATCACCTTTTAGCTAACATATTCAGCTTAAGAGGATATCTAGTTCACAGATCAGCTCAGTTAGTTCAGTAAAAGATTAGATTTTACTTTAAGATCAAAGAGAATGATGAAAAACAAAGCCAGCTTGCCAGATTTTTAAGAGGTCCTGGAAACTGTTGTCTGAGAAATGGTTACTAATGCTGCCAGCTCCTAAATTTAATGATTTTATGATGTTTCTGTTTCAGGACAGAGTAGTGACTTTTTCCAAAATGTGAGCATAATATGGCCTTCTTAGATAGAACTTTGCTTTGTTGTACAAAGACACTCAGAAAGAAAATAGCAAGACTGAAAAAGAAACTAGGACAGCAACACTAAAAAAATATTATTCACTTTACCAGTGGGTGATTTGTCCTCATTAATTCTCTTCCAAGCCCACAATATTAAGAAGAAATAGCAGAAATCACACTTGTCCTGAGAAAGGCAATTTGAAGGACAAGTAGTGAGGTGTGGCTTCTGTTGGAATGAAAAAATATTTTATTATTTGCCATGAAGGGTGATGACATTATAGAAATTATATATATATAATCCCCAGAACTAATTAATCAGATTTAAAAAAAACTTCACCTATGGATGTTTGCTTCATGTTTGCTCAGTACAAAGTATCCCACTGTGCAGTATAGATGATTTGGCACAAAAAAAACACAGCTAAAAGAAAGCTGTAAAATTCAGACACAAGAACTTTCTTTACTACAATGGCAAGTACCATGTGTGTGTCACCCTTGAGGCCAAGCATGCTAAAAGCAAATCACAATCACTGTCTCACAAGGCTTCTCAGTAGCTGTTTCAGCCACTAACAAAATGCCATAATGGCATAAGGGCAGAGTGGCCTTGGAGACACCAAGCAACATGAATGCAAAAAATCAAGATTTTCCTTTCCTGCTTCTTCCAAAATGTGGTTCCTCAGCAGTTGCACAGCTCACGTTGGTATCATACAGTTGTATTGATTTGGTGCTTACAATCACAGCAAGGGAACTGTGACTGATTGTACAGCCCAAAACTTGCCTGCTGCAAAACAGTAGGGGAAAGAATAGCAAATCAATGCACTTTATTCCCTTTTAAGAATTGCAATGACCTGAATTTGAAACAGAAACTTACCTCTCCCTATCAAATGGTCTATTAACATATCCATTACCAAATAACTGTCAGTATCTGGCAAAAAATTCTCCCTTCACAGAATCACAGAATGTTAGGGATTGGAGGGGACCTCAAGAGATCATCTAGTCCAATCCCCCTGCTGTAGCAGGAACACCTAGATGAGGCTACACAGTAATGTGTCTAGGCAGGTCTTTAATGTCTTCAGAGTAGGAGACTGCACAACCCTCCTGGGCAGCCTGTTCCAGTGTTCTGTTACCCTTACTGAGAATAAGTTTCTTCTCAAATTTAAGTGGAACCTCTTGTGTTCCAATTTGAACCCACTACCCCTTGTCCTACTGTTGGTTGCCACTGAGAAGAGCCTGGCTCCATCCTCGTGACACTCACCCTTTATATATTTGTAAACATTAATAAGGTCACCCCTCAGTCTCTTCTTCTCCAAGCTAAAGAGGCCCAGCTCCCTCAGTCTTTCCTTATAGGGAGATGCTTAATCATCTTTGTTGCCCTACGCTGGACTCTCTCCAGCAGTTCCGTGTCCTTCTTGAACTGAGGGGCCCAGAACTGGACACAATATTCCAGGTGTGCTCTCACCAGGGCAGAGTAGAGGGGAAGAAGAACCTCTCTTGAACTAGTAACCACCCCCCTTCTAATACAGCCCAGGATGCCCTTGGCCTTCCAGGCCACAAGGGCACAGTGCTAGCTCATGATCATACTGTTGTCCACCAGGACACCCAGGTCCCTTTCTCCTACACTGCTCTCTAATAGGTCATTCCCCAATTTATAATGGAAGCTGGGGTTGTTCCTACCCAGATGCAAGACTCTACACTTTCCCTTGTTATATTTCATTAAATTTTTCCCCACCCAACCCTTCAGTTTGTCCAGGTCTCGCTGGATGGCAGCACAGCCTTCTGGTGTGTCAGACACTCCTCCCAGCTTGGTGTTCCCTCACCCAAATCATTGATGAATATATTGAATAATACTAGCCCCAGTACTGACCCTTGAGGCACTCCACTAGATACAGGCCTCCAACTAGACTCCAACCCCTTGACCATGACTCTCTGGCTTCTTCCCTTCAGGCAGTTTGCAGTCCACCTCGCTACGTGATCATCCAGACCACACTCCCTCAGTTTAGCTGTAAGGATGCTGTAGGAGACTGTGTCAAATGCCTTACTGAAGTCAAGGTAGACCGTATCCACCACCCTGCCATCATCTATCCACCTCATTATGTCCTCATAAAAGTCAATGAGGTTGGTCAAGCACGACTTCCCCTTGGTGAAGCCATGTTGACTGCCCCTAATGACCTTCTTATCCTTGATATGCCTTGAGATGGCACCAAGGATAAGTTGTTCCATCACTTTCCCGGGGATGGAGGTGAGGCTGACTGGTCTATAGTTACCCAGGTCTTCTTTCTTGCCCTTTTTGAAGACTGGAGTGACATTTGCTTTCCTCCAGTCCTCAGGCACCTCTCCCATTTCACAAGACTTGGCAAAGATGATGGAGAGTGGTCTAGCAATGACCTCAGCCAGCTCGCTCAGCACCTGCGGGTGCCTCCCATCCAGACCCTTGGATTTATGGATGTTCAGATTGCCTAATTGCTCTCTAACCCAGTCCTCATCAACCGAGGCAAACCCCTCCATTGTCCTGACTTCCTCTGGGGCCTCAGGGATGCAGGGCTCCTCAGGACAGCCTCCGGCAGAATAAACAGAGACAAAGAACGCATTTAGTAACTCTGCCTTCTCTGTATCTTCTGTCACCAGGGCACCCACCTCGTTCATCAGTGGGCCTACATTGCCTCTAGTGTTAATTTATCTGCCACGTATTTGGAAAAGCTCTTTCTGTTGTCCTTGACTCCTCTCACCAGGTTTAATTCTAAGGAGGCCTTAGCTTTCCTAGTTGCCTCCCTACACCCTCTGACAACAGCCTTATATTCTTCCCAAGTGGCCATCCCCTTCTTCCGTGATCTATAAACTCTCCTCTTCCACTTGAGCTTACCCACCAGCTCCCTGTTTAACCACGCAGGTCTCCTGGCTCCCTTCCTTGACTTCCTACGTGTTGGGATGCTCTGATCTTGTGCCTCGTAGAAGCAGTCCCTGAACACTAACCAACTATCTTGGGCCCCTTTACCTTCAAGCAGCCTTGCCCATGGGATTTCCCCTAGCAATTGCTTGAAAAGGCAATTCAACCCAACCATTATTGCAGTGAATGCTCAGCTTGTGCAATCAAATCCGATTTCTGTTTGGGCACGTAGGAAAATCAAGGTGATTTGAACATTTTCTTTCCTGCAGGTGAGATCAAAGCTAAGAAGGCCTCACCTCTACTCATTACCACAGTACCTTTCTGCATGACCAAGACCCAGGTGGTGATAACCTTACCCGTGTAAAACAATGGGCACTTCTCTCCAAGGATGCTGTGTTCCAGCACCTGCAGGATGCCTCCAAACGTTCCTCCAGGAGCTCCTGGAGGTCATATGACACAGGGCACACCAATGTGGGGATGGGATGCTCAGGACTGGGTACCTGCTTTGGCAGACCAAAATTAGCCAGCCAAAAGCCAGCCTTGTCTTTGGCAGGGATTAAGGAGCTGGGTACAGAATGTAACAGCTATATCTAAGCTGTTCCCACTGGTGCACATGAGGCCAGAGTAGGTACCTGTCTACCTTTCCAGGCCAGATATTCAGGTAGCTGAAACAAGCCTGGTATATTTACTGAGACAAAATAGTTCTACTGTAATGCCCTGTGGCATTATCATCCAGAAAACGACAGTGCCACTTCACAGGGAGCATTGGCATAGAGAGCATGAAAAAGCTTTGTGGTCACCAGAAGGAGAGACACTCAAGGGATGCTGACTAACATTAAGCAGAAGAGGCAACAAAGGCTTAACTTTTGCTGTCTTGAAAGCAAATGAGCATCATTTCTCGTGCCCAATGAAATTGTTTTCTCAAGCCTTGTATTCGACATATGGCCTAGAGAGACACTGTACACCCATGGTGCACATAGGTTCAATGAGAGTTGTGGATGCTCAGTGACACTTAGCACCCAGCTCACTGCAGCTCACATGTTGAGGTCCTGGCAAGCTGAGAAAAATCTTGAGAGAAAGCTGTGATCTTAGAATAACAAAAGCAGCATCTTCCAGGACATCTCTATATCATGGAAAGGAGAATGACACAGTTACTCCTCACCCTGCAAAACCCCAGCAAGTAAGCTCATATGACACAGCAAAACTAAGCAAATGTATCAGCCTATGTCCGAGAGAAATTGTTATGTTTGTGCAGCCCTGCACCCAAAACACGAAGCCCTGCCTCACAGCATGACCAGATGGCTGAGAGTAGTCTGCAACCACCAAAGCCTTTACACGCACTTGTTTTAATCATGCTGATGAGATAAGTTCTCCTCAGATTTTAAAGAGCTTCAAATTTGTCTATATTTCCTGTATCTGCCACTTATCTTTTCACAAGACTATTCCCCCATGCCCTCCAAGGGCTAAATCCATTAAAATATGCAGATGGATTGAACTGATTCTCTTATATTTTATTTTCAAGGAGACTGCAATCCCAGGTCACCCTGTAGCCATGGATATCCTAGGTTACTGGTGAGCACAGTTTTATGTGATAATGAAGATACCTCTGTTTGTCCAGAGACGCTCCCAAATAATGGAAATCAACACAGATTCTCATTCAATAAAATAGAAATTGTCACCATTTTGCTGTGCTTCCGCCAGAGCAACATATGGTAGCACAGCTGACAAATATAATCTTTTCTTTTTTTTTTTTTTTCCATTTCACATGCACATTTCATTTTGCAGAATACTGAGACTTTACATAAATTGTCTGTTAACCCCTTGCAGTCACAGTGTTCGCTGCTTGGGCTCCCTTGCACTCTTGAATACTTCAAAACTGAAGTTAAAATGCAGTGAGACAGTCAGGGAATGGTTTAGGCCTTCAGCATACAGCCTACTTGCACATTTCACAAACAAAATGAGCTTCTCTTGGTACAGAAAGTCCCAGTGCTTGGTGGCTTTTTCTTCAGTGGAATGCCTGCAAGGAGTTCTGTGCCTGAAAGAATCTCATAAGCTTTCTTGTTTCTCCACCAGAGCTGATTCGTTTTAGTCACGCCAGTTTTCAGCCCTTGTCCAGTCGTCCAGGTGAAAAACAATGAAAGTTCCACTCATAATTCTCGTGGATACAAGCATGATTTGCTGCAGTTTGACAAGGAGACAGAGGTGTCTCTGTATTTTCATAGGGCTTTTTGGCACCCAATAACAAGACTGAGGGCTGCAAAGGGCATACAGAGGAGGTATTCACACTGTCTTACTCTAAGTAGTAACTTGGTTGTGTAAATTAGCCCCAGATAATTTACTCCCACTCTGAATCACTCTCTAGAGGATCCTTTCTCTCTTTGCTGAACATGTAGGGAACCCAGGGAAAGTAGTCTCTAATTTCTGCATTGTAAAAGGAACTTAAAGCTGAGCAATAGTGATGTCATCTAACAAGGATGACTCCATTCAGAAACACCAGTTGTGTATGGGGTACAACTTCAAGGACTCAGAAATGGGCCAGTGTGACTGTAAAGAAGAGAAGCTAACTGTAAGATGAAGCTGTTTGTTCCAAGGAGGATTATTTACAAAGAATAAATCTTGTCATTTGTTTGGTTTGAAATCAGATTGGCCCCAATTGCAATAGCCTGCCTTGGTATATCTTTCCATACAACCCAATGTAATGTCTTGACACCAGTAAGGCATAAATCGTAGCTCTGACCACTTCTTAAAACACGTTTGCTTTCAATTTGTGAGCAGAAAAGAAAAACCTGCTTTTCACAAATGTCATTTGCATCCTGACAATTTGCAAAAGCATACTCCAACAAACACTTGCATTTAAAGACTGAAAGCACCTGCAAAAAAGGAAAGAGTGGAGGTTTAATCACAAAATTTTGACACACATGCTAAATATTCCACAATTAAAGGCTAACACTTCAAGGCTGCTAATCTGAAGTGCAACAAAGAATTATGAAGGAAAGTTTACGTAGTCTAAACCCAAGAGGTGAAAATGATTTAACCACTCTTCCTTGTTAAGACATGCTTCCCCCAAATGTTCAGTATTAACAAACAGCATGATCAGCACATCAAACTAGATGGGGACCTTTGGACTGACTCAGTGTGCACGTTTTTGTGAGGTGTTGATACTTTGGGATACCTGAAAACCTGAGTTCCTCTATTCATTAAGCTGACTGGACATAAGTTTTGCCTAGAGTAGGAAGGACTTTGTCACACTAAAACACAGTCTTGTCAATGGTAATCACATCAAAATATTAAACACAGTCTGAAGAGGCTGATTTTTAAGGAAAATAAAATTGTTGCTGAAGCCTTTGATTTTCACTTGAATGCGTGTTTTGGAACTTGCCTTTTTGTTAGCTGACACATCTTGAGCATTTGCTTACTTTTTATGTTGTTCATTTCACAGACTGATATTTTCATATTGTATCTAAACAAATTATCAGACTCCATCTCCATGAAAAACCATATCATATTTTATTACATACTGTAAACAAAACCTTTGGGGAAAAGAGGCACATTACGTCTTTTACAAATCACTGCATTTTTCCAGATGTACGGTATGTTAGAAAAGTGACACAAAATATGTGAATTGAGTTAACGAGCCCTGCTATATTTCCACCAAAATGGACTGTTGGTTCATTTAAATAACTTTGACCTTTCCAAAAAAAAAAAAAAAAAAAAGCCAACCCCCAAAAAACAAAGCCATAGCCAATCATTATGATGACCACAAGTCTACTCAGGCACCTTGACAGCTGAATCACCATCTCACATTAAGAGACTTAGCCTTGGGCATCTGACTGAGCTGACACACATTAGTTGGTTCTTTTTACACATTAAATATCTTTACAGTTTTCATATTTCTTCTGGTTTTGCACTCTCTTGCTCTGCTTTGTTGTAGAAGGGGAAGCTAAGATACATATTGCACAATGAACACTATCAACGTCTGGCTATTCTTTGTTGTCTTTAAGATAAAACCAAACACAAGGGAGATGTTTAGACTAAAAACAAACAAAACAAAACAAAACAAAACACAAACAAACTACATGTACCGTATATTTAGGTAAGAACAGAACAAAAATAAAAAACTGATAAAAGCCCAAAATTTTAAAATTCAGCAGAGAGTTTCTTTTTAGTTACACTGCTTGAAGAAAAAATGAGGGAAAGGTGAGGGAAAAGCTAAAAAGACATTATGTCCCCCCATACTTTTAATTCCCAGCCTTTTGTTGCCTGGTGCTCTAGAATAATATATTTTCCTAATGAGATGGAGAAATACCTTTGGGACACAGAAAAATTCATACGTGGGCCTGATTCAGAAGCCTGACTCACTTGACATGGGAACAGTCCCAACTGGTTTCATCTTCTAGCTCTGATTTCAGTGATAGCCACTTTAGCTGGTTTACTCATGCAAACAAACATTATTCCAAGTGAGCAGAGACTGTGGACTGGAAATGTCCACCCCTGAGCTATTGCCAAATGGAAGAGAAAATGGAAGGAGGCTGAAATGTGAGCACTTAAAGGTGTTTTTCAAGGCAAAGCTTGGGGAAGGGAGGCATTTTTCAATGTAGTGAGAAATCTACTTAAGAGTCTCTTTGCATTTTATAATTTCTGGAAGGAAAATGTCATTTTACTTAGACTCTAACTCCTTGCCAAGATTTATGTACCAGGAATAAGAAAGAAGAAAACACAGCAGCCAGAGATGAATGAAAAACCTAATGCACCAGCTTGGTCAGGCCACATTTCCAGACTGTAACCATTGAGGTCCTTCCAAAGCTCACTTTTGGAAAGGTTTTCCACCAAAACCCACACCAAATCTTTCCTTTTTCTTCAGCTCTACAATCTTCCCATCTTTTGCAGTCAAAGCCGGAGACCACAGGTTGTGAAAGGCATTGTGTTTTTGATTAACTGAATCAATTAACAAATATAAATACCAGGCCTAAGGCTGGTAAATCTGTTTACCTGTGTTTATTAATTTAGACAGCAGGCAAACTCCATTCTACTTATTGAGAGTTAATATTTTAAATTCAGCTACTAAGGCATGATTTCATCTTGAACTCTCTTTAGTATTGGGTATGTATGAGTCGGGCAATGTATACCGACTTACTACTTTTACACCCACACATGGACATATCTAGCCGGAGCAGGAGGCAGAGGGCCAATTTAGGCATTTTAGACCCATAGCGTGTCATGAACTTTCCAGGCCAGCACTGAGGCTGCAGAAGAATTGCCTCAGGGTGCATCTCACCCAGGTAGTGGGCTTTGTCTGAGGAACCACTGGCTTTTCTGCTGAGCACAAGGAGGGTCTGAGCAGCAGAGCTCCCCTGTGTGTCTGTAACATTTTGGTTTATGATTGCATCTTAAGTTTTCCTTAGAATGAAGAGGAGGCAAATCATGGTACTGGTGTTTCCATCATCACTGTAGAACTGAAAATGAGAGAGAGGAGGCAAAGAAAACGAAACTAGCCACATGAATGCTATCACTGCATGAACATGGCAGCCCAGGATACGTTAATTCAGCCTTACATGCTCTCCTTGTAAAATGTTGCTGATTACCTTAAGATTGTACTTCAAAAATTGTCTTGTTTCCAGAGAACAATCCATGCTGACCTCCAGTTCTCACTGAAAAAAACGCGACAGGGATAAGGAAGAGAAAATTTGTAAGACTGCACTAGAGAACTATTAGAGCTTGAGTAAAAAGTAGCAGCACATCTGTTCTAGGGCAGGAGGGAGAGCAATACTCCATCTACTCTCTCATAGTCCTGCTGAGTCATGTAGGTATATAGATATATCTTCATTTTCAAAAGTATCATCAAGCACCATTGCTGGAGCCTTCGCAAACTCCTACCTCTGTGCAGCAGGACACTAATCTTAGTGGTCTATACCTCTAATTGTGATTCTGGATAAAAGAGTCCAGAAACCTGTTCTGGGTCATACAATTCAAATGAGAATCTATTGCATCTGTCTATAATACAATCCAATTAGCATATTCATTGCATGTCCAATGTCTTCTACCAATCAGCTCAAAGGACTTCACAGATCACTGTTCAACATCATTCATAAGAAGATAAATAAATCCTAAACAGCTCCTCAAAAATCTTTGATTTTTAGTTCAATCACACTTTCTAAATTGATATTTCTATTTGCAGTGAAAGATGCAGATAATAAAAACACAAACCTTCACAAATTTTCAGAACTGAAGTTCAGCCTGTTCCAGTTTTTAACAGTTCCTCTCAGATAAATTGAAAACGCTTCAGTAATATAGCATTTCTCAAAACCAAGAGTATATTTTTCTTGACAGCATGATCATGAAATTACAAGATATTCGTCTCAGAGCAGGGAGAAATTGTCTTATTTTTCTAGTAACTACTACTTCTATTTTCCAACTTGGTATGATTGTCTGAGAGAGCTTAGGCAAAATAAATATATATAAGGCAAAATAAGCCATACAGACAGCAGGGGAGAATTTTTCAGACACCACTGGAATCTTATTAAAATATTTAAGGTGAGAAGGCCCAAATTATCTGCCAAATCCATCTACAGGAAATATATGAGACTTTATTAACAGCTGTGATTGTATGTTCATAACAACTTTCATCTGTTTCATGCACATCCAGGTAGTTCTTCCCCCTCATTTATCACCTCTGCAATACTAAAAAAGTCAATCAGTGCCCACAGGTGAAAGCTTTGAAAGCATGGCCGCTGTCTCCTGTCTCCTTTCCGCTTCCCCGCCCGGCGCTGCAGGGACCACTACCAAGGGTAATTGAATTTCCATGCCTATTCAGCCCTGGGTCTGCGCGCCGACACTGCCAGCCGCCAGCTCCGCTTTGCCTCCGCAGAGCCCGCACCGCTGTGGTACCGAGGGCTGCTGCCCAGGGATGACAGGGAGTTTCTCCTGCAGGTGATGTGTCGAGGAATAAGTAGCTTAACCAAGATAACCAATGCAATGCAGAAAAGATTTTTTTGCTAGACATCATAGGAATGATCATCGGACACTATTGACTCCAGCTCAGTTTAAGCCTAAAGAATACATTTGGGGGAGTATGCATTTATTCATTGGTTTCTATGAATCATTTACTCCTTTCTGTGTCAGGTGTCCCAGTGTGCACACATGCTGTGCCAGGTTTTCATCCCTATTTTCATCAATCTGTTGAGGTATAATCCAGAAATCTAAAAGAGCGCTGTCATCAGGAGAGGCGAGTGATTCACACCCGACTGTGATGTTTAAAGTTTAGTCTGGCAAATACATACTGTAACTGCTAAGGAAAAAACACTCACTGCAGATGAAAAGGGACGTCTTTCTTCTCCCTTATCATCATGCCTAAATATCCCCTTTTTGTAAAACAGTTGAGCTGTTAAGTTCTATGCTAAGGCACGTACACACTTTGGAAAGGTAATTTGAAAGCGAGTTGAGCCATGACAAATAGGGACAGCTGGCCTAATTGAATCATTTGATCTAAGACAGCTCAACTTGGTTATCCTCACTGCAACCCACATTGATATTAGCGAGTGAATCATTAGCCATGAAATCATGTCGACTTTCCCGATGCAGCGTTCTTGACATGACAGGGAACGCAGTCTGCCTTTCATTACAGCACCAATGAGTTCTTCAGTCTGTCACCAAGGGAGGAAAAAAAAAAAAAAAGAGAGGAAAAAAAAAGTGTCTTGAAAACTTTTAGGCTCAGCAACAGAAAGAAATTGCTACATACAACATGAAGCGATTAAAGGAAAGACCCTTTTGGTGGGTTACCCATTAGCTTCAGCCTTGCTGCCACCTGCGGTCGGCACAGTCTGCTGGTGGGACACCAGGTCACCATTTAATAGTTCTTTCCTTATTTCCTAAGGCTTATTTCCTTCTCTTGTGTTTGTGCCAACAAGAGAGTCTACAGTGTCATATGCATTTCTACAGGCTATTTATAAGAGTAACTTCTTATATCATAACTCTTTTGTATATTAATTAATTGGAGGCTGGAGCTGCATCTTTGGCATTTGGATCACAATTTTTGGCTGTTCTAAATGCTAACTGGACTTCTCCTAATCTAACTCACATTCCATCCATCCTAGTACAAAAATAATGACTGGAGTTATTTCCCAAATACCTCCAAGGTATTTAGGAAGAGATATCACTCTTTAAAGTCCTTCCTTGATTTGCAAACTAATGGGCTCATCCAGCTGCCATTGAAAGGAATGGAAATTTTCTGCATGAATGGAGACAAAGCCAGATCCCAGACTCTTTTAATGGGCATAGGTGGACAAAATTACCTGACGGTTTAGATCAGATTACTGGTGGCAGGACCAGACAAACATAATTTGGGCAAAACTAGGAACCTGATGAAATTTGGATAATGTCCAATTAAGGAAAAGCAATAGGAACAGGATTTTTTATTATTATTATTTTATTTTTGTGTGTGTGCGTGCAAGTCAGAAATACATGCCAGCACTGGATGGGGACAATATTCAGACCTTGGAAAAGAGAACTGCCTTATCTTGCAAATAATGGTCTAAATAGTGTTTCTGTAATCTATCAGGAAGAGCAAAAGAGAAAATAAATGAACACAGGGGCAGGGGTATTTATAAATCAAACCCAGGTGATAAACAAATTGCAAGCCTGACAAGATACCAGGAAGACTAACAATGGTCCAAAAATTCTGTTTTCTTTGGGGAGGGTTGCACGATAGGGGGTTTTCTTCTACTTCAAATATGAATGTGCAAAGATTTTGTTTAAAAACCTGCTACCCTGTAACAAGTAGTTATCAGTTTGGTAAGCAGAGCTCTTTCCATCCCAAATGTGGAGTTACATTCTATGTCATGAAGATTGGGAAGTGATCATTACTTACTAGAAAGGGAAAACCATGCCAGCTTGCCTTCTGGAGAGATGGAAATATAACAGTAGCAAATGGGTAGGAGCTAATCAACACAGAGATTAGACGTACGGAAGGGGCACAGACTTTTTTCAAAGAAAGAAAATATTCAGAAATTTTCAATTTATTGTCACCAGTGTTTTTCTCAAATTTTGCATTTAAAAAAACACAAAAACACCTTTATCAAGATGACTACTTAGGCTCATTGCAGAAATTTCTGTTCAGCACAAATCACTGCTAGAGGACCCAATGCTTAGGAAATTCATCTGACTGAGTTAGCATCCTAACTGCCTGGTTATAATGGAGTAGTAATCCTTAATTGAGCTGTTTTGTGTGAATAACTATATAAATCATAGAGAAGGCAGCTATTTGTCTATTCTAGTGATTAGACTAATCACCTGGGATGTGGGAAACCTGTGTTCAGGCCTCCCCTGTGCCTGATAAACCATGTTTACACTCCAAATACTGCCAGTATATCCCAGTGGTGTTTCAGAGTGTACGTGGGGGCCGAGCGCATCGGCCCAGGAAACATTTCCAGTGCTGGACCTGAATTCATAAGTCCTGCACAGGCGATGCGCTGCAGTCAGCAGTCCCGCACTGCGCTCAGCGGCTCTCAAGACCGTTCAGTCTGAGCAGGGATGCCAGAGCTCAGGTACCTCCGTGCCATGCCCTGCTGCAGGTGTAAAATCAAGATCAACTGTGTGGAAAACCACTTCCAAAGGATATGTGTCTTAAAAGCCTCCAGAGATGGAGCCACCACATTTCCCATATGTAACTCATCCCATGCTTATCCATTCCTCTTGTTAGAAAGATTTATTCACTCTGCAGCATGAATCTCAGCAGTGTAACAGCTTGTAGACTGTTAGATTTCACCTCAGTATTTCAAATCAAGATGAAGGCATCCCTTATTTTCCTAGCTACTTGGCAAAGATAAGGCTAAGGTAAGTTTGTAACTGTAAGTTATGCATTTTTTTTAATAGTTCACTGTTATGAGGTAGAAAAACTCCAACATACATCAGCTAAGTCTTTGGAAAGGGATTACTTCTTCACCCTTTACCAAGCCAGGAGTCTAGTGAGATACACTTACAAGTTTTCTCCCATTACCCATTCATTCTAGCAACTGATTAGTGGATGTGGCATATTTGTTTAGGATGTTAGTTTGTCTGCAAGAAAGGCACAATAATTATATCTAGGTCAGCCCAAATGTGTGTCAATGAAACTTTCATAGCATCATTGTCTTGCATTCAGTATATGTCAACATGCCACAGAAAAGCTGGTTCAGAAAGATTTTATTACTTCTGAAGTTTTTCATTAGCAGTGTATACGTGCATGTCTGTAAAATATGTCAGATTCTCACATTTCCTAGGGAGAGTTAAACATACATATTTCAGAAATTTCTAGAACAGTCTCAGGTGCCTTCTTTAAAACATCAGGAAAATGACAGTTGCTCTGCTGAGCTCTCCCAAAGCAACCTATGCACAAGCTTTTTACATTTGGAGAGTAGAGATTTCCTGACTTTCTAAAACACAGAGCAAAACCGTTTATTCACTTTGCACTCCTCAGATGGCAGTTGGCCTTAAATTCATCAAAAAAAGACACGACTGTTTCCCACTCTGAGCCGCAATACGGTTTTTCAGTGCACAAGGCCAACTGCAAGGAAAAGCATTTCTCCGACAACCCTTTCAGACTGGCTGTTGGAGGAGCTGGAATTTGAGTTAGTAAATGGTGAAGGAGATACCTTGCCTGCATGGATCCCATCACTATTGTCCAAATAGAAGCTTTGTGGGTGCATGAACATATATGCGTGCACCTTCGTAACACAGATGTGTCTCCCATTGTTGCCAACTCCAAGCATTCAAGCCTCAGCCATAAGACTGGCTAAAAATTAATAAATTTTATGCATGTTGAAATACATATTTGAATCTATTAAGGAAAGGTGCTGAACCCTCAAATGAATGAAATGGGTTAATTGCCATTGACCTTTTTGCAGATGTTTTCTTAGGAGACCAACTCTATTAGTCCAGCTCAGCCAGCTAGGCTCCTGTTTGTTTTTCACCAGTATGGAAGTGGGAAATAGAGAAGAGCTGAGTAGGCTATTCCCTTCATTCATATGTTGCACAGCTTCTCTAGTTTCATATTTCCAGTACTTGATAAAATTCATTTTTTTGTATTTTTTTTTCACCAATAGATACTTGAAAAATAACAGACATTGGTTTTCTGCACCTTTCTGCCCTCTTTTTCAGTCAACTTTCTGATTGTTTTAAAGCTAATTAAAGAATGTCCTCAACAAATATAATTTTCACAATGTTTTCTTAAAAAGTATATATACAGCTTCCCTTCTTTGATCCTAACAATCAGCCATAAAACTCAGTGAATTTCATGGATCTTCTTTAAAATTCTTTCAAAATTACAGGGATCATATTGGTCCTGATTTCTTTCATCTGTCTAATTTCCTCTAACCTAAAGCTGCAAGGTTTATTTAGTACTTAAGAAAAGCGAATGTTCGCTGTCTTGCAAAAGTCTGATTTAGTATCTTGTTTCAGCATGAACCACAGTAATGTAATGCTTTTATTCACTGATGAATTTGAGCAGTACAGCGTTAATCACTCTCACCACCGTATGTCACCTGAATAATCAACAAATCCCTGTGATACATGTTCCTAGATCCTGTAGAGTGCCATTTATCACCGATGCAGAGCCTGTTTATTCTTGACATGTCTTATTTGTGCAGAATAAGCAGGGAATTTACTGCATAAATAATGCTAGGTGGGTATCGTTTAAACCAAGATACAAGGGAATTGTATAGAGACTTGAACCTACTCAGAACCACAGGTCTGAAAGGTGGGAAAGTGGAACTTCAGTAGTAATCATAAAAATACATTTCATTTATTTATAAATTTCAAGAATATGCTTGTGAACTCTTTAGGATGGGTCATACTAGTCATGTAGGTCATCAGATTTCTGATGTTGACAGTCTCAACCGTAGTTCAGAGGAAAGTCTTTTACACAGCAAGCCTTAGCTTTTACTTTTATTTTGTAATGTCATCTACCTATCTTTATCTTTGCCTAGTTTTGAGACGGTGGCAGGACAGTAACAAAGGTGACAAACAACAGAATGGAGTCTAAAGTGACAGTGACACTGGTCACTCCCCTCTTGTGCTGCTTCACATGTAGGGCTGAGCCTGCAGCTATGTGGCCCCTGTGCTCACCACATCTTTGTCCTTCCCCAACCCAGATCCTGGTGGATGCAGGATCTCACACACTGTACGTATTTTGTTTCTTAATCTCCTACTGGGATTAGGTTCCAGTTTGCAAACTGGTAGAAGTAGTGAAAATCTGGCTCCAAGCTTCTCTCTTCTAAGGATTTAAAATAATATTTTAAGAATTAATATTGAAAAAGAGCAAGAGGGAATTATGAAGCTTTGGCAAAGGGGCACAAATCAGCTACATTTAGCCAGTTTTACATGCAAGACTGAAATCAACCTGTTTGGCAACAGGGAATATTTAGCTATACAAAGGTGACCCATCAGGCACAAATTGGCAAGAAAGACAAATATTGAATAACACATTTGTGTCACCAAAACACCTCTAAGCAGTCTGACTCAGGCACTGACATGTATGAGACATAAATCAGATATTTGGTAATCCCTCAGGGACAGTGTGACAGCTGTAACTCTCACGTTTCTGTGTGTCAAGTATTTTCTGAGATGAAGCTTGTTCAAAATCTCATTCTTACTGTGTCTGCAAACCTGACAAGGTTACTTGCAGTTACTGAAAACTCAGAACTACAGGAACATGACCAGCCTATAAAGGACAGCATGGTACTTCATAGTTTTACTGGAAAAGTCCTTCAAATGGTCTTGAAGAAGTCTTTCTACAAGCTCTGCAACCCAGCCTGGGACAAAGTAGTTCATCCTGCCACAGATAAACAACTTTATTTAGAAATTTGAGGGCTATTAAACAAGGTGAATTTCCCCAGTGAATCAGCACAAATTTATTAATCCAGGTGTTACTCTAATTATGATTCATTGGGGATAGGAACTCTGTTCAATGGTCCTCAAACTCACACTTCCATTTAGTGCTGTGCTACAAACACAGGACTGGGAGCTGCAAGCTGGCTTAAAATCCTATATATTTCCTTTTATTCTACCAGTATTTGTATTCAACTGTGTTAGTAATTCTATTTTTATTTTTCTAGCCATATAGGAGTTGTTCACAGTCAGCTTTGCCCCTCTAATCTCTTGCACCTGCAGTACTATACTTACCATTTTCCAACCATAAAGCAATACTTAAAAGGAAAATCAACATCTGTTCACAACACAGGGTTGGGACAGACCTCAGTCAGTGCAGACTTTACCATCACAGACAAACATGTAACTTAAACCTTTCACAAACTAATCCCACTCCACTTGAAAAACACATTTTCTTTTTCTTCCTTTGAGATGGAAAAAGCAAAAACAAACCAACACCCGTGTTCTAAGTATCTTGCCCAAGTTTCCATCTATATCTTTCTTCCACACTATTGTCTCATTATAATTTTATCTTCACCTTTTTAACAGTCTTTTTTTTGCCCTACACTTCTCTGTTGTGCCAGAGGTGGACCAAGTAGTCACTTATTTCAAAACCTTCTTAAAATGCTGCTCCACAGCAATGAACCTGCACAAACACAGCCCACAGACACTGTATGGTGGGACCAGATATCAGAGAACATGGTTGCTCAGTGTGACATTGAATCACTTTAGCACTGCACAGATATCCAGCAATGTCTTATTTTCCACATTCATTAAACTGTGCACATACAAGCAGCAACGATGTTCAAGGAAAAAGTGGGTGTATCTGTCCCTGCATATGCATACAGAGATTTCATAGAATAATGGAATATTTTTGGTCAGAAGAGACCTTCAAAGGTCATCTAGTCCAACCACATTGCACTGAGCAGGGACATCTTCAACTAGACCAGGTTGCTCAGAGCCCCATCCAGCCTGGCCTTGAATGTTTCCAGGGATGGGACCATCTACCACCTCTCTGGGCAACCTGGGCCGGTGTTTCACCATCCTCATTGTAAAAAACTTCCTCTGCATGTCTAGCCTGAATTTAAACTGAATTAAAAATAGTGGGGCACATGATGTATGTGACAATTCTGTTCCTTTGGCATCACCTGTAAAATTCTGCACATAGCTACAGCACCATGGCAATGTCCATCTATCACCCAGTGGGACACAAGTGTTTACTGAACAGTAAATGTATCTGTCTACTGAATAAACAGATACAGTCATGATAGCAGCCTTCCTGCTGGCCACCTTCTATTTACTCCCCGAGTGCTGTGTACCTATGGGTTTGATTTTGTTTACTGAAATCTTTAAACAAGGAAACATCTGTACCTGGAATAAGTGTGAGGTAAAGAGAGACAGAGATTTAACACCAGTGGGTTAAGGATAATGAACCCACTCATCTTTTAATGCCACCTCTCACTCTACACAAATCCGTTCAGTATTGCTGTTACTCGCTGCTGGGTGTTGAGACTGCACTTCCAGATGTAGAGGTTTTGGCTTTCCAGTCCAATTTCCCCTGGCTCAGGCAGAAAGTTTATTTCAATATTATACCTGTCACTCTCAATGACTCCTCTATATTGCCTAAACGAGCTGTGTAGGAAATTTATTCAGAGTAGAGATAAACCTACACAGGTTTAACTCTGCAAACAAGGCAAGGAAAACCAGTACTCTCTGGTGAAATAACCACATGATACTACAAAGAAGAAATTCTCATATTGATGAACTGAACTCAGTATGCAATAAGGGACTTCCAACTCCCTGCATTTTTAATGAGGTTAACACTTTCAGATTGTAGTTTTATTTGTATTTGCTTTAAAGCTGTTACACTGCATAATGAATATAGTGAACTCCATAATTTCATCATTGGAAACTTCTCCAAATGTATCACCCCTCACCTTATCTCTTCAGTTTACTAGAGGAAAAAAAAAAAAAAAAGAATTTTGTGTGAATTATCAGTTTGAAACTGTCAGACTTTTAAAATTAATTATAAATTTGATGCGGTTCATTTTGGTATCCCCCCAAAAAGTAAAAGTCATGCAATTGTTTCTCTCATGATGTCCAAGATCAAAAATCGTTGGGATTCTGTTGAACACAGTGGGGTTTCACATCTTTTCAGAGGTCAAAGTCTAACCCATTTGTGCTGGTTTGACTGAAAATAGATTCATTTTCTTCGTGCAGTTAGAAACCTTTCTTTTTCATAGCTATCATGCTCATTATTTGGACTTAGTTTGAGAACAAGCAGATAACATCCCAGCACAGAGATCTGAGAGCCAAGGACATTCTGAGTGCTCTGCCCACAGCTGTTGAGAAAGGGGGGGCAGAGACAGGGCAGAGTTTGACTGACATCCAGATTGATCAATAAGAGTATTCGATCCCCTTAGTGTCATGCTTCATATATAAGAAGTTGGGGCCTTCCAGTTATTGGGGGCTTTTCTGCTTTATTGCTTGCTTGCTTGCTCTAGGGCACAGCTGGGAAGTTTTGGTTGGGAGGTTTAGCCTGGCCTTTTGCCATTTTGCAGAGGCTTTTCTGCCTTTTTCCTCTTTTTTTTTTTGCTATTGGGGACTGCGTGCTGCCTGCTGGGACTGGCTGGCAAATGGAGTTTGTGAGGAATTGCCTTGATTATCTTTAATTTATATATATATATATATATATTTACTAGTAATGTATTAGTATTTTGTTATTTTATTAAACTGTGTTTATCTCAACCCCAGTTTCTCCCTTCCCTTTTGATTCTCTCCCCTGTTGGGGGGCATGGAGAGGGGTGTTGGGGAAGGGGTGAGCAAGTGCCTCCAGTGGTTGTATTTTTAGCTTGGGTTAAAACTTGACACCGCTGTATTTTGCTGTGGTGACTGGAGAGTAACTGGAAGTGACAAAAACAACTAGGTTAGGATGAGGAAAACCATCTCATAAAGAAGCACAGAAGTGCAGCCAGGCACCCACTGTTAACCCTGAACTTTAACCAGCTGTAGTGTGCCTGTCCATCCATACCAGGCACATATGGATGAAACAAGAAAAGGGAAATTTAGGAAAAAAATGGGGATGAAGCTGCATATTGTGACAGGAGGCCTGTGGTTGAGCAGATGCTGGTGACCACTTGCCCAAAGTGCCTCTGTGGTGGTGGCTGCCATCTCTACTCAGTTGTGTCTCCCCTTCTCCAGTAGATCAGTGGCCTCAGGTTCCAGCTGATAACCACTTCCTCTGCTTAGCTTCTCATGGTTACCCAAAATTCAGGACAGGTCAGAGGGACCCTCTTACCTCTTGGAAGAGTTTGTGGTTTTGGAAGGAATTTAGTAGCCCCAGTACAGATTTGCAAAATAGGAAACACTGTAAAGAAGACTAGCCCACAGTCTTAGCCTCACTGACTCCACTGGATAAAAAATATTAATAATAATAACAATAGTAATAATAATAGTAACAATAATAGTAGCTTGTGGTTTGAAATATGGTTCCTCAGTTTCCAGAAAGAGGGAGGTATTTTCATAGCAGCATCTAAACTCATACGTAAAATCAGAAAAACAGAAGGCCTCAACAGAGGTAGAGAGAAATAGGTAAAGGCTGTGACAATTGAAAGTAAAATGAGATATATAATTTATTTATAAGGTAAGGTTACCTTTTTAATTAATTTGCTTTCATGCAAATCCCTGAAATTGCCATTGTAGGGTTTTTTTAAAATGCCGGTTTCTGTCATTTGCATTTTATTGTACCTGATAAAGAAATGAATAGGACTTTGAGACTACTTTTTAGCTGTATGTTTTTAAGAAGTACCAAAGGAATTTTCTGAGACTGCAACAGTCCACAAAGGGAGTCAGTCATATGTTCATAACATACTGGAAGTTTGTCTGTAAGTGGAAGTCTGATTGAAATAATATTAATTAGTATAGAAACTCTCATTCAGCTGCATCCACTTCCCATCACAAAAACAAACACCTAATTTAGGGACGAAAAATCTCATTCAATTATGCCATTCTTTTAAAGTGTAAGTGTTAGAAACTAAGGGAAAACTCCCTACTTTCCTTTTCCCATTACGTGTAATCTTCTGGATAATATCTGATACAAGACCTTCATTTTCGTTTTCAACAGAAGCCAGAAGCTGTAGTTTAACAACACTTCAGGTCACTACTAAGGATAAGGATGAATTTGAGATCAAGAGCAGTATGGGAAAGTGTACTTTCCCTTTGGCTTAAAGAAAAGAAAATGTGGAGGAAATTGATCCTGTTTTGAACATTTTTCACCCTAGCTAAGGTGAAAAGTTTGATGCCACTGTAATTGCTATATCACTAATAATTCATCATAACACACTTTTTTTTTGCTATGCTACTTTAAGCTAAAAAATTTTCATTTCCTAATCAAACTTACTATCACTGCAGAGCCTGAACATCAATAGCTCTAATCAAATTTCAGACGAACTAGGTTTAACATCCTAAAACTTGAGAGCTTCATTAAATGTTAATTTAATGTGTGGTGGTTTTTTTTCCAGATTAATTTCAGATTAATTTGCATATAGGCATTTGTGGAGCTCAAGCAGTATCTTTCCTTTCTGTCAGTTCCATCATCTGGCGGACAGCAGGGAGAAAGTAATGTATAGAGAAGATGTACAGTGATAAAGTTGAGGAAGATTTAATTACAGACTATTATTACGTATTTTGCCTTGGCAAGCATGAAAAGGTAAAAGAGTAATATAGATTTGTTAATGATTAGAGTGACGGAAGATACTGGAACATCTTAGATAAATAAAGTGGGCAGTTTGAAATCACAGAGCAAGGTACATGACTATTATTAATGCTACTGCACTCACTGCTGAAGTTTAAAAATGGTTTGACAATGTAGCATACTTTATGCACATCAAATGAATTGAATATTTCTACTAGCACAGTTAAAAATACATAAGAAATTTCAGAAAGTGGGTTTATGGGTGTCTGAGGGAAATCACCACAGATGGGTATGGGAATTCTGAACTGTTGTGAAAATTGCTAACACTTGCAAAACACTAGCTGAAAGAAAACAGAAAAATATTCTTGCTGCTCCCAGAATGATAATTTATTTATTAGGGGCATGCAATTTATGTTTGGAACTTGTTCGTATGTTTCCAATAGAGTATGTCTATAGGGAGAAGTTAGAATGAAGCAAATTAGGGCTGAATATATAATACAGTAAGGTTCAGAATCTTATTATTTGTTTGGGGACCCTGTAAATCTGACCTCCACACCACGGTTTGGAATTCCATTGGTAGCAATAAAAATCTAAATTTAATTATTGAGAGGTTATCTCTGCATCACATGCCTCCTTGCATGTTTGTACAATGCAACCTGTTGTATTTCCACCTGGTAGTCAATAGTTGGTCTTCCAGAACTCATTAAGCACTTCAATATACCCATAACAGGGAAATGGAGCTGTTACCGACATGAGTCACAGAAGATATACTAACTGGTTGAGAACTACAATATTAGTACTACAGTGTGCCCATTGGAGATGGCAAGGATGACCACCACTGTCCCCTGAGCCTCCAGCACACAGCCTGGGTTTGATGGTGATCCCCCACAGTTCAATGTCACCAATCAGTTCTTCTCCAACATCTTTCAGACCAGGGCATGAAGGAGAGCAGCAGTGGCAGCCCAGGGAGCCAGGCCATCTCTTCCATGTCATGAATGTTCAAGTATAGTCCCTGTGGCATGAGAAGGAGGTTTCTTGAGAGGAGAGAGACAATATAGTTTGCCCCTTAAGAAGAAAAGCCAACCATATGTGATAGGGACAATGGCTTAAATCACTGGCTGCCAAGAAAAACATTGTTTTGATTGGGGGCCACAGGAGAGAAGCATAAAGCAAAAATCATTAAACAGCTAGAGCAGGGCGGTAGCTACTACAAAACAATCTGCTAAAAATGGCAATTCATGATAAATCATTTTTATCATCATACCCTAAGTGCTATCTCATCGTAGCTCACAAAATAAAACATTGTCAATCTGAGTAATAACAAAACAAACACTGAAATCATACCACAATATTGACAAAATGTAAGATAATCAACAAACTATTAGAATGGGCCTGTTGACTCAAGCAAATGGAATGTAGTAGAACAGCTGTTCACTTTATCCTGCCCATAAAGGAAAACCTTGGTGACTCACTAAAGGCTTTATGAATTAACAGGGTTTTTTCCCCTCCCTGGTATATATGGAATTCTTCAGCCCTGTCTCATGTGTCCAGCTTGAACCGATTTCAACTCTGCTTACCATAGCAAGTGCTAGTAAACACCTTCAACAAGTAAATAAAAACATCACAAATCTATTTTCAAAATTGTTAACAGCAAGTTAAGTGATTTAGCTTCCACAAATGGGCAGAAAAGAGGCTAAGAGCTTTTGGGAGCCTTTTCTGCTTCCTAATCAAAATGGAAAGAGGTCCAATGGGAGCAGAAATGAGATTTCGTTGACTGTTGCCAGAAAATATTCTTACTTGGGCTTTCGGGAAGAAGGAATGGTAATAAGTATGACTGAGGGGAAACTACAGCCCAAAGAGTCAATTCTAGGTCATTGCAAAGATCTCAATCATAATTTTTCACTGTTCAGGAACCTGAAAAAATAGAGACATCATAGAGCAAAACAGATGTTTAGGGGCACTCTCTAGGGACTCTAGACTTTCTAGATTTCTTTTAGCATTGAGTCACAGCATGATGCAAAGACATTTATTTCCCCAAGGACCTGAACATTCTAGAAAAAAAAAAAAAGAAGTTGTTTTTATCATCAGTTTCACTACTGAATTGACATATATTATATGTGCAAAAGCACTTAAATAATCTCCAAAACATTGCATAGCAAAATAGAATATATATATAAATGGTTCCATCATTGCAATTATAAAAAAACTACTCAAGGCTGGAAAGTTTAAAACTAGAGAAATACATTTCCATAAGTGTGACTGTACTCTTTTGATGGCTGATACTGAGCAGCACAGTCAGCATGAAGCCCAGAAAAAGGCAAAGACCTAGCCCTGCCTTTTGAGACCACTGCTCTGAGGTGTAGCCCAGAAGTTCTCACAGGGGAGCTGTGAAGCTGAACATAACATTTTAAAAAAGAAGTGGTTTTGGGGAATGTAAGAGACAAAAAAAAAATAAATAAATAAAGAGAGAGAGAATAAAAATCATAAATCACCAGTAACAGTACAGGGAGAAAATTCTGCCAGTTTAGGAGGGGTAAAAAAATACTGAAACCCAAACAAAAAAGGTCAAACAATTGACAAAAATTAAAAGCAAAATACTTTTGTAATAGTTTTAATAACATATGTAACATTTATAAATGTATTCATTCAATATGTGCAAACAATACACTGATGTGCATTAGCTCATTAGCTCATATATTAGCTCATATACTGAGTTATACTTGAGTAAAACTCGAGTGAGACTCTTCATCAGGTGGGAGCAGCCAGCTCAGTTATGAAAGATGCCATGACACCTACACCCCTCTGGCCATGGCCAGGGTCTGCCTGGTGCCAGGAGCAGCTCAAACTGGCTAGTCTGATCTAACAAGACCTATTTCCTTGGAAAACAGAGGTTACTTCCAAGGCTTGGGGAGGCCATGAAGGGCTCCACCACCAGCGTCACCACCACCAAAGCTGGGTGGCCGATCGGCACATTGCCGGTGGTCGGCCGGCCGGAGCATCCGACTGGCAGTTGCTAAGAGACAGCACATGCCAATGCGGCTTGAACAGGAGCCAGCCGAAACGGCGGGCCTGCGGGAGGGAACAGCTCACACCCAGAATACCAACTCCTGGCATCTTTTTCCTCAGTTCCCGACAGCTCCTTAGCATGCTGGGAGTCGATTTTGATGGAGGAGGCCTTTGCGTGAGCGGCGTCGGCTTTGCCAATTCTCCCCGGTCCTGCTTCATAGTATTTATTGATAATGGCAATGTGTTAATTATAGGAGATGCTCGCGGATTGTGAATCCAGCAGGAAGGAACACATTGCAGCACAAAATGTTCCCCTTGCACTGACATGTGCCCACCCACCTATTTTCCTCCCATTTGTATTACATTCCATTTGTCTCTCAATATTCTTCTCCTTTGTGTTTGCCAAAGAAATAGAGCTAGTCGGATGGTAGAATGGGTCCTCCAGACGAAAGCATTACGTTTGGCTCCCCACAAGCTCTCTCATGCAAGAGCTCTGAGAAACAGTCAAGCAGCTCTGAAAATCCTCATGAAACTCGAGAGTTCCTTGGAGTTTGGTCTCAAGGCTGGTCCCTAAAGCTAAAGCAGAAACATTCTATTTCAAAAGTTTCAGGCATGCCAACAAGGAGAAGTTCGCTTGTCCACCCTGTTCAGCAGACACATTCACGTAAGCCATGATTAGTCACAGAATAAGCATTAACATCATTCTCTTACACAGATATTTCCAGCTTCTGCAGCTAGAGATTTTAGCCAAGAGTATTTCTGAATGTTTAAACACGAGAGTCAGATTTCCACCCTGGACTAGAAGACAAAAGAGTCTTCCTTCATCAAATATGAATCCATGAGCAGTGAAACCACATTCCAGAAGCAGTGACAGCCCACACAAAGATCATGAAAATCAGAAGAAAAGCAGAACTAAAAGTGTCGCACAAAACTGATATATTTTTTTTCTTGAACAACTCCTCTGTTTTCTGAGCACCCTCTTTCTACATGAAGGTTACCAGCAGTGCTGGCTCTGCAACAGGAGTTACACACACCCCACCGTGCAGAGAGCCAGCCATGTCTGAGCAGCTAACAAACAGGGGGGAAAGAAAGGTCTCCTGCTACCTTGAATTCAACAAACGCACAATGAAATTTCACAACTTTCCATAGAGAACAATGTCAGAAGGAGTCACCTGCACTGGTCACTGAGGAAACTGAGGGTTCGACATTCAGAAGTCAAATGTGAGTTGGCCTCTGAATGCTGACCTAAAGCTGCTAGCAGTATGCTCAATTTCTTGCTATCATCTTTTGTCAGGTCTCTTCTAAACAGTGTTGGAGTCACCCCAGAAGAATACAGGTGAGGCATTTTATAGGAGTGGTCACGCTCAGTTACATCAGTCTATCTCTCAAAAAACAGCAAACAAAACTTTTAAATATTCATCTTCCTACCCGAATTAAAAACAAACAAACAAACAAAACAAACCACAAAAAAACCACACACACACAAATATATCATTATTTCATTTTCTGCAACTACTACTTTCTTATAAGATGTTATGTAGGACACAAAACTTAACATACAGAGTCTTAAAGCAAAAGTAATAGACATTCCATTAACAACCTTCAGTTAACATATCAGTATAATCACACATCATTCATAAGAGACTATCCAAAGTAAGGTTTCCTAGGAAGCTAATATTTCGCTCAGATACCTAATCATTTTTTAGATTGTTTTAAAGTCTACAAGATAGAAGTTCTGAGTGCTTTAATAGGCATTTTTGCCAGTTTAATAAAATACTTTTTGAGGGTTGCATACCATCTTATAAAATCAAAACTTAAAAATACAAAGTAAATGTCCAGGCATGCAATCCTTTATCATAGCAGTTCCACTGAGATGTTATAGAGGCAATGAGCTGACAGAATGGACTGTTCACATCCTATGAAGTCTTGCCCTGGAAACACATTATTTTCCAACTTTGTACAAACATGATCCTTAATTCACCCTTGGTTTGGCATCTTCCCCCAGTGGGGAGAGTTACAGACAAAATGACAGTGCAATAAGGACACGGTGGCAGCCTTATTTCTGAATTCACTGGTTTTTGTCAGTTTTTGTTAGGACATTAAAAATACTTAAATCTGGGGATAGTTTTTCTGTGAAGCAGACAAGCTATTGACACTGTGTGACATGGGTGACTGGGGGAGATTTTGCATGTCACAATATATTTGTAGTTTGACTGTTCTACCTATGGATAGATCTGTTTTTAAAAGCTTCAGTTTATACTATGATCCTGCAGGCCATTTCTTTGAGTTGATGAAGCAAATAATGTTTTTGTTTTGTTTTAACACAGCTTTTAAGGGGTTGTCAGAGGAAGACTGATGAGGGGTTAAGAATTGCTTTTTGAAGTTGTACAGAATTACCAACTAATGAGTTGATTTCTTTGATGGGTCTTTGATAGTTGGCTGCAGCTGGACAAGAATCAACCACAAAGGAATCTTGATTTTGTTCATCGTTAATTCCAACTCAACAGATGAAGTCTGGCTATCATTGTCACCTTCACAGTTTGCCTTTGTATTATGTGAAGCTCACGTACTCAATTAACAATCTGATTAGCAAGTTCTTGTGTTCTTCAAGTAGCTTTCTTTGTCACTGCCAACATATCAGATCCTTCAAGCAGGATTATAAAACTCTAATGCTTTTTGGCAACGGCATAATCTGTAGTGCTGGTATTTGAGATATTGAAGCACACAGGTCAGCAGGAGAAGTTAGCAATGAACTTCAGAAATATATTAAGAACCAAAAAGATATTGAGAGAGTTATTTCCTTGAAAAATAAAGCAGAATTAATCTTTTTTTTCTCCTCATTTGTGCAGAAGCTGTATGTAATGAGAACATTCTGGGTTTGCCACTTTTGTTCAAATTGTCAGATTCTTACAGAATCAAAGCAGCACAAGAAACGTGTGGTTTAGCAAGAAGCCCAGGTGTTCTGGATCATGGTGAGTTTAAATCCTGTTCTGGACTAGAAACTGAAACTGATGGCTGCTTCACAACAAATAGATGCCACAACTGTCTTGGTCTCTCTTCTCCAGCCTGAAGCCTAGAACCCCAGGTCTGGGAAGTCAGAACAAACAGAGAGCATGTGGCAATGTCGGACCTTGTCAAAATTTAGACCCTTGATTCAACTTTATTTGATTTTTCAATAAGAGCGAATATCAGAATATTGAGCAACATTTGGTTAGTGATCAAAAATTATGTCAGACTTGTGCTTACATTAGGTACACTCTGGTTTAGTCAGACTTGATATACATGAAAAGTTCCTGTTTCATTTTATAACTGCATCTAGCCTCAGACAAAAGCAGAAGCAAATACACAGAATATGATTATGACTTCTTTAACCAAGTTATCCTAATACAAGCACAGTAAGAAAAAAAGAAGAAAGACAAAAGCATGGGGGTGAAATCCATTGCATTTACAACTTTATTTACAATGATGTGTTAATGTTTATTTTTCTATATCATATCTATCAGATAAAAACTGAACCATTTAATTTTTTCCACACTTTTGTACCCACTTAACTCTATAAAAATTCAAAAGTTCCTGTTTATCAGATCACTTCTGATACTTAACACATAAGTATGGAACTTTTCCCTATTCCTTTTGTAACACCATGTCACGTTTCCATGATACATTATGAAATACCCTGCTACTCTAGTGTCTAAAAGTTTAAATTCACAACACTTTAAATTCAGGCAATAAAAGCAGTCTCCCAGTTCACACTGTCCTACAGAATAGGCCACTGAGATATGATGTTAGGCTGGACCCTGAGCACTTCAGAGGATGTTGTATTCCTTGAAGAAGCATGAAAAGACAAGTCTCTCAAGAAATATTATATAAAGGTGAAAAGAAATAATAGTTTTTGAAGGAAACACTAGCATTTTTATTACTGCTTCTAAAGTTTTTTATAATGCTTTGCACTTGAATAGCACTCTCTACTCAGTGATCCCAAAATCCTTTGTAGTAGTGTATTTCACTCTGTGACAGATCAACGATATAGGCAAAAACCAGCATCTCCTTTATATAAATTGATCAGTGAGTCTGAGAAAGTTAAGCACCTAATTCAAAGCCCATTAAGGCAAATGAAAAGACTCCCAGCAGGCTTTTGGTCAGTTGTTAATGAGACGTCTCAGGTCATACAAAAAATTTGTGACAGAGAGCAGAACTTTAGTGTCCTTATTCCAATTCAAGTGTCTTAGGCAGACATCATCCACCTTCCACATAAAAAAAGATTTTTCAAAGGGCACATTTGTGCCTGTCATCCTCAGAGCTGAGTGTCAAACCTGTAAGGTGATATTATATATATTAAAGAAATGGCTACACAGCAGGAGGTCCCAGGTGGGCACAGAGATGTCTCGCAATGAACAGCTATCTGAATCATGGTTCCAGGAAATTAAGGCCATATTTCAGACCAAAGTGACCCAAGTGTGTGCTGACCATTTTTATAAGCACAGGATATCTTCACCAACTGAAGCATGGAGAAATAAGAGGAGGAATAACAGGAGGAATAATAACCTGGTGGGAGGGAATAAAGAAGACATAGCCAGACACTTCTCAGAGATGTCCAGTGACAGGACAAGAGGCAATGGACACAAACTGAAATGCAATAAGTTATGCTTAAACACAAGAGAAAACTTTTTTACTGCCAAGGTGGTCAAACACTGACACAGGCTTCCCAGAGAGGCTCTGGGGTCTCCATCCTTGGAAATATTAAACACCCAACTGAATACAGTTGTGGACAGCTCTGGCTGACCATGCTTGTGTTGGACCAGATGGCCTACAGAGCTAACGTTATACTCAGATTAAATGGCACCTCTCTTGGGCTGCTCAGGATTTAAGCACACTGTACAGTAGCAGAAAGCCTTGCAAACCAGTTTACAACCACAAGAAATTGCTGTAAAGAAGATACTTTCTCCTCTGTTGACCTCTAAGCTCCCCATGACACTGCAGTGATTGCTGGGGAGCAGGAGTGTGCAGAGGTACTGAAATGCTGTAGTTCAGAGATGTTGTAGTTCAGAGATCAACCATATCCCAAGTGACCAAATGTACTGCTCACATCCAGTTACAGTGAAACAACTCTTTACTGAACCATTTTTCATAACATTTTAAATGGACAGCTCTTTTTCAAAGAATAGTTTAAGAGACAGGTAAAGAAATGGGCGGGGGGGGGGGGGGGGGGGGGGGTGGGCAGGCAGATGGGAAAAGTACTTTATATTTAATCTGCCTAAACTTTAACTGGAAAGGATCATCATTTACAAAGTCTGGAAAATTGGCTTTTGATAGATTTGGTCTTCCTGCATATCTTACTTCTCAGGTTGTGTATTTCAGAAAAAAGAACTTTATTAGTAGTATCTATTCCTTTTCTTGTTAACCTTTTAAGTCCTTTTTAAGTTGCCCCAGGGACCTAGGCAGATTCAGACTTTATTTTCAAATCTTGTCTAGTTGTTTCTGTTTCAGAGGCAGCATCAGTTCACTCCTTTGGGAATACAAATATCTTTCATGAAACAGGGGAACTTCTGCAGTAATGAAGCAATTAGTGATCACTCTAATTATCCTTAAATTTTAGATCAACCTGCACATTAAGATATGCATCTAATACAAGCACAAACATGGATTAAATTCCTACCTGTCCTTGTTATCCCAAAATAGTATCTCTCTGGTGGTACCAAACACAAGAGCTACTGGCTTTCTGGGAAACACAAAAGGGCTTAAGATTTTGACCCAATCAAGGGACAGCTGCCGTAATGACAACTTGGGATTTCATGCCCAGTGGGTCTATGACCCTCTTGTGAAAGTTAAGTCCTTTTCTTAGATGTATCTCTATGCTTTCCTTCCTGAATCAAATGTATTAGTTCAGTAGAAGCAGAACCTTTCCACAGTGTTTGATCAAAGTTTATATTCATCAGCATATAGCTTGAAAAAAGTGCTCTCTTCCCATGAATGAGGATATCCAACATCATACTGTAAAAACATCAATGCTGTATTTTATTTGTGGAGAGACTTATGAAGCATATATGTACAAAGAATAAATTCCCCAGAAAATAAGTAACTCTCCTGACACTGTATCTCTTTAGCTACTAAATATATTCCTAATCTAAGGAGAAAAAGCTTTATCAAAAAATAAGTAATTGGTATACTTACACCTATTTAAAGCCACCTAAAACCATACAACAAAATCACCTTTCTGAAAGTCATGCCCCCACCTCTCACATGCATTTTATTCACCACAATCCCATACTGAGTGCAAAAGGTAGAATTAAGCAACACATTTCCCTGAAATGGCAATGAAGTGCAGCCAAAATAGAGATAATTATTTTAATTAATGGTAATGATTTTAACGGTTGAACATTTTAACTAATTAATTATGATTGATTGCTTGTTACTAATCAGGAATGTGATTCAAAGTTCTAATTGAAAACCTGAGAGCAACGGGCACTAAAATATTATATACTTCTGCTGAGAGAACAGGCATTTTTTTTTATATGAGATATTTCAAACTGAAATTCATTTTGACATTTAAGATGGCCAGAAAATAACATACATCTTCACAGGAAGTTTTTCACCCATAGGCAGAGGAATCTGAAAATACCCAGATAACCACCTTGAATAAAACCAGGGTGATCTTTCTGGTCTTGTTTAAAATCTGTGTAACCCTCCTGTGCTACGTTCCCTGTCAACACAGCATCAAGCTGTCATACCTTAGTGCACAAGGGAGAAGCTAACTGCACAATATTTATTCAGGATATGAACTCACTGAAGTAGCTTTATGGATTTGAAGTTGTTCTGAGGATCTCAGTAAGGCATTTATTGAATTAAGTAGTCCTGTAATCTTTTCCTGTGGATACAATCTTTCACCAACACGCTACTCCTGGCATTCACCAGCCTGTGTTGAGAAGCACACTGGTAGACCAGTATCTTTCCTACCAGAAAATGTGCCATTACACCTGTACACCTGGAGGCACAGACAGCACTGCAAGGGGACACTGTGCCCCAGAGCCATAGGGATGCACCCGGGGGACCAGGGCCTACCCACCAGCGGCCAGGACTCTGGAGATGCTGTAAGGTTTACCAGCCACCTCTGTCTGCCCCATCACTGCTACTCAGAAGGCTGGGCTGCTCCCAAAGCAGCCACTGGACCACTGCAAAGAGTAGTGGGGTCTATCAAGGAAAACCAGCCCCAGCGACAGGCTTTCTGGAGATGCCAGGGGTGGCTCAGCAGCCGCGGCATGGCGGAGCCATCTGTCCTGCAGGCTGGGCACCACCGTGAGGATGATGGCAGGAGGACTGAAAGCCATCCATTTAAATCCTTAAACTGCAAGAAAAGGAAAGCAAGTGCCACAGGGGACATTTTGGTATTGTTCTTTCTTGGTAGCAAAGGCAGGTTACCTCTGAAATGAACATCCCTGCTTATACGCTTATCCTGATCTTCTCCTCTCTTGTCTCTTCTAATCTCTTCTCCTCCCAGCTTTGCATCAGATCTGGGCATCCTGTGGTAGTGAGGCAAGTCCATTCAGCCAGCTGATCCAGCAAATAAATTATCTTTTTGGGAAAAGGGGGACAAAAGCCCCTATTAGTAGCAGCCCATAGTCAATGGCTTAGGTGGAGCAGCCAAATGCTGGCAGAGAGGAGGCAGCAAGAGGCAGTGGCCCCAGGAACGAACCACCTTGGGCTGCAAGCAGGAAACACTGTGGAATGGGAAGGTCTGAAGAAGTCCCCTTTCCAGGAATGGGACATCAAATGCCAGCCTGAAAGCAGATCCTCTCTCAAAAACATATAGTAAGAAAACTTCCCCTGCTACTGGTGCCTCCCTGCAATGTAAGTCTTAATTTAAAAAAAAAAATAATAAAAATAAAGAGAAACAAGACTGGCTTAGGAAGAATAGGGCAAAGCAAGAGTTGTAGTGCCACCAAAATGTTTATAGAAGAACCATGAAGCTGTTTCACAGTTTTGATAGAGGATTTGCTCCCTTGTTAGCTGATTTTAGAAAAAAGGAGAATCCCCAAAGTACCATTTGGCAACTACTATAAATAAATGTTGCAGACATAATATTTCTCTCTTCTTCCAAAAAAATATTAATCTTCACAATAAATGTATGTGTTAGAGACACATACAGCTGGATTAAGAGAATGTGGCATTTTAAACACAGCCCTGATACTGTTGGTACCAATGAGACCAACCAGGGTAGGCAGTGCTTGGTCTGAACTGACAGTGGTGGTAGTGAGGTGACATCCAGCCCCACCACGAGCAGGCAATGCCATGTGAGTGCATGGCAACAGCTTGCAAGCATGAAAATGAGTGGAGTAAATATCATGCATGGAAATGTGAGGACTCTAGTCATCTCCATCATGTAGCTCAGCCCTCAGTTTTGGGGCTCAGATGTCTTTTTGTTTGGCTCAGGTTTCTGAAGATGCCTGCTTCACATTTTAGACAAACCACTGTTGTGGTTTACCCTGGGAGCATGATTTTAAGATTGTTTTGTAAAACTGAACATTATTTTAATCTAAACTGAGCGTTTCATCATAGACCTTTATTGTGTGTTGTGGGGATCAAGGTGGAGCAACTTGCCCACATTTCTAGCTATTTAAATTCACTAGGCACCTTCATGTAGAGCCTGAGAATTCTTGGGTAGTGAAATCTAATCCCATATAGATGACCAAAAAACATTATGTCACCAAGTACTTCATAATGATCTAGGCCTAAACAGTCATCCCACCTGCACTCCACTTAATTATGATAGTGATTATCTCTGAGTTTATCAGCTCAACTGCTCGCGTGTGCATCAGGTGCCCCGTGCCCACAATGCTGTGCTGCCTGTGGGACACCACACTGCCACCCCAAAAACAGCCAGGAGTGCCAGCTCAGGAACAGATTCATGAGTGGACCAGACATCCCTGATTTAGCCATGGCAATCCTCACTGTAGGAATACAGGCAGGGACAAATTAATTCACCTTAATTGCCCATCACATATATATTAGTGCCCTAAATTCATCCCTTAAAGTAGAGAAAGTGGGTTCCATCCCTGGGCACTATGCATTTACCTGCTGTGTTAAAACATTAGGTTCATCTTGGAACAAAAGAAAAATACAAATAAAAGGTAGACAGCTTTGCTGATCTGAAGAAGGCTAGAAAGGAGTCAGTCTCAAAGTTAAAACTTTCACTTATATCTCTACATCCCATCACAGGCAGAGGGAATTTAGCAACTCAGTCACACTAATAGCTTTGAAGATTTTAGCACACTGCTTCCTTAATTATTTGCACCACGGTAGAGGTATGAATTCCCTTCCATAGCGCTCCTATTGCATCAGTTAATTGGTAGAGCTGACCAACAAACATTGAAACATGATACAGAACTTGTAATTTTACCTTTTGGAGGAGACAACCCAGAACACATTTCCTGGTATTATCCTGCTCTATCTCCAAGCAGCAAATTGGGGGAAACGCAACTTCAAGGAGTACGGCTGCCAGCCTAAAAAGAGGGACAAACTGGGAGTGCAGTGTGGAAAGGACTGTGCCTCTAAGTTTACTATTTGTATGTTGAGGTATTTAGCTGCGGAAAAAAACCCCAAAACATATTTGCTGATTGCATAGACAAGACTCAAAGCTGCAGCCCTGTGCATTCTGCTCGTTTGAAGGACTGCCGTATCATATTAGCAGTCATCAGAGGAAACCATGCCTAGAAATTTCTCTGAAAAGCTGCAGCACTTCAAGAAGGATCAGAAAGAAATGTCACCAGGCAGTATCCCTCTTGTCCCTTTAGCATAATGGCTCAGGAGAGGGAGATAACAACAGGTTTTCATCATGAATATCTTGTGTTTGAGCAAGGAGCAATTTCCTGACAGCTTTGATTCCAAATTTCAACATTATGTCACTTGCTGAAGTATCAGACACATCATTAACCAGCTCTAGCAGGTTTTGTTATGATATGATGAATCAATATCTGCCTAGAAAATTTAACCCATTTTTCTCATATGTTTTGAACAAGCTCTATCCTGGAAATGTCTGCCTTTCTGAACATTTCATTTGAATAATAAAATACCTTTTGATGCCTTAGTATTTACACAGCCTTGCATATGCTTGTTTCCTTATTCTCCAGCATTTCTAGGAAGTACCTTTACACAAGATTGAAGGTGTTTTCTAGATTTAGCTTTAATTTTATTCCCTTTCTTAGGCAGGTAAGCATTATCCCCCATCCCCATTTTCAGAAAAGGGAGAGAGAGCTGTGATATCTCTGAACAGCCAGCTGCCAGAGGATCCACAGCAAGCTCAGACCACTCTTGCTAGGCTGCTTCTCCTGGACCATCACTTCTGTGTGCTACCCCAAATTAAAGGAGGGATACAGATTTTACAAAAAGCGCTATTTCACAGCAGACTTATGGGATGATTCAGATAATCTAGCACCAGATATGTATTTCTACGCACAAAGTTTTGCAAGACTAGGATCTAGGAAAGGTGTTTTATTAAACTATTAAAATAATTTAACTTATTAAAAGGGTTATCTGACGTCAAGGACTGCTCATGCCAGAAAACATCAATGCAGCATTAATTCTCCCTAACCTTTGCATCCAGAGCAGGGCTGCATAGATGTCTAAAACTGGTGGAGGGAAGGGGCAAATCAAACAATTCCCAAGTTATTCTGCTGCAGGCTAAAGGAGTTAAGTCTACCTCATTTTCCCTTTTAGTTAAAACACCATTGCCATAGTACGAACTGGAACATTTACTTAGATGGGAAGGTGAAAGAAAAATTATTTAATATGTGGGGTCTACTGATAAATACGTAGTAACTTCTTTGTGTTGTAGAAAATCTGTTTAAATGAGTGGACAAAATAGTAAGTTTACCTTCTTCAAAAACAGCAGAGAGGCAGAAAAGACAACACCCTCAGCTTAGTTCAGCTGAGGGAAAACAACTAGATCATAGCCAAGATTTGGAGGCTATGTTGCAACTTTTAAGAGGATTGCAACCTCATTACAGAACAGCTGCTTCTGAACTGCAACAGCATGCCTGGAAAATGCAGAAGACTGAGAACAGAAGCACGTGTATGAGAAATCAGGAACTGTCATGGTGCCGTGCACATCATAAAAGCAAAAATAGAAAATAGTTTCCCATTCACATCTGACTCTGATCTCCAAAAACAACATGACAACCTCACCTAGAGAGGAATGTTAAGTTCCCTTCAGCTGCCCATAGACTTCAGCCCAATTTTATTTCCAGCAGGTTATGACTATTGGGACAACTGCTTCCTCCTTTCAGAGAGGGTTCAGGGAGGAAAAGCATATGATGATCTTCTCCTGGGACTTTCTTAACATGCCATCTTCTAGACCACCATAGCACAGGTATGTGCTGAGATAATGTCATGGGTTATGCTCAGAGAGCAGGGTCAGTTCTGGACCATTAGGCTTGAGCTTTATTGCTGAATACTTTTGTATACGAACATGCATATTTTTAAATTAAATTGCCTGAAATCCAAATTAGGTGTGAATTTAGCTTCAAGCTCTCCCTGCTATTTCATGTGCTGTTTCTAAACAACTCAGTTAATCATAAAATGCACCCCAAAAATATTTCTGACCTGGTAGGCTGAAATGTCAGTGCAACAAGCCAGGACTTGGGCAAGTACTTTTCAAGGTGTTCACACATGTTTTCTTGGCTCCAAATGAAGCTAGTACTGTATCATCTGTCTTTATGAACTTGTTTGCCCTTTCTTCAGAAATACCAATCAGAAAAATGGAGTCAGAGATAGTAAAGACACAAAGCTAGTAGTAAGTTGAAACATCAGCTTTATCAATATCAGCTGCTCTCCTGAAAGCTGCTCCAAGTATCTCACTACTTAGAGGAATAGTGGGTAGGAAGTTAGAAGTCTCATAAAGGCTCTAGATCAAAATTAATTCCTGCTATGTTACACCTACATCTGCTATATATGTTAATAATTAATTAATATCTCTAGAAATAGTTACCTAATTTACTATTTTTCACAGAGAGAAATATAATTGCGTACACTTTTTAAAAGATGTCTTTCAATCTATCAAGATGTTACAGAAGAATAAAAAATAGATTAAGATTCAACCTGGTGCCCTTTCTCTCTTGCAAAGCTGCTGTGAAATGTGTTTATTCAATATAGCAGCAGCTCAGAACTCAGTTTTCTATTGAAAACTGCCTTGGAAAGGAGGGTCAGACTACAAAAGCCTGAGAGGAAAGGTGGAATAGAGACAGGAAAATCTCTGCATTCACTTGAGTGTCTAATAGACACAAATTCCTCAGATTGAAACATGAAGCATTATAATTTCAGCGAATGACTGTCTAGTGAAACAGAAAACAACAACTGTTGGTTGGTAGCCTCAATAGAAACACAGAGTATTCAGCAGGATAAAGCTGCCTTTCTGCCTCCCTGGTGACTCATCAGTGGGAAACTGAGGCACGAGAGAGGTTTTGCCACTAGCACCCATGCCAGCAGAAAAAATCTTTCTCAGGCTGCTGGCCTCACTCTTTCCAACAAAACATTGAATATTTCCATTCCTCTTGCAACTCCTCCCCCCTCCAGGAGTGGAAATTATTCCAGCTGGTACCCAAATTGTCACTGGTTAACTGAAACCGCATCCCAAAGGTGCAGTGGTACAAGTCTATGACTGTCAATAGAAAGCCATTTCCATTTTATCAAGCTTAAGCTGTGAATTTATTCCAATTGCTCAGGTTTTTGTTTTGTTTTTGTTGCAGAATAAAACAATACCGAGAGTGTTCTTAATTTCTATATATTTTGGAAAATCATCTAGGTCTGCCAATTCTGTGATAATTTTATTATTAACTCAGTAGGATGCCACCGATTTAGGTCGTCTCCTCTAAAGTATTCCAGTAAGAGAGGAAAGCAGTGCAAAGAAAGTGAGTTGGAAGGAGACAGAACTTACTATGAAGAATGCAGAAGTCTCTGGCTGTTTAATAGATAAGAATGAATGCTGCTGTTTAACTAGATCCAGCCGCTGAAATATCTAATTAAAACTGATGTGCTTATTTAGTTTCCAATTCATCACAGGTGGGCCCACATTAATGTGAAAATGAAAGTAAATTACCAGCATTTGGCAATCTCACTGAATGTCATTCACATTATTAGCTCAAATCTCAGAATGCATTTAAAAATATGGTTCATAGGTAATAATGTGCCTGAGAACAAGTGAAACCTTGAAGTACTGTCTTTTAGTATTTTACCCGCATATGTGAATTCAGACTTTACTAAGGTAGCTGACGATTAATGCACATGGTGTTCTGTACATAAGTGCATATAGGCAGAATGTTCTGGGGGAGTTTCTCCCACTTTCCTACCACTAATTTCACTTGGGAATGGTTGTTTATATTGGCCTCACTTCTACCTGCCCCCATCCAGCTAGAAGCTCATAATAACTTCAAGCCATTTAATTGTAACCAGATTTCAGGCTCACACTCAGATTGTAGAGACCCTGTGTGCTTCAACTGCAGTGTATTCAGCTTCATAAATGCACAACAACAAGGGATAAATAGATGTGAAAATCAAGTGTCTTCCAGAAGTATTTGATTTTTTTTTGTAAACATTATACATACAAATTTTATGTGTTAGGCATGTCTTGAGCTGATTGGAAAAACAAAATTAAAATACATTTGTGTTTTACTTAGAAAATCTTTACAAATATGTGAGGACAAATTTAAGCTACAGATTTTTATGAGCGAAATGTCTACCCAATTGGTTGTTACCATGAAGAAATAGATGTACCTTCAGATCCAGTTTGCAGGATTCTACTAAATGGAAACAATTTTCCATCTCAGTTTTTGTTTGGGACAACAAAACCAACATCTCATATAATGAAGTGCTGTACCCAATGGCTTACCTAGGTACACAGTGTGGTCAGTCTATGAAACACAGTGGTGCCAGGCTTTGAATCAAATTTCTCACATTCAGACAATTATTCTCTTTTACACTTACTCACAGCGTTGCCCTGAGTATAATTGGTAACTGCAACACATTGTCACTATAACGAAAAGGGCAATTCTTGTTTCAGGATTTCAAAATAATGTTTCCTCTGTTCCTTTCAAAAACAATGCTTTTCATTAAAAAAAAAGTCAAAATATTTTTACTGGATTTTAAAAGTATTTTAAAATTCTTTTTCTGTTTTAATAGTCTTCCCCACTACCCTTTTACCGCTAAAAAAAAAGAGGACGAGAAAACAGTCAGAAATGAACAATTTTTTAAAAACATTTATAAATTTAAAAAAAAAAGCCCATGAAAAATAGTTTAACTTTTTTTTAGTCCATATTCTGGTTCTTAAAACTTGTTTTTGTCTCAAGAAAGGTATTGAAATTAAAAAAAAATAAATAAATAAAAACCACAACTTTTTGTCATAGAAATTACTTTAAGGGAGTTACTAAAATCTCCAGTGGCATATATATTTATATTTAGCTACCAAAATGTAGACAAATTTCTTCACAAAATACACATGAACTGCAGCCTATGTTTTTACTGGACGCAACTGTTTTTTCCTTGGTCAAACAACTTCGTCAAGGCACTGCAGCCCCGTGCAAGGAACATTTTAAACTCAGTCTCCCATTACCCACCAGAACAAAACATTCCCAAGAGCTGTCTTAGAAAGCAGAGCAGGCTACAAAATCTCATCTGTTTTAGAGAGAGTGAAGAAAGGGTGGAAGATGAGCCAGAGCACGCAAAAGGAGAGAAAGGTGAGGGGAGAGGAAGAAAATGACTGAGGATAAAAATAATGCACCAAAGAGAATTCAAATTAGGCAGAAATTTAGTCTAAGGAAAGAGAAAAATATACAAATAAGAGTGCTAAATAGTCTGGGGAAAAAAAAAGAGGGGCGGAGTGGGGAGCGGCGCAGGACATAGGCAAGTGTGTTGTTTGTCTAGGGGATGTGGTGGACCACCCTCCAGAATTTAGACAACCCAAAACTTACTGCAAGGTGAGGGGCTGCCAGCCAAGCCTTTTGGAGAATGGGGGTGAGAGCTTCCTCCAGTCTTGGTGTGCAGTATGGTTGGGATGCCACCAGCCCTCTGGCAGGCCAAGGAGGGGACACCACCACCCCAGGAACACTGGCAGGATCACATTTTCACTGTGTGGGGATCATGTTTTATGCCTCCATCCCATCGCAGAGTGTCTTTTTGAAGACTCATCTGCAGTACATGTAGGGAGAGGAGGTGTAAGGCTGAGAAACTGGTAGGAAATAATAAGAAAGAAGTGCTGTAGTTTGATGAGGGTAATAACCTTTCTAACTGGTGTCCTATCGCATTAGGTTCCCCATGAAATTATTTAAAACAGCAGGGAATCAAACATCGTCACATTATTAACCTCTAGCTCGTGCTTATTGAAGAAAATCAGGCAGATATTTTATGGGTCCTGCGCAGCCAGTGAACCTCGTTTCCCTGAGGATGTTCCACAGTGTGATGGGACCATGGGACAAGAGCCTCCTGTTGATGAAGGACGGACGCCCCACCGTGCCACAGCTCCAGCAGGCTGGGCGCCATCCCCAGGCTGCCTGACGGCCTCTCCTCGCTCCCTTTCTGCCTGGCTGCATGTGGCTCAAGGGTCCCCCATCAGCTCTGGGAACACAATTATCTGAAAGTGTGAGAGAATGCTCTGTACCCCTCAGATCACATCACGACACCGAGGTGACACCAGACCTGACTGTCAGTCCCCAGCACTAAGGTGGCTGCTGCACTATTAACACAGCTGTTAATAATGTATTCAAATACAGCTTTTTAGCTCAAAGTGAGTTGAGATTTGCTAAACAGTGCAGAGGAAATATTTTTAAAGCCAAATGAGGACCTTGTCATAGAAAAAAAGCAAAAGCATCAATCCAGAAATTGGCCAAGCTGGGAAACCAAAGCATTGCGTCATCTTTCTTATGTCACTTGCACATTCTGTAATCATAGAATCACAGAATCATTTTGATTGGAAGAGACCCTTAAGATCATGTCCAACAGTAACGAAAATACCATACAGAAGAAAAACAAGTAGCCACATTCAAAAGCAGTTATTAGATAAGTCAACGAATTTATATCATCTAAAGACAGAGCTGAATCATGTGAATGATGGGCTCTTCCTACCTATTCACAAATTGCATTGGGAAATAACTTAGTACATCACTGCTTTTGATTGTGACGATCCCTCAGAGTAGTATGCTGTTTGGCTGAGGACCCACTGCTGATATTTGAGTTTAAACATTCTATTTTGCTTAAATTCTTTGTGGGGAATGTCATTTTTTTCTGTTGCCAAAAAATATCTTCTTCATTCTCAGCAAAATTCATATAACTATCTTTCGTATGCTTATGCTAATTGAGTAAACCTGTACTTTTAAGAAATACTAAGGAATTTAGGACAACAGAAAGTCATTTAAATGCTATTTTGAAATATTTAAACCTTTGGAGGGCAGGTTCAGATTTTTTAAGGGTTCATTTTTGACATTTGTGAGGATATACATACATAAATTATTGGTGATGTTGAATTCCGGCGCTGGAAATGCAGCGAAGGACCTTGGCGGCACCACAACGAACAGCTGCTTGTGAAGAGCTTGCCTTCCCCAACACCCAGAGGAAGGTAAGGAACGCTGAAGTGTTGGCTGAATATTCAAAAACATTGCAAAGAGTAAATATCACAAAAAAAAACAGAATGTGAGGAATGCAGTTCTGTTTCCAACACCCCTTGAGCGACAGTGCAGGAAGGACCTGGCTGTGTGTTTTACACCTCTGATAGGTGCTCATACATACATGCTTTTCTAAAAAACAAACAAAAAAGCTTTATTACTATTTCAGTGTCTCTGAGTAACATTAGTGTCTAATAGAAAAGAAGTATTTCCCATGTACAGTGCTGTATAATCATCCAGCTGCACGGCAGGAGGTATTTGCCATCTCCTGAAGTCTCACTTATTAGCCCTGGCGGGACTGCGACTGGCAAAACAACGGGATGATCCAATATGATCAACCGGATGATTCAAAGGAGCTGGGGGATATGAGCGGACCTCTTCCAGTACCAAATGCAGTTCAGCATTTGAATGAGAAAGGAAGGAGAGTTTTATGGCGTCATAGGGTAATTTCTGAGAGACTGGTAGCCTACATCACCTACATGGAAAGATGTGCTTGCCAAGAGCAAAGACCGTCGCCAGGTCTGGGGCCACGCATATGCACAGTAATAAAGACAGATTCTTCTACCCAGAGTTTACAAGCCAGGTTTATGACCAGACAACACATAGATGTAATACACAAACACAGAGGAAGGGAGGAGAGGAGATAACAGTAAAATGAGAATGCATTTTTCATAATACATAGTAAGTCTGTGGCTTAATTTAATCAATGGTCTAAGTGCAGTACCTTGATTTTCTCCTACTCATAAGGTTTAAGGCCTCATTAACATAAGGTGCATGTAGAATATTTGATGGGTACTTACTCCATTTTAAGTAGTGACCCCAACGAAAAGCCAAGCCTTTTAAGGGTGTTTCTGCATTTTATGATCTGACTTCTGCTTACCACTGTGTTACATTTGGATAGGACTCTGGGATCCGCTCACAAAAGGAGAGCTTTCAGCACTGTGAGTTATTATGTGTTGCTGTAATAAAACCATTACCATAGAGAAGAGGAAAGTCCTGTGTCAGTTGAGTTGGTGCAGGTAAACTCTGAGTTTGAGCAGAGAGAGAGGGAAATGGGGCTCAGAATGTGTCACTAGTTCCCCCTAGAAAAATAGGTTGTGTGTGACTTGACAATAAGTTATTGATATGAATGTATGTACAAGGTGAGAGACAATTGCCTTTCACCTTTGCCTGTTGTCACTATTCCTATTTTTACCCTCCACATAAAGATGAACTCCAACACGATGTAGCCTCAGGAATATCTGCGCAGGTTTGGCCAAGAAACTGGCTGTTGATATATATGATCACACACTTTTAACTTCACTTCAGAAGATCACGTAAGACAGAAGGCAATTTTTAGTAACTATCCTGATAGGCCTACAAGGCCCTCAAATATCAGAGGAGGAACAATCATCCTTCTACCTGTACTGAGACCAAAATATGCACTGATGCTGCCAGAATTGATTTGGGTATAATTAAAATTCATCTTGCAAGTCCAAGTTTTAAAGAAATTGGAGCAAACTTGAATCTGGTGCCAGCTGAAAAAGGCAGCAGAGTTAAAGGAGAAATTAATTTGACTCAAGTATTTTAATGTGAGTTTACTGCTTTTGAAATATATTCTATTAATGAAAGCCCTTTATTTATCCAAAGGGGTACAATGTGAATAACAGTGGTGCTCCTCACCAACACAAGCGAGTTTATTTCTGGGGAGAGGATCCAGGGAAAGAATTTGCATTCTATTTATCACATCCACTGGCATCTCTGGGTCTCCCGGACTTGCCAGCAGAGTTATCGTCATTTGTATCTGCATTTCTCTCACGGTGGAGACTTAGGCTCACAGAAATGAAATGAGATCCACTGTTTTGTAAGGGCTGCTGAAACATGGTGAAGTGGTAGACTTTCACTTGTAGGAGATCACCAAACCTCAGAGCTAAAGTAAATTGTAAGCACACTGGAGCACATTTCTCTGTAGACTCCCAGCTCCAGCTGGGTGCATGAATCTACTCACTTCATCTTGCCATTTATGAGAGCTACAATGTAATGGCAAGTTTCTGAATAACCTAAACTTCTGGAAACTTCACAGTTCGAACCAGATCTCCCCTTCAATGACATTATATTGTTTGGTCCTTTAATAACACAAATAATTAAGTTTGAATAGGTACCACCGTACATCAGAAATTTAATTTCTGTTTACATTCCATCAGTCTTCAGTGCCACTTTTAGTAGAAACCCATTGATTTCTTTAGATATTTTTTTTTAGGCCATATGTCTTTAACAGAATATGCAAGAGTAATTACCACATGCTTTGTCATAGACAGGCCGATACAGTTGACACTGTGTGTGCTTGATGTTTACACCCATTATATAGTGTAACAGAAAAATGTGCATGTGTTTGACTTAGTGTTAATGCAACTAAGATCAGGCAGACAAATCAAAAGCTAGAACCTGCAAGTCAAATACCCTGGCCTGATGTTTGGGTATGAATTTTGGCAAACTTTTTTGAACTTGCAGCAGAGGGGAAAAAAACTCCCACATGCAAAGTGAGTCTTCCAGCCACTTGGCTTTTTACCATGAGGAACAATCCTCCGTCACTTAAGGCTCAGAACTTTTGTTTCCATAGAAAGTTATGGTTTCTCTAAACCATTTTACTCAGCATTCAGCTACAGCAGTGTTGAGACTCCTCTAGTGAAGAGCTGAACAGTACAACCATTTTTCTTTATGTTTTCTAATTTTCAGAAAGAACAAGGAGACTAAAGAAACACAAAAGTTAGTCTTGCACTAAATTTCATGATGTTTAGTCATATCTATCCAGAGGATGAAGTCCATTGTGTAAATTATAAACTCTCTTACAAATTGAAAATCTGAGATGGGATATAATACTTCATGCTCATAATGAAAATAAAGTACCCAATCTGTGATAATTACAACTTTGGCAGAGAATTCCAGATTCTAGAATTTCTAGAGAATCCTATATATTTTAGGTCTGTACTCTTACTGCAGTTACACTCCACCACCTTCACAGAGCACATCTTTTCCAGGTATCTAAACTGGTCTTTTGTCCCTATTCAGCATTATGATCTCCTTTCACTGATGACCTGTATTCGTTATTACACAGCTGTAACAGTACTCACTGCCTTAGTGCAATAGGCTTAAGAGCACAGTTCACCTGTAGGATTTTAGCCTAATTTTTAATCACACTTTTAATTTTATCCCCTCCTTTTCAAACAGAAGGCTGTTATGTATTTTGATTATGTACCAGTTGGGTTAGACATAGCAGAATGGCACACATGAATGGTTTGTCTTTCTTACTTCAGCCACACATTTCCTCCTCCTTTTAGCGCTAATCATCCACCATCGTAGAGTTAAGCCCAGCCTAATGTATTTTCAATTAACACAAACAAAAATGCATCACCAGCATCATCATTAACAATCCACAATTACTGCCTAGTTACAGCACTTGTTCTAGCTGTGGGTTGTGTGCATCCCCACGCTGATGACGGTGGTGATTGCAATAGCAAAGGTCAGGCTTGCAGCGTCTCCGAAGCCAGTCATCCAGACGATTACCACCATTGACAGTTTTCGCCAGAAGCACACTTATTGAAAGCAATGTGAATGCCACAAGGACTGTGTATAAAAATAGAGGAAAATTGTCTGCAGTCTTCCCTCATCTCCTGGTTGCCAATTGTAATTAGATCTTCAGGCTGCTTTGTAATCAGGCATCAATTCCGCAGTATAAAGACCTCTGCAGCAGAATATGCACTCTATGTCTTTATCAGCAGAGTCCTCCAGTCATTCAAACAATTCACATTACAAATATATTTTCCATATAACCTAGGACATCAAGAAAAAAAAGGGAAATTAATATACTAGAGCTTCTTCTAGCAGAAGCTAGGAAAGAATATCAACTGCAATTTTTGTGCAGCATTTGCCGATGGAAACCTATACTGAAACATTATCAAAAAGAATCTTCATGTATACATATTAAGCCCTACCTCCTTTTCATTTTTCAATACATAGGATTTTCTCCCCTCTTACAACATAATTAATTTTCTGAGTATCACTGCTTTAATATCATAATATTTGTGTTTTCAGGGGTCCAGGCTCAATTTGGTTCCATATACAAATGACGTCTAAAATTGTATTCACCTACATGTTACATGATGTTTCTACATTATTTTTTCTCAAAAAGTGTTCACTTTCTTTAGCTAAAACCTATCCTCCTTGTATTTATTATGCTTAAAGGAATCTATATGGACAAAGATGCTCATTTGCATCATTTTCTGAGATTTCATCATAAAGAATACTGAATAAGTACTAGCTTTAAATATTGAAAATTTGCTCAGATAAAGTCTCTTTCAGCCAATTGCCTTTTAAAATTTATTTAATATGGCAGAAATCTCTCTCAGTTATACATCTTATCCTAAACAATGCCAGCAATTACAGTAAGCCATTATTTTCCTGTGTCTGAAAATGCTGATCCATGCTTCTCTTTGGAGGAACTTCATGTGAGTGGTGCAAGAACAAGCACCATTGCAACTCATGAAGCTGTAGACGACAAGCCCAATCTTCCAAGGTGAGTCACAACAGATCTATAGCTGAAGAGGATTTTCACCAGCAAAAGAGTTCAGGGTGAGAAGAAAAATCATCTGTGTCAAATGGACCTGATTGTTGGAGCTAACATGTCCCATCTCCATCTTCTCCAATTCCCATCTACATGGGTAGTCAGAGGGCCTTCATAATAAGGATAGTCCTGTTCAACCTAGATGTAGGAGCCCACTGCAGTTTTGAAAATAGGAATAATAATTACTCCAAGGAATTATTTCTGGAATGGAAGTTCCTACAACTTCATCCTTAATTAAAAAAGCATTGTCAAGAAGGGACTAGTGCTGTATTCCCTTGGTCCCACTCTGTGTCTCTAGACAAAGATATCTCAAGTGAATAGACTGAGGCAATAGTTAAAATAAGACATTTAAATAACGTTTCATGAACCTTGAATAATGTCACCCTGAGCTCCTTGGGTGGAAATTCAGTGCATTTCAGTCTTCTTTCAATATGTCCATCTGATTCTCCAGATTCATTAACTGAGCAGCCACATTTTCTAGCAGGTTTCCTACAGTGATTGAAGTTTGCAACACATCTATTTCTGCATATAGCAATTCCAACACTTCTCAAAATGATCCCTTAAAGTCCAGACTTGTGGCAGATTGTCTTTCCAGCAGGACAGCACAAGATGGGCTCTGGTATGCATCTTGAGATGTAGTGGTAGTGCACATTGAAATAAATTAACTATTTATACAGCGCATTTCATCTCAGAATTGTATGAGCTATCTCCCTCACAAACCATGCATAAAAGTATCAGCTTCCAGAATTAGACAAGTGAGTTTATGCAGGTCAGGATCTTGGGTACTGAGAACACACTATGCTCAGGAAACCTGATGAACTTGAGTGATTCTGCTTACGACAATAATATTTTTCAGGTGACTAAAAGTTGTGTAAACAAGTTTCCAGGATCAGGGGTTAATGTTTCAATTTAGGCAATGAAATGCAATTTTATATGTCAGTGCAGAATGGCCTTTAGGCAAGACTGGAATATTGTGCTTTTGTTTGTGAAGAAGCAACAAGTTTAAACAGTGTATATTTCAACATTCACAGGATTAATTAAGTAAAGTTATCCAAGTCCTCAAAGTTCTCCTATCTCATTTCATTCCCTCTATCAATCTAACAGCCTGCTGTGACAAAGTTATGAAAAATACACAGCTAGCAATTGTATAGAACCACATCAAGTGAAAAGATTGTAGTTGTTTTGTTATACAGTGAAACCTACAAGCCCCAATTATTATAGTAGTTAATGCACAACATTTTGTTTTGCTTTTCCCCCTACTTTCTCTCATGCTTATCAGCTAACCTTAGGTTGTGATCAGACTTGTTTCTTGTGTGACTCCAGCCAGATGAACCCACGTGGCCTTCAGGCAGGTGAAAGGGAACTAATACGTGCAATTTCTTTTCAGTTCTTGTGTTTCTGATGTAAGAAAAACAGAGCAAAACAGGCTATGATACAGACCTAGTGAAGAGCGGCACAGAAGTGATGCCAGGAGTTGTACTCTCAGAGAACTTCCTGTAAACTGAACACCCAGTTACACTTCTTTCTTGTCTCTTTTTGTTGGAATTAAGATCATAAACTAAGGCTATCAACAGCACTGCAGTCCATAAAGCACAGTGCCAACTTTACCAACTTTTTTTTTATGGGAAATGACATTATAGCAGCAGCTTCTATATCTCTGGTAAGCTCCACATATTGTACAGACAGCTCTGAAGTTGCCTTTAGATCTGTCATATGGTGCAAACAGCTGCCGATGAGCCATGTGAACTGCTTTGACCTCCTGTGTGCCATTTTCCTCTGGCTTCCCTTTGACTTTGAGAATGCGGCCTCTTTTACACAGCTCACAGGATTGAAACACAGAGGCTCTTTCCCCATTTGAAGGGATCAGTGATTTTTCTTGGAGAATACAAATATAAATCAATAGTTTCTCATCTTGACATGAGGGAAATGCTTATTTTTAAATGAACTCTCTTCTCACCCCTGAGACTAGTACAAAGCAACCAGAAGAGGTTCCATTAGAGCTACACTGGGGATTTTAAGATTCTGCTTTGCTTGTCCCCATTTCACAATGTCAAAACACGTAAAAACAAAGGATTTCATTTCACTTACAAAAGACATATCAGTAAGTGTACAACTTCAGAAGGAGTTTAATTACATGGTGTATTCACAGGTGACAAGGTGCTAGCATTTTTACCTATCAAAACTACCTGAGTGAACTGTCAAAAGGATATTTCCTCCAACACAGGGAAACTAGGACTACTATCCCTCATATTTAAGGTCAAGAACTCCACTCAGATGAGCATGCAGGGCCCTGGATTGACTAAACTGGCAGGAGTACACATGCCGAGTGTGTTTCTTGAACTGCACATTCCCTCCCTCTCTCAATGTATCTCAAGCTCAGGGCATTCCTGAATGGTATATGAGAGCAGATGCAGCTCTGGAACCTGAATTTTGCTCCAGTAACATGCGTGGCTTGCTGAAATACTGCAGGTTTTATGCAGGGTTGAGCAAAATTTGTTTTCTTATGTTTAGACTTAATGAAGGTATATTTCATTTCACTTTCCTTATTTGTACAGCAAAGAAGCAGACTGATATTTCAAAACCTTTTCCAAACAGTTATTTTAAGCACTGGTACAGGAACTCTGTATTTTTACATATGGTTAGTGATGCTGTTTGCAAGTTACTAGTCATTAGTTTAACTTTTAATGAAAGATTTTAAAAGGTTTGTGTATCTATCTTTGAAAGTTTCACACATATTTCTCTGAAGGTTGATGAGCAGCAAAGCTTTAATTGAACAGGTGTCCGGGGATGGAGGCACACCTCCCTGAGATGTCTTGGGGCTGCTCTTAGGTAACAAGCCATTGAGTGGCTGAGAAGTACAGGTAGTTAAGAGTAGGTGTGCTGACAACAGACCTTCTTTAGTGTAAAATCTGTCAAGAAAAAAAATTAAGAAGCAAGGACAAGGATGTGCAGACGGCACATCTTTAATCTTACATCATTCTTTTGTGTTCTATTATAGAAATCCTTATACATACAAATTCCCTGACTCTTTGTTTTGCTATTGCTACATTCTGATGATTGTATTTGGCTATATTACCTCATCTGAGATGACCATTTAATCCTCTGCTGCTAGAAACAACAGAGGAGGATACAAACAATGCAGTGAAATAATCTAAGTATGGGGGTCTAAGAACCAACATTTCTGATTCCTGTTGTTACTTCCCTCCATTTTGAGGCACATATGCAATGTACATGTAGTACATAGTCTTGGGATGTTTTATTCTTATTAATTAAAATGTAAAATATTTACATGCTTACATATTACATATCTAGAGAGACAGGAACAGGTACTAAATATGCACAGATAGATACGAATATTTAATTATGTGAGTAGCTTTGAAGCCTTGGAATCAATGTATACATATAGACACACACCCCCATTCTTACACACTCTTAAGTGTAAAGTGGTATTAATATTGTATATTATACAACCCCAAGTGATGTTCACCAAGATTATTTTCTAAGTGACAGCTAAAAATAAGCATATGTCTGTTGTACTCAAAAGACAGAATTCATATTTTGTAACCAGCTAAATATAAATACAGCAAAAATAATGACGAGCATCAGATTTAATTCAGAAAGAATTTAAGAAAACTTAACGTCACAAAAATAAAACATATAAAAGTAGATCTAATTATTTAAAAGTTTCTCGAGGTATATAAAATTGTAAACTATTAATAAATATATCTGATAAATAATGATGATAGTCTCCATATTTCTTTGTTTAATTCTGTTTTCTTGCAAGACCTTCTTGAAGTTTGGTTGTAATGGATCATTACGTCCATAATGTGCTCAATGTTGGAGTGAATTTTGAACAGTTTTTAGGCTGCATACTGTTTTCTTCCAGATAATTTACTGGATTAAAATTAGCAGTGTGAAAAGCTGTAGAGAAATCTAAATGCCTGCCAAATCAAAGAAATAATCACATTTTTATGAATATTTAATATCATAGTCATGGCAAATAAGGCAAGTAATTAGTACTTACCATAAATTTGCAAAGTATTATTTTATGTAAATGTTACATTCTACTAGTTTGATATGAATTATTCATTGTATTACCAGACACTGACACAAACCAGCAAACACTAAAATCTATGTGTTATTAGTTTACTTACCTTTAATGATATTGTTTAGAGAGTATATTTGTGAGATTGCTATTTTTTCCCAAATGGGATGGAAACAAGAAGAAAGTAATTTAAAGTCACCTACTGCATATTTCAATATTGGAGTAACTTAAGATGCAAATGCACAAAAAGCAAGTTCTTTCATGTGTACAGATGAAGAGCTCTCAGCTATGCCTCCAATTGCAAAGACCACACAGGGGATTACTATTAATGAAGTATGGTAAAAGCTGTTTATAAAAATAATGGATGTGGGAGAAAAATGAACAACATCTTTAAAGATAACCCCTATAACCCCTTAGTCAAGAGGCAGAGCCCTTGGGTCAGGGAACTAAATGACTGAAAGAGAATCTAGACTTGACCATAACACACAATATTCAAATAGCACTTCAGGACAAAAAGGTTCCTGTAGCTTATCTACAGATGTTGTGTTGTCACCTGTCTTTCAAGGCCTGACTACTAACATTTCTTGATTCTTACAAAAATCAGTTCCTTTTCCTGATTTATGATTGGCATCTGCTGATCCCTGAAAACATTAACCCTCACAATACTTCCAGTGTTACACTATATTAAATGACCCGAGCCACTTTCAAATCTTGCTCCATCTTAAACGTAACCTTGCTCCTTTTGATATCAGTAAGATCTTTTACTTTATTGTAGCTGGCAAAGTTTCATATTTTACTGATATTCTTTCTTTGAAGCCACCACTATAGAGAGCGACTCAACACTAATTCTTAGAACACACCCCTTTGCAGTTACCTTATGATGTGAAAAATAACCATTTACCTTCCTCATATATCTTTCAGCTACCCAACTATTTTAATAATATCTTTCATGTGCAGCATCTGACTTTTTGATCGTGCAAAATGAATTTTCTCCAAACAGTAAATCTTTAAGTCTTAATAAATTACAACCGCAGCTTTATACTTGTCAGCTTGCCCTGTAACAAACTCAACAAAATTAAAATCTTCTCACTGTATAGATCCTCCCCTTTGGTAAATCCATGTACATTTTCTGCAGACAATTTTGATCTATTCTAATATTCATCTATCCCAGTACAAACCAATGTTATTGTTCAGGAGAATTTCAGACTAGCTGGTTTTGGAGACAAATCCTCATTAAAAAATGTAAGTTGTGCTATTTCGTATATAAGAAAAAACATACTTTGGTCCTTTGGATCATCATTCAACTCAGAGCCACCATAAATCACACTTGGGGTCAACTAAGGAATATTATAACTTTCAATGTCTACCTCACTCTTCTGCTGTTTTTTTCAAATATGATCAAAGTAGTTTTCATATGATCGAACAGTTTTCATGTCCTAACAGAACTCTGAATAGTGAAAACATCAACTTTCTGGGTACAGTAAAAAGCAATATTACCATCTTTGGACAGAACTCCAGGCAGTTGGAGTAGTTGTTTTACTCATGGTAGGTAAATCAGGCTCAGATTACAGGCTGGTAGAGGTAGTTCTCTCTGAGCCATTGGTATCTCTGAATCAGGAACTTGCAAGAATGAGCAACATTGGTCTACATTTAATTTATTTGATTTAAATACAGGTTTCCTCATGCAACCTTAACTCTGTGTTACTCATGCTTTTCACTGATCATTTCCATAATATTGTACCTGCAGTTTTGTTCAGCAAAGGCAAGCTTTAGCCTTGCCTACTGTCATGACAATGCAAGTGTGATTTTGAATCACGTCATGCTAAGGCATGCACTCTCCAGGATGTCTCTACAGTTTCTACTCAAAATGAAAAACATCCCATTTCCAGAGAACTGAAATACCAGGATTTTAGCTACGGCAGAAGAGCAGAGTTTAAGATGACTATCAGATGTGATTTCACAAAATGAAATATTTCAAAGTACAGGGAAAAAGGTGGAACAGCAGCTTTGGGAACAGTGTTGTTAGAATAGCTCCTCGCTGTGAGTTTGTGTTTGCATGCTGTGCTTGGGAAAGTGCGTCAAGAAACGGCAAGCAAGGATCAAGTATGAGAAGCACTTTTACAAACCACAGCTCAGTATCCCCCATTTTAAATAAAAGCTTGCCAGCTGGCAAGTGGGAGAGAAGGAAAGTTCTTGTCCTTGTGGGTGGTTTGTGCACCAGCAAACTTTCAGTCTTTACCCTAACAAAACTCTCATCAGTCTTCAGGAGTTGCATGTTTTCTCTTAAAATTATTCTTTTGTAACATAGCTTCAAATTCATTTCCATGTCTAAGAAAGCAAGTTTGCAAGGCCTGTAGAAAAGCTGAATGGAGCAAATGTAATGCTCGAAGAAGCACGCTGAAGAAATTCTCCAGTCCTGAATTCCTTCACCCTTCACCTTGAGCTCTCCTCCCCTCCTGTACCCCACTCTTGCCTCCCCTCCCCTGACCATAATGATAAGCAACATGTGCAAAACATTCAATTAAAAGCAAAATACTATTTGCACATTTAAAGTGATGGTAAAGAAGATACAAGAACACAGCACAATGGACAGCAAAAATGTGGTTCACATAAATGTTTGTTTTTAGCTTTAATATTTTAAACAAACATTTCCTTCCACTTAGACTCATCCTAATCTGCAATCTCCACCTGGTGTTTTTCAAACCAGATGGAAATGTAAATTATTTAAAATCATGAAATTCCATTAGCAGTTGGGCTTAAGTGCTTAAAAGAAAAAAAATAAAAGAAAAAAAAAGAGGAAGGAAGAGAACTTTTCAGGGTTCCAGAAGGCGACTATGCCACCCCTTGTTTACAGCTGTGACCACAGAGCAGAGGCCAGGAGCGTTTCTCTCCAGGTGTGCCCTGCCTGAGCTCTGAGCACTGAGGAAGAAGCACTAGATCCAAGTGTAGCTGAGATTTGCACTGCAGCTATGCCTGCAGCTCACTCATTCCCACAGCAGAAAGAGTGTGAGTCCCAGGGACCCTGCAAAGCCAAAATCCATTTCACCCCCCAAACTGCTCCAAGCAATGCTACCTACTTCACTTCTGTTCAATGAGAACAAAGAATTTTCACAAAACTTGGGTTTTTTCCAAAGTGCAACTGATGCCCATGATGCTGTCTGTTCCTTCTTGTTTCTAGAGTAAAAGCCTAGGAGCAAATGCCACATGAAGATGCCTGCATAAAAAAATACAGCAGAAAAATGAAAAGTACCATGAGGAAGAAAACACAAACTAACTTCATCTTTTTATATGCAGGGATTTTGCCATGAAAATTAATAACAGAAATGAAATTTTGGGTCACTACACTCTTTTATCTCTTCTCTTTATTGAGGTCTTGTACAAGTGGTGATAAGCAAGCAGCAAGTTCTGATGTTGTATCAAGCTACTCAGAGCTCTCAGGTGCATCACAAGATGGGAGTGTAAAGCCTCTAGTATAAACAGGCTAAGGCATGAGATGCTCCCATCTCCCTTCCTCCAAGAGGGCTGCGTTCTGCTCACTCCCATCACCCTCTGTCAAGCTCCCTGTTTCCCCATACAGCAAGAAATCAAGGTGAGACACCTTCACCACTGACTGCAGGACTCTCTCAATGCATCTTCAATGTACAGGGTATTTCAAAAAGATGAAGCCAATTTGAAATTTCCCCACTTTGAAATTGGGTCCATCTTTTTGAAACACCCTGTAATTCTTTTGTGAGTTGGGAGCTCTCTGATTACTGTTTGCTTGGATTTATCTAGTATTTGGACACATTATACTATAAAAAAACCTGTCAATTGTATTACTTAAAGTACAAGAACTTTAAACTCAATAGTGGTGTGGATATAATCTGTTCACACTCAATGGCTCTCTAAACAGATGTATCATTTACAAAGTCCACACCAGACATAACCATTCTGCCTCTGCTATTGATCCCCAGTTACTAACAAGCACACTATTTTTATCTAGATATTAACTTCCCAGCTTCAGCTAGATGGTAACCACACCTCCACCTTTAATCACTGTTGCCCTGAGCAAAGCAGAGTGGATGGATTTGTTTCATGGACCGAATCCACCAAAGGAGACTTTGGCACTGTAACTCTATCTATCCTCTGTCCTATAATGAATCCAGAACTTGGTGAGAGATGGCTCTGTCCCCCTTGCAAAGCAGGAAAAGAGTTTGGCACTTCTGAAGGAAATTCACAAGCATCAGCAGACTGAATGGATGCTAATGTCTCTCTTACAGCCCAGGTCCATTGGGACATTGACCTTGTGCAAGTGTCGCCCGGTGCTGGCACAGGCCCCTCCACTGCTTGGTTTGGACCAGAGATTTGAATCCAGGTCTAGTCTAACAGAAAAGGACTATATAAGGAATTTTGTATATCTTACGCCATATGATCAGAGAATATAGCAGAGAGTTAAGGGTGTTGGATATATGGGTGGCAAGTGAGCAAGGAGCTGTTGCTCCAAGTTTGGTGTTAGGTTCTTTGGCAGAAAGTCGTGCCAGTCTCTATGAGTATTTTGTTTGCCCATTGCCTACTCCAGTATGAGTCCTATCTGCTGGAAGTTTGTACGCTCTGTGAAACTCAGAAAAAATTGCTGATCAACACTGATCGTATTTACTATTGAAACAGCACCTAAGTCACATTTAAATGGTTAGTTTTTCACTATGCCTAGTGATCACTTCGGATTTTATCTTGCTCTGTTCCTTCACACCCACATTTCTACAAATCTTTTCATGCCTTTGGTGCTCGGGCCAATGCAACAGAAAAACTTTCCTAGGAAATTTTGTGCCTTTTGCCTCTCTCTAAAATGCCAGCATGATGACTTTGGAAAATACACCTGTGAGCCACAGATATGACCCTCTGCAGAGTACTATCTACCTACAATTCCCAGTATTTCATACCATTGGAAAAGAAAACTCTATTCATAAAGAAAAACCTCATCAAATGTTGTAGCACTAAAAGCACCCAGAAGTGGCAATGTAAGCAACAATTCAAATTTCAGCATCTCCAAGTGTATTTCAGAATTCTGAAAAGCTGGTTGCTTCACACAGCTCTACTCTTTTCTTTCATTACATCGTTTAAATGCTGGACATGTTCTTGTCATGGTTTTTACTCTTTCTGATTCCAAAGAACAAAACTGAGTCTTCTTAGGAGGATGGACAAGCTGAGAAAAAAAAAACACATTCCTATAGCAAAGGAAGTCCTGCCAAATCACATTTTAAAAGAAATAGTGGTTTCGGCTATACCTAGACTTTATTTGCTGTAGTTTGGGCAGAGAGCACTGTATTTGTTGTATGGGTCCTGGGAACATGATAGCTCTTGTGGCAGAGAAATCAGTGGGACTAAGTGCCCCAGTGTTTGCTGAGTTCCTTGGAAAGATTTTGCAGCCTGCACAGGGCTCTCTCTTTTATGCCACCAGGAGCATTCAGGCAAGCTGGTTTAAATATAGCTGGGATGTATCTGCATGTGTTGCAGTCAGCTCAGCTGCAGAGTAACTGCAGTGTAGTGTGCCCTCCCATGCAAAACAAGTGACTCTACGTTGTTAATTTTTTGTAAGCTTGCACACCCCATAGGCAGTCCAAAATTATCCTGCCTCATGGATGGAAGTCAACAGTCATCTGCACCACAGTAAAAGGCACTCAGTCCTGGTACAAGTCCCAGCTGAGAGCAAGTCTTCCTGCAATATCATCTGAGACTTTTCCTCTTCCCTTAACAAAACCCAGAGAAGCCATCAAAAATGTTATTAAATTTCCATAACTTTATATCCAGATAAAGCTTCTTTTGTGCTCTCTGTGTAGAACAGCTTGCAGCATCTAGGGAGACATCCCTTTGTGGGTAGGTGCCTCCAGGAATGCAGCCACTTTCGGCCACAGCCCCTAGGGTAAAACTCTGCTGTAGTTCCTTAGAATAACATCCTGCAGGACCAATACTGAGTGAGACTCTTCCAAGGGCAAAAGGAAGAAGGAGGTCCTGCTGGGGTTGTACCTTCTATCTGTTACATCTTGGACTCAGAGTTGCAGAAAAGGAAAGTTGCTCTCTGCTGCTTTAGAGAGATTGGAACAAGGTAGGGATTCCCTTCCATCCAGCATGAGTCAGTGGGCAAGTCAGGTTTGAGAGATCATCCTGCTTAAAGCAGGCTCAGCTGTGAGATCAGACAACATTTCTCAAAGCTTTATGTAGGCAGCTACTGCAAACCTCCAAGCGTGGAGGTGGTACATCCTCTCTGTGAACCTTCTTCCACTGCTTCACTGTCCTCATGGTAAAACAGTTTTTCCTTGCATCCACTTGGATACAACCCTTCTTATTTCAATTTCTGTCAGATGCCTCTCATCCTTGCACCATGCATTGCTGTAAAAGCCTGGCTCCGTCTCCTTGAAAACCTCCTCATTGTTTCTGGGAGGCTGTTGTTAGGTGCCCCCAAAGCCAGCTTCTCTCAAAGCTATGTAAACCTAGTCCCCTCAGCCTCTCTTCACAGCACAAGTGCTCCAGCCTCGATCATTTAGATGGCCCTCTGCTGACCTTGCTCCAGTTTATTGATGTCTTACTTGTATTGGGGAGTCCAAAATTGGATGCATGAATGAAGCCACAAGAAAGGCTTAAAGGAGTTCAAAGCAGGGAGACATTCAGAGAACTTTCTACAATTTTGACTAGGCATTTCTCCACCCTATTTTGCAGGATTTGATATGGAATAATAAGTAATTGCATCCTCAGAGTGTAATAAGCTATCCCTTCCTGGCTGTCCCAGGGACCGATAGCATGTACACACCTAATATATCTCAAGTGCAAAATGAAGCCTCATGATACAGCCCTCCTCAGCATGGCCTAGTTATAGCCAGTTAGGAACAGGCCCACAGCAGTTCCCAACAGCTAGCTGATGGGTGATGCCCAATAAATACCAAGCTGCTCAGTTTTGTTTATCTCACTAATGAATGCAAATTAATTTCAATTTTCTCTCTGTCTTCGTTTACCCTTTTGTGCATTGCCTTTCAGTTTGAGCCCTACCACCTCCTTGCCTTCCTTCTTTTTCCCAGTTGGCCAAGCCTTTTGTCCCATCTTCCATCCTGAAACTCTGGTGTTCCTGTGGTAATTCCCACAGTAATTGTCAGCATCCTCTTGCCCTAACACTCAGTTTGAATCTAATCCATTTCAGTGATAATCTTGGTGAATCTGGAACCACTAGCCACTGTAATTTTGACCAATAGCTGGAGTCAGGGGGCACCTTTCTTGATTGTCTGATGACTATCTTCATAAGAAACACAATTATTAGAATAAAACCAAGAGATATCACAAACTAAGTGTATGTATTCCTAATATATGTTATATTTTTAAGATATGTTCAGTACAAGGGCACCAAGGACAGACTCATATTGAGATTAAGGTGCCTGAATTTAGATGTTTACAGGTGCATCACTGACCTAAACTCCAATTACAAAAACTAGAGATGTAGTTAAGATCATGAGCTGCCCACCTACAGCCGGTCTGTTCAATAACCCTGTAGGTTCAACTGACTGTAACGGCATCTGAGACACAAAGCTTATATGTAGACACCTGTATTTATGCTTTTTAATCTCAAATCTAATCCTACCTGAAGGATCCAAAGACAGATTTATGTAATTTACAAACTTCATCTCCTACTACAGACAAAGGAAAGAAGGACCAATGTTAATTTATCACACTAGGGCTTGTGCTAGCTCAGGGACTTCCAGTGGATTGCTCTGAACACCAAACCTTGCTGCCTTCAGATGCTAAATGCAGCAGCTTAACTCCATTTAAAAATACTTCTCACAGCTCCCATGTACTTTGCATTTTGCCACAGGGCAACTGAGGCACCGGAATGCAAGACTGCCCAGAGCACCCCAGCAAGCCAGGTTCCCCACTCCTGAGGGTACACTAGTGAAGGCAGAACCCACCTGGAGCAGTGACAGGGGGACCTCTTCCCCCAGCAGGTGCCAAGGAGAAGTTGGCTAACACATGGAGGCAGAAGAGAGCTCCCAGATGAAGAGACCTGGCTGATGCAGCTGGCCAGGTCACTATACCAAGGGGGGAAGGATGGATCCCTTCCAGTAGCCAGAGTGTTGTCTTTTTTTAAATTTTCTTATTTGTTTGGATCCAGCACAATTCAGATCCAGATGAGACCAGGTTCAGAACCAGTGGACTGCAGCAGTTTTCAGTTAAACAGAAACTGTTCAAAGTTAATAAACAAGTCTCTGCAAATGAGAAGAGAGAGATTCATGCATTAAAGTTGCATTAAGAGAGGAAAGAGAAAACAAATAAGCCTTTCTATCTGCCACAAGCTTCACTTTAACAGACTGAAGTCTATTTAAAAAGAAATGCTGTGGGTCCCCAGTGCAGAGGTGGAAGGGGCGGGAAGGTTACATGGAGAGAAGAAGAAATCACTTTATTTCTATCACGATGCAGTAAGATATAAATACAATCAAAAGGGGTTAATCTAATCCTTTTGTGAAGCACTGAGTCAGAGAACAAGACAAAAACAAATCTGTGATCTGGAACTTCCTGAGCACCCACTCAGGGTGGATTAATGAGGAGTACACGGCTGTGAAATTACGTGCCCTCTGAGTCAGGAAAATGGTCCTAGTGGTGCATGACCTTGAAATGAGGGGAAGCAAACTTCACCTGATCCACAATTATAAAGACCTAAAAGGAGGGGGACTAAGGAGGAGGGAGAACACATTAAGAGCCAGGAAAATGTTTCTGAATATCAAACCAACAAAATACTAAACAAACGCAAGGCTTCAGAGACGAATTAAATGCAGCATAAAAAAAAAATCCAGAGGCTTTAAAGGATACCGGCATTAGTGTTCGAGCATTATAAGGAAAGCTTGTCCTCTTTATTTACATGAAGTGGGTATTTCGTTGCTGTTGTTATGGACTTAGCGATGTTTGTCTGCCTTCAATTTTCTCTTTGCAATGAAAAATTGTTGTGAGATGATTTCTAGTCTTAGCTGCTTTACATGACAGTATTATCAAGGATTCATCAAGAGGCCATCTGTCGAATTTATGAAAAAAAATGCAAAAACAAAACAGATGAAAAGGAAAGAGCAAGACAGAGACTGGTCCAGGGGACGATAGATGTGGCAGCATGTGCCTCAGTGTGAAAATTACAACATTTAAATACTGTAGAATAAATTACTGTGCCAAAAAATTAGTGATGCTCTCCCACTTTAGATTCTCCCCTTATGATGAGAACATAATGAAATAGATCACAGACCAAATCATTTTTTCCTGTGGCTGTTATTATATTCTAATGAAAAATTAAAATGGGGTAAAGACATAAAACCTGTAAGGGAATAAAATAAGCTAAGCTACTGAGTCATTTCTTAGGTACTCCCAAAATGTACGGCTGGTGTGGAAACAATAAATTAATATCTTTTTATGTGTGTAATCAACCAATTTCCCTCTGTTTTTCATATTTTCTTGCATCTTCATAGCTGGTACGTGTATACTCCCATACTTGCCTGTGACATAGGAGAGATAATGGAAGTGGGAAAAAAAATAATATATACTCATTACAAATTGGTTGAATTGCATACCTGAGTAGAGTCAAATATAAACACCTATTCTCAACCAATGTATATGATATATAAAATTCACTGAGCATCTATAATTTTCTAACTAGGTTGACGCCTATGTTTACATGCTGTGTCTGAGACATGTACCTATTGAAATCAAGCAAGATGGATTTAACTGGAATCTAAGAGATGAAATCCAGTTTGTGCTGTATTTTAGAAGAGAAATATTACAAAGTCCAGGCCTTTCCTAGTCCCTCCCTTCATCTGGCCTCCATTAGCAAAGCACTTGAACTTCTAAGAAAATTTGTGATAACCTACCAGGGAAAATATTGCATTGTACAAATTTGAAGATTTTCAACAGCCATTCCTCACAAGAAATTTGCCTTTCTCTTTTACTGATTATGTTTAAAGTTATGGAAAGCCATCCACCATGCTATCCTTATGAAAGTGCAAAAAAAATCAATAACATGCCATACATTTTTAAACATAACTGCTAATTGCAGTGAAATTTTTCATTGCTAATGAAAAATCTGAGTTCTCTGTGCCTTGATTCTTAACAGGGAGGAAAATTAAGAGAAAGAAAGGCTGACACTGCTTTTAGTCCACCATTAGAAAGACATTCACCATTGTTAACTTTGACTATCTCCACCAAAGACTTCAACAAAAGTAAAAGACTGATCAGTGATGACCTATCCAATGATGGCTTCCTGCACCTGAGAGAAAAAGCAGGTGAAACTGCCCTTGAGCTTCATTAAAAACTTTCCTAAACTATTCTGGTTTATGTGGCAAACTCTGTGCTAATTTCCACCAGTTCCAAATTTTAAACTAACAAGTAAAGAAAGGCTACATCTGGCATTCCATCAAACAGTCCTCAAGCACACAGCCCTTCAGTTTAGTTGATGAGCATACTCAGTGCATGGAGAAACCAATATCTCAAAGTCTTCATCTGACTTGAAAAAAACCCAAAATAACCATTAATTTTAACCTAATTGAATTGGGATGATCATCTTGATGCATCAGTAATTAAATGACAGCAAACATCATAAAAGCAAACTGTGCATATATCTTAATGGCACAGAACAAAGCAAAACTACCTATAAGGTCCAAACTCTATGTTCTTCCAAAACTACAAAAGGCTTTATGGCTAAAGACCATTATATCATTCACTGTAATCTAGGGAGAATGCATTGGGGAGAGTCTATATATTTAGTCCTGAAAATATGTGCTTACTTACTTAACTTTACTCATGAGAGTAAGCACACAAATTTCAGTTGTACTTGACCTAACTGTAAGGGCAAGCAAATACAAATCCCTCTGAAAGATGGGCCATAAAATTTACATTCTGGAAACTTTTTTTAATACAATTATCCAAATATTACTATAACAATATTATGCTTTAAGGATCAATTCCTTAATATATAAGCATCAATATTCACTTGACAACTGTGATGTAATTACAACCAAAAGAAGAGGTAGTTATGCTGGGGAGGGCTAATTACGTAAAAGTCCTCTGTGAAGTGTTTTCTTTTAAATCTACTGTAATACCTGAACATTAAATGAAATCAGGAAAATGATTCTCAGACAAAAACGTACATGCATGATGTAGAAGTCTGCAGGATTTGGCTTCTGATTTAAAATAAGATCTGGTATGTGAACACCAGACCTGATGTGACAACTCTCTTTGTGTAGAAGGAGACATCGTGTCAATGCAGTGAATTCATAACTTCACAGTGATCAGTAATCTTGCTTGTGAAATTTAACAGAGAATAAACCCACAGTGATTAAATATATTGTATTAACATCTATGATATGACCATGCATTTAGATAACAATTGTACCATAGTAACTGGGAAACAAAAGTCCTTTTTGACAGTGACTTTTGATCCTCACTTCACTGCATCTCATTTCAGAAGCAAAACATGGCATCAACAAATGATGGTTAAAACCATCACTTTGTGATTGGCTTTTAAGCGTCCAGCTGCCTTGTTTAGAGAGCTGGCCACTTCTCTGCATTTCCCCAAGTGCCAGAGAAAAATTAAAAGCCTCGGCTTGAATCTATGCAAGGAGCAGCTCACACTGAAATAGCACAAGACTCCTTTGGATTTCAAGGGAGTCAGATTTTTCACACAGGTGCAGAGCTCTGCACCAAACAGATGTCCAGCCTGATTCCTGCTATGGATGGGTCATTTAAGTGCTTTACCTATGCCAAACCGTTATCGCCATACTGTTTAACAAAAAGCAGCAGTCACAAACAATAACAATCAGCAACAACAATAATTGTCATACGAGCATTGGAGGTCCGGTTTCATCAGGAGCAGTGAATTCTTTGTAACCCAAATTAATTTACAGGGTTCAGAGGCAGTTGTTTCACTGGCAGGAAATTTATCGCAGGAGCTGGCTATGTTTGAGCCTCTGGCCTCATCTTTGAGAAACCAAGAGCCCTCGTGCTACTTTTCACCTGTCCTGGATTGCTGGGACCCTGAAAGGAGAATTGCGCTGGGGCAGGGCTGTGTAGGAGAACAAGAAAACACATTCCATTAAATTAGTTACTCAAGTGTGTAACACCACCGTGCACGGGAGTCAATTACCCTGATAGCGCAGCTCTGCCCCACTCCCTATAACCATATGACTGAAGATCCATTGTATAATAATAGCCTGCAATAAGGTGTCAAGAAAGGACATTAGGGGTCTCTGAAGCAATGAGCATTAACTGGATGCAATATTTTCCTGGGTCCATTTTATTGGGATAATCCCTGAACTATTCAAATACATGAACTCCCATATGAAATGGGTATCTCTCCATCTGCACAGGCTTGGGTACTGACGAATAGGCTGGAAATATATGGGAAGCTGCCTTATTTTAAATAACTGTTCCATAAAATAAATAGTAAGCACACAGCTCAGCATTTCAAGAGTCGTAAAATAAATCGTCGTTAAAAAAGCTTATTTTATGAACCCATAAATCTCCTGAAATAAACGTTTTCTTCATCTTCCTGTGTTTTAATAAAAAAATTCCTTTTTTTACTCACTCAATTACAATATCACTATCAGTTCAAATCACAGGTCAAAGATACGGAGCTTAATGTATGTACAGCCAGTTCTCTTCTCCTAATAACCTGTCATTCCCAGGATTTGAATGTCAGAACAGAGCCTGCTGCGGTAATGCTACCCGGCAGCACGGTGATGAAAACTTTGGACAAATCATGAAGAACATTCCAGATCCAAATCATCAGAAGGTTATTGGAGAGAGGCTTTCATCCCACTCTGACCCCTTGATCTGACAAGTGACACCTACAAAATGAACAGCTCTCCAGCTTAAATTGTTTAACTGTAGCCTGATCAGTTTTATTATCTTGCTAATCCGGATATCAGCCGTTTCATCAGAATGGAAGATATGCATATCATGAATTATTTTGACACCAAGACCTTTTAATTTTTGCCAGCAATATTTCACTACACCAATCAGGGCCTGCAGTCAGTGATGCCGTGCGCCTCCTGGGATGTCAGAGGACAGTGCACTCCTGACAGCACCAAATCATCTGGGAGCTGTAACGAGCTATTGCTGCAATTATTATTATCTCCTGTAGTCATGCATTTCATTACAGTGCAGGCAGACAGAGGTTTCAGTTTCGGGCCAGTCTTATTTAGGAATCTCTGCCATTTTATGGGCTGTAGGGCTCCATAGTGTAATTTCTTTTCTCCTCAGTAGACAAGGATAGGTGAATTTCTAATAAAAACAAAACACTAGCTAGGTACTGCAGAAAGAGGGAGCACAATACAGTACATTAACCAGCAGTGAAACAGCTTAAATGGCCCACTTGTAGTTTATGAAAGCAGTGGTTAATCAGCAATATGGTTTGCTGCAGAGAGAAATAAAGAACAGTTTATCTTTAAATACATATATATTATCCTTTTTCCAAACTACCCACTGTTAAACTTCTTTGTAGGCTAACACTAAATCCTGGAGAGATAGGTTTATGGTTTTTAGTGATTTGTTTTTCATGAAAACAAACTAAAATAGTTAAGAAAAGATGAAGAAAATGCCTTTTTTATCATTATTTTTAATTTAAGCAGCTATGGGGCCATTATTGCAAAACATGGGTATGCAAACAAATGTGTTAGAGAGGGAAGGGTGAGGAGCATTCTCAACTAAAAATTGATAAAAATTATAAACATTCAAAGACAGATACTAACAGGAGCCCTTACTGGAGAAAGTACCAACAATCACCATTTTACCTCTTACCTCCATCCAAGGTTAAATGGTGGCCCAAAACAGGCTGTCCTGCCAGCCATGTGTTGAGTGTCCTTTGGAGGGTATTGCCAGCTTTTGCAAGCATTATAAGTAAAATAAGACAATAAAAGGCACATCGTTAAAGATGTACATTGATGCAAATGCAATGGTTTGCAAAACATTCCCTCCCCCTGTTCTCCATCTCTCCTTGACATTCACTTTTACTATAACCAGTGCCCATATGCTTACACATACATTGTACCACATTTTCATCCTGAGCCTTCTTTTGCTACACTAAATACATCTCACGGCCTTCTCCACCCTCTCTTCAGGATTTCCTTTCACCTTTGGTTCCCTTTCTGCTTTTCAAATCTGTTCCCCTTTTTCTCAACATTTAAGCTACAACTGCTTATATTTCATAACAGAAGAAGAAACACCAACAAATACAGTGATAGAACTTGACAGTTTCCTTTATTCCGTGTTTTTAGTAATGCTATACAATACAGTAAGTAAAAAACAAATAAAAAAGTGTCTATTAAGTGTGGGGGGAAAGCCAAGCCTCTGACTATTTGTTCACACATAATAAAACACAAGAAAGTCAACTACACCCAGAGGGTCTAAAATTAAGGTATTATTAGTATGACTGAAATAACAACAAATTGCTGCTCTATTAAAAAAAAATATTTGAGGAGGCTAATTTAAATGTAAACAGTGAAAGAAACACTTCACACTACCTTTCCCCATGAAAACTACATGATGTGTTCTTCTGTGCTGAGGTATTTAATTATGCGCTTTCTGCAGTCAGCAATCCCCTCCACATATATAGCTTTTTGACAGCAAGACAGACAAAGTTCTGAATATTAAACTTAAAGTAACATATTCTGCCTCATCACTTGTGTAAAGACAGCTGATATCGCCTGAGAGTTTGGCACCAGAGGCCAAGCACCATATTTTCAACCACCCACACACAAACCCTCTCAATACAATCACTAGCAACTTGACTGTGAAATTTCCAGACATTGATGGCTAGCAAAGACTAATAGCAATGCTCCTGTGATGGACTCCTGTCATGAAAAAGCATTTCTTCAGTTTTTTGATCCCATCTGTGTGATGCAAAGGGAGCAGAGAAGACTTTGCCTCAGCAAAGATAGGATAGTGTGTCCAAAAAGGAGGAAAGCAGCACACCAGGGTCTGTAGTGTTGTGTTTATTTACAGATGCCATTCAGTTTTACTTAACTCCCTTGTTAGTTAAGGGTTGCTGATCCTGCAGACTCATACACATGTGAGCAGTTCCATCAAAGTTACTGGGACGTGCATGAATTAAGATTCCTTTTTAAAGTAAGGCTTAGCAGGATCAAGGCTGGTCTTCACTGCTGTTGAGATCTTTAACTACAAATTGACTTGAAAGAGAAGCTAATTCCACTCAGTATTAAACAAACCAGAAGATACTTTCTCATGTCTCATGAACAGTTTCAGTCTCCTTTTTGCTAATGAGTCCATCATTCAAAGCCGCAAGGGACTCACTGCTGATCAGTGCTCATGTAACGCAGCTATGGAGTAAGAGAGCTGGATCACATCTCCAGGCTGGTTAATGCTGGTTAACACAGAATAGCATCAGCTTAAGACACTGGCATGCAGGTACTCCAGGTTCCCATAAGGGATGGCACATGGGTGACTGGGAGCTAAAGTCTCAGTGTTGTGGGTCAAGAACAGTTAGCACTGGCTGGAGGTTTAAAATGGCAATTTTCCATTATAGACTTCAGAAAACAGCTTAAACAACATTTTACAAACCTCAGCAGATGACCCTTTGTTTCAATTTAATCTGTGTTTTCCAAAGAAAAAAGTATCCTGCAGCAGAATTCCCAGCCAGCTCAGCATCTTAGCAGATGCCATTCCAATGTCCATGGTCATAGTTATACATCACCTTCATTAAAGTCATTGTGCTTTGCAGGTCCTTCAACACATGACCTTTACATTGACTGTGGTTATTGAAAGGGACAGGTGAAGACATTTAGCATAAAAACAAAGCAAGACAGCTCAGCCAGATGGGTCTAAAAGCATCCCCAAAACAGGCTGGAATTTTCTGAACATTCACAGCTTTTTATGAGCTCCCATGGAAAGTGTCACTTGTGGGAAAAAAAAAAACAACCCTGCCAGGTCCTTCATGGCTACCTGCACCACAAGCCCTCTGGGGCCAGCGGAGATGACAGTAGCCCAAGTGACACCATTCTAGAGTGGTTCTATTGAGGATCACAAGATGTGACTGATGTATGGGCTGGGTCCTGCTGTACATTGAATGCAAGGTATATGTTTTGCTTCATCGCAGCTGAGGGCCAGTGAGCAGCCGGCCTAAGGCCAGGAGTGTGCTGGTTGTGCCAGGTGGCTCCTGTTTGAGGATGGGTGGGAAGGTACAAAATTTACTTCAAATTATTGTAAAATTTTAATGTAAAAGCAATGAAAAAGGGGGAAAATACTGATTAATTTGAAAAGTTTAGAAGAGAACTCAGGCATCTGAGCTTACTCGCTCTCATACTACAACCTACAACTGCCTTCAATGCCCTTATTTGTTTTATAACTATTTTTGTTCTCTTTAGGCCAAATGCTTGTTTTCTTAAGTGACTGTGAAATCTCTGTTGAAACTCAGTAGAAAATTTCTATCATCTCCTTATTATGGATTTATCTAGATAGATGAGGCAAAGTCCTTCTTGAAAAGTTATAATTCTTGCATATGTGTCAGTAAGGAATTAAAAACACAATACAGCAAGAAAAGAAAGATTAAAGCTGACCATCTTCAGGTAAGTGAGAAGCTCTTCAAATGCGTTCATGACGAACATATAGGGTTATCAATTTAATGCGATACCTTCTTTAATATACTTTTAAATTCCACATTATTGTGATTAAAAAATTTATAAGACAATATGCAATGATAACATTAAAACCACCTGTATTTCTAGTGCCTTTCAGTGTATAAATGGTGGGGTTTTGTTTTACAGAATACAAGAGTACCTGACAATAGTCAGGTAATTCCAGACAATCCCTAACAATTCCAGACAATCCGTCCCAGAATTTTCAAAATCATCTTGGACCAAATTTAGCAGCGTTCACCAAAGCCGAACAATGTTTTTAACCAATCCGATCCAGATGATCCTTACATTTCCCAAGGTTTTCAGCATATATTAGCATCTTGTTTAAATCCTGTAATGGTTCTTATTTCTTGTTCACTACATATTATGTTGTCTTAGTAACACCTTAACTTGTTTTATTTATCTGTAGACAGTTTGAGCCAAGTCCTTTGTATTACACTCTAAAGAATGTTCTAGTTTATAACATCAGATTTATAGTTATTTTTAATGGCAATACAACAGATTTGCACTAAAATAAACACGGAGTACTTCATTAACATTAGTATGTGTACAGACTTAGCCTCTTCTTTTTTAAGAAATCAAGAGTGACAGATTCTTTACAATACTTCTTAAAACAGAGAACATGACTTCCATCTGAATACTGCTGATGATTAGCTGCAGCATAAAGTTGCAGGCACCAAATACAGTGTGTCAGCATTTACCTCCTCAGTTCATAGGTGCATTTAGTCACCTAAGTGATCTAAAAATAATTAAGTGGAGAAACTGGAGGAATTTGCAAAAATCTGGCTCTCAGCAACCTGTCAAAAGCCATATCCTCAAATTCAGCGTAGGAATTCAACAATTCATAGCTCTCATGTTTGAACTTAAGCCATTAATTCACTCCTCATTGAAACTCCTGTAAAATATTTTTCTTTCTCCATTTGCCCTCCTGTAATGTATTGTATCTTTCATTCTTACCATGCTAAAAGGTTAAGGATGCAGAGTGTACAGCAGTAAGAACACTTTTTACTTGTAGACTGGTAACCTCATGTCCACATAGGGAATGTAATACAACCTGCTTAAATTCCAACTGCTTCTACCTCTGGCGAATTTAATATGGAGACAGGAAAATATTCCTCAGTTTATATCATACATAAAAGTAATAAAACAAATTTGGAGAAAGATTTATTAGCTCATGTATCACACCGACACGAGCACTCATTTTAAAAGCAGAAGTAGAAATCTGCAAATCCTGAATGACCTGATAAAGGTTGGACCAAAGTTTTCAAACGCAGTGCTGGGTGGCAGGGTCCCCACACCACCTTGGTCTTACAGATTTCATCCTAAAACTGGGTTTAAGCCCTGCACAAAGTAGTCTTACAGCATTTCAGTAGGCATCTGCTGTTACCAGAGAAGGTGCCAAGCCTTACCAAAAATTATCTTGCTGAATCCTTGTTGTGCCAAGGTACGGTCTGTGAATGGAGCGGCTCCACCAGCCATGCCAGGACGGAGATTGCTCTCAGCATCCAGGTGGAAGAGCTGCACACTTTGGGGAGTCGTTTAATGCCAAAAGCTAGGTGCTCTGGAGTAGCATCCTCAGCAGGAATCTTCAGGGAATAGTCTTGGATATTTAAAGCGAGACTCAGAAATAATTAGGTGACCACACTCATATTTGGACCTGATTCTTGCGCAAAAATGGTTTGGCTTAAAATCACTGAGTGTCTGTATTTCCCATTAACAGCAAAAGGTATAGTGGCTTTTTTATGGAATAGGCAAATTGGGAATGTAAAATTAGGCAGAATATTTTAAAACTTTGGCCTATAAACTTTGCGTGTATTGTCAGTCTAAGCTCAGTTCCTAAATATTTAAAATCTTGTTTCTTTTTTATTGAATATAATTTTGTGATCAGGAAAAAGAAGAATGGCAATAAAACCTTTTAATTTTGCTCACAGGATTCATTCAGATGATTCCATGAGTTCACAGTTAGATAAATAAATTAAATTAAACTATACAAATGAGTGTTCTTAGGCTTGGAAAGATAGTTAGGGAAGGACAAAATGACCATTTTTCCCGCTTTCTCTCTGAGTTATTTTTAATCATCCTTCCTTGTGCAGAAATGATAGCCGTCACTTCCATTCACACTAAAGTTTATGGGAATGAAAAAAAAGTATATGTAGCACTCTGCTGCATTTACAATGACTTAGTTAATTTTAAACTTTGCATGTAAAATTTTGTAAGACCATCTTGAAAACTTGCTTGATACTCTGACCAGTGGAGGGACTTCACCATTCTCATTTATCAGTAGAGCTAATGGAAGGGTCTCAAGATGCGAGTCAGTGTAGGTTAATGACATACGTGACTTCTCTCAGAAAACCCACACCTGGATGAAAGTTTGATAAGTTTAAAATCAACACCCGTGTTGGTATTTATGTGTTAAAGAGAGCTAGACATGTTCCAACAAAGCCTGTGAGCAATCTTCAGAATATTTGCTTCCAATATACTAGGTGTGTTCACACTTTTCTTTTAAGCCTAAGGCAATTGTACAGCCTACCTGAGCTGTCAATATGTTGTTAAGCTACCACACTGGAGGGAGAGGTTTTTGAAAGAGGATTTGTTTGCTACAACCACTGTCAGCTTTATAGAGAGCTTTAGGCTTGCTTTTGCCTTCCTCATTCACCTAAGAGAGTTCTCTTTTCCAAGTCAGTCTGAATTAATTCATACACTGCTATGCAGGCGCATTCATAGTTTTGTTTTACACTGAACAATATGTTTCCTGTCAATAATTAAAAACCCTTTGGATTTTATGGATCTTCATTGATATAAATCAGTACTTCAGATTTGCTGTTGTGATTCTATAGTAAGTAACCCTCTGAGTTACTTGTAAAATTCCGTCTAAAAGGGAAGAAAATCTCTTCAGTTACATCAAAAACATTTTATAATATGTATTTGCATCCTGGGATGAGACCATTCAAATTTTTGTAAAACCATGCAGTCAAAGTTTGAAACACCATTGAAAGGTAAAGCAACTCAACTTAAATCTTAATAAAAACAGTTTTAATAATGCATCTTACTTTGTAAGTACTTGGGGAATGAGAGAACTCACACACAATTGATTTTCAACATGCAGTGGATGGGCCATGGCTTGTAGAGATGTAACTCAACATTGCATTCAGATGTGTGTTCACACCAGAGCATATGTAGCCAGCTTTGTTCAAGAAGAGACAAAGCTACTTTTAGTCACAGCCATCGTATTGAAAGCAGAGCAAGTATTTGTCTTTGCAGAAGTGTGTCCAAAATTACTTCACAAGGCAAAGGATGCGGCAGGTCACTCATTTATCTGATGAATATTTATGTGCTCCTGGGTTAGGTAGGTAAAATAATACTCAGCTGTCAAAATAAAATCCATCATATTTTGCTTTATTTGCAATTGTTCTGCCATGGGAGGCTTGCAGTTTTGTCTTTGTTATTTGTGGTTTTAGAGAGCAAAACGAAAATGTGGAACCCTATCAACATGCGAACTCGGCACCCTCTGACATATGGGTCATGCTCCTTATCCAATACAGTCTTTGGTTAACAGCTGTGAGGAATTTTACCAAGCTAAACAGCTTTTTAGTCTAACCCAGGGGGACTGGCATGTGTTAGCACAGCTACAGAAGGTCTCTTCAGTCCCTAAATGCAAAAACATATTGAGGATTGCAAAGAAAAAGTTACAAGGGGGACAGAGTTCAAATTAAATGTGTTCTCTGGTTCATGGCAAGGTCTATCTATGCTCAAGTCAGGCTTGTTTGCTGCAGGTTTGCTTTGCAAATGCTCAGTATGAAGCCACTGGAAGCACTGATGCACAGAGACAGTTTGTACCAGCCGAGGATTCAATTCGAAGTACTTATGAGATGAAGTTTGAGTGTTGTATTCTGTTATAAGCAAAATGAGTAGCAGAATCACTTTCATTTCATTTTTCTTTGGGGATTCGTGCTACTGCAATATCCATACAACTCATCCTGGTATGTAACAATCACCTGGTATGGCAAAGCCTGAATATGGCAAAACAAAAAGGTCTACCTATACAATTTTTTTTTTTGTGGCCACTGAAGGTTGTCCTAAGAGGAGCATACAGTGAAATTTTCCCACTTAGAATAGCAATGGGAAGATAACAGCATGCGAACTGGTGCCCATATCTAGGACTGACATTTCTGTTCATGTTTCTTCCACAATGTAGGCATAAAAGAGATGATGCATATGCATTATATCAAATCTCCTATGCAGATATAGACATACCAGTATATCCTGGCACTTGAGGCTCACTGGACCTTTGGAGTTCATCTGTGCATGCCCAGCCACCATAAGGGCACCCAGTAGCTTGAGCAGACATCAGGCAACCCAAAACACTGAGCAAAGGGCAAAGTGCTGTTTGCCTACCAACCAGCTAAAAAAAAAAAAAAAAAAAAGGTGTTCAAGAAAAACTGGACATATAGTAGCAATGTTTATATAGTCAAGAGTCCAGACTATTTTATCCGAGTCTAATTGCAGGACAACCTGTTCAGGCTAGTGCAGCCTGTAGAAAAAGCAGTCTGTAACTTCAAACACCCGCTGTGCTGCGTGGGAAGGTGACATGAACACTCGTGTGCCACAGTCCAGGAGTCGGAGAGAATCACAAAATGTCAGCAACTGAAAGGTCCAATCCCCCTGCAGGAGCAGGAACACCTAGATCAGGTTACACAGGAAGGTGTCCAGGCAGGTTTTGAATGTCTCCAGAGAAGGAGACTCCACAACCTCCCTGGGCAGCCTGTTCCAGTGCTCTGTCACCCTCACTGAGAAGAAGTTTCTTCTCAAATTTAAATGGAATCTCCTGGGTTTCAGTTTATACCCATTGCCCCTTGTCTTATCATTGGTTGTCACCAAGAAGAGCCTGGCTCCATTTTCATGACACTCACCATTTATATATATATAAACATTAATGAGGTCGCCCCTCAGTCTCCTCCAAACTAAAAAGACCCAGCTCCCTCAGCCTTTCCTCATAAGGGAGATGCTCCACTCCCTTAATCATCTTTGTTGCCCTGCGCTGGACTCTCTCCAGCAGTTCCCTGTCCTTCTTGAACTGAGGGGCCCAGAACTGGACACAATATTCCAGGTGTGGTCTCACCAGGGCAGAGTAGAGGGGGAGGAGGACCTCTGTCAACCTACTAACCACACCAGAGAGGGAAAGGTGTTTTCTCCCTTGTCAGTGTGAAGGGCTTGTTTCATTATTCTGGCCTTGACTGAGTTCCTCTGTCTCTTGCCAAGTTGAGCTTCCATTATCACAATAATTCTAGGTGCTGTTAAAGGCATTTGGTGAAGCATGAGAAAAGCTAACTGACATGGAAAAGGAAAATTCACAGGCCATGTTTTCTCCTGTGGAAATTATGTAAAATTGTTGCTGCTGCATTACACAAATAATTTTGATGCATTAGCTTGTCTTTTGCTTGTCTTTACCTCAATCTCACCCAAATACTGTGGTTTTGACATGCCTTTTTTGCTTCTTAGTTGGCTGCTTTCCAGAGAACGACAATTCATGGAGACATCCTGGAGAGAAACAGTTTCCTTTACATCACTCCAAATGCTGATATGCAACAGCAGTTATTCAAAAAGACCACTATTTATTTTAAAAAAAAAAAGAAAAGAAAAAAAAGAGCAATATCTTTTCAAGCCAACTAGCATTTCTCTAGTCAGTCTCCACTGTGACTTGTGCTGTGGCATGAGCCGGAGATCTGCAGCGCAGTGAGGCTGCTGCCAGGTGAAGCCAAGCCCTTTGTGGCAGCTTTGCCATGCCCGGCTGAACTAGGACCCAGGGGAATGGCAGGAAGATGAGCCAGGGGAGGCTTAGGGTGGACATTAGGAAAAGGTTCTTCCCCCAGAGGGTGGTGGGGCACTGGAACAGGCTCCCCAGGGAGGTGTCACAGCCTCAAGCCTGACAGCGTTCAAGAAGCAATTGGAAAACACCCTCAGACACATGGTGTAAATTTTGGGGTTGTCATATGCAGGGACAGGAGTTGGACTCAATGATCCTTGTGGGTCCCTTCCAACTCATGGCATTCTATGATTCTGTTTTTGCTGTTATCATCATCGACATGTGCCACCTCAGGTTAAAAACCTGACCTAGCTCATCCTACTTGAAAGTCATATTCACTGCTCCTGTGGTGACAACTTCATGTGACAATAGGGTGACTGTCTCTCCCCATCACAGGTACAAAAAGCATCACTGCCAGAAAGCAACAAAGCTTCTGAAGCATTCTGTTCTGCCATATCTCTTTCTTTGTTCAGTGCTCAGCCACACTGACACTGTCATTAGTTTCTAACAAAGGCATTCCTGTTTGCAGTGTTCTCTTGAACAGCATGTAAGCCTCTGACAGTCATATCTCACTGCTACGTTTCTGTAATTTAGCAAATCCTAACATGGATCAGAATCTGACTCCAAAACTTGGAATCAACAGACACTTTCTAAATTTTACACTATTTACACCTACCCATTGGGGTGACAATATGAAGGACTGTTAGTTTTTTATAGTATAAAAATATGCAATATTTATCATTCATATATATTTTATAAATATACAAAAGCTTGAGCAATTTGCTTCACTGCAAAGTGCTGAAATACATGCCCACTAAATTGTGGCCAAATCTGAAGATGGCTATGAATGAGTCCCTCAGAAATTAAAAAAAAAAATAAAAAAAATAAAAAGATCAAAAATTGATGTTAAAATATTTTTAATTATTTACATCTCTGTTGTTTCATTGAGGTTTAGGTACCATTTTTAAAATGAAGCCATATTTTATCTTGATTCCTAACAAATATAGTATCATTATTTTGCTATGGATTTCACATCCTTATCTGTCTTGCTAATGGATATTTTCCTGTTTAGAGAAAATGAGAACAATTCTATTTTATTTAGAGAGCAATAATATCCCTAAGTGTTTATCCTCACTGTTCTGGAAGAACAATGAAACAGAACTTACATGAAGGATTTACTGGTGTGCATGCCAGGACAAAAACAGATGGACAAAACAAGTTTAGACAAGTGAATCTGAAAAATTGGATGACCTTTATCGCACAAACAAAGTTATAGAAATTCAAAAAAAGCCAAAAGTTGTTTTATTTCCTTCAATGGAGAAATTCCAGTATTTGTGCTTGAGCCAACCACATTAACTTAAACCTGGTGGTGTAAGTTCATATCTAGCCCTTGTAGCCAATACATTTCATTCCTAAAGCACAAATATCTCAAATGCATTTAAAAAAAAAAAAAAAAAAGGTCTAATAAAGGAGATGTATGTTTTGGGATTCTTTTTGGTTTTTTGCATTTGGTAGCATGTACAGACTCACAGATGGAGTGACTGGTAGTGACAAAGTCAAGCTCAGGCAACAGCTCCTGGCTCAGAGAGCTCAGGGGTGAGGGCAAGGCAAAAATACAGCAGGCATACAAAACAAGGGATTTGGTAGGTTGCTAAAAAGTTAAGGAGGATTAAAACATACAGTTCTTAGCAACAAAGTACAAGGTTTGGATCACTATTTTTAAGGTGTACAAAGGAAGTCTCTTGTTGGTGTTTCTAAGAAATCAAACTTGCTCTTTGCTGGAGGCATAAGAATTGAAGGAGGCAAGGCAGAGAGCCAATATACGGTAAGGTCACTGCAAAAAGTAAATTTTGTGTCTATGCACAGATATTTCACATTTGGAAGGAATTTCTGTAGTATTCAAACTCTATCATGTCTACTGAATATAAATACTGAATCCATAAAATTCCCAAGTAGATTTTTCACACCCATTTGAGAGCAACACTGCGAACTGGCATTATCAAGAGAAGCTGAGTAGTGTCATTTCAGCTTTAAACACAGCATATTTTAAGAAGACAGAGATTCAAGCTAAACAAAAGGAAAAGGAAAACATAATCCTACACAGTATAACCTATCAAAAAATGAAATGATGATGCTTGGGTTTCACAGCTAATTCGACAATCAAGCCAAAAAAAAAAAAGAAGCTGGGTATTTGGTAGATTTGCAGGTAGATGTACACATTTGCTTTCTCTTCATGTACCTCCTGTTAAAGAGACAGGTGTAATGTTGACACAATATACTAGAAAACAGCTACTCTTGTAGAAAATAATCAAAGCTACTTAGCTTCACATGGTTCACCTCAAAGCAGCACCATATTCCCTGAAATTTCCTTTGACTCTTAGAGCCCCTCACTGCACTGATCACACTGGGAACCTCTGTTCAAACACAGTTAGGCACCAGGACAGGTTCATGTGAATGGGTAGGTCCCAGCTCCAGCTTACACCTGTTAGTTTATATAAACTTGAGTAACATGTGACAAAAGCGGTAACCCTCATGAGAACAGGTCAGGCGATTTAGTAGAGAGGTGCAGACTTGCTCTGTGATCTCTAAACCAACGTTTACACTTCCTATGGTGGGAATACAGGTCTGTTGTAAAACAAAAACAAAACCAAAACAAAACAAAACAAACACATGAGGACATTAATCCTCCACTGCTTGTCTAATCAGTGTCTTCTCTACAAAGAGGCCACATGCAGAGCATGGACCTACACACCTGCTTGAAATGGTTTGTATTTTAAAATTGATGCTGTCATGGCAGAATCTTTATTGTTAAGAGACCCCTCCATCTGGATTCCTGGTGGTTATGACTGTTCTTGACTTAATCCGTGTACATCCTAATGCCCAAGTTAGGCTCTATTAACCCTCATGGCTGACCCGGCTCAGGTACATTATGAAGCCCCAGGTACAGTCATGTCACTGCAGCTGCAACAGAACCAAGGACTTTTGCTTTCAAGTAGAATATTTTTTTGTCTGCAATCATTTTCCCAGCTGCTTAAGTTGTGAGCCAGGAGAGATGCTGAGGCAGACCACATAATATTATGACCTTAAGAATAGTTTATTGACAGGGAATAAAATTCTCTCTGTTTCTCATTTCTCAGCAGTATCAGCCTTCATTTCTGCGAGCTGTTCAAAGATCCAAAAAGAGAGAATCATCCTGTTCTGCCCTTTGCAAAACAAGCTGCTGTAATCAGAATAAAAACACTCTGCAAAGATCCAGCTTTTTATTCTCAGCAATTCTGTTTTATCTTCTTTTTTCTTTTTTTTTTTTTTTAAGCACAAAATGGTTTAATTCTCTCTAACAAGCAATTAATATGTTCTTCCAAACAAATCAAAACTGGAGAACCAAATTAACACCCTTCAAGAGTGATATATCAGCGCCTCATTTCACAGAATGCTTTACGACCCTTCCACCTAATCTAATGGATGGATTTTAAACATGAGAAAGCCTTGACATGGCTTGAATTTGAACACTTCAACTCCTCGTATGTACCACTAATTACAGTGAGCCTTTACTAAACCAAGTAGCCACCTATGTATTTTAAAGATAAGAAAACATAGCTTTTAAAAAAATAGTGACCATTGAATGTTTATATTCACTGTTATTTTTATTGAGCCCAGAAAGGGAATCTTTACCATTTCAATACTGCAAACATATAAAGATTATTTATAAATCTAAAATCAACTAAATATTAAATATGTGGCAGTATCTAGTCAGAACTAGAGATATCAGCTGCTAATTTTTTCCCACTTGTCTTTCACTTCCTTCAGCTCATAAACAGATTTAACAAAAAAAAGGACCGTGGAATCAAAACAACATATTCATGGGAAGGTATGTTCTTTTAAGCAACAGGCTGTTCTGACTTAGCTTTTAATAAGATAGATGAATTTGAGTAAATGATAATTTAACCAATGTCAAAAATGTTTTTTCATACATTGCAATAATGCCAAGCTTTGCATTCTCATGAATCCTCTGTTTTTCTCATAAAGCCCCCAATCTTATAGTCAGTTAATTAGGCAGTAATTTCCTTTTTAATTTGGGGAAGGGTATGCAAAAAGGTACAATTCTAGGTGTTGTATTTACAAAAGGCTGATATGCTGCAAACACCTTAGAAAACAGGCAGCAAAGGAAAAAGGAACACAATGTGCTGGGCTCAAAATTACGTATTTTGTGTGCAAGGCATGCAAAACTTAGGATTACACACGTATTCAAAGTGTCCACACCAAGATGCAGCTGCTGGGATTTCAGGTGGTACCATTCCAGGAGCACCTGCAAAGAAGATGGGACAGAGGGGGAATATCACCTCTGCTACTGAGCTGCTTGTGGACTAGTATACCAACTAATATCCAGCACCAGGGTATATGGCCCTCGCAAGAGTGGTCAAGTGGTACACAGAGTTAAATATCTGAAATAAATGGGCAGCAGCAAGGCAAACTTCCTAACGATGCCTCACTCACACAGGGTAACCTCGTTTGGAAGAAGTGCCTCTGAAAACAAACCTAAATCAGTCTGCGCGCCCGTACAGCTCCTCCACTGTCAAATCTGGCAGTAGAACTTTCTGCCAATTATTTTTTGTTAAGGGAATTGGACTGTAGCCTATGATTCATTTTACATATAGTAGAACAAGAGTTGGCCTACATATAAAAATTCACACTGGTATAACTGTGTCACTTAGGGGTGTGATATTTTGCTGACAGTTTTACCTTTAAAAGACCTGAAGTAGATCTGGTAAAATCTGTACCCAGATGCCTTATGCTTACTGAGGAGTTTCTTTGTTTTGTTTGTTTGTTTGGGGGTTTTGTTGTTGGTTGTTTGGAGTTTTTTTCTGTTTTTTGGCTGGAATAAACAGGCTAAACTATTTAACTATAGCACCTTACAGCAGGCTATTAATCTGTTCTTACCAAGATAATGCAGATGACATGTAAAGCTAGGCATAGACCCGATGTTCCCCCAAACAGACAGGACCATTAACAGATACTTTGCATCAGTCACCTCTTTACAGAATCCTAGAACGACTGAGGTGGGGGAAGAGATCTCTGGATGGCATCTGGTCCAATTCTCCTGCTCAGGGAGGGCCACCGAGAGCTGGTTGCCCAGGATCATGTCCAGACAACTCTTGAATATCTCCAAGGATGGAGACTCCAGAGCCTCTCTGGGTAACCTGTGCCAGTGCTCGGTCACCCTCACAGTGAAAAAGGGTTTCCTGATGTTCAGAGTAAACCTTTAAGGAAAGAGTAATCTTGTTGTGTACTGATACTCAATAAAATGCACCGATATACTGAAATCTTAGAGAAGTTAACTGATAGGTATATGTAACACCCCTTGATATCAAAACTTAGAGTTGTTCTGAAAGTGGTATTATGGTAGTGGTGTCTATATTAAGACTTCCTAGAGATGGATATTTTCATCTGAGTGGGGGAATTCACCATGTTTAATCAAAGTGTAAGGAGGCCTGAAACCTGATTACCTGAGTACTCCTCCTCAGACATCAGCAACCCCTGTCTTGTGAGAAACTCACAACAAAATATGAACTTAATTTCTAATGCAAGCTACCAGTTTATTACTCATGTTAGTTGTAGAGAACAGGAGATTATAATGCAATACAAACATTTTAAGAGTCAAGATTTATATGGGGAGAAATTACTTTGTTAGCCAACTACCGCTTGCTTTATTAGCATCATTTAGTTCTAAGTAGACTGAGAAATGGAAAAATAATTGTTTTTCATTTTTAACACTTCCCTCCCCTATTAATACTCCTCATCAATTGCAGTAATAAATCTGAGCTGGACACACTGGGATTTCAAATTGCAGGGTCTGAAGTGGGAGGCTGGTTTTTGCACCTTTTCCATAGACTACTTTCCCCGACAAAACTAGTTTGGCAAGCACAAGTCACGCTCTTGGCAAAGACTCTGACCTCACCATTTTAAGCACTGTTTTCTTAATATAATGTTGACATATGGCTATTGTGCTCTTAATCTAGTTATTTTGTGTCTGCTGTGTTGTTGCTATCTCATCTTTTGAATTTTCTTCAGGCAATTACTGTCAGAGGCATTTAATTTCTTCTGCTACATATTAACCAGTTGCCAACATTCCTCTCTTTTCAGCGTAGAGAGGCTGGTTGTGGGGCTAAAGCAATATTATTGCAATGTGTCCTAGGTATAAATGAATACCTGCAAGGCCATCTAAAAATATTCTGATCATACACCAAAGAATGGTAGAGAAGCTTTGGAGAGGATAAAGTGGTTCTTTTGGCCTTCACACGTCATGAAGCCAGAAAAAAACACACTACGTTGCTTTCATCTCTAATATGTTGAATAGTTGCCTGTGGTTAATTACACTGCATCGTGGAAGGTGCCACAATCAGGCAGTAGGATTAATCCAGTTGAAAGTGATGTGAGGAAACAGATGGAAAATAACTCAGGTAACCATATAAACCAAGTACAAAAAGCTCTATCCATAAGTAGGCAAAACACCACGTTTAACTATTTTATGCTGTGCAAAAAGCAAACACCCCTGCAACAAAACCATACTAGCAAACACACATTGTTCACTACCATGTGCTGACAATATTTTGACCTTGAGCAAGCAAGACCAGAGGTACATGTGAAAAACTGAGAAATGCAATAGCTGGCAGGCACAGATTTAACACAGGGACAGGGGAGGGGATGTTCTTCACATTAACTCTTGCTGGTTCACAAAACACTCCACGTCTTGTGATGGGGAGCAGATCCCTTCCTGTGATGCTGCCCAGCATCCATCAAGGCTGTACCCACCCTGACCAGCCTGAGGTGTTTAGTTTAGCTTATGGCTGCTGTTTGGTTCTTGTGTCTTGTTGCAATGTCCCTTACCCAAAACTATGAAATAGCTGCCAACAGAGCATGAGATCAGAAAGCATTTATTTAACCAGGCTTCACAGGGCTAAATCTGAATGGTCTTGTGAGGAGCTTCTCTCTCTTTTCATTAACTACAAATAATTCACATCACAGGCATCTAGTCTGGGCAGTGTTAGCACCTGCTCATCATGTTTGTGTTACTGTGCTTTGTCCACATTCCCAGTTCACAATCCAACTTCATTTTTCTGTGTGTCTACTTAGAAAACAGGGGTGACAAGACCTACTTCACAAGCTGTAAGTACTCCAGCACGCTATCAGGTGATCAGCTTTCCCATTACAGGCATGACTTGTGGTCATAATATTTGCTTTTATGGAACAAATTGCAGATCTCAAGAAAATCAGCTTCTAAATTTGTTCCAGTAGCTCATTTTGAATGCAACCTAAATCCATATTTTCAGATTGTACCCCACAAACACTAAAATAAGCTCTTCTTGGGGGCTGGAAAATAAATCCTGAAAAAATATACCCTTCGTTTCTCAGGGAAGAAGAGCAGATATTTTAAGAGAAAGAACAAAAGATAAGTGATCCATTCCCATACTTCATAGTTGGTCACATTTTGCATTGAAATTCAACCAGACATTAAGTCATAGGGTTGCATGTACTATTTACAAAAAAACTAAATATAACCATTAGTTTTACTCACAAATACCCATACTTTTCTTTAACAATTTTTAAAGGAATTTTATCATATGAGCATAGGTTGCACAAATGCCAGTTAGACAGACATAAGTATTGACAATATCATAAAAGCAGCGGTTACGCTTTACTTGAGCACTTAGATTAAATGGTATCTGTGGCAGCTAATCAGACAACTGGTTAGCAATTTAGAAACCAGTCTATTCATAAAATTAAATGTAGCATCAAAAACAATGTGGCAATATAACTTAGCTGCACTCATATAGGCTGAAGCATATTGGACAAGAGACCCATTTGCGAAGTCCACGAGAATTCAGCTGCACTGCAATATCCACTCAGCCATTGTCATTCTCTTGTACAGGTACCAAGTGGACAAAATAACAATCTGAACTACAGAGAACCTGTTAAAATTCACAGTTCAGTGAAATGTTGATTATGGCAGCAACTCTGTTTTTTTTCTCCCTGACACTCCCACCCTTTTGTTCTCCTCCACTTCGCTTTCCTCCTTGGAACAGTAGACAGTGGTCAAATGGTGTGGGTAACATGGTGTATTAGTCTTATAAGCTCTTGTTTACAACAAGCCACATAGCTCAGCATCCCTGCTGCCAGGACATGGGCTGCCCCTGCTCCACACAGGAGCCTCAGTGCAGGGATTGGGACCCTTTCTTCTGTCACCGGCTGCCTTGTCTGTCCCAGGAAAAAAGAAAAAAAAGCTGCCTTCTGTCTCCTTTGTGCATTTGAATGTCTCGTTGTTTAAGTCAAGTTACAAGCTTACGTTCCAGCCAATCTCTTTATCCCCTGAAACCAAGTCTGAATATAAAAAATAATACAGTATTTACCATAAAAATTAGTCTGTTCTGTGACTGTAATTTTTATCCCCTAATTGAAATACTTCTTCTTTTCCTTGCCTCAGTGAGATATTTTAAGGAATTGTTGAATTAGATTGTATTGGAAAACATACACAGAATTGCTCAAAACAGATTTTATCTTTTTTTCTGGAAAAGCAAAAAATACAGTATACAAAATATTGTTAAAAAATGGGCTTTTCCCCCAGCTTCCATAGTCAAGTGATTATGAAAGGATAATAAATGAAAAGTTACCTAAAAACTACCTTTATGTCATGGCTGGATGTAATCCTTGTGTGAACCTAACACAGGTTACTAAAATGTCCACCCATCTAAAGCATCCTTCTGAACCCCATGATGGCACTGTGGCTTGGAGAAAAAGAGGTTTCATTTTTAAGGGACATTATAACATTTCTTAGTCCTTAGAAAACCACATTTTTCTCACTATTTTTACTTCAAAATGTGATTTCTTTTTTTTTCTTGGTTATCTCAAAATAGAAAGCTACGGGGGGAGAAAAAAAAAGAAAAAAAGAAAAAAAAAACCCCACACAACAGGCCACTTACTGAATGGATTACTTGATGCCATCTCCAGAAGGTGGTTCACAAAATCTCTGGCTCATTGGTCAGGGAAATGGGAAGTCTGTACAGTGCCTGATCTATTATTCTGAGCTGCTGAATTTTTCTTCCTACCCCTTCAGGCCTGAACCCATGAAGCACACTGATGGATTTTGGCCAGCACAATCAGTATGATTAAGAAGATATCCTGAGACAGTGGAAGTCACCTGTGAGACAACAGAGACACAAAAGCGAGGGACAGGACAAGGAGCTGCTTTGGGGCTTGGATGGAGTTGCTCCTCCATCATGCAGCAGAGTGAAAAATCAGATGTCTGCTTTAGGACAAGGGAAACATTAAGAAAAAGAAAGGTTAAAAGCTGGTGGGTTTCCTTCTTCCTTTTGCTTTCCTGTCTCCCTCACCCCCAACAGAGAGGTAATGAATGGAAAGACTTGGTGTTGTCAGTGAATCAGGGCCCAGTCTCCACCAGCATCTAGAATCCAATTTGAAATCATCATGCCATTTTCTGGATAATAGATATAAAAGTTTCTGTAGGAGACAAAGCACCTGAAGTTGGATCAAATCATCATTTTTGTACTGATGAGACATTGAATGGGTTTTCCATTACATATCCAAAGACTGAACATCTGTCTTACCAGAAAGCTTATTCAGGCTAAGCCAAAAGCTTTCATATTCTGGGATACATGTCATAATTTGAGACTAGTGAACTGGAGATATTCTGTGAAAAGAAACGTGCTGCCAGGGAATATTTTAACACAGCTGAGATTGGTCTAACATGGAAAAGACACTCAGAGAAAAACCCAGAGTCTTGCGGCTTTTTAGTCCTCTTTAGTTCTGAGTTAATTTTGGTTTTTTCTCTGTAATTCTGGTCTGGTGAAAACCCACTGGACACCTCACAGGAGACAAAGCCACTCACAAAAAAAAAAAAGAAGATTTATCTAACATTAAACAAAATAACCATAAATTTTAAAAGCACTGGCTCTAAAACAAATGTAAAGCATATGTGGTTTGTTTTTGTTTTTGTTTTTGTTTTTAATGAGGTAACAGGAAAATCCTCCCAAGCTAATCGAGACCTGCCTGAGACTTAGTGAGCCTCCAGAAAGCATCTGTTTGTGGCCGGTAAAGAGATCAGACTTTCCTATTATTATTTTCCTATTATATAAAGAACACGGGGAAAAGCAGGCCTCAAACGTCCATGCTCTGGCTTGCCTCCTGAAGGCAGCTGACTGTACCACAACCAGTCTCCAGCTTACACACCTTTCTGGGACACCTTGAGTTGGATGAGTTAAATATCACCCAACGTGACCATAAAATAGCACCTTCTTGGATTCACAGTAAGCTATAAATGCCAGCTATAAGTCAGAAAATTTAACTTCCGGAGAAGACTTTCAGAGGACAATCCACTTTGGATGCCTATGTTTCCAAGTACAAAATATTAGGGTCCAACCTGGAAATTTCTTCTTCACATGAGCAGCACCATCTATTTTAATGTAACTATTTACATGAATAAGCCTTTTGCAGACTCATGACTTTATTCCGTAAGTATCTTTTGTACAAATGACATCCTAAAGCCCTTTATAGAATTAAATAACACTGTCCACTGTCTTGTATCTGACATAAATTACAGAAAACAGCATCATAAAGATATTGCACGGTGAATAAACTAAGCCATTCAGTCATAAGGCCAATGACTAAGAGAGAGAGAAATTAAGAGACATAGGCAAAGGAGAAAAGATACGTTTTAAGATGAAATTTGAAAAGAGATGGAGTCGATGAGGCAGAGAGATACATTCATGCAATGGGACTGTGTACCAAGGAAAACTTTCAAATGTTCTGATATCCAGACAAACCAACCATGGACAAATTTGACTAGACACATGGTACGTGGAGGCTGTCACACATCTTCCTACACAAACAGCAATTCTCACACCTTGCAAATTAATTACAGGGAGAAGTTTAGTGCTTGACTGGTCTATAACTTGTTATGTCTCTAGTTTTTCAGTTCACTGCCCTATAAAAGGCATTAATGCCAGCACAAATCCAGCAAGACGCCAGAGGAATAATTTCAACCCATAAACCAGAGACATATCTGGTGTTTCTTGAGAGTAGTAGGAACATTTGTGAAAGGTCCTCCAAACCTACTGTTATGTGCAGAACTTAAATCACTATATTTTGGACTCTGGAGATGCAAGGTGCTGAAGAGGTGGACAAGAATACTGCTGTCACAGTAGACTAGTCACAGCAGAAACTCCAGTCGCGGAGCACTGGGTTTGTTTTTCACTTGTACCAAAAATCGTAGGCCATATCCATATTTATATTTAGGTATCCTGTGCCACCAGGTGCAATGGAATTTAAATACCACTGCAAACACAAGTTTTATGTATAGCCTTCAGCAAGTTATTTAAAGGTTGTGTGCCTCAAATCTTTCCCTATAAAACCCAAATGTTAGTACTTGGTAACAAAAAATGAAGCTAGTGAAAGGTTCCTGTAATAACACACATCACTGAAACCATATCTGCCTGACACTTTCTGTGTCGCGTCAATCAAGAGAAAAATAACCAAATACCACAATTAGAGGGAGCTGTCAGAGTTTTAGGACTTACTGCCACTACAAGCAGTATGAGACACTGTCAGGACCAAAAAGAGATTTTGAATGTTCCTTTAAAGTTTACAGAAATCTGCTCATACATCAGTCCCACCAAAGATAATGGAGCAAAGCTGGAAGCAGCAAACCCACAGCAGGACAAGCATACATGAGTCCTTTCGTCAGATGCAGAGATACCAGGTCTATAGCATTATACATAGACCTTCTTCCCACTTCTCCATTTCTTCTTAAGAGGAGATGGATCATTTCTATGAAAAGACTCTGAGCTATTGCACCACCTAAGTCTTCACTCCAGGTCCTGCTGCCCCCATTCCAGCATGCACCTTCTCTCAGTCATGATGTTGAACCCTGTCCTGGCCTTGCTATTCCAGTCACCTCCACCAAGGAGACTTCCATCCCCATGGATCATCTGAACATGAAATCTTATGATCTGACGAACAGTTCAGGTGTGACCTAGGTAGGTGTAATGTGCACTTCATGTGTACTCATGTCATCCATTCAAATTTAAATCTGCTTAAAGACATAAGATTAAGGATATTCACACACAAAAACTTGAGAGGGGCAAGGGCGGCAACGTTCATATTTTCCTTTGAAAGCACCAGAATTTGAGGATTTATTTTAAAATCACCTATTATTACAAGTGGATGGTGTGAGTTTGTCACTGCAAAGGGTAGTTAAATAAAATATTTCCTACTTTCAGCTCCTGCACTTCATCAATATCTTGCAGCTATGTGGTCAGTCAGACCCCTCGTCTGAATTTCCAAGACAATATTTTTTTCTAAAAGTCTTGCTCCATCACTCTGACTTTTCCAATAAACTGGAGGTTTTTTCCACAAACATTACGTGCTCACACTGTCACACGGGCACACTCTGCGTGCATCTAAAAAATGTTAGTGAAAGAAGACACTCAGAGCCACAGACATCTCACCAGGGGCAGGGGATATTCCTACTCTCTCCCTTCCTAGGGGCAGAGCAGAGGAGACGACAGGGGAAGGAAATATGATGCTCCAAATTTGCAACCAGGAGCACTGTAAACTGTGTAGGTACCTTCTCAGTCTTTGTGGTAACTACAGTGAATGATATGACAACAAAACACAGATTTGGACAATAAGTAATTACTTTTTTTTGAGGATTCCTTGTCCCTTAGTTGGCTGTTCTGCCATCAAAGTTAGATATTTTAAAGCTTAAACTCAACCCTCCACTGTATCAACTATCCTTTAGAACTGAGGTTTGTTTATTTTGATTTTACTTTGAAGAAATTACCCCCTCATCCTCTCCCATTCCTTTTAAAGATTCTGTGCTGCAATTAAATATTTATCATATGCCTCATTTAAACTAGGAAACCCTCAAAACAGTGACTTTGCTTACCTGCTTCTAAACCATCATGTTAAATTTCAATGCTCTACAAAGACAAAAGCTGATAACTCATCAGTGTTTCTTGTCTAGGAAATTAGACGCTATATCATGCAAAGAAGAAAGGACAGGAAAATCAGTTGTCCTTTTTTGTCTAAAGACAATTGGAAAATATAATCTTACAGAACTATTTGTAGTATATGAACTGAGTGTTTAGGTTCTTGGCTTTGGCAAAGACTTTTCATGTTTCCCAAGACTAGTCACACTGGTCTGTGTTTTCCATGGTGATATCTTATTTTACATCTTCAGACACCATAAGCTTGGTCTCCAGATGCACCGAACACTTCCAGATTCATGCTGTTTTAACTGGAGGTACAGCCAAATTATGATTCCCTGAGAATTTCTTGTGAGGAGACTCAAGTAGATCAAAGAACAGAAGAGCCACACATGAAAATCCACCACTGCTTTTGAAAACCTGGATATTAATAGTCTTTCCTCTGAGTTTTCCCCTCTAGAGAAAAAATGCTGTACCTGCTCAACATACCAGAGCATTATAAAGCTGAAATCAAAGCTCAGAAATAATGTAAGACTCTTGGAAGAAGCTGCCTCAGAGGAATGATCACTTAGCAAATTCCTCCTAGGAAAGGGAAGGGACACAAGTTACATCTTATTGAGCCTGACTGTCAAAGTGAGATCCCAAAGATTATATGGTACATGGAAAGGCTATACATTTGCAAAATAGACACATTCTTAATATGCTCTTTAAGTCACATGGATAGTCACTAATTCCTGTGCGTGAAAGGACAAAGACTACAGATTTTTCCCATGTAGCCTGGAATCCATGAGGTCAGCTTTACTGAATGAATTTATCAATAGAGTTAGAGTTTCAATTTATCTAATATGTTCTACCTAATAAGGCAGTTCCTGTTGTAATTGCTGTAGTAGGGATAGGAGGTTAATGTTTTAAGTGACGGCACTGAACTCACCTGCTGAGAGATGATCTGGAGCACTCCAATAAAACATTCATGGTTTCATGCCTCCTCTGTTGCACTTAAATCTATGTTAACAGTTTCAAAAAGCTAAACAGCCAGGCCTACGCTCTGCAGTGATCAATAGCACCACAGTTAGATATCAGCGTATTCAGCTCAGTGGGACAAATGTTCAGTCTTTGGTAGATTTAGTAGTGGGTGGAAATGACAGATGGAACTTAAGTCTTTTGTTCAAACGCTTTGTTCTCCTCCTTCTTTAGTGCAAAGAATTTCCCTGTGATATTTTGCTTTCTTTCCAAGAGACCTGAAGAACCAATCATTTTGCTTTGTTCCCCTTAGGGAGACAAAACAACAACAACAACCACCAAAACAAAACTACAACAACAAAAAAACCCACAAAACACTCCAGTACAAAACCAGAGGAAAATACTTCATAAAAGTAGGTCGTTAGCAAAAACCTTAGGTTGACAGAAGTAGGACTCAGCATGTCTCAACCACGTTCTTTCAAATTTGAAAGTGTGCAACTAAATCAAATACAATTTCTGATAAATGACTGTTTGAAAGTGTACAATTTCATCAAATAAACAATCAGGAATAGGAAAGCCCATTCTTTCACGTTAAACTATGGTTGTATGATAAGAACTTCAAATGTAGTCACATTTCCAATGGTTAAAAAAGCCTTGGATTCAGTATGACACTTACTTGTGATAGAAAATTGGAATAAAAATCATTACATCAAATGTAACTCAAAGTATAAATACTAGCGACCAGGGTGAAAGCAAATGAAGAGATCAGGGTCTCCTGGTTCCTCTTCAACCCTACTTTCCTCCTTAGTCTGAAATTTTCTGCAATTAAACTGTTTGGGGAAAAAGCATAGAGTGCAACTCAAAATGTCACATTCTGGAAGCAGTTCCTCTGACCAGAGTTTGAGCCTTCCTTGTACCCATATTATTCACATACAGTCCTCAATGAAGGCTACGTGTTTGTAACTCAGAATAGAATTTGACCTCAAAACTTTGAAGTGCATGCAGATTTACCTGAAGGTTTCCTGGCTTTTCATGAAGTATTGTCCTAGTTCTTGAAAAACATAAGTGTGCCTACATTGTATTTGTTACATTCCCCTTCTTTGCTTTGTACTTTTTATGTGGTACAAAAATACCGGTACAAGTAATTTTGGGAGCAGTAGTGTTTTGATCACAAACCTAAAGCTCATACAGTCTTAAACCAAAACAGAGTGGGAATTGGAGACTCTCATGATACTTCTAATTATTGTTTACTGAAACACTAGAATTTGTTTTGTTCTGGGGGAAAATCTGATCCAGGATACCACAGGAGAAATAATTTATTGTGCTAACATAGTTATGAAGAATTTACAAGCCAATCTCAATGTATTTTATTTTCCAATAATATAATTTTTACAAGGTGAACTATTATTTTTCTTGGAAGCTGTTTTCACTAGACACTATGCACATACAGGGGATGCTTGGAGGGGTAGCAGAAGCATTCTGAGTAATTTGGGGGCAATTCTGTTTTGTAAAATACATCGGTGTCTGCTAACCAGCATTCAGAGAAGAAAAGTCCTCCAAGCTATTTCAGTATGTGATGGATTAACATGTAGGGTCTTTCATCTGAGCAGCTCAAAGGTCTTCTGTGTTAAGCCCACGAGCTTTGCTGAGAAGTAACTACACACTGCTCATATTTACTGACTGTGAGGAGAAGGGAGAGAAAAGGAATGAAGGGCCACATACCCACCTCTTCCCTACTGATGTCATCCTGACAATATTACATGAGATAATTGAATGGTTCAGAAAAAAAAGGCATCTACAAGTAAACAATAAGAATGGCAGAGCTTAACAGGGTGACTCTGACATGGACTAAAAGTTTCTGTGAGGTTGAGTGGCTCTTATTAACTAGTTACACCATACTATTAAACTACAGGGGACAGAGGCTGTTTTAATCTGCTGATCATGGTTAAGAAAGATTATAGATAAAAGGTCGTCTGATGAAAAATGGTATAATAGAGTGAATCATCAAGCCCTCAAAACTACTGTTTTCCTTTTGAAAAATAAGAAGCCTCTCTTCCACAACGAACATGTTGTTAGTATAGGTCAAGGACAGAATATGATTAATTGGTATCCTATTTATTATCATGAGATGGATGTTCAGTGTTACACTTTCAAATTGCTTTTTATAAAAGTCAGGTTGTTAAGAATGGTACGATGGACATTAAATTTGTAGTCCAGCCAGGGATATAGATACAGGTCGAGGTCTGTTATATTTGAATGGCAAAAAAAGAAGAACATATACTAATTCCAAGATTTCTTAGTTAGATCTTCCAACAACACTTTTTCAGGGGAACCCCACCACCACTCATAAAATTGTGGGCAGTTCCCTGCTTAAAGGCATAACACATCAGTACAACCTTCTCCATCACCGGGACCATTAAATCTTTTATTCAAAACATGAGAGTCTATCTAGCACCAGTCTCACTAGAGCAACTCTTCCCATACAATCTTCTCCTCACTGTGAAGAGGAAGAGTTTAATTCCCTGAATAATGCCAGAAAACTGTAACATAGCTATTTCTCAAATCTGAGCTTCTCTTAGTTTCCTCTGTGAGAGAAAGGAGCTCTGTCTCTACCACTTCCAGAGCCTGAGCGCCTTGCTGTCAAACTTAGATAGAAGATCAGGTAGTTATAGGCATGGAAGAGATACCATCAGTGGTGAATTCTCCTCGATTAACCATTCATTAGCTTTTTCAGACTTTTCAGGTTATGACCAGAAGAGAGTTCATTTGCAATGTCTTCTACCCCTTCTCCATGGTGATGACATTTCTTTACAACCTCTTATAAGGTTTTTTGATGCATTGTAAGTAAGTCTTTGACCTCTTAGTACCTGCAATCTCAACAAATAGTAGCCCATAAATGCAGAATCAGTAGACTGCCACCAACCCACCCACATGATTTTGCTGAAGATGTCTCAGAAGAAGAGATCCAATAAAATTATAATTTGAAGGTTAAAGTCCGATTACCAGTGGCAAGGACAAATACCATCCTGGGGAATAATTCCCACAGAAGTTGGAACAAATCCCTCTTTACAAGTCCTTTTTTAAATCAGATTCAGAATAGTTTGTTTGGTGTGCTTCTTCCAGAAGACAGTCAGGTATAGTAGAAAAAACAAGATTCACCTAGAGAACGAAGATTTCGGCAGTATAATGTATTTTGTGGACTATAGCATAAGGAAGGCTAATCAAGACAAAAGTATCATTTCAATCCTTAAAAGGAAGCTCTAAAATCGTGAAATTTTAGTATGAACAAAATGGAACTCGAAAATCCTTGAAAAATCCTACTAAAAAAGGCACACAAGGGTTAGAATAATTTGGAAGCTGCAGCATAAGTAGAGCCATACTGAACATAAAGATGAGATGCATTTAGTTTAAACCTCAGAAAGGGATTTTCTCAAAGGGGGATGAAACATAATGTTTGCTATATGCAAAACATAAAGATTGCCTCACCATCCTTTTAGATACAGCATATGAACATATCTGCTAAAAGTCAAAAGTGAAAGACTCTAGGAAGCTGCCAGACCTAGGGAAAATGAATATTCTGCAAATATATTTATTTTACATGTAAAGCCAAGGAAAGAAAAATATTGTTAAATATTTACTCATCACCCAGTAGCTTATTAATCTTCGTCGTAGCAAATACAGATGACTATAGAGTGTGGGCAGAGATGGTCCTTACCAATAAAATACCGTGTCTGAGACTCAAAGGTAAGCAAAAGCCCTGACTGGAACAGACTCAGCTGCATGAGGAGCAGCTGCACATGCAAACCTGACTGCAGGGACCCAGAATGGTTGCATTTTCTTGCTTTTCCCCCTCCCCTTTGATTTCCTTCATCTGGCCCCCAGAGTTATCTTGCACTAGCAGACATCCCATATTTATTACTCCAGCACCAGTGGAGTCCGTGGAGATGTGGACTATATTCTGACCACACAATATAGGTACTTAATAGTCTATTAAGGGTTTCAACACCTGAAAACCAAATGCCTGCTCCCAGCCTGATGATTCAGGCTGCCTGTATAACAGGAAAGGCTCCCCAGTTGGTCTGTGGGGAATCTGATTCAGATTTTCAGATGTCTTTTTCTCCCCTTTGTTCTCCAGATTTCCTGAATGCTGAATGTAAAACTGCCTTCCTCCAGCTGGTAGGAAACGCTAGTTGCTAGTGGGTCTGCACTGGAGCTTGATGCAGTTTCACACCACCACCTGCTGAGAGAGGGCTCAGCAGTCTAAATATTCTTCTGACAGTAATAGCTGCAGCAGTGACAACCTGCCTTGGCACAACAATGTGGTGGCAGGATCCCGAACCCAGGGAGAGGAGACCTAAAATCTGAAAGCTACTTCACACTGCAGAGAATCAACCCCACAGCTCCCATTTCCCTGGGAGGACACCACTGCACAGGTTACACACCAGGAGAAAAGACTACAAAATGGTTAACAAACATCTCCAATGGAAAATATGCAAAGAGTTGTGGTGGGCTCTGGTAATAAAATCAAGACTGGCTGTTTTCCTTGGAGATACGCTGGCCTTCAAGCGTGAGTTATTTAGTGAGTGTCCAAAGGTCTATGTTATGCAAGAAGGCAGATTAGATGGTCATAGCAGTCCCTTCTGGTCTTAAGCAATTAATCTCTGACATGATGTCAGAAGGTTGGCTCATCACGGCCAAAGAAGGCAATTTCCTTGCTGATAAATGAAAAAGTAAATCAATTTTTAGTCCAGAATGAGGAGGATGGGATTCCACCAATCCACAGGGGCTGTTTCTGTGTTTAGGCCCTGAGCAGCTGAGCAAAGGATTGCTGCTCCAAAGAGCACATGCTCTTGCCAGGACCTGCATTTGTTTTCCCTGTTTCCAGCAAAATCACAACCACAAAAGGTGAATTCTGGCCTCTGAAGACCCTGATAATTTTAGATGAAGCCTTGGCTTTCAAAGGAGTAGAGAATCCTCAATGCTATATATCTAAACAAATGCTTGAAATCAGGGGAGGAAAAAATGGGCTGACATTTAGGTTGTAGGATGATGGGCTGGGGGAACAGCACCTTTGATAAACAGCAGTGGCACAAACTTACTGACTGATCTCAGTCACGTCACATTGGTCTACATTTTCACCACTGATTTGTTTCTTCCAATTGAGACTGGACACTGACTGCCAGGTTTCAGGAAGTTTTACTACAAGAATTGTACAGATATTGAGTAATTAATTCTCAAATGCATGTGTGACACCAGGGGCAATGCCCTCTTATCTGCAGTTCACCAGCAAGGGAAGTAAAATGCGAGAGGATGTGTCTAAGAGCCAAAAAGCAAGTAAGCAAAAAAGAAGGGCTTGAAAGTGGAATAATCCAGCTCCCGGTCCTATATTCCTATCACCAAATTTCATGGCCCCTCAAAAGTCCCTCCTTCCATTTCCAAAACTAATGCAACTTAAATTTCTGAAAATTTCAATTGTCATTTAAATAGCACACTTTCCTCTTCCCTCTACTTGGATCTTATGAAGAGAGTGAGAAAATAACTATGGTCAGAGCCAGCCCCTTTTTTGACTGAGGAATGGCTGTGATTCAAGATTGCAGAGGGAGGCAAAACCACAAAATGAGTTATGCACCGTCATCCAAAGGAATGAAAATAAGTGTATTACACTGCCTACCATTACTTACTTAATAATATCACCGCCAAGAAGATTTCTCTACAGCAAATGCAGAGGTAATTTTTTCACTACTGTAGTTGCAGAAATAATATAATTTCTTACATTTTTTAATTTCTCATTGGTTAGGTTTCAGTATATAACAGAGAAATTAATGTACACATTTCTAAAGGACTTATACAGAGGAAATGCTCAGAAATAATCTGAAGTGGGGCTACAGTGTCTTTATTTTGTATTTGAGGCATCTTCCCAGCCAATGAACCTCTGTAAAAGATTAATGTAGTTTGAACTTTTATTGTAGAATATCATTCGTGCACTGTCACACTTCACACAAATGGTGCTTCAGTCACAGTTCGGTAACACTTCAGCATATTATTTCCAAGGCATTTGAGAGTTTAGAGAATTATTGAAGGGCACACTGTACTCATTTGGTAATAAGGCAGAGTGCAGTTGCAGTCTCCATATGATTTCAACAAATGGAATCAATGTTAATTTCATTGAACGTAGCAAAATAGTTGTGATAATAACCCCGGTGAAATATTCCACTAGAGAAAAGGGATAGAATATAGTGTTACAGGGGTTTATATTGGCTCCACCAAGGATTCTAGAAGAAATACAGAAAGGGGTGGGGGAAAAAAAATCCTAATAATTTCTGAAAAAAAAAATACTCATTTGCAAATCAAAATTGCTATTTCTCCCAGTCTTTAAACTCTGATTTTAAGAATGTGCTGCAGAAGAAAGAATTAAAGAAACCAATTTAGATTCACATCCTATTTTCACCAATGACATCCAGCTTTAAGGCAAGTCTAGATGTTTCAATCTGGCATTACTGTTTGTGCAAATGCATGTTAGACTGATCCTGAAAGTAAACAGTTCCCAAAGCCATGATTTGTTAGCGCTGCCTTCACATGTTGTAGCAAATTAGTCAATAATTAGTCAAATAATTTAAAATATAATTATGTAACAATGTTGCCTTTTAAAAATTGAGGAATCATTCACAAGCTGATTCCTCCTTCTGATTATATGTTTCTTTGCTGCTACAGTTTAAATGCATAAACCTTGGTTGCTGTTTCTTTCCTTTTGAATTAAAACAGGGTTCTGCTAATAAATGGACAAGTGCTTATTAATATGCTGTCACCAGCAGAGACAGAAATATGCAACTAAATACTTATGCAGCTCCCACCAGATGCAAATATATCTGTAAGAACCATCACTGATGTGTTAGAGACCTCTAGAGCTGTAGCTCTTCTCATGAAACTACACTTGCTGATAAAACCAGTTATTCAGGCTATAGTTCAGGTATTCAATATCAAGCTTTAATTAAAAAATCAACAACAACAACAACAAAACTGAGAGGTCTCTTGCAGAATTATCAAAATATCTCCTATATATAGTCATAGTCATATATAGACTGTGTGTAACAGCCCAGTAATCACCATGTTTTCAGTATTTTTGGAGACTTGAAGTTACTCCTTCTATATAAGACAAAACATCACAGCCATAAGACAACAAAATCAGAAATTCAAAGTGGCTTTAACCACCCATTAGCTGATTCCCATCTATCTATACCAAGGCTATGTGATTTCCAGCTTGCCAGGTCTGCGTGGAGGGACTAAGATGGCTTGCAACTAAGCAAGGTGCATGGTTCACCTCATCCCTCTGAGCTAAATCTATGTTATTAATGTAGAAACAGGAATATTTCATTTATATCCATGCTCTCCAAGGACTATATTCACTCTCCTATCTAGCTGCCTTTTGTAGTTAGGCCTAATATTCTGAGAGTTTCTTTCATCCAGGCACAAAGTTAGCAAAAAGAGTAGGAATTGTATGGTGCTATGCCATGCTTCATGTCAGCCAACCCCTTTATGTGTATTCCTTAGGTACAAATTGTTGGATGGCTGTGAAGACACTTTATCTCCCTGCAGTCTCATGAAGTTAGATGTAGTCGCATAACTAAATCAAACACAGGCGTGCTCATCATTGCACAAACACAGAGGGAGAAAGGGGCCTTCTGAAGACTGTCAGCTGTAGATGGAAATGGAAACTAAAAGCAGGAGAACATTTACAACTTTAATAAAACTCATGGCAATCATCTCATCTCATTAAAAAATACAAAATTATATTGTTTTACCAGGTGCAACTATTTCCCATCAAAAACTCACAAAAGCCACCTTGCAACCTTATCCTTTAAGGTTGCTCAAAATCACCCCTATAAGACAAATCAGCCTGAATTAAATTCTATAACAAATGTATCCTAAAGTTGGACCGTTAAGTACTGAAGATACCAGCCTTTCCTACCACTTAGGTGAACAGGATTCTTGCCTGAACAAGAACTGAGTGACGAGATCGGGACTTTTAACTACAGTTATGAAGACAAGCAGGCAATTCTAGTCACTCATAACATGAAACTTCTAAACTCGATTCATCCAATACTCTATCAGAAAGATTAATTTTGTTATATGGATGTTTTTCCAAGAAAACTCTCAACCATAATTGGTACCAAGATGTGGGTTTGGCAGGTGTATAGCAAACTTCAATTTTTGTCTCTTAATATGTGGTACTAGAGATGGGAAACATTTTTGCCTTCATACAGGACCCAGATGGCAAACTGTGAAAGCTTAATTTCAAGAGCATTCAGGCTGACAGCTCTACAAGCAGCAAGCTGAATTTAACTTATGTGATTATGACACATACACAGGACTCTTCAACCAAGTGGTCCAACACACTACCTATTAGAGGCATGCCTACGAGATCTGCATGTGCTGCATAAAAGCCTTTAACGTGCAAATCAGGTCTGGATTACTACACCAGAAACCACACGTCCACTTGCACACAATGTACTTCCATGGGCTACTTGGTCAACCAGGATGTTAATTCTACTGCTTATGCAAGGGCTACCAAAGAGTTTATACAGACTGGTAGGCAGGATCACTTTCACTCTGTACTTGACCTGAAGGGCTTCACTCATGTGTGTTGTACCCTACTCAACTCCATGCTGGCACACCACCTACTGGCAGCCCAGTTTTGCTTTCTGTATCGAATGTTTCTTGAAAACCTAGCCCTATGTGAGCCTATGAGCTCTGATCCTGAGATGTCTGGCAGAATTTGTCAGGACTCTGAAAAAAAAGGAAGGATCTCAGAAAAAGGGTCTTCAGCCCCCTGGTGGTAGATTGATAAAAAATAGTAAGCTCACCTGTTCAGCGTTTCAAGCCAAGCAGTGAAAAATGAGTTGTCTCCCAGCCGAATGAGAAGCAAGCAGGCAGACAGCTGTCAGGAAATGCCTAATGCAACTCTGGTATTCAGAGAATCTCTTTGATCCAGGGACAAAGTTAGAAAAAGGAGTAATAATTGTATGATGTTATCCCATCCTCCATTTCAGCCACTTTCTCGTCTCCCAGGTGCAAAGGTCAGTTCCAGTTTCTTTCGATTCCATATTATTTTAAGGTATTTGTGTGTTTTAGTGGTTGCAGATTTGCCAGCAGATTGTGGTGCACAGAGTAGAAATGCATTAAAGCACCACCTTTTTTTCCTTTCTGACTTTTCTTTATATACCGCTGCTGCACAGCTCCATAAGTTTGAACTTCTGTCTCCGTTTTCAGTAACATTTTCTATTCTTTCCCATGTATTTACTTTGATATTCCATAGGGAGCACCCATGAACCTCACAGGATATTCTGAGAGGAAACTATGGCAAAAGAGTTGATCCTGCCAGTGACATTAAGAGTGTCTAGAAGGAACTGCCCCCATTTCTCCAAGTTACAACTGCATGTATATCAAGTGAACCAAACCTTCCTGAACTTAATACTGCTGGGATTTGACAGATATGCTGCCTCATCCTGTCATCTTCGGCATTCTTTGGGGCACCCTGCTCCCCTGACTGCCACCTTTAGCAACCCAGCTTGTTCCCCTCTCTCCCCGCCCACCTATGGCAACTTTGTTTGACCTGACCTCTCCAGATCTCAACTCATCTGTTTGACCTCAACTCACAAAACTGCCTTAAAAACCCTATTTCTGGAACTTTTGGTGCTAGGACGATACAGGTAATAAAAAACGGAGGGAGAGGCTGTTAGATGTCTGACCAACCTGAAGAGCTATGGGCCCAACTTCCTTTTCCTCTGCTCATGACATTAAGGGCACACAGTCAGTGGAACTGGTGTTTCTCAGTGCAAAGATCACCACCTACTTGTTCCTGTTAGACACTAAATAGCTATTTAAGGTGATAAATGAAGGGATATTTGTTCTAGAAGAAGTCTCTACCATTGCAGTCTCTTGCAGAGACTAGTCTCTAGAAATCTCTAGTGTCTCTAACCATCTCTACAGTCAATTGGAAAGAAAAAGATTAAGGCTGGTCTGATCCAATTACAGGGTATTAATCAAAAGCTGTAGATTAACCTTTAACAAGTTCTCATACATAGGTCTGACCAATTTATACAGATTCTCTGTAGCTGTACAAGTATGCGTGTGTTTTATTATGTGTGGACTTAGTGGGCACGCTGCTGCAAGGGACTTTGTCCTCCCACTAATGTTTCCATGTTTGGTGTGCATACACCACTTGACACAGCACAGGATGCACCAAGCCATCCAGCTCCCACCGCAGCTGCATCCAGGCTTGAACAGTGTCATTAACCTCCACATCCAGGAGGAAAACACGACGTCTTCGTTTGCCCAGGTGGGAGCTGAAGCATGAAAGGTTTTGATGACTTCCCAAAGCCACACAGATATAGCAGGGAACAGAGCCCTGGAATCACCAACCAAAAATTACTGTTCACAACAACCAACTTTTCTATCTAAAGAGAGGATAAAGCAGCAACAGTTAGTCCTAAAGTAGTATGACAAAGGCCATCAGCAGATGGGCCTGAGTTCCTATTGCACAAAGGTGTTCATATTTGTAGAAAAAGCACTCCCTTTACTTCAGCTTTAAGTGTTGCTGATAAAATTTCATGAAAGTGAACCATAACACTTTAATGAAGATCCAGTATATGTTGAATCTGTGATATTTTACAGCATTGTTCTCTGTGGGGAAAGAACCCAGTTTTGCTAAAATATTAATGAAATAATGCTCATTTTGCTTCTGGATCCACTGAATGCCTGTGTTCAATAGTTTGTTCGTGTTTTTAGTTCCCACTATTGCTTCTTCATCTTAGTAGTAAGATTGCAATAGACATAAAGGAAGAACTAATAGCCTATGTATTTAACTGTTAGATGTGTACTGTGAATAGGACAACATAAAGGGTAATGTGAACATATTTTTTCCTCTACCAGTGTACCCTGAAAGCCTGTCCATTTGAAGCCAAATTGAATTCAGACACCTTAAATTTTCTTTCAATGATGTCTATATAAGATGGACAGAAGTCTGAAGGAACTTTCTAAATCTTGAGCTCGAGGTCACAAACCTCATTTTGAACAAAATACCCAGGAGTGTATTTCTTTGGATAAGGCTTCTTGGAGGTTTTCATATAATGACTATGTTAAACTTACTATGAAATATAAAAAAAAAAAGAAGTGTTTCACTATGAAACTCAACCTAAGTCACTGGATCGCAACCACCTAGACTTGCAGTGAGTCTTTGGGACATTTGTAAAGGCTGAGACTGAATTCTTTTTTCTGTGTGACTGCCAGGAGAACTCTTTTTTGCCCCCACATGAGAAACCTCAACTCCTGTCATCTCCATAACACGCAGTTCTGTGCCTGTATTTTCTGAATCACTCTGCTATACATGTCTCTCTGCTGTTATACATCTGTTGTGGCACAAGCTCATATCCCCACTGTCATTCTCTGAGTCAGTATTTGTACTTCTGTCTCACATTGTGATGAAAACATCTCTAGTGGCACCACACTTTAATTGGTATCAAAATATTTGGTGGCATAGTCAGCAACACCCACAACTTTCATTTATTGCATTACTCTCTGTGGTATACTGGTATAATCATCTGCTTTTACAAGGCATTATTCTATCCCTATTTTTTATTTCAGTGATGGGATTCCTACTTTTGAGCTGTCCATTCAATTATATGTGTCAGACCCTTTTCAGGGAAGTGTGCACATTCCTGGTAAGGCTATTTAATCCTGCTACAAGCATCAGTAGACATTACGCCAACATCTCTGGTTGCACGTACAACTAGGATCAGTGAATCTGATGCGAGGCCAGACAGGCTCATAAGACAAACGCATTCCTAAGGTTACTGTGTGGCTGGTCATCTTGGTCAGCAGCTCTGCCCACACACTGAGCTGACTTCTGTTGGAAGAGCCCCATGAGGGAAATAATGCTAACCGTGATTGTGCATCCTATGCACTGCTAGAATATTAAAGCAATTACTGCTGTGGTGGTTTGATGAACTTTAACTTTTTAGTATATTGCATAAGATATGGTTGTTGAATTAGCACTGGGGGGACAGTGGGAAATCTATACATGGATTGTTGTCTATTTGGGAGAGTCCAGGTAACAAGAGTTCTTTGGACTAGTACCCATGGCATTTCTCTCTCCTACAAGCACATGCATCCACGTCCACAAAGTCAACTGATCTTCTAGCAAACCATTTTAAATGGAGCCTATAACAGGAAAAAATATTTGTTTCCACTTGCTGTCTTTTGGAATAAAATGCATCCAGGGCACTGTGAAAAAGATCAGTGCATCTCTTCTGGGTTCTAAATTAAAATACCTTTTTGGACCTCTTCACGTTGCTTCAACAACAGTGGGGTAATTTTCCTTGAATTTCACAATTCTTCATTTTTTTCGAGGTTAAGTCTAGCAGTGTTGGAGGGCAGCACTTTCTAAAGAAGCAACTCGGAATTCAAATTTTGGCTACATTGACCTGGGGCCTAACTTTACTCATACCAGCACGGTTAAAGGGTTCAAACCCTTACCCAGACCTCTCCTTTGCTTCACTCACCTTTCCATCCACCCACAGACCAGCCCCACAGCCGCAGCAGCAGGGAGGTACCACCCTGGCAGAGGAACCAGCTCTCCCTGCAATGAGGCAGCAGCCAGGCGGCCCTCCCTGATCCCCGTGCTTGGTGAGGCACAACGCAGTCCAAAATAAGAATAAACACACACAGAGACTAAACCTGAATGCTTTCAGGAAACATGGTTTTGTGCCTCCCACTAATTCTTCACTTATGTGGATGGTCTTCCAACATGTGTTGTCAACAGGAACAGCAGAACAAGTGAAGAAGGGCATTGCTCACATTCCTGTATTTTAAAGGCAGCTGGCAGCAAGGGGACTCCAGGAGCATTGGGTGAAGACCTGTTGCAGAAGACTTAGGGGTGTGCTGTGCAGGTCTGAGAGCTGAGCAGCCTCAGTGACTGCTCACACAAACTACATCTGCAATCTGTTGGGAAATGCCTGGGGTCTGTGCACAAATGCTGCTTCAGAGCTTGGAACAAAAGGAATGTCCCTTGCTCTAGGACCAAAGCGTGACCTAGAAGGGGGCATTTATTTGCAAAGAGTCTGGGCTAAATTCTGTTTTTGATTACAACAGGATTCTCTACATTCAGAATAAAACCAAGATTAATTTAGCCTGTGCTTGCATTGCTGTCAGGTAGAGCAAATCAGGACTTCTGCCACTCAAGCAGGTGGTACATGGAGCATAAATATGCAGATATTTACACACAAACATACAATCCCCACTATCAGTTCCATTTCATGGGGCATTAAGATTGTATATGCAGTTAAGAATAAATTAATTGTAAAATATAAACAGTGATCTTTACTTAGAGACTAAAAAGTTCGCTTCCATGGGAAGTTTTTCTTTAAAAAAGGAAAAGTTTTTAATAAAACAACAGTGAGATCCTTGTGAGAACAAAGAAAGTATTATACTCCATCTCTCACAACTACACAGAATTCAGCAGACAAGTGAAAAAAAGGCATTAAAAAATAATAAATAAATAAAAGGGGAGCTAAAGATGTGGAGTCACCTACTGCCTTGCACCCCAGCCGGGAGGGCGTCCCGGGGCTCCGGTGGCTGCACCCCCGGCCGACAGCACCCCGTTCCCGCTCCCGCTCCCCGTTCCCTCCCGCACAACGGCACATCCATGCTGCCATCTAGCGGCCCCGCCCCGCACCGCCCCACACCTCCCACTCCGCTCCGCACCGCTCCGCACCTCCCCGCTCCGTACCCCGCCGGCACCTCTGCCTCTCTGCGCCCTCCGGCTCCCCGGCCCATCCCCGCTGCAGACGGGCTCTACTTGCATCTGGGCAATAATGACAACAGGAGCATACTTGATATAAGTTAATTAGCATTCCTTCCTGCTTCATTTGCAAGGGGGTTTTCAACAGAATGATGAAATGGACAGCTGGTTTCACGGGGGCAATGACCATGTCCGATAGAATTGCCAGGGCCTGGGACTACAGTTTCCATGCTTGATACAGGATCAAATAAATAGTGATGGGAATGGGCGCAGATCACAGCAGTCAAGAGAAGTGCAGAGACCTGAGGTGTGATGATAGCGGAGTTTATGCCCATACAGCAAGGGATCTGTGTGGCCAGCCAGTTAACTAAAGGTTCCTTTAAAATAAGGGAGGAAAAGACACTTAACGATTCCAAAGGCTGAATCAGAAACTCTGAGTGAAAGCATATCAAGGAAAGTGTTGCTGTGAGCACCTGGTTACGTGGGAAATTGGCCGATTCCACCTTCTCTTCACTTCTTCACGCAGGTGGTGGAAGCCCAGTGGGTGAAATGGAGACCAAGCCTCAAGTGCAGGCAGCAGAGGCCCGACAGAGAAGGAAACCAGCCCTTCCCTACCACACAACCAGGGCGAGACTTTCCCCTTTCATTAGAACTGCCGGATTATCCTGTAAAAAAGTGCCTCCTTAGAAACTTCATAACATTCCAACGAGCCATAAACCACTAAGTAGCAGTTTGGGGAATAAGGCCAGATCAGCAACTACCTAAAATACTCAGACTGGCAGCACTACAAGGCAGGAGTCCCCACTGCCCTTGCGGGTGGCTGGCACTAGCAGACACCCAGGTCCCTAGCAGAGGGAGAAACTAATACTTTGAAACAAACAGACAAACAAACAAACAAAACCTAAAAAAAATATAGTTTCCTGACATAGCACATTTTAGTTGACACAAGAATCATCCAGAAGGGGAGGTGATACAGCTTCTTTTCATTCTCTTTACATCTCAGAAAAAACTTCTTTTCAATTTAATAAGATGTGGGGGATAAAATGTGCTACCAGACCCCTCTACATTGGGCCTTTTCATCTGTGCTGCTCAGTCAGTACCTCTGACTTGATGCAAGCACTTCACTTGACCAAATCCTGAAAGAGCAGAGAGAAACTTTCTACCTCTGCCCCGCTTTGCCTGGTTGAAAAATGAGATGCAGAGTTATGGTAAGCAAAGCTAGGGGATGGGGGAGGGAAAACAGAAGACCCTTAATGCTTCACAAAACCACTGAGCCAGGGAAACAGGAAAAGGTAACACAAAAAAGCAGAAAGATCGCCAGAATAAAACAGGCCAGTGAGGAAGTGGGTGAATTAGCGAAGTAAGAAGTGTGGAAAGCTGTCTTAATCTTGTTACAGGGTCTTGTTTTTGCTTTGTTTTGTTTGTCTGCTGCTCGCTTTTGCAAAGCCCTGATTTGTAAGGGAAGTAATTCTACAAAGTCTCAATTTTTATTAAAACAACACAAACATCCCTAATCCTCACAGCTGCAGAGAGGATGGGAAAATCTTGGAACCGCACTCTAGCGTACCCAAATGGCTGGAGAAAATGAGCAAGAAACAAAGTGATTTGTGAAAGGTGAGAGATTGGGCTCTCAGTTTTTCATTTTAAATCCTCAAGGACTCTGAGTCCAGTTCATGGAGGGACTTTGTTAACTACAGTTTCATATTTAGTATTACCAGGACTGAACAAATGGAAGAGTACAATGATGATGACAACACGAGTATTTTAGTAAGAGCAAGAGAAAGGAGCAAAGTGTGCTTTAGTAGAAGCAGGTTTGCACAAAACAAAATATCTGCTTACTTGCTTAAGGATCTCATGCTCTGTGTAAGGCAAGGAGTGCAGACATACAGTCTTGGGTTTCTTTTGCTCTCCGAAGGGAAGTGTTAATTTTATGTGTTTGGAGTTAAGATTCCAAAGAGTGGGTATCTCAGGTCCAGAAACCAAAACCAGTTCCCCTGCCTTGGTGCTGATCACACCAGTGTTTTATAGGATGGCTCAGCAAGAGGCACTGCCTAATAGTGGTGGGCGTCCAGTTTGCTGAGCAGCTTTGCAGATTTGGCTCTCGGGTTTTCATTTTGATGTCTCACACAACAACTTAGCACTTTCTTTGTAGAAACAACTACCTACATCCACTTTGTATTAATTTATAATGCTCAGGTTTAGAGAGTGGAGGCTCCTGGTTATGTGATGTTATAGAACAGTCCTTACTGTACTGCGCTCTGCCACAAGAAAAGGGAAAACTGTACACAGGTGAGTAGCAGTCATTTCTGAAGAAAAGTGAAGAGCAATCAGTAATAACCAAATGATTTTGGGTTTTTCTTTTAAGAGTTATAACTTCTTCCCTTGCCAGATTTAAGGGCCAGCCCCAGACGGGTATGAGGTAAATAAGTTTTTGCCAATATAACACATTAATATTAGAAAAATCATGAAACAGCTATTGCTTTGGGGTAGTACTGTGGCACTGCAAAGTGCTACTAAAAGTTAATATTTGGCTTATAAGAATTTAATCTTAGAAAAAGGAGATCACATTACCCATGGATAAAATACAACTATTTTTACAGGATTTATTTCTATCAAAGAAAGTTTCCCACAAATAGCAGTTGAAGATGTTGATCGGCTCACAGACTTCTTTAAAATCAGCTTAATGACAACTTTGCAATCACAACAGCATTATGTGGGGGCATTTTTGTCAGCATTGACAATTTTTATCCTGTACAAATGGTGGTGTTTAACAAAGACATATGTTTACACAGATGGAGGAGGGAGGTTGTAGTAATGGTGTGATTGAAAGTAAATTGGATTGGTTGAGTGGCTGATGCCAGCTGCCATTTCAGTCTAGGAGTAGGTGGGTACTCGAGATGGGCTGTAGTCACCAGAAATCAAAAGTTTGGTGGGTACGTGTTGTTGTCCATGGAAGGAAGGAGGGAAGGAAGGAGGGAAGGAAGGAAGGAGGGAAGGAGGGAAGAGAGGGAAGGAGGGAAGAGAGGGAGGGAGGGAGGGAAGAGAGGGAGGGAGGGAGGGAGGGAGGGAGGGAGGGAGGGAGGAAGGAAGGAAGGAAGGAAGGAAGGGAGGAAGGAAGGAAGGAAGGAAGGGAGGAAGGAAGGAAGGAAGGAAGGGAGGGAGGGAGGGAGGGAGGGAGGGAGGGAGGGAGGAAGGAAGGAAGGAAGGAAGGAAGGAAGGAAGGAAGGAAGGAAGGAAGGAAGGAAAGTGTTCAGTGATGGCATTAAAGCATGCATCTTTTTAGATGGTGCACATAGGTGAAGGCCAGCCTTGAGCATCGTTACAGCTCTCCAAAATATGGATTTTTGTTTAAAGACCTCCCTCTCTCTCATCTCCACATGGTAGTTGACTATCCAACAAGCCAAATGCAAAGACAACCATAGCATTATTTAGCCAGAATAGTATAACATTGGTCTTGCACGAGAAACACAGTTCTTGGAGCTCTAACACTTTGGCTGACCAACAACAAAAGCCCATTTTCAGGATTTGTATCTTTATGAGCTGTTGTTAATCACAGAATGCCACATATTCATTAATGGAATATTAAAGTACCAATCACTGTAGAGCTAATGGGAACCACACCTGTGGGCCCTATCTTTTTTCACGTAATGACAGTCTCCCATGAGCAAAGGGTCCATTCTTCCCCACATCTCTCAGTTGGCAGGCCCTGCCGCAGTCTGGTGGTTGGTGATGGTGTCAGGCAAGGGGCAGACAAGGACCAGGGAGGGCTGGGCTACATTTGAGCTTTCACTTCATTTTGGGGCATTAGGTTTTGTTCCTTCTCTTCTTCTTACTCCAATTAATTTAAATAATGCATGTAGCTTTTGCACATTAAAGGTCTTCACAAGTAACAGTCAGGTGTAGCTCTTACTGTGCTTTACCAGATGTCAATCCACTCTACAGAGAGATCAGCATCATGCTTCCTTGTGTATTAGCTTGCATATTATGAACAGGTTTGGGTTTTTTTTAATTTAGATATGTTACAATTTTTAAAAGTTCTAAAGCTATTTTTGGTAGTTTCCCCTGATAACTACCATTTCCTTCTCATCATTTGATTGAATTGTAGCCTGATTATGTAGGTATGGCACTAGCATGAGCCACATCAGAGTTCATTATACTGCTGGTGGTATACACATATGAACATGGAAGGCTGAAGGAAAAAGAAAACAGAGCACAATATGACAGTCTCAACTTACCCAGCCAGACACAAAAATATACACTGCGAACATAATATTGAAGAAGTCATGGCTTTTGAGACAACCCAGGTGAACAACTAGCTGTCACCAGCTTTCCTTTACAGGGGTGTAGCTTTGAAATGGGTAATGTGCTTGTCTTCGATAATAAGCCCTGCAAAGTTGTGTTTCAAGAAGCTGTTTCCACAGCACTGTATTTTTTTTTCTTATAACAAATTCTTGCAGGTTGCACAGAGCACTTTCATTCTTGAAACTACTACAGTGAAAAAGATATAAAAGCCAGTCATTATTTACTCTATCTTTGCTTATTCTGTTGAAGAGTCCAGATATAACTTCATTTAAATAACAAGAGTAGCCTTTGAGCACATGTAATTTACTCTTACAAACAGCAATGCATTTTATACACCAGAACAGCTACACATATGGAGAAACAAAACCAGCAACATTGACTATAATAATAAGATTGCTCCAGCAGCCTAAATGACAGAGTTAATGCTCAACTATGTTAAATGGCTGCTATTTCCCTATTATAGTGGGTGATATATCTTCATTGTTTCAGTAATGTAGCCAACAATTGAGAGCTAAGTAGTAGCCACTCTTCACCTTCAGTAAGCTTTACAGGTATTTTATATGCAAAGGAATAGACTCCTTAAAATATCCCATTTACTACATCCCACTGAATTACAGTGTATAAACAATAATGGTTATTTGCTAAAACATTACAGCACATATTTGTTGCAGCAATGGAGCTAAAGCCATGAAAACCAAGGACAATGTATAATCTTTTAGTTTTATACCAAGGTAATGAACGCGAATGGCTTTGTCAATTTTAAATGTGGGAGTTCAATATTAACAATATAGGGGTTTATAATCAAAAATCTATTATGGTAGTCTAAGGTTTTATTCCGGAAAAAAATAATCTTGCAATAATACAAATTAAACCATCACCTTTAGACAGTCTCGCGTAATGTTGAATTAATACTGTTCCTCTGGCCAGGAGGTGCAGCCCTTTGCAAGTGGAAGGCCTGTTTCTCCGGGAACTGGCTTCCAGCTTCTCTCTTGCCCTCCCAACCTTCCCCTCCCCCCAAAAAAAGGAGTCTCCATGCTGGATCTTCTACCTGCCCTTCAAAGATTAATACAAACCAAGGCATCCTGGATTCTCACCCAGGGAAGGAAACATGGCCAAAAGGTCATATGACAAACGGGACATCTCATGCTGTCATTTCAACCTGTGCTACGGGAGCAGAGGGGGAGTTTAACTAAAACATGCTCTTAAAAAGAAACTAAAAAGAAATCCGACGTTCGTATCAGCTATACGATGATGTATATACGGGGATTCTATAACGGAGATCACACCTTCTTAGAGAAGTGTTCAGCGATGTAAAACTACTAATGACATTAATTGCCAGAAATGGTGTAAACACCCCTTGTCAGGGTGATACTTTAACATATGTAAAGACAGCAAATGCCTCAGGCATGTATTGCACATAGCACTGCCAAATACATCAGCAAAGCTTTTGAAATATACCATAACATATGCAAAGGTAGCTAAATATTTTTTTTGGAAAACCCTTTAGAAAGCGTATTTGTTACCAGAAGTTCTTCCTTACCTAGAAGTTCAACAAATCAGGAAGGACTATTTTGAGATGAAAATTAGCTTTCAGTCATACCTGGCTCATGGTGCAATCCTGCGTATTACTCTGTGCGGAAAGCTGCTCATGACAGGTTTCTACTCCAGGCCAGAGGAATTCACAGTGCAAAGGCCTCTCTTAAAACGGGGGCCAGTTCAGCTTCTTTTTGCAAAGACACACGAACTAAGAATCAGAAACACCCCACAAAATCTTGCACTTCCCAGGATTACTAAGCAACTTGGGGTAAATAGACTGAGTTGTACAGTCTGTAAGATGAGGCTTAGCGAGCCCTTGTGCTACGGATGTTTTCCTTTCTGGGGGATGCGAGGTGTGACCAGGGTGCCCACTGCCCCCTGCCAGCCCACCATGGGCTCACGGGGTAGCTTGTCCGTCCCTGTCCCCAGCAAAAATCCTGAGGGACAATCCCTTGCCCCGGTGGGTTAGCAGAGCAACGGCCCTGCAGGACCTCAGTGAGGTATTACTTCAACCAGCAGCAGGCCCTTGTTCTCAGTATTTATGCTTAACTGGGTGTTCCGATAGGAAATGAAAGCAACGATCCTGCCGTATGGTGGTTTTGTGGTATTTACTTTTTTATATCCGCTACTTAAAAGACCCTTTTCACACTAGTCATACGTTTTGCCACAGATCGCTGGCATAGAAGTTCTTTTCACATCAGAAGTTTGGTTCCAGTTGTGATTTTATTCAGCTGGTCAAATTAGCAGAAGCTCTGACAGCAAACTGACCTGAACTGGGGCACTGGGCGAGTATTAAACACTGTTGGAAAATATTTAGCTACAAAGTTCTGTGCAGTCTTCATGCCATGAAGAGACGGAACTTGACCCAGATGGCAGCCTTTAGATACAAACAGAATAAACAACTTCTACCACAACTGGCACAAAAATATTGTAAGAGTGTGCATCTCCTCCCAGATGTTTTTGTGTCTCCAGACAACTTTAACTGCTTTAATGGATCTTAATTTATTCCATGGGGGAAGCTCTAACTCTTCCAGCTTAGTGCAACATGCACATAAACAAACAACATGAAGAAATTTTAGAAGGATGTAAATTCTAACGTGACATTCATCAGTTTATACAGGTAAACCTCGGTCTCCACGTTTTAACCAATATACATGCAAAGTACTGCAAATTTAAATCAGCTTTTTTCAACTCCATTCAAAACCTGCACATAAAGCAAGCTAAACAAGCAGAACATGCCTGTTCTGTGTAAATTACAAGAAATGTCTTTTTTTAGCAGCTTTATATTAAGCTTTAGAGCAGGAATTTTAACAGCCAGGCTCAGCCCTGAGGCTAAAGAGATGCTGTCTCTCACTGAAGAAGTCCCCAGTGAACCCACCACTCACCCAGTTTCACCAAATAACGTGTTCACAAGATCTGAAGAATTACAGCCAGAATCTGAGATGGGTTGAGGGTTATTCTCATCCCTACCTTCATTTATTTTCAATCCTTAATTTTAACAAATAGATTTGTTCACATTTTAGGAACTGTACACAACTAGGTACAGATGAAGAAACAGGAAAGACTATACGGTCCAGGCTTCTGCAGAATGACTACAGCAAGGAATGCTCCTGCTCATTTTTATTAGGTATGGTTTTAAATTCCACTAGTTGACAGTCAGAGTGTTGTTCACAGGCAAAAGGAGCACCCACATTTTATTTTACATCATGGGCAGTTACAGGAGTTACTTCACACCTGCCAGTTTGCATCTGCCTAGGTATTCAGTGTTTTCTTCTGAATTAGCCCCACACAGCAATCAGCCCATCAGCTTACATGGCCTATGGCAAAACTCAGCAAGATCAGCTATTTTTGTATGGAATAAGCCATAGGTGACTGTGGAGTATATTGTATTTCACAATACTGCAGAATGCTTACAGTGCTCTGACAGCTGTTCACAGAGGCACAGTTATGAGCCTCAATTTTGCCTCTAACAATCCCATCAGCACTTACTCTTATTATGAAGAAACATGGTAGTGATTATTCTATTATGCTGTACACGGTTGTGACCCTAGGACAATTCAGGAGCTTAAACCATGATGCACGTGGCGGCTTCCTTGGCAATCGAATATTCTGCAACCAGTGCAATGTGATACCAGTGCTCTCTCTCCTAGTTCAGCTTCTTTTTGGAAGTCTCTAATTTTGCAGTCATTTTTTTTGGTCATCTCCTCAGATCAGATTAAAAGGACTTTTTTTATCCTTAATGTGACCTCTGAAGAAGTAAAAGCATAAAATTAATGGCTGTGTGCTGTGTCTTTTTAAAGTTTTACTGTTTCAGAATAGGAGGTTTTCCAGGAATGTTGGTTCTTCTTAATTTCCTTAAAGAAATACGACCTATACAGCATCAGTTATTAAAAAAAAAAAAAAGCATTAATGTCCAAAGAAAAAAACCCACCAATCTAATAACGAGTTTGAGATAATGTCCTTAAGTAGCTTCTACATACCTACTTTTTACAAAAACTTTGTTTAAAATGCAAGCATGTTCTAAACATACATAAAAGCCCCATTGGAATATGCAGCAAAGGTCTCACTATGACTGAATGTTTACATTCTCCTCTGTTAAATTAAAAAGATGTTATTTCTAATACCACAAATAGCTTAAAAGAACACCAGAACATTTAAAAAGGCACTAGTCTTTGTTTAGACATTTAAAAAGGCACAGTCATATTTTGTTTAGTTATATTATCCTTTATTATTTTACAATGTATTTCAAAAACTTTTACAGATGCCTTAAACTGTTCTACAAGAGCTGCAATACTGTCATAAAAGCACACCTACAGACCAAAGGCACAAACAAACTGTAATACCTACTGGTATTGAACCATTAATATCCAAAGGGTGTAGTCTTTTAGTAAACAGATGTGCAGTAATGCAAATGCAAACAGATGTTAATGCAGAAAAATAAAACTCTGCATTCATGGCTATAGAACAGAGGACTTTTCAAACACATTTGGTACTGTAACATTCTAGACAGCAATATGAGTAATATTACATATTTAAAGCAATACATGCTCTGAAAAGCCTGTATTTTCAATCTGTGCGTGTAAACCTGAATCAAAAATAAACTAGATATATTAAAAAACATGAGACATCTAGTCTGCCAACAAGCTTTTGTTTCTTTTTTATCCTACAATGACAATTAACTTGGGTGGGTGAACTCTGACCTGCATTATTATTTTACATTATCGTTTCCTCAGCATTTCTGTAACATTACGACAGCCTGCGATTTGTTTTTTTAATTCTTTGTGCATAGGCACAGGTGAGTAACTTTGATACATTTTTTTTTCCAAGTCTCCAAGACATAAATATAAGTAATATTACAGCAAATACATTACCACAAAAAAAGCGTTGTATAATGAGGTTTATAACTTTATTTAAAATTCCTAGCTGTACTTCTCTGGTGCAACAAAGCAATGGCACTGCAGTTTTCACACACCGCGTATTGAATCTTCTCAGGCACACAGTGTTTACTAACAGCCCAGATACATATTATTCTCTGCCTACAGAAGTTTTGCTTTCATTATCACTTCTGGTCACCGAAATTACCAAGGCATCTTTAAACCTATGCTGTCTGTAAGTAACAAGATAAAGCCAATTGTTTGCATATGCTTTTAAGCCTATCCAAGCTGATACACTTTTCATGGGAGTTTCATGAAAGACACTAGGAGTGAACAGTGATTACATATCAGATTTGTTAGGTAAAAAATAAGAAGGGGTTAAAGTCAAAATTTACGAGTGTGGCACTGTGGCAAAAGAGGCATTCGGTTCTGCTTTTTTCTTCAAGTTCAAAGTTTCAGTTACCGTTAAAGGTTTGCTAACAGTGAACACCATTTCTTAACCCAATACAGTCTACATCCCTCTATTCTCTGCAGATAAAGCTGCAGTGGGTCATCGCTACATTAGACCACAGCTTTTGCTACACTCTTCCCAGGTAGTCTAAAGAGCAGTCAGTGGTATTTATTAGTTATATACATCAGTCAGTCACACCCATCATTACAAATATGTTCTAGTTTGTTTACTGTACAATGTATGTATACACATTTGTGTTTATTCAATCCCTTATTTCTTAATCTAAGCACTCCAATTGTTAAGGGCAGGCTGGGAAAAAAAAAATCAATATACATAAAAGGGTTATAACTTTCAAGTCTGTAGTGATTCTAGTTTAATAACAAAAGGGGAACATCGGGCTCATGCTGTGAGCATGGCTGGCAAAAATCAAGGCAAGAAAAGGAGACTGACTCTGTTTTTCTCGAGTCAAAATATAGAAAGTTAAACAATATAATGTTAGTCCAAAGGGATGCCAAAATAAAAAGGGCATTTCATTTAATGCACAACTAGAGCTATTAAGAATTTTCTTTCACAGAGGCCCTGAGACTTGAGCTAAATGGATTCTGCCTACCATGTGTTTCATGTGAAGTCAAACTTAAAGCTCTATATGCATAAACATTTGGTATATAACAGTGGACCCATTTTTAAAAAGTGAAGCAATAAAATCTACATGAAAAACAAATGAAGAACAATTTGATTGGAGGCCTCTGTCCTTTGAGCCCTGCCCTATCAGGCTAAACGTCCAATAAAATGTAAAATGCAGCATACGTTTGCTTAATCTAAAATTTTTTGTGATGCGTTATTGCAAATTGCACTTGGCAGTTCACCACACCAATGGAAAACTGGCCCCCTGTTGGTTCATTCACGCAGTCTTTTAACAGCAAATACAAGTCACCAGTAGAAAGATCTCGATAGAAAGTTTGCTGCCGTGCTGAGCCAGCTTGCTGCACCTTCTGGGTGTGACCCAACACGAGACACTGCTTTGTCCTGTTCCTTACTAGGGCTTTCATCTTCTGGTAAATATTCAGGTAGATCTGTATTCTGCTCAACTTCCACTGGAGTATCTTGGAACGGAACCAGCATCTGATATGACACAGCAGATTAAAATTATGTCAAATGTTGTAACTTAAAAGAACAAATGAGTGTTACACATATCTATACATTCAGGATGGCAAGCACACATATTGTGAGATTTCTTCACATCCTCCTATACAGAGAGAATACAAATGGAACCTACAAGATATCTGCAATCTACTATGCTTACACTATATCTGCAACCTACTAAGCTTTGGCTTAACGTGGGAGAAAAAATAGCAAATAAATAAAGACATAGCCCTTTAAGTGTAGTTGTGAAATAAAATTACTTCAGGAACTGCAGCCAAAAAACAGAATGTGACTGTGATCCTTATATCGTTAAGGAGAGAAACAATTACAGTATTTTTTGTCCCCCTTCTGAACAACAAGTTCTGTGAAACTGTTCTACGGACACAGGTCTTGATATAGGATACCCTTTATTCTCCTTGTACTCTGTGTGTAGGACTCTCACTTAGAAAAATTTGCCAGGCATCAGATGTTATGGGCATAGAGGTGCTGGCATCAAAGATACTGCCAAGCTAAAACAATTGGTATTTAAAAAGATCTATCTTACCTCCTCACCACTTTCACTTTTCACAACTTGCTGTGCCTTCATAACTTTGGTTGATGCTATTGCCGTTGCCAATGCCTACAAGCACACGGAAAAAACCAAGAGCTTAGTGTGACAGAATGCAATGATGTGAGGATTTGGAGGGTTATTGAGCGCTTACCTCTGCTTTCAAGTCTGAACGAATTCGCACCACGCACCTTTGAACAGCCATTTGAAAGGTAAAACTAATAACACCTTTAATTTTCAACAAGGCTTCTTCACAAAGATTCCTTCGAGACTAAAAAACAAACAAAACCCCCACAATTAAGGTACTTGCATATAATACACTGTGTGAAAATGCTAACAATTAATTGTTAAGGAATTCCTCTATGTCTGAGGGTGTGTGGTTATTCAACAGCATTTCTGTAAAAGAAAAACGAAGACTTAAAGTGCACAAATATTAGACTCTCTTGCCACAAAAAAAAAAATAAAAAGAAAAAGAAAAAAATTGCTTACACTTTAGAAGTCAAAGAAGGATGGAATCAACTGTAAATAATTAGAGAAAAGTGCTGAAAAGCAAAGAATGTTTTTCTCCGTATGATCAGCTAAACAGTCCCCTCTGGTTAAGTTCTGATTGACTGAAGTGCTCATTGATGAGTAGTTAGTGTTTAAGTTGCTATTTATCAGACACCTTGCCTCCATACTGACGGAATGCATCAAACCAGCTGTTGTATTTTTCAGCTGCTTCATCTGTGGCAGCTCATGGACACCACTGCACGGCACAACCTTAATTCTTCTTTCAAAAGGAAAATATTTGCTTGATAATCCACAGAATGTTATGTTTAAAGCAAGTGACATCGCCTACTGTGCTGTAACATCACATTGACCTGTACTAGTTGCATCTGTTCTACATTATCTCAGAACGTTCTATTATTTTTTTTCCTTTTAATATTTGCACAAGATGGTTGTAACAAAAAGGATTAAAATATGCTTGGAGAGACTGATAGTTCAGAAGGAGAAAAAAGAAATGAAATGTTGTACCAGAAATAAACTAACAACCTTACACAGGTTCAAAATAATGACATATTTAACTTTCACTGCAAGTTTCTGGAAGATTTTAAACAATAAGCTATTTGAAAGCATATTTATATTAGTTATCAAGTACTGGTTAGTATTTGGAATAGCTTCATGCACAAGTAAATTAAATACTTTTAATATCTGGAAGAACTAACTTTCCTTTTTTAGCAGTTTAGCATATATATTAAAAAATACATTTGTGTGAATTTATGTATTAAAATCATTAACATTTTCAACAGTTAAAAAGTTAACAACGCTGGATAGGCTACATTTCTCATACACAGCAATTTTTTTTATGCAACGATGACAGGCTGCCACGCATAAGTGAAAGTCGAAACTACTTTTGGACATAAGAAGCAACACACTTGCGGCTTATTAGCCTAAAGAATTTATACTTACATGGTTGCATAGCAATTCTGTGACAAAATCTGGCATTTTACTGTGAGATCCCAGGTTAAGTCACAGTCACCTCAGTTTAATTCAAACTGAGGCTTTCAGTGACTAGGTAACTGGTGAATCACTCTTATAGACAAAACTTACCAAGGTCCATACAGATTCCATAAAAAGCTGGAAGCTTGGCAGCCACTGGCCTTGCTGCACAAACATCTCTTGCAAAGAATGTCTAGCTATGGCAATTAGGTACAAAGCCCAGCAATGCAGACCCAGACAGCTTTCTGCATGGTCCCCCTGAGCATGAGCACATGGCAGGACAGGTGAAATTTCGGTTATTTTCTTGCACACATTGTAGTCCAGCAAGTAGTTCTGCTATTATAGAATGCTGAACAATGAATACCATACCCTAATATATACTACTAAAATGCACTGCTTCATTTTTTCCTTTTTTTTAAAGCTTATCATCAAATTTGATAATTAGATATTAAAATAAAAACATCCAACCCCACACTAAACAGCAACTGGCCTTTCCCCTCCCTTCCTGAAATAATCAATATCTACTATGAGGTTTTAGAATCCACAAGCACTTGTAGGATTTGCAGTCATTCCTAACAGCAGCTTCTTGTTTCAAATCAAAATGACAAAACACAGGTCAACTGAGAACACACTATTTACAGTCCCATGTTTACTTACTATGCCTTTTACCATTCATATGTGTCACCTAATATTCTTTGCTATTAAAGTTGGGAATAAAATGTAGAATTAAACTAAGCTGCTTTTATTGTTCACATCCTTCACCATTCTCCCATTTCCAACTTATCCTGACATTTAGAACAGTATTATAGGGATGTTTAACTGCTGGGTGGGCCCTTGGAGTATCACTAACATTTCTTTAATCATCTGATGAAATAAAGAGCTATGTATACTACCCATCTCCAGCCAGCACACAGTCAGATTTTTCTTCTATGATGAGCTAAAAAAATATGCTTGTGTGCTCTATGCAACTACAGAAGGCCGCAATTTTGCTCTCTGGAGCTGAATATCTGGACATCCTCCACTTCTTCAGAATACCTTTTCCTCAGCATTTAAGAGAAAAACTCTACAAATCTTGCTAAGTTCCAATTGTGAAAGAACACAAAGAAAACACTTAAAAGACAGAATCAGACTATAACCAGAAAATCTAAACTCACAAAGTAGAAGTGGATTAAATTTCTTGCTTGGAGATACCTGTGAACAAACAAATCAACTACAAGCTTAAAAATAAAACAAAACAAAACTAAGAGGAGACAACTAATTGGGCTGAATAAAAAAACCCAAACTTCAGAGTACAGAAGCCAATGGTGTTGACAAAGCACTGCCTTTCTAGACCAAGCAAGTGCTAGAAGGACGAAACTGTAAAAATATTTACTTTGTACAAAGTGAGCTAGAGCAGCATGTTATTTCTAAAGGAATTAACCATGGTCTTATGAAAACAGTACGACGCGTATGCTGTTGATATGCTGGGCCTGTGGACACGCTTACTTGGCAAAATGTAAAGCAACAAAGCAAAGGATCAGGTTTGATCATTTAAAATGGGTACAAAACTGAAGATACAGAGTCCGGAGGGCACTTGTGGATAACATGCTTAAACAGTCTACATGCTGTTTGGCAGCCGTAAAAAGGCAAACATGGCCCTGGGGTGTTATCTACAGGGGTATGGTAGATAAATCCGTAGAAGTTATTCTGACATTACATAAAGACTCAGTGAGACCTCATTAACTCAAATGCCATTCTGGTCACTACAGCAGAAAAGATCTCACAGACAATGAAAAGATGTAGCAAAAGCAGTCCAAAGAAAATACGGCATTTCTAAATGAAGAGTAATTTAAAAAACAAAGTGTGTCTGAAATCTCTCATAACTAAAAGGAAACTTCTTTTAGTTTAACACACCGATACAAACACAAGATATCCTTAAGTGAAACTACTAAAGGTACCTTGTTTATTCCATTCCTTCTTGAAAAAGGAAAGAAAATTAAGAGATGTGGAAACAGAACAGTTTTTTAGAGTAAATAAAAAGCCATCAAGGAAACTGCCTTAAAACGTCTTCTTTAGACATTCTGAATAAGCTCAATTTATGCAAGATTCAAACACGATTCACAGAAATTGCTGACAATTGATGATGCCACACAAGTAGCCTGAATACATTATTTTTGTGGGCAAAATACATCTCAGTACAGCATGCCTTATTTACATAAGCGCTGAAGGTTTCCTTACCGAATCATCAAGGCCATCTATATGCAAAACCACTGTCTTGGCACGCTTATTTGTGCTGCCGAGGAAAAACTGTGCTTTTCGTCGACGATAATTCATCTCATTCACACTGTCCATGTCTGACATGTTGGAAGACTGAAGGATATCATAGACTTCAGAAGCTAAAAGTTTAGTCTCTCCTGGTGTAGTGGTCCTCAAAGAAAAAAGGGATTAAGATTTGTAAACATTTGTTTTTACATTAGTGCTCAAAGTAGCTGCTGATTATGTCCTTGCAACTGGAATACTCCATGTGCTACAGAAATACAACAATACAGAAAATACATAGCAAAAATTTTAAAAAGGGAGAAGAGAAATTAGGTAAAACTATTTCCTTTCCCATACTCCAATTTTTATAATGATATTAGAATTAGCAGATAGACATAAACAAGTCTGTGTTCTCAAACAACACAAATACATCAGTTTGACAACTAAAACAAACCAAAACATCACTGCCTTGTGATACGTTTCATTTCCTACTTTCCTTGTTACAGAAGAAAAACTGCTCTGTATAACTGTCATCTTTGCAAATGTTTTCTTCTCCAAAGTTACTGAACATCAACAGCAAAGCAGAATCCCAGATTTTGTTAAAGAATCCAAAGATTATTTCTGGTTAGACTAAACTTTATGGTATAAACTACATGATAGGATTTTTTTAGATAGAAAAAGATGTAGACAGTAGACCAAACGTATATTAATTTCTTATGATTAATTAAAACTAATTTTAACAAGGTACTAATATAAATCTATAGTCCAAATCCAGCCCTGTTTTAATTATGCCAGGGATTCAAAACTATATGCAGAGACAAAATCATTACCGCATCAACTTGCAATTAATCTTAAAATGATGAATGACAGCTTTGCTGCTTTGTTTAGCAAACACTAAGTAACAAGTACCTTTAGATTTTTTTCTTCCATTTGACTTCCTTAATTACAATACATTTTTCATCCTACCATATGGACAAGAACGAACACTGAAGCAAGCATCTTATGAGTTCTCAACTTGTGGAGGTCCCAGCTAGCCTTTTTTTCTTTTTTCCTTCTCTGTATCTTGTTTTGAACAGCATCCGTTTGGAGAGGAAAACATAAGTTCTTGAGATCATTCAGTACATTGATAGTATTCAAAAAAAAACAAGAAAAGAAAGAAACAAAAAAGAAACAACCGAGATCTAAAATAGGAAAGCATTTCAGTAAGTATAATAAACTCTATTGTAAAACCAAGGTGATGTTCAAGGTTGACTCTGTTTTTTTATACAAATATTGGTAACAAAAAGATAAATACAACTAAACTACATGTAAAAAACCAGTAGAATAGTGGAAGTTTTTGTAAAAATAAGGATAACACGTTGGCTGTGGTTTGCTGCCTGAAATGAGAGAAAATTGCAACCTTAAGAAAAGAGGGTTCTGAGGGCACTAAGCCATGCCCCAAAGCACCTTCCTGCTTCCCATCAGCAGTTTCTCATACCACTGCCCACAGGTGTCCAACTCAGCCTCCTGCCACCCTCAGAGTAGCAAAAGGGAACTAACTCTTGCTCATCCGCCACCCACATTCACACTCTGGTACAGAAGGTGCAGGTACATACTATGAAACCACTATGCAGTTGGAGACTGAGAGCCATCAATCACTGGAACAACCTCCTCAGGGATGCAGCAGAGCCCCCATCACTGGAGGTTTTCAAGATGCAATTTGGACAGGATGCTGGATAACGTCATCTAGATTCACTTTTCCAAGAAATATTAGACCAAATCACCTTTCAAGGTCCATTCCAACCTGGGCTGTTCTACAATTCCATGACTAGTGTTCTGCTGCCCTGCTAGGGAAATGGTCATCTCTAGTTAGAGCAGAGTAACAGTTGGTAAAGACTTGGTTACCAACACTTTCAGAGGCGGTAACATCTTACAATACTTCAGCAGGATTCAGAAGATGCCTGTCAGAATCCCAAAGCTTTAATTTTCACTGTCTTCTTGAATTCCTGTCATCCTAGATTGCTGCCTGTCCATTATGTTCACCCAAGGCTGCCTATATAAGTAATACAAACACAGAATCCAACTGGCACATGCAGTGTCTGTCAGAAGAGAATACAAAAAATGCTTCTTGTCTTCTTCACAATTAAAAATAACTTTGCAATCGTCATCCAAATGCCGCAGATGTTTTATTAGCATAACAGGACATTTTTAAAAGTTTTAGCTAAAACTTAAAGGACACGAAAGTTACTGGCTACAACTCCAAAGGTATATATGATGTGGGTTAAGAATGCATGCTTGGAAGGAATGCATAAGCAGCATATAACATGGCCATACAACCAGCATGTGACTTAAGTATACACATGCCGTCATAAATGATAATAGATAATGCTGACAACCTTCCCAGCACAGCTGTATCTGATGTGAAGGTAATGTTTCTTTCTGTAGAAAAAGCACAAAGGCTGAAAAAGACTAATATAGAATTTCTCCTTTTGCAGAAAGGCAAGACATAAATATGTTTATTAAAACACCTCTTTTAGATCTATGTGTGTGTTTAAAAGACGACCCAATGCTTTTAAAAAGCTGTAACACTGTATGCATATATTTTCAAATAAATATATATGTACATATGTGTACATTACAGATGCACTCTTATATGAGAGGAAACAGATACAACCCATAATCCAGCTCACAGAACGGTAGACCTTGTGCACAAGTACCAAAACTATTACATGCATTTCTGTAGTGACATAGGCTGTGCTCTAAAGACATGTTAGCAAAACAGATAACAAACATACCATAACAGCATTTCATTAGAGAGTGTTACTACTGAGTTTATAACCTAGAGACAGGCTGTCAAGTTAAAAAGGGTATCTTTCTTTGTCAGAGACTCAATTATATCCCAGATTCTATCAAAAGTAGATTTGTGTCATTTAATTCCAAAAGTCTAACTTCTGCAGTGATGCTGCTTTTGGTTGTACTTGCTCAGTTTGTCCACTACCCACAACAAGATGACAAAGTTAATTACCCATTCGTGACATTTCAAGGCTCTTGATAATCTTTGAGTGATCACCTTGACCTCTGGGGAGGTGATAGAACAAATACGGAAACCATTTCCTTCAGGCACATGAAGGACAAGAAGGTGATCAGGATTCACAAAGAGGAAGTCACGCCTGACCAACCTGATAGCCTTTTACAATTAAATGACTGGCCTGGTAGATATCTCTCATACAATCCTCATAGAGAAACTGATGAAGTATGAGCTGGGTGAGCAGATAGTGAGGTAGACTGAAAACTGGCTGGATTACCAGGCCCAGAAGGTAGCAATCAAGGCCATGAAATGTAGCTGGAGGCCAGTATCTAGTGGTGTACCCCACAGGTCAATACTTGGTCCAAACCTCTTCACTATCCTCATTAACAATCTGGGTGATGGGGCAGAGTGGACCCTCAGCAAGTCTGCAGGTGACACAAACCAAGAAGTGGCTGATACACCAGAGGGTTGTGCTGCCATTCAGAGGGACCTAAACAGCCTGGAGAAATGGGCAGACAGGAACCTCATAAACTTCAATAAGGGGAAGTGCAAAGTCCTGCCCCTGGGGTGCAACAAGCCCAGGCACCAGCACAGGCTGAGGGCTGACCAGCTGGAAAGCAGCTTTGCAGGAAAGGACCTGGGGGTCCTAGTGGACATTAAGTTCAACATTAGCAAGAAATGTGCCCTTGCAGAAAAGAAGGTGAATGGTACCCTGGGCTGCATTAGGAGAAGCATTGCCAGCAGGTGGAGGGAGGTGATCCTACCCCTCTGCTCAGCACTGGTGATGCAGCACCATGAGTACTGTGTCCAAGTCTGTGCTCCCCAGTACACAAGAGATATGAGCATGCTGGAGAGTCCACAAAAGGGTCAGGAAGATGACTAAGGGGCTGATGAACAAGCACTGAGAGCTGCAACTTTTAAGACTGGAGATGAGAAAGTTCAGGGGGGATTTTATCCATGTGTATAAAAACCTGAAGGGAGGGTGCAAAGAGGACGGAACCAGGGTCTTTTCAGTGGTGCCCAGTGCCAAGACAAGAGGTAATGACACAAACTGAAACATGGGAGGTTCCCTCTGAACATCAGGGAACATTTTTACTGTGCAGATGGCCAAGTACTGGCACAGGTTGCCTAAAGAGGTTGTGGATTCTCCATCCTTGGAGATATTCAAAAGCCATCTGGGACATGGTTCTGGGCAATGTGGTTCAGGTGACCCTGCCTGAGCAGAGGGGTTGGACCAGATACCCTCCAGAGGTCTCTTCCAGCCTCAACCATTCTGTGAGTCTATGAACACATACTAGAAATTGAGAAGTCAGTAGAAAAATTCAACCAGCAACATACAAGAAGTGTATGCATTTTTATCAGCTTGCAGATAGCTATTTTTTCAGGTTAAGAGTATTTTAGAAGTTATGCCATTATGTAAGTGAAGCAAAAATGTATTTAATTTCTCTGCCAATTATTTTTCCTATGTATTGTCTTCCAAAGAGTTTTGCATGACAGCTTACATAACTCTAATGCACCTAAAAACTGAGAAAGTCTGAAGTATAAGCAGCTGTGTAATTTTGATTTTTTTATTTCAGAGATGTCCTCCTCCCATATTTAGACTTAGTTCACTGCTTAGTCCTAAATGGTTCTATCTTAAGGCACCAAGAACTAAAGGCCAGGCTGCAAGAAGAGAAGATTCTTCATTCTCAAAGTCACTAAACAATTTGCCAATTGCTATTTCAAATATTTTCACCTTAGTTTATAGCATGATCTTACTAGCCAGAATCATCAAGGAAAAGCTATTGAGCTTATTACACCTTATAATAACAATTTTAAAACTTCAAGGCAAAACTTAGAAATCCAATAGTTTACTAGTTCAAATATGACATTGATTTTACGAAAACACTGCACAAGTTTTCTGCCCTAATCTATAGCATTTTTGGGGCATTTTACTTAGCACAATAATTGTATTCAGTAAATTTAGTACAAAGCAAAAAACGAGATCACACAGGAATACCAAAGAAATATTTTAATCTCAAGTCATTTCACAACATAGATCAACATGTCAGTGTATATAAGCTCACCTAGGAGTTTACATTTTTACTTTCTGTATTAACCCAAAAAAAAATCCCACCTGGACACCTTCCTGTGTAGCCTCATCTAAGTGTTCCTGCTCTGGCAGGGGGATTGGACTAGATGATCTCTTGAGGTCCCTTCCAATCGCTAACATTCTGTGATTCTGTGAGAAGTGAGCAACTAGAAGTAGACTGTCACAGAACAGCCCACTCCCCAGAACTCTGTTAAGATCCAAGTAAGGAAAATTTTATACAAGAACACTAAATTTGCAGTACACCGCTTATGCACATGTAATAGACACCTGCACATACCAAATATCTGTAGTATATATATTTTCAGATGCACAGCCCTATAAGGGATGATGCAGAGCAAACAGCCTTACAACTGCTTGTTACAGCCAACCAGAACAGGTTTGCATTGTATGGCTCATCACTGTACTCTTGCTCACAACTACTTGGGAAACCAACACACGGAAAAATTAATATTAAGAGCAGGTCTTTAAAAGCAAAGAAAGCCAGCAATGGTGAAAGAAAAATTAACCCAACCCACAAAACTAAGGAAATAGATCTCAACCTTTTTAAGTCAGTTCAGGTAAAATTTCCTGTATTGACATCTCAAGAAGTTTACATACTAATGGAAAAATTGTGCCTTAAAGCACAGTTCTTTTAAAAAAATAAATCCACCACATAATTCAAGTCTAACAAATATGAAGAGTTTAAAGAATAAAAATTACTTCATTATCCAAGTTAAGGTTCATATATTTGGCAAGACCTCACCTGAATCCCATACTAAATAACCTACTCATAAATTGGAGAGTTGTTTTTACTTCTGATTTAACTTACAGTCTTATCACAGAAAAAATCTATGCAATTCAGTGATTGTAACAAAGGACTAAATGCATAATTTTTAATTCAAAATACAAGTTTGAGAGACTCCATTTTTAGAATGACCCAAGCACCTTTCCGAAAAATTTGAGAAAACTTATGATCACATAGAAGTAGGTATTTTCACTTGATCTCAATCCTTTTTCATACATGCAAGTACTACCCCATAAGACAAAACTAATATTTTTCCCTAGAATCCTAAGCAGTGATATTTCAATCATCATTTCTGTAATGAACCTCTTTCATTGCAATAAATGTAGTATCCTATATGATACAAAAAACACAAGTAGGAATTGAATGGACTGGAGAGAGTTCTACCCAAATAGATTGTTGGGTAAATGCAGCTGTATTAGAAACCTTAAAGCATTTACTTGGTGGAGATTTATAATTCGATTTAATTATGGTTAAAAATGGCTAACTAATTGATATTCATATCAACTGTGCCTTAAGACCATTGATGTACTTGTTTCCAGGTGACCAATTTCTTTCAGAGACCATTCTTCTTATATTCAAGGACAGGAATTGTCTCTAGCAATAACTAAAGGGAGCTGCAAAGAATTGCTACATTCAGTAACAGGGGGGTGGGAAATCACTAATCCTTGATTCTAGAAGTGAGACACAGTGATTGACATGGTTTTGATGAAAGCTTTGAGCATGAATGACAAGCCTAAAGAAAGAGCGTGGTATTAGAGAAAAAGCAATCTGTTTCAAGACAGTTATCTGATCTGGCTGTTTTTCTGGCTTTCTGCTCCAGTGCCAGGGCAAGATTCTTGCTTATCTCCAAGAATGATGCTCTTTCTTTTGAGCTTTTAGTGCATCCTCCGATATGGTGGACTCACAAGCATATGGGTGCTCTCCTGATTCATTCTGGGCAAAGGCAAGTAATTTGAAAACAACTTGAAAAAGAGCATTTATTTCAGTGCACACTTTCTCACAGTCCCAGTGAGGTGTTATTACCGTGCTGCCCATTACAGTACACCAGAGTTCCCTCTAGCCCCAAAACACCCACTTAGGACAAGATAACATTATATAGCAGCTGACAGAAAGGATTGCTACCTGCTTGCTTAAAAGAAAAAAAGTCAAAATCCTCACAAATATAGATAGCAGGATCCTTATGATGGCCAACAACAACATACCAAGCATAACAACAGGAAAAATAATTCACAGTTGTAGAACAGGAAAAACAGTAGTGAAGTGACACAGAGCTGCAGCACTATGATTCTCCAAATCCAAGAATCAAGCAGCTGGACTGCTCGATGAGCCTACACAGAGCCTAAGTGCAATTCTGTTATGACTGCACTTTGATGGTAACAACGATGTACTGTCTGCCCCTCTACTTCCCTCTGGTGAGACCCCCAACCTGGAGTCCAGCTCTGGAGCCCCCCTCAGTACAGGAAAGACATGGACCTGTTGGAGAGGGTCCAGAGGAGGCCACCAAGATGATGAGAGGGCTGGAACACCTCTCCTATGAGGACAGACTGGGAGAGTTGGGATTGATCAGCCTGGAGAAGAGAAGGGAGAGACCTTATTGCAGCCTTTCACTACTTAAACAGGGCCTATTAAAAAGAATGGGGATGGACTTTTTAGCAGGGCCTGTTGTGATAGTACAAGTGGTAAGATTTTTAAATTAGAAGAGGGGAGATTCAGGCTAGACATGAGGAAGAATTTTTTTACTATGAGGGTCGTGAAACACTGGCCCAGGTTGCCCAGAGAGGTGGTAGATGCCCTATCCCTGGAGACACTGAAGGCCAGGCTGGACAGGGCTCTGAGCAACCTGATCTAGTTGAAGATGTTCCTGCTCATTGCAGGGGGGTTGGACTAGCTGACCTTTGAAGGTCCCTTCCAACCCAAACTGTTCTATGATCCTAGCTATCTGTCACCTGTGTTTACTTCAAGGCTGCCACCCCATGGAAACAAGGCAAGGTCAGACAGACTTTCCTAGAATGCTTTCTAGACCTGCAAGATTCCTGACACTTGCCAAGTCTTCCAGACTCTACTGACACTACTAGCTGTGACAATTTGACCACAAGACACTAAACTAAGAAAAGTCTGGGACAGAACAAGCACACTTGATGCCTTGAAGCTGATTTTGTACTAAGCAAGATATGCCTCACTGAAATTAGGAGTGAGGATTGGATTTCCCAGTGCCACTTCCAGCTCAAGTTAAGTTACATGCCTACTGACCCTGGAAATTTAAATAAACCCCATGTAAACGTTGGGATGTTCTGAAGATTGCTAGCACCCCACCACCCCCCCACACAAAAGCCTAAATATTAAATATAATTTGTAAATCTGAGTAAAATCACAGTACAGTGCTATTAGCTGCTGTAAAATCAGTGACTGATTTAAACATTTAGCAAAAAGAGTAATTACCCATGCTTAGAACATTTCTCAGATTCATTCTATTGTTCTCTCATGACAAGGAGAACAAACTTTCAAGAATAAGATAGCAGATTTGAACATATGCCATATGTTTAACCCAGCTATTCATCCAATTTTGTTTAGCTCTTTCTATTTATATGCTAAATGGAAGATCAACTTTTGATCTTCCACAGCTTGGTATCTACCATATAGACATATTCTCCACCTCAAAAGGAAAAAAAAAAAAAGAAAAGAAAAAAAAGAAATCAAGGCCTGTTACCGAACTCAAAAGGCTTCAGAGTGGCATTTTCTAGACAAGAGTCTGCATCACAGACACAAACTCCATGCTGAATTTCACCGTAGCTAGTTCCAACATCTTGCCTGCTAATGAACAGTAATCATTTAATGGATTTCTATGGCAGAAATCATATTTATTATACAGCTTCAACAAACTGCATTGAGGTTAAAACAAAAAAATCTTAAGGGTAATAACTTTCTCTGGTCCTTTCCAGTGGAAGATATCAAATACTGGCATTAAAAGTCAGTCCCTCCTGGTAATAATGCTGTAGCAATCATGTAGAAGTATTGGTAGTGCTAAAATTAGGATCTGCATTTTAGGAACATCTTGAAGGAAGCCAAATAGCACTTCTTGTATTATCAGTATGCCAACAGCATTAAGTATATCATATAACAATATATGATGGTAGTATATAATTATCTGGAAAATCCTTTTATGTCTTCAAGAAAACCACAGTTTAGTTTAGTTTTGCAAAGTAAGCTTTATCTAATTATTTCCCTGAAATCTACTGGACAAAGTAAAAAAAATGGTTTGAAAACTCTCAGATAAAAGGTTCCATAAACAAACCTGTGTGAACAATAAGAATTAAACTACAGCACCAAACCATACCAGAGGAAAAAAAAAAGCAGGTTTAGTCTATGTAGATTTATCTGTGTGTAAGCCTTGTACTTGACTCATGTGCTAATATATTTTAATATTAATCTATTCAGCAGACCTGAAGTAGGTAACTTTGAAAGCAACTATTTAAATGTTTTGTTTTCATACTCTTGAACTACTTGTTTGTTGGTAATGGATTTATTTTTTAAAGCAAGTCAAAGGGCAGCAGTCATGAAAAACAGATTGAAGTATACAACAAAATTTAAAAAATAATGTGTGAACTTGATGATGTACTGTGTAATCACAGAATGCACTAAATATTTTAATTTGTTCCAAGTTGTTGCGTATGATTTTCTACCTGCAAAACGCAATGGCAATCCTGCAGAAAAAGATACGGTAACATGCAAAACAGCCTAGTATAAAAAAACATTCCTGAAGATAAATACATCTCACTTCACTTTAGTTGTTCCAGATTAAAATTCACTTTCTTCTGAAAAAACAGCTCCATTCGGAAACTGCCAATAAGACTGTTTCATCATTAACTTTTTTTTTGAGGAACATCCCTTTGTGACACTCACTGCCTGTAATACCCAAGTGAAACTATACAAGTTCTAACCATACATCAGAACCTTACTATGTTTCTTGAAATAAAGGGAAAACTTTTTTTAAATGCTTAGCATGAAGGCATCACCTATGGCCATACTGACTGTAACCCAAAAGCAGACATATGATACTAGCAAGGAAAGATGAGAAACCTCACAGTGCTAAGTATTCATCAGCTCTCTTCACAGATAAATAGCTCCAGCCTACAGCACTATAAATCCATACCTGTGGTTAGTATTCAATATTTCACAACACAACTTGCTACTTTTATTTCCAAGCACCTTAAGCCTCCTTTGCTCTTTATTTTAGTAAGTGGTCAGAAAAAGTCAGCATATCCAAGAACCTACCTCAGCACTTTTTCTTGTAAACTCAATAGTAACCAGTCAAAGTCACTATATTCCTAAAATGCTTTTGACACCAGCTGACGACAAGGTTTATTGAGTGTTAAAGGCACCTCGTGTTGCCATTACTATTCCTGACTCTTCTGCCAATCCAGTTAAAATCTCTTCCCTCACACCTTGGTACTGAATCCCACCACAAAGAGAAGACACTTGCCTTTTGGCAGGCCATGTCCGACAGGTCTTGAGGCACTGCGTTCAGCATGTTTGGGTTTGGTTTTTTTTCTTACAATACAGTCAGCAATTACTTAAATGCCAGTTCAAATTCTACTCTTTTTAACATATCAGAATGTTACATCACACTCTGTAGATCATTTCATTCTTTTATATTCAAAATCAATGTTTTGCAGAGTCCCAGATTTGTTTTAATATAAAGTCTGCAGGAAAAAATAGTAAGTAAAATCATCTTAAGCTTGTACTGCTTTCTAAAATACTTAGCTCATTGCTCCAGTCAGTTTCTAAACAAAGAATAAACTGGTTAGGATATTGGGCAGAAAAAGTTCTCAAATATGTGTATTTTTATTAAAGTTGTTTTGTACTTAAATACAAAACACTCCAAACAATTATGATTGTCGCCCGCTCTCTGTCAAAAAAGCTACACCAGAGTAACGCCTATTCGCTCAGTAACAGGTACTGAAAACTCTTCCAGGTTTAGGAACCTATGACTTGGTAACGTGGCTTTTCAGGTATTGTACATAAGCCACCACTCTAGAACTTAGGCACTTCAATAGTTGGGTAATAGGCCATAAAACCTGCACTACCTTGTCATTATATTCTTCAGCCAGTCATTATAAACCAGCTGAAGGCCATGATTTTGAAGGACTTACAAATAGTCTCTAAATCTCACATTCCATAAATGACCAATTAAAAACACTGCATTAATGATTACTTTGTTACTTCACTACTTGTCAACGAATTAATTTGGAATTCGCTAACTACCAAGAAAATGAAATATTTTTATCTAAGAAAAAGGAGGAGAGAAGCTGTTGAAATGCAACAACTGTAGTGGCAGAGACGTACCAAGAAAGCCGTGCAGTAACTGCAAGCGCTGCACAGAAACCAATAAAAAAAGTAGCCGCTCCACTGCTTCACTGAGTGTACAAATGTATTGAGATAGTATCCTAAAAGCTATTGAACTAATATTGTATTGAACTGGTACACTAAAAAGTCTGTGGATTTATAGTACCTGAATTAAACTGAGACAGACATCAGGTAATTAAAAGCCACTCAATCAATCCCAATACTGATGCCAGATACCAAATGGAATATTATACGGCAAAAGTAGTAGGCTGGAAAACAAAAAGTGAAACAAAACTGTATTGCTCACTGCAGTCAAAAGACTGTAATAGAAATTACACACACATGATAGAATGAAAAAGATACAAACACACAAAAGCCAAATCTAGAGGTTGACAACCACCCAAACCATTGAGTACAGAAATGGTCCTGGTCATATAGAGCTCATTAATAAAGTAAGTTGCGTGCAAGAAGCAGTAATGGCTTTGCAGTATCTCTTTGACTACAGAGAGGTTCTGAGATTAGGAAAACAAAAACAAACAAAAATGAAAAACACACAAAAAAAAAACCCACCACACCAAAAAACCACAACAGATGAATAAGAACCCAAATCAACCAAACAAAACAATCTGCCAAAAGTAAAATGATTAGAGGACATCTTGTAGGGCAAAGGGCAGACCCTTCTATTTAGTCACGCTTTATATTTTTCTCCATGACCAGTTCTACACATGCAAGCAAATACAATAAACTCATCCGAAATTGCAGCTCTCACAATAAACCTTTAGGACAGTCATTTATGTGACTAGTAATTTCTATTAACTGCTGCAAAATATAAATCCACAGTAATATTTCAACATTTAAATTACTAGTTACACTTGAATGGTTGGCAGTCGAGTCTTGGACTGTTCTTACAAACAACATGCATATTTCCAAGCCTTTAAACCTTATTTTGTTATCTCACAAAAATCATCAGAAACCCCATCATATCATCATGACTTAAGTCCAGGTTAATACCAACACTGTAAAACTAAGATATTACATAATTTCATTACTTAATGCCTCTTGTGTTTTACTTATTGCTAACATTTATCCCTGTGTCTGCATCTCTATGTCAAGATCATGACTTCCTATGCCCTTGATAACGCTAAATATCCTATGCGAATACAGAAAGAGGTCTGGAAACATTTTAAAAACGATTGCTGAACTGTGAGAAAGTCTGAACTCTCGTTAGTTTGCCATGACCCACAAGCAAAAAGGGCAAGAACTTTCTACCAAGTCCATGCCTTACTGACCTAGGTAGCTCATAGCACTGATCCCATTCTCTCCCCTGCCCCTCCAACTCCCTCCCACATAAAACAAAATCTCTTCCAAATACCAGGAAGTTGTTTGATAGGCAAAAGGGGCATTTGGCCACTTAGAACAAATGACATGGTATATTTAATGAGGACATACTGATGCTTCCTATATTTCCTAATATTTCATTGGTTTGGGGTTTTTTTTTTTGGCAGAGGATGCTTTTTCAAAAATAACTTCAAAAACCCAATCTATTTCTGAAATGTGTAAGATTAACAAAATATACCACAAAAACGTTTCTTAAAGAAACTAGGGGTGGGGGAGGGGGATGTCAAGCCACTTTGCTTAACAATGCTGAATAAAACAGCCTGCAGGCGTCTTCCTGCTATGACCATCTATTATTAACAAGCACATTGCTACAGCACTGAATAGACTGGAGCCCCATAGCTCAAGGAGACACACCAGCAGCAAACGGTATAATTTTCTAGAGGCACTTACCTTCTAAAAGACAAAAATGCAACAAAGTGGGTAAAATAAGGAGGCTTGGAAAAATATCAGGAAAGATAAGGCCAGGAGAGTTACCTTGGAATAGACAGATGTGTGTATTACTCTTGTTCTAGGTAATACACTGCAATTTAGAAATAATTACTAAAAATAAAGGGTTTGGAACCTCCTGCTCACAGGAATATCTAAGGCATACGATAACCATGTTTTTTCTCCAAAATCACAACTTCTCAGTACAGAATCGCAAGTATGAGAGTCCAAAAATAATAATGCAGCAGGATCATGCTTCCCATTATCCCATCTCAACCATTTCTCAATGTTGAAAAATCAACATACCAAGGATTACAAAAATAACATTACTAAGCGATTCAAGTATAGAAAAATAAAATCTCTACAGTCTGTAAAAAGCTACTTCTTTCTACTTTACAGATCAGAATTTAAGTATTCCAATCAACAGCATAAATGTATAAATGCAGTAAATATGAAAAAAATTACATACTTTTTTTAGGTATAATTTCTCACAAAGTATTACCTTGAAGCCAGTTATGATATGGTAACATCCCCTTCATCATCAGGTATCCCTTTAATATAGTTTGCTTTCTTGCTAATTAATACATGGCCTTTGTCTTGTCTTCCCTCAACCATTCTTTCTCACAAAAGGGAATAAGTAGTGTGTCACACAACAAAAAGGATAAAACTCCTATGATACTACATCCCGACTATTTTAATTTCAGCAAATACTACCAAATACTTGGCTTTTTTCTGTAAGACACCATAAATTCAAACTTTGCTGGTTTCAATGAATAATTACATTTTCAAAAATATAGGTAATTAAGACTACCAAAAATTAAAATTGAGTAAGAAGTCAGCAATTATAGACTGAATGTATTTTACCAGATCTGCAAGGGACTCTAATTAAACACATATTAATTGCCCTAATCTTCTTAGGCAAGTAATAAATTGGAAGAGCTGATTAATGCACTGGATTTAGTTCAGCTTATTAAATCTGACACCCTGGCAAAGGAAGACTATCTTGAAAGCTCTTTTAGCCAAGTAATTGGAATTTTACTCTCAGTAATTTGCCATTCCATAATAAGAGCTATTTAGTGTATTGACTCTACATCAGGTTTGGGTTTTTTTAATACATGTTAGTTACATTTAAACAGTACCATTATGCTGCTCATAAAGATTATGAAAAATTATGAACTTTGACCTCTACTGTCCATCAAAAGTCACTTTCACTCCGAACACAAATTAGTGTATTTCCTTGTAGGCTATAAATCCCAATTAATTTTAATTTTAGACGTGGCTAATAACATTTTATGAAGTCCATACAGACACATTAAGTCCTCCATACAATTCATGAAGCCAGCAACCAAACCAGCTTTCAATATTAAATAACTGCTGATGACTGTTGGAATACACCCTAGGAGCCTCAATTTATCCTCTCCTTTTTATCTATTTATGCAAACACTTCTACACATACACTTACATGTAGTCAGTCACCTGGTAAGGGAGTCAAATGTTTTTGTGATAGCAATAGAACAGTATCAGCCATAAAAAACAAACAAACAAAAAGTTTGGAAACCTGCAGGTAGGTATTTTAAAGTCTGATTTCTATTCAACACAGCTACTACTCTCAGCTTAGAACACAGAAAGATGCATGAAGCTTCACTTAAAAATAGGCAGATGTGGATGGACAAATAAGAAATCTCCCCTACTAAGGAAAAAAAACCAGCAAGTATAGAATAGGGCAATAGAAATTTTTATCCTTGAAAAATGTTTTGAAGTATTCCATGTAACTTGAACAGCTTCTCATATATCCTAGAAAATGTGGAACTGTATAAAGCCTTTCATATGAAGTATTTCATAAAGTTATACATGTTCCAAATCAAGTTCAGTCTGGAAAAAAAAAAAAAATCTTAAAAGTATAAATATCTCACAGCCTTCAAATTTTTATGCTGTACTCCTCAGAGCTGACATTTCATATTTCTGCTCTGGAGCCTATAAGCTCCAGTCTCTACAACTAAAATCTGTTAATCTTCTGTTAGCAAAAACTAGTTTTCATACATCTTGAAAAATTGCTGTCACAGTGAACCTAAAACCTATCCTTTGCCCCTTGGTGAAATGTAGTATCAACTAAGGAGTAAGCTGAATATTCATTTTAAACAGCAAAATAATTTTCACAAATGAGCTATAATGCTTATTTTGAGGAAATACCAAAAAGATTATCAGATAATACTAGGGGACTGATAAGTCAGGAAATGAGACAAGAAGGTACCTCAAAGAACTACAGTTAAACCTTGATGTCTCTCAAACAGTTGCTACCCATTTTCCAAGATGCAGTACAGAGTTTAATTTACTGTTTATCATTGGATAAACAGGTGGCACTCAATTTCAACTCTCACCCTCAGTAGTCTTCTGGAGGAAATAGTACTTTACCTTCAGAATAACAAATTCAAACAAGTGCAGTATTCTTCTTGCACTGGTTATGTATTACTTGCAACAAAAGGGCTTTTAGCCTATGCCTGAGGCTCCCATGTACTATTACAAGAAACTGTAAGCAGCAAACCAACTCCAACTATTTTCCAGTTGATGGCATCAACCATTTTAAGATATGTTAGAACAGTTATCTGTAGGCAGATTACAAGAAATTCCACACCTGAACTTGAGGTCTGTAGTACAGAGACCTTCAAGGTTTATAAAAGACACACACATGATGAGAAAAGCCCTCATACTTCAGGATTTACATAACTGAGAGCAAAAGAGAACTGGAATTCTAAATAAGCTCTTGACTTCCTAAGCACACTGTCAGTTCAGCACTCCTGAACATCAACTTAAGTTTGAAATAATGACAAATATTCAGTTCACGACTTGCCTCTGTGCACACCAGCTCCATTTCATTGCTTGAAAATACGTAACACAGTGGCTGAATACAGTTCCTCACAATATAGTATTATAAGTGAGAATTCAATGAAAGTGAACAGAGAGAGTTACATCATCTTCAATGAAAGGGGAAGATTCAGACCACACAATGTGCTTAACCTGTTTAGAGCAAAAAAACAGTGACAACAACTTCTGGTCCAAAAGATGCTGAGTTCTGTCTCACTTGAAAGAACTGTGCAATAACTATGAAAGTAAAATACTGGGAGAAGTTCATCTCTCTTTGTATGATTTGTTTGCATTTTTATAACACATCACCTAAAAAAAAAAAAACTATATATATATATATATATATAAAAGTATAAACCCCAAATTAACTTATGGGAATAATCATAAGACCGTAGGTTAGATAAAGTGATGAGCTAGATATTCAGATTCTGGAAAGTGCACTGGAATGCACAGCATGAAGTCATTAAGACCAAAGTATTTATTACTGCATTTATTAGCATTTAGTTCCAGTTCAAAGGACTACAATATCTTCTGGTAAACTGAAATTGCATTAAAAGCTAGAATCTGCATTTTGTAAAGCAAATCTGAAGAAGGTCATGACCTTGTTTTCTCCCCTACAGACTTTCCATAAAAAAAAAAATCACAACCCCAAACCACTGGGTTTTAATGACAAAAATAATTCTACATCTATCTTCTCAGCACTTTTCAACCATCTTTCTCCATATTTCTACAGGCAATACAAAACTTAGTTTCAGCATTCCTTGTCAACTTTAAAGCCTAAAATCCTGACAAGCACATGACAAAGTCTTGTGTTTGAAGATGTTATATATTTAAATTTTCATGATATCACACTTTCCAAATGTTACAAGCATACAAATCAAATGTATGTTCTTACTCTTGCCAAAGAGCTCTCTAGAAAAAAAAGAACACCTAGAAGATTTCTAGTTTTTATTCACTTCCCTCTCCTTTTCCACGTTTCTGAACTTTGTACTCTTTTGGTCCTTGTAATTGAAACATATTAAAAATTTGGTCAAAGAGATTTTCGTAAAGTTCTTTAAACAAAAGTTTTAATTATGACTGTTTTCCAAGTGGTATTTGTAAGCTGCAGAGACCGAAAATGAACTACCATTCTCCTTTCAACAACTTCTTAAGGATGTCTCTGTGCTCTAAATAGGTGTAATATATACTAAAAGCAAGTTCTGCTGAAATACGTGCTTCTGTTATTACCTAAATATTTCAGTTCTTATTGATATTATAAAAGTAGCAATTAGACTTGTGTATATTTTACCTTAATTACGCCTGTCCTTAAAAAAACTGAATACTGTAAGACTTAATTCAATTTTTCCCCATACATCCTATTAAAAACACCTACCATTTTTAAAAGTTGTAATTACTAAATTATGCAAAAAAATTGAGAACTATTCAGTTTTGAATTCTAGTCAGAGCTCATCATCCTATTTAAGACATTTGTTTTAAAACCTTGTGTTTCAGGTAACTGGCCAATAACAAGATGATATTTATGCATAATGCTGAATTTCAGGACAATACACAATCTTGTTAGTTTCAGCAGAATTAGTGAGGTACTTATATAGTTTTAGTCTCTCTGTTAGATCACACATCACAGAGAACTTGCGAACAGACCAGAATTTCCCCTACAATTCTTCAGGTTCACACCTTCAGATTTACACCTTTAGATAAGAGATACACAACAAAATATACACCACCAAAAACTGGAGGGGCTGTGGGATGAAGGGACTAGCAAAGTCTAGCCTTGCTTTTTTTTCTCCAACAGAAACTTGTAACTTAATAGCACAAGTGATACATTAGAGATTCAACTAACATATTAAAGATTCAAAAGCTTTCCACTTGAATCTTTAATAGACAATTTTATTTGTGTTTTATCCTTTTCTAAATAATTGTTTTAAACCTTCATCTGAGACATCTCAGTGCAACAGTATGACTTTTCCCTCACAGAACAGCCCCTCACACCTGAAAAGTCTCGTTAACTGGAGTGCTATCTGTGTGTAAAATAATCACCTTTTGATAACTTGATGACAAATTATTTTTTGCTATGACAGACTGAACTTTGAAGGAGGTTGTTTGCGCTTTTTTGCTTGTAATGATTCATCCTAGTTCATCATACTAATTTCTATTGATAAGTGCACATGTGCATCTTCTCCAGTGTGCATATATCCGCACATCTTCCAGTATTTAAGACTCAATGCTTAGCAAAGTGAAGAAAATCCTACAGTTGCAAATTTTAAGAGACATAACCCAGCTGACACATTCTACAAAGAAATTAGAGACCACTACAAACCTGGCTAACTTCTATGCTACCTGCAAGATGCTTCAACACAGAACTACCAATACATACCTTCAAATATACATCAAGACAAATACAGTACATATATGATTTCCCTTCCCAAAGGTGGGATTCAAATAATAAATGTGGCAGATGCCAACCAATTTCATTAAATGCAGTGGCACAAGGCACCCTTATACAATGATGACAAGGATTATAAGAGAAACCGAAGGGAAGAGACAAAATTAATTATCTGTAAGAAGTGCAAGAAACACATTGTTTGGCAAGTGACTTTCAAGTGAAAATTTCTTGTAGACTACAGTCTAATTACTGTGCTATACTATAAAATGAAAACTATTAATTGCTTGCAGCCACTTCAACAAAGAAGAATATTAAAAATTCACTATACAAATTCATAGTCAAAGTTTTATTTTCCATCATTATGTTATGTTTACACTGTCTTTGGAGTCAACAGCCCATCATAAACTTACTTTTGTATTACATTCTGCAAGCTGAGCATCATACCCAATTCACTTTTCATCTTTTCTCTGTTGGCACGGCACTCTGCCAAATAGCGGAGAGCCTGAAAAAAAGATGACCACAGTAAATCAGCATTATGTCCAATATATTACTATTCATTTTTATTAGTGTACATCTGTAAAACATTCACAATGTGAGTTCTAGTGAAAAGACAAAGAGTATTATCATCTATGGTAAACATTAACAAATTGTTTTATTCTCATAAATACACAGAAAACATAGAATAGCTAATCTATGAGAAAAGGTTGAGAGACTGGGTTTGTTCATATCCGCTAAGAGGGTCTAAGGGACAGTCTAACAGCTGTATACAACTACTCAAAAAGCCTTTACAAAGACAACCAAGCCAAACTTTCCTCTACAGCAGCAGACAATGTAACAAGGGGGAGTAGCCACAAACTGCAGCTTTGAAAGTTCACATCAGATATTACAAAAAGGTAGTTCAACACTGAACTAGTGGGACTGCAGAATCAATGAGACAAAGCTACAACTGACCTGATTGAATGTTGGTGACAGTCCCAACTCAAGCAAGAAGCTGAAGTGAATAAGTTCCAGAAGTCCCTTCCAACAAACATTTATGTGATCTGAGATCTAAAGGTATTTTTATACACTATGCTTCTGGTATAAATTCCATCAATTCTATGGGCTACACTCACACTGGAAAGCTCACTACCACAAAGTTTCTACTGTCCACAGAAAGAGGTCTACCACATTAATAAGCTTCTGAAGACAAATTGTAATATTCATCTCTCCATGCAGGAGTAAGAATATAAGCAGCAGCAAGACGCTTAGATTATTGTTACCTAAAATGTGAATTTACACTTATTTGTTGCCCAAGATTTTTTTACTTTCAAGGTAGACACTTTGCACAACTTTGCATTGCTGACTCCAGTCAGCAAACGTATATTTGCATGATCCTCCAAACTCAACACTCTTCTAGTTAAAACGTCAGTCCTTCTTTCCACAAGACATCTCTCTATTGATAGTACTGACAAAGTTTTCTTAGAAGGAACCTCCAAAGGTGTACTGTGCATTGTGTTTTAATCAGTGTTTTATTGATGTAGGTACAAGAACTGCACTTGCAAAATCCTGCAATACACAAATACAACAGGTTATCAAAAGGGGTTTGTGATTACAAGGTTTAGAAGTGCACCAATTATTTAAAAATAGTCATATAACAGCTACATTGCTCAATAGCTGCTTTAAAAATAACATGCTCCTTAATCCCTTCAGAGACTGAGAGCTAATTATCTGGTTGGTTTTTTTTTCTAAATCATCCTCAGCACATAGTAGGTAAAATTCAAAACCATTCTATTGCCTTTAAGAAAGTCTGGCTGCTGTCTGGCATGATAAAAACTCTAAATGTGAATTTTGCTATTTCATAATGTGGATCAGTATCAATAATTGCAGTTTACAAATGTTGTGTATGTATTTATTTTCTTACTTTCCAACTATGGGGAAATAACTAAATAGCTCTGAACTACTAACTTCCTTATTTAGACATGTATCCTTACTGGTGGAAGTTTCTCATTTTTACTGGTCTCTGGTTCAGTCAATTTAGCAAGGATGTAACGTTGCTGGACAAAGAAAAAACCCATTCTCTTAATGGCTAATTATTTGAGTCAAAACGTAGACAGTCTCTTTTCCACCTGTTGCATATTTTTTTACACACAAATGTAACTTCTACTCAATCAAGACCAAAGACAAAGTTATCAGAACAACTTAAGTGACCGGACTTTTTAACACTAAGAAGCCTTATTTCCCATTTCCCCCATAGGAGATGCAAAAGTCTGCATCTTCAAAGAAGTGAGATCACTGATGTTTATTAAATCAGCGTCTACTGAAGGCATAAAGAAGATTACTATTATAGACTTTGGCTCAGCCTCTGTTCAGCAAAACACTAAGCTCTCAAGTAATTTCATTATAATCAACAGGACCATCTCCACACTTGGAAATAAACATACAATGTTGTCAATCTTAATAACAAAACACACCTTTGATGTTTTATAAGTGAAATGTTAATATAGCTTTTTAACTTCAGAGTCCAATTTTTGAAAATTTTAGTCCAAATTTAAGAGAGGGAAAAAAAGTAGTAGTATTGCCTGTGTTACTTCTGATGTTATATTTAAAGCATTCAAAACTTTTAGCATTTGAAGCGTACCATAAAGAGTTCCTGGAACCAAACCTACAGAAAACTATACAAATACGTACCACTTCTTGATCACATAGAAGAAAGTACTGAAAGAGCACATGGGGAGGAAAACACCCTCTCTGACACATTCTACAACATAGCAAAAAAGTTAAAAAGGGAACTATTATGAGTCATATAGATTATTTATATTTCCAGCTATGGGAATCACAGAATAATACAGTAAGAAATTTCAAGTCAATATTGTACATCCTTTTGTTAGGTACGAATTCAGTGGCAAATAATTATATTTAATTATTTCCATTCAAATGGAACTTCTTTTTGACTAATGGGATGGCTAAAAAACAAAATAAAACAAAACAAAACAAAAAAAACGCCAAACCAAAAACAAAGCAAAAAGACCTTTATGAATGGAAGAATATAAAAAAATAACGTTATCAGCAAAGATATTAAAAGTTACAGAACCTAAGAGGTTCAAAAACTAATGAACATATGAGTCTGAGTAGCAGCCTAAAACATGTTTTCACAGAAAACTGATCCATTTCTGACCGTAGCCAGGGTCCTGGGATATAGCATGGTCTCCTCTAAATCTTTATTTCTAAGCTACTCTAACTGCAGGTTATCACCACATGGAAAAACACAGCTGTCTCCCCTTCCTGCCCAACAAGATGCCCTTACAACACAACTTGAATAATATCTGGGGCTGTGGAACGACACTGCAAACTGGATTAGCCCTCACCAGTCGGACAAAGTCAATCCTTTTTATGTAGAGCTAATTTTTATAACATGATCACACACTGATTACAGTATCTTGTCCAGGCAATGAGCATATGCAGCCCAAAGGAGCAAAGGAACAAAAAAGAGAGCGAGACATCCAAACAAGATCCTCTTTCAAGACCAAAACCTAAGGTAACTGCACTGGAAAGAAAATCAATGCAACATATTCCCAAAAACTGTAATCTAAACCTAAAGTTCTCCCAGTGAAGAACATTATAGTCAGGCAAATGCTATGGCAAGGCCCGTCTGAGAAAAAATGAGCAGGACACAAGTCTCCTGGATTATGTGACCTCATTCCCTGAACCCAGAAGAGTATCAGAGACACTGAAGTAATTCCAAGTCCACTGATAGCCACTGTGAAAGTAAAACAAATTATAAATACAGAGTTATGGTACACATAGTTCTTCATATTATAAAGAATAATGTATAGTTGCAGGTAAAAGCCAGAGCTCTTTATTTATTCTTTAGTTTCACATTGTTTAGAATTCAATAATTACATAAAAACAGAAGAGCACCACATAAATTTTAGTAACTTCAAAGCTTATCAGAAGAATTGAATTAGACTTTTAACAAAATACTGACTTTTGTCCTGTTTCTAAGCAAGAAATACACTTTTAAAAGTTACTATTTAGATTCAGGATGAGAAATCGGGACTTCAGTGTTTATGATTAAGAACAAGAAGAAACAGACAGAAGTTGTAACAAGTTGTATTAGCTATTAATAGATTTTGGTTTGTTTTCTGGGGTTCTGGCATTGGTTTTGTTTGTTTTAATACCATCTGGGTGGTCAAATTCTGGAACAGGGTGACAGGTTATGGAATCTCCATCCTTCAAGGTGTTCAAGACTCAAGAGGACACAACCCTGAGTCATGATCTGAGGACCCTTCATTTGAGTATGGGATTGGAATACATGACCTCTGGAGATCACTTCTAATGTAATTTTTTTTTTTCAATATGAATGCCAAATCACTGTGTGTATTTACCAAGCTCCATTACTTCATCTTAAGAAACAGATTTAAGGATGCTTACCTCCCTCCACACAAAAAGTGAAATAGCTGTATTAGGAAAAAAGTGCAAAGTAAATGAATCTCTTAAAAAAAATCCCATAAATTCCCCTGCAATAGTGTGTCATTGCTAAAGAATTTTTGAAATACATATTTTCAAAAAACCCCACATACAATTAATATCAACAAAACATAAAACCACATTTTATTTTTTAAACTTTTACTTGTTTTAAAACATATTAACAAAGTTACAAAATGTCCTACTGACATACAAACTTATCTCCAGAACACTTACTAGTAAAGCTGAATGAACAACTGGAGGGTTGGGATGGTCCAAAAACAGAATGAGACCTGGTAGGCATCCTTGATCCTGAACAATGGCCCGTCTGTTCAGTGGGTCAGCTGCTAGATCTCGGAGTTGGTTAACTACAGATAGTGCATCAGGCTCCTCACTCATAGTAGAATTCATTTTTTCTGCACCATGCACACAAAACACCTGCTTAAACAAAAAAAAATCTCTATCACTAATACTGTAAAATACAACCACAAAGGCACTGATTTGTTATAAGAATAAAAGTATAAAAAAAACAAGGACTAGAATTCATGGAATGTGGATGGAATTGGTAAGGATGTGGATCTTGAAATTTGTAAACTAGAAACCTAACTTTCTATGCAGAGAACAGGTAGGTTTGGTTAATAGTATTGTGCTATGTTTCCTACATATAGTCTCAGACCAGTCAGCCTTACACGGGTGTATTTGTTTGGGGTTTTTTTATACTACTGACAAATACTTCCAAGAAACTTCACAATAAGGCACCCTAGAAGTCCAAAAACATCCTTCTGTATAAACATGTAAAGTCAAAATACGCATTTCAGAGTACCTTTAGCAATAATCAAATTTTACACAAAAACAAGCAAGAAAAGACAGGAAAAGATTAATACTGCACCTAGAACAGTGAACGCTAAATTTTAACCTGGGTCTGTATACCAAATAACTAATGCCATACTCATTCCAAGGCAAAAAGAGTTTTAGAGGGTGGGTTTGGGTTTTTTCTTCTCACTAGTACCCACACAATAAAAAGAAAGCAAGCAGGTCAGGCCTTGCTCCAACCGAAGTCCAAGCCACCATATCAATTTCGAAAGACACGTGTTAGCTTGAGAGTATCAGATTTCAGAGTTGTTTAATAAAGAATAACTACTTAATAGGCAACAAAAACATAAGTTTACTCAGAGAAAAAGCTACATCTTGGTGCAAAAAACTGATTTCCTCCAAAAGACTGATTATATGCCTCTGAAACTACTAAATGCTAACTGTGATACTGGTGTTACCAATACCAACTCAAGCAAGTAACTTTTCTTAAGACACTAATTATTCTCCTACATTAAAAAAAAAAGTGTAAGTGGTCACATTCATTTAACATCATTTCCAAACAAATAATATTCTACAAACATTATATTGTTTTCTCACTGAAGGCAGGCCTTTCAGCAACACAAATTAATTGTACTAAAAAAACCACCAAACCTAACCATGAATATGCATTTTGCTTATGATTATTTCTGACATTTTTCACATTAAAAAAATGCTGTTTATGTCTACGTCACTGGTCCTTCCTTCAGGAAAGAGTGCTAATGTGAAAAGTACATGCCATGGATTAGTCTCCAGGCTATTGTTTTTATTATCACAGGTCCAAAAGAGATCAACTGGGATATATAGCAGCCCAGCCAATAAACAATGCAGACAACTCAAAAAAAAACCCTAAAACCACTGATAAAGTGTTATGAATTACTTTTCATAGTTGGCAAAGGAACTTATTCAAAACTTAAAAATCAGCTGTAAGTCAAAGTTTCTGACTTCCAGTTCTGTCCTGAGCACCAAATCATTCCTACAACTCTCTCCAACCTGATCACCTTTTGCATTTTTCCCTTCAATCTCCTGAAAGAGGATGAAGACAAACTTTAACCCCCTCCTGTCCTATAAGCCACACTCATGTCCTCCCTAGGCCATTTTCCCTCACTCCTCAGCCACAACTGAGAAGACAACTGAAGTCTATACCTCCTCCATCATCTACAACAGCTAATCATGAAACCTAGGAGTCCCGAGTATTTTTTATGAAAAAAAAAAAAATAAGCTGTTTTAAAAGTTTTAAGAAGTTATGCAGAATTTGAGGGCCTAGCAGATATGTCAGTCAGGTGCCTGCTCTTTTCTCCTCCTCGCAGCTCTGAGATCAAAGCTTAACAAAGGCACTGCAGACCTCCGTTGTCCGTCTCCCTTTCTGGTCTGTGTCCTCGCCGGGGAGGCCCGTGAGAGGCACCGCCACAGCTTCGCACCTCCCGTGTCTCGCTGAGCGCTCTCCAAGCCAGCGGCGGAGCTGATAGGCCGGCTGAGACAAGGCCCCAGCACTCGGCTCCACGCCCCCTTGCTCGCTGGACGCACAATACTCGAGCAACCGGCCGGTGTGAGCTCCTGGACGCGGTCAGGGAAGGTAGGAGAGAACTCGGCCGCCCCGCCATGGCCCCCGCCGCACGCCCATCCCGCCCTTCCCCAGCGGCCCCCGCTCCCGCCTCCCCACCGCGGCCCGTTCCCCTTCCCGGCCCCGTACCGTCGCACAAGAAGAACCCGCCCGGGCAGCTCAGCCCCGCGCCCCCATCGCCCGCGGGGGCGGCGCGGCTGCGGAGGGAGCAGGGAGGCCGGGAGCAGGGAGGCCGGCGGCAGCGCCCGCCGCACACACACAACCCGCCAGGGCCCGCTCTGACTCTGGCACCTCCCACCATCCCGCAAACCGATTGGTGCGGACACGCCCGCGCCTCTCCGCCACTCACAGCGCGCTTTGCTCCTGACGAGGCACGATTGGCTGCCGGCGGCTGCCCCGCGCTGCACGTCGGGAGTTGCAGTTCGGACAGAACCTCGGCAGGGGGGACGGGATTGGGGGGACACGGCCCCTTGGTTCCATTTATTATTTCTTGTTCTGTGGACAGTCACTACCAGAACTTGAATTTACTGCTCAAGTGCACACTGTACTGTAAAATAATGTAACGTACACCCGATCCTGCATGGAGACACAGCACAGACCCTCGTTTTGAAACCTATGAGATCCAGACAAGTTTACTTTAACGTGAGCAGATCTTAACACCCCTTGAAGGTTTGGGTTCCTTCCCTCTCTCAAACTGCACAAGTTATTCATTTTGACATTACCCTGCTCCGCTCATCGCCGTTGAAACTTGGTTTGAGTTTCTAGCAAAGCTTTTAAAACGGGGAATCCCTCCTAAACCAGCCTTGAACACGGACTCAGCGGAGGGAAACTTCTCCCGAGAAGGCTGGTACGCCTGCAGCCCGGTCCCGCACCATCCCCTCCTGCCTCGGACCCGCGGCGACTCGCTGCCCTTCCCCGCACGCTTTAACAGGGCACAGCCGCCGCTCACAAAGCCAGCGGTGGTGCCGCAGCCGCCGCCCACACCAAACGGCCCCGTCAGCCACTGCGGGGTCTCCGCAGCAGTCCCGGGAAACTCTCCCCTCCCCCGGCCAGGCCCGGAGCTCTTCCAGCGCTGGCAACTGCCGCGCCCCAGAGGAGGCTGCTCCGGGCGGCACAGCCGCGGCCGAGCCGGCAATGACTGGGCAGCGCCGCTGCCCCAGCGCCCGCGGAACACGCGCTCAGATCCCCGGCCCGGCCGCTGCCCAACTGCCAACGGCTTCCCCCGGCGCCGCCTTATTGGAGAGGGCCGGTCACGTGACCCGGCGGTCGCGGCTGGGGGCGGTTTCACCCGTGTCCTCCGGGCCCGGTGGCTGCCGGGTAGGTCGCCGCGCCGCAGCCCTGTGGAAGGGCGCTCGAGGTCCCGCCTCCCGCGGGCGCAGTGGCTTATTGGTCGCGGTGGTGCCGGAGCGGCTGCGGATTGGCTGCTGGAGGGGGTCGCGAGCCGGGGTGGAAGAAGCGGATGAGAGAGCGCGGCCGCGGCGGACGGCGGGTGAGGCGCGGGCGGCGGGGCGGGTGGCGGCCCCTTCCCCGAGGCGGCCCATGGGCCTCCCTTGCTTCCTGGGTAGCCCCTCTCGTCGCGCCCGGCCCCGAGTGAGGGGAGATCGCGACCTGGGCCTGCAGGCTGCTGCGCGTAGCACGCCTCTCCCCGCCTGCCCCGCGGGCCGGCCCGGGCAGCGCTCCTCTCCTCCGAGCAAGACGGGGCCTTAGCGGCGCCGGGAGCGCTGCGTGTGTGAGAGGCTGCTGGTGGTGGGGAGTTGTCCTACTGTGAGGTGTGTCCTCGGGAGCTCGGTGCTGAGGGGAGGCAGGGGCGCTGCGAGACTGGAAGCGGGTACAGGCCGCTGAGGGCAGCGCCGAGCGCCTATCCGGGGCAGGGCAGGTGCCGGGCAGGCAATGGCTTTGCGAAGATGCCGTCTTTGTGCCGCCTCTCCGGAGGAGCAGAGCAGCGTGGAAACGGCTCGGGGCGTTGGGGTCGAAGCAGCCGTTTCTGCAGGCAAGCTGAGCAAACTGAACCCTCTTAGGTTGCTGTGATGGGAGGGACAGGTGGTGGGAAATCACGTAAGTGAAAGATAATCTGGAGGAGTTTCAGGGAAGTTTGTAAAGGAGGTTTTTAAATACATTGGCAGTGTATAAAGGGAAAAGGAGCTCTTAAGGAGCCTTAAGGGGTCTGGTGCATTTTTTTTTCTTTTCTGTAAAGTTACGGTGCTTGCTTTTTATACCTTTGGTGATACTGCTGCTGTGCTCAGGTTCTTCTGCAATTGTCATAAATAAATAACCTGCTAGGTGCTTGTTTTTGTTTTGTTTAACAAGCTGTCGAAATTCCAAATACTGAATGAGTAGAGTTTGAATGCTGGCATCAGCCGTAGTGCATTGATCTCTGATGGCGTCAGCAAGACAATATTTACATGCTGTTCGTAGACATAGACCTCTAGCTCTTGTGAAGACAAGACTTGAAGAGACTAAATGGAAAAGAAATAATTCTATCTTCTGATACCCACTGCTTTTTATGTGGGTGATAAGGAAAAAAGAAGGGAACTGAGCTTTCTGCACATCTGCTCTAAAAGTTTCAGTGGACTGTCACTGAATCAAAATAATTTTCTTCGCAGAGGTCACTAGCTGAAATCCAGTTGCTGTGTGTAGTAATCCAGCATTGTTACAAAAAGAGATGTTGGGGGAAAAAAAATAGAACATCTAAAATGCTTTTTCAGTCAAATACACCCTTTTGTTAACGTTTGCATGCTCTTGTTTCTCAAAGATAGAGCATAAGGACTGGTATTCACAGCAATGACTAGGGAGGTCTGTATGCCTGGCAGGGAAGTGTAGGTGTGTGGTTATGTCTGTGTAGTATAATACTGTATGGTTTAGAGATGTTGAAGGATTTCATTTACATGGTGTCATATTGCACAGTGTAGATATAAACTCTGCTGAGCAAAGGCTTTTGATTACAGTAGTGTTGAAGCAGGGATTTTTTGTTCTTCATCCTTAGTTGGCAAGATGTGGTAACATGAGTAAGATGTGATGAATATGGTTTTGCACTTAGAGGTATATATGACCGGGCTATATTTTTAAGAAAGCTTTAACAGTTTCTCTTGCAAGTATGTATTATTTTCAGTTCTTGCTTTAGATTTCATGCTGATGCTAGCTTAGATAAGCTTTATTACTTCTGTAATATATTTCCTTACAGATAGAATTTCATTAGATGAGCTTGGGTCATGTGTCAGTCTTAAAGACTGAAGATATGCATGCCCTACTTTCCTGCTAAAATAAAGAGGAACCTGGTCTTTTTATGTGTGATTTTTGGTGTGGTTGGTATTCCTTTGAAACCATGCTTCTTTGTAAATTTTGTTCTTTTTATGTTATGCATGCCCTTCCAGTTTAAAGACTAGATGTTTGATTTTTCAGATCTCATGCATTTGTTTATTCTTTGTTAAGGCTGATCTGCTGCATCAAGCCCATTAAGTCATTCTCTTTTATTTTTGTTTGGGTCTTACACGAATGAAACTTTGTTTAGTAAGAAAACTACAAATGTCATATTTCTTTTTAAGAGTGAGAACTTGTAATTTGAAAGGGACTTGGACAAATGCAACATTGGAAAATACACATAGAAAAATTTCAATTTGAAAGCAATTGCATCTGATTTTTCTTTCTTTTCATCTTTTACATGTATGAGTCACTAGAGAGCCTGGCAAAGGGCTCCATTTCATGTTAACTTAGAGGTATGCCTTATGTGTACAGCCTCCAGAGCCTTTATATTTATTTCATGAACGTTTTGTAACGTATGAGTGGTATTATCTCTCATTTTTGTAGACTGATATTTGATACGACAGTATTGAATGAAACCTGCAAAGATGGTTGGGAAAACTGAGTGCAAAAGAGAGTTCAAGGAGGCTAAAGTGAGAATCCCAAGACTCAGAAATGTAGATCTCCTCATTTCTGAACCTGGGAATTCCTGTGTATTTCCATATCAGAAGGAAGGTTCTTCAGAATTGCTAATTTCTGTGTAAGTAGAATTTTGTAAATGAAGAACCTGTGAAATTCCAACCCCACAGTGAAATGCAGTTCTTTGCTTTATTAGTCTTCAGACCTCTTTTGAGAATCTTGCCTATGACTGCTTATTGTTGTAGTAGTTTTGCTTAAGCACAGCAGAAGGACCATGTTTTATAGGATATTACTATCATTCAGGGTCTTCTATTGTAGTAATGGAGTTGTGAAAGCTTTAGCGGAGCTAAACTACTATTATTTTTAGTATAGCTAGCATAAAGAAGATGGAAGATAAATGAAGCAAGCATCAGTATTTCAGAAGAGGTATTATTCCAAGTTACTAAAAACAATAAACATTTAACTCCTGCTTCTGAAATTGGTGTGTATAGAGAGCATGAGAGAAAAATTTGCTGATATTTTCATTCTTACTCTCCAGCAGTTTCATTTGGAATGAACCTTTTCTGTTCTTGGCACATAAAGTAATTGTGAAATAACTGAGATTTATGAAGAAAGGTATAGAGCAATCTAGTCTGGAAGAAAGCAGTATCACATTTGTCTGGGGATTACTCTGGAAAACAAATATATCTCATAAAAATATCAAGCTGATATACTTAGAAACATATTTCCTTTTAGATAACAAGTTAGCTAGTGGTTGTTAAAACATGGTGGTTTTCCTTAGTGCCAGGAGCTAAGAAAACTAATCCAGCTGCACTCCTACAGATGGAATTCTGTCACTGTCCTCCACAAAAGCAGATAACTGATCATTAACAAGAGCAAAGAGTCGATGACCCCAGTCTTAGGTACTTTAAGTATTTAGGCTACAGAAGAAACAAGGATTTATAATGTGAACTATAAATAATCATCTTACTTAAGTAGTTATTTTGTAGAATGAATGGTCTTTTGTGTTCAGTCATCAAGGTCTTGGAACCTTGAATTATAAAAGGTTACCTAAATATTTTTAGGCAGGGTAAGTATTTTAGGCTGTTCCCAATGCTTTGTGTCATCATGCTCCTTTTATTCCTGGGTCTTCTGGATTTCATTGAACAAGTTTCTAAAAGTAATCACTAATATTTCAGAAATTGCTTTGTCTAATTTCTGAGCCATTCAAGGTGAATTTTGTCAGACACTGTTGTCCTGGATGCTTAAATTTTTTTGAGTTTTCTGTAGCCCGTTCTAACATCTGTCTCTTTTCTACTGTCTTCAAATAAAAACACATAATATACTGACTAGCTTTGTCACTCATTTTTTTTCTTTCCTCTCCTGTTAGATCGTGGATGTATCTCTCATCTCCTGCTTATTTGAATACACATAGGATTTTTTTATGCCTGTATTAGCTGGAACCCATTTTGCACCTTAGCATTTTTTAACTTACTGCTTCATATTTATACTACTTTGTCATCATAATGTTATGCTACTTCTTTTCTGCATCTGCTTTTGTGCCTTTAATAGGTTATCTTGCCAGGTTTTGTGTCATGCCTTTAGCTCTTTGCCTCTCAGTTTCTTGAGTTCATGAAAACTTTCTAGACCACCTGCCCTGATAATTCCTCAGAGGAAGTTCTAACACTCTCTTTCCACTAACACTCTCCTTTTACTTCTGTCCAAATTGTCTGTTATTAAAGACTCAGTCCTCCCAGTTGATCAGAAACAAAGTAATACCATTTCTTCATTTCCTGAAACAAAACATAACTCTGATTATATCTTGGGATTTTTAATGACCTGGCCATCTGTTAAAGAGCAACATATCAGGATATAGTCATCCCTTTGTATTCCTATCACTTGCCTTTCCCATCCAGCTCTGTCCTTGCAATTGCCCAGCAATACAGTCTCTACCTTTTTTTCCTCTTTTTTTTTTGAATCTCTGGACACAGCTTCCATTTTTCTTCTCTTTGATTTCTACACTGCATGTTCAACAATCCTGAACTTTGGAATGAGGCGGAGTGCATCATATGTAACACATTGTTGGAACAGGTTTCCGCTTCTAAAGGAGCATTCCTGTCTCTTTTATGTCACTGCCTGCCTGCAGTGCCAGATATGATGCCCAATCTAATATGGAGCATGTAGAAAGACTGGGATTCTTCCTGTTTTTAAAACACAGCAGGTACAATGTGATCAAAAATCCAAATAGTCTGGTGACTTGTTTAAGGGAAAAGTAACAGATGCCTAAAGGAAGAATAGATCAAGTATATGGTAATGCTTCCCTAATAGACTTTTCCAGCTTTTCATAAACAAGCCCATGACTTCTTTATTTATTATGTATGACTGTAGCTTATATGCATGGCTGTTTGGGAGGCACCCCTATTCTTCCCTATTGTTTTTCTTAGAACAGTTGCAGTTGCCATTCTAATCTGCTAGTGGTTAGTTTACCCCTTTTTTTTTTTTAATATATTTATCTCTTACATTTTCATTAGTCCTCCTTTACCTGATAGATTAGTAGTTTCTTCCTACTTTATTCAGAAACAAAATAAAATCCTGTTAGGAAGTGGATTGCTTTTCTGTGGTGATGAGCATCTAATATCAACTTTTTATTTTTTTAAGCCTGTCTAAAAAAACATAACTGTCAAGTTGCACTGTTCCTGCCAAGTTTCCACAAGAAGCCAGTTATTACTAAGGATCTGTAAACTGTTGAAAAAAGCATTTGTAATGGAAACAGTGATGGTTTAACTGTAGTGCTTGTGGGCTCTTTGAAACAGCTTTTCCGCCTCCTGACTTTCAAACTTCCCAAGTACCAGTTCCTTGCTGCTCCGTTGCTTTAGTCATCACTGTATATATACTTAGTGGCTTCAGCAACACTGTTGTTCATGCTACAAATATGTTGTTCAGGGTGATTCAACAGAGTGTTGTTTCTAGCCTGATACACAAAACAAATGTAAACTTATATCTATGGCTTCCTTTTTGTATTGGGTGGTATACGCTTTTCGGTTATGACTGGTGTAGAAGGCGGTTAAAGAAAAACTGATACTTTCACTTGGGGAGCAATAAAAACATTGTGATTTAAGTGAATGGTAGTGCATATAAATAGATGCAATTTGAAATCTGTCCAACTTTATAAATTGCTTGAATGTTTTCAGGTCCCTTGTCTACGCTATTTCCTGTAATTTTTTTTTTCATGAGTGATTTTTCCATGTTACATTTCTGTCCTCAGTTGTGGGAAAAAGGAGGAAACAACAAAGCTGTCAGAGAATGTGAATGAAGAGAGGTGATCAGCTTTCAGTAGTTTGTTCCTGCAGAGAAATGAGTTTTAGATAGGAGTATGGCCCTTTAATCTTAGTGCTAGTCCCCAGCTGCAGACATTCTGTAGTGTTTGGTGCTCCTTTGGAGCTGTTGAACACCATCATCTGCCTAAGCTCAAGTGAGCAATCATATCCTAGGCTTTTGAATCATTAACTTTGCAAGAGCTTTGATTTCTTAAAAATGACACTCCTAAAAATCCTTGTCATCAGTATGAAGTAAATGTCTTATGAATGCCCATGCTCTGCAGTACGAGGAATTGTTGTCACCTAACATGCCTTGTTTTCAATCACTGTTACTAAAGCTTGTTTTTTTTACAGGAATACATGTAACAGTTTACTTCTGTATATGTTCCACAACGTGCATGTAAAGTTCTTATCTTTCTCATTTCAGAAGTACTATGGAACCTCCGCAGCCCTGTAGGTTTGGAAGGCTTAAATCCAAGTTTGGAAAGGCTTTTTCCATTCCAAATGATTTGCTGGCTTAAGCGCTTAATTAGGATGGCTTTTGAACAAGTTGGATTAAACATGGAATCAGTAAGTGTTTCAAACTTCTTTCATGTTTTCAGAAATCAAGTATAGAAAACTCTTCATGTATTTTAGTTTGTGCTTATCTTTTTCTTTTGCTTATGTTTCTTCATCTTATTCCAGGAGAACACTTTGAGTATACTCAATACTTGTATGATTTTGCATTGCTGAAAAAGTATGAAGTTTACTAGTTGGACACTGAACTATTGACTAGTATATGTGTTAAAAATACCATTCAGTTCTTTCTAGCTTTAATAACAAACTGTTTACATTGTAAACGCTGCTTTTCATGCTGGACTTCCATGTGTCTCTTGAAGTTGCAGGAATAATCTTATTTCTTGGCTCTTATCTTGGAGATGTGAAAAGCCCCAGGAAACTGAGATAGTGATAATTGTACTATATTTACCTCTTCTGAAAGTGTTGCAGTACCAGAGAGCAACACAGCTGTCTTCTTTATTGGGGAAATGGATGAATGTGCATGCATAGCTCTCCTCTTGGAGGAAACTGTATGTAGAGTTTTAAACATCAACTGCTTTGTCACTGGGACTTTTAGGAGGGTATTTTGAGTACAAGTATTAACATCAATCCCTGTAAGATGTCAAAATATTTTGTTTTAACAATGGGGAAATCCTTAACAGTGATGTGCGGCGCATAGAAGGGCAGTTCTTACTCTGGATTTTGTGGTAAAACCTTTCATCAATCTTGGGGAATTTATGGAGACCAAAATGTTTATGCATTGCAAATTAAAATTACCAACAAGAGTCTGCATTTTAGGATTTTATTCGAACTTGGATCTGAGATTTCATGCAGTTTAACTTTGAAAATTCAAAGTATGAGAATGTGCTGGACTACCATGGGTGTTACTGTGGTCATTGTCGGCAACATCTTTCAGCCTAAATGTGGGGGGAGACAAGTTTTTAATGTGTTTCCCCATCCTCTTCTTCTATGAAGCTTGTGATAATGCAATTACATTTCCAAATGTCAGCTGCTCTGGACAACAGCAAAATACTGATGCAATAAGAGGGTGTGACTAAGTAATATTTTGTAGACTTGCTCTGCCAGTGCTTTGAGTCAACAAGAAGTTGTATGAACTTGGGTAGAGCAATCCTGAGTCTTAGGAGCTCAGCTGAGTAGTGTGCTGAGTTTATTTACATACCTCATGGCACAGTTTGCATGCAGATTTCTGAAAATACTGTCCAACCATATACTGAGTTACCAAAACTAAGTCATTAAAAGTTTTGGTGCACCAAACCACTGTTGTTGAACAACCCCAAGGGCATTTGGCCAGCAAATATTTTTGAGAATCTGGGTGCTAGTCAACATCTTGTCTGTGGTCTGCGCAATCACTAAACACGTTTTGCCACTTGTTTAAAATGCACTGTGCTTATGTTGGTAATGCAGCATGTAGTCTAGCCTCTCTTGCTGTTGTGGAAGTACTTCTGTAATTGATTAAGCCTTCCCTTGACTAGTAATATTTTTTCCATTGCAACATTGAGGCTATCACCAGCACTTCTGCTTCTAATGTCAGAATCTGTTTTAAATAGTGAGGCTGTATTACTGTGGTGCTGTCAGTGACTTTTTCTTGAAGGCTCTTCATCTACCTGCTATTTCCTCAGACATACAGAAAAACAGTAATGTGATAGTCACAAATGTGAGGTCTTTCTTTGGGGCATCCAAAACGCAGGATCAGTAGAGTACTCTGCACTGAACAAATTTGTGTTCAAACTTAGCAGCTGATTAAGCAAGAGAATATCTGTGTCATCGAATGGAAAAAATGGATCTCAGTGGATTAATGGCAAAGTTGCAGCTTTGATGTGAAGATCTAGCGTAGCATATGTGCAGTACACTTCTGTTTTGTAGAAATATCTACATACCAGTAAAGCCAGAGGAAGGAAAGATACTTGTTTAGAAATAGGCAAAATGTTTGTGTGAAGTTTCTGAGATAATGTAATCTAGGGATAAATGCCATGTAGCATAAATTGTTCTCTTTAACAGAACATGAGAGTAGTGATCTTTGCTTAGTACATCAAAATGTTATACAGCTGTGTGTTGTGAAAATCCCCCAGCTGCACTACTGATCACACATAGAATACAGCCATCCCAGATGAGGGCTGTTTCAGTATTAATAGCCTGGATTGTATCTAAGCTTTCTTTATTGGGCAACCTTCTAACAGGATGTTGAGTTTGCTTGAAGCTGTAAGCCTTTAAAAACAGAGAGCTGAGTAGTAAATTCATTTCTACAGCCATAACAGTGGCCAAGTATTTTAAATTATCATACAGTGTTCTAATTGTTGTGTTGTTTTTGTTGCATTTCCCTGTGCTGAAGTCTTTCCCACTTTTCTCTGTTTTTTGTTTGTTTGTGTTTGGTTTTTGTTTGTTTGTTTTTTCTTCTGCTCTGGCTCATTTTGTAGTATTCTCCTGGGATTAAAGTCTCGTTTCATACAACTATGGAAAATTGTAGAGCAAACATTCCCATCGTTAAGTACAACAAAAGAAAGCAAATAAATTCCCTGTTGAAACATCATAGGAGAAATCTGAATCGTAGTAGAAACAGTTCCAATGAAGTCAGGTGTGGTGAGGTGCTGAATGCAATTTTCTCTAGGTGAATGTATGTTTTTTGGACAAAATTTCATTCTCATCTATTTATTTTTCCTGTGCTGTTAAATTTCACAGTTTCATTTTCATGCTTATGCTAGCTGATACTTATTTTTATTAAGACTGGCAGACACTATTCCTGTATTAGAAGAGAAAAAATGAAATTAGTTTTAAAAAAAAGATATTATGGGAAACGTGGTATTATGTAACTTTGCATTTTTCATGATTGAGTGGCTTTTCTTGAAACCCCTTAAAAAGAGGTGTCTGACCCCATGCAGGTCCTTTATTGTCTTGAAAATAGACAAATTATTCTTTTGAAGATGCTGCTTACTCTTGAATCTTTCTGTGTTACCCAGTTTATTGCTTTGAATTTGAACTTAATGCAAAGGCTGTCGTAAACAGCCCTAGCTATATTGTAATGACAAAACCAGATTTTGTGCCAATTTGGATATAGCATGTTCACTGATAAAAATTTCAGTGTATATATATTATATTCAATTCTAGTATTAAAGAAATAACTTTCAATACATTTAGTACAAGTGTAGTATGGAAAGATAAAGGAAATCTATTCCAATATGATAGAAAAATCAATTATCTAACAGTTGGCTTCTTTTTGCTTCCCATCTAGGTGCTTTGGTCAAGCAAGCCTTATGGTTCATCTCGAAGTATTGTAAGAAAAATTGGCACTAACCTCTCTCTTATACAGTGTCCAAGAGTTCAGTTTCAGGTATGTGTTCTCAACAGTTTAAAATACTCCCTTCGCTATACTGATAAGGAAAGGATTTGCTCTTAAATCAAAAGATGTTAAGCAAATAAGCAGTTCATTTAAATAAATGACTAGAGGATTTGAAAAGTAGAATATGATAAACTGGGCACATAGGAGAATTAGTTTACTTCAGTTCTTCCCACATCCAGTTCAGATTTTTTCCAAATAGGGATTCTTCAGTTTCTGTATTGGGTAAAACCTGAATCTAAGTTGCAGTAACACACAGCATAATGAAACTTGAAATGATTTTTTTTTTTCCCCTGGGGAAAATTGCAACTCTAAAATGAGGCAATACGGTATTAAAAAGTTATTATTGGAAAAAATATGTATTCATAAAAACCAAAAATGTTTGAAACAGTTCTATAAACAGTACTTACAAGCTAGGCCTGAGAGACATGTAAAGATGAGCAGTGTTACTGAAAAATATTCGGGGAAAATAAACAGAAAGTAAAAAATTAGTAACAAGATAACGAGTACCCTGTTTGCTTTTGTTTTAAATACAAGGCTAGCACTGCATAGGTGAAAGGGTAACATCAAATCTGTGCAGCTTTCTGACTTGTTTGCTTTTAACTTCAACTGCATATAGTGAGAGGGTAAAGAGCGAGGGCAAAAACTTAAGGAGGAGAAAACCCTTGCTTTTTATAACAAGTCCTTCAGGAACAGATGGGAAAATGGAAGCTGTTACACATATTCTCTTCAACTGCATGTGTGTTGAGGATAGGGGGTGGATATAGAACTGGAGAAATTTAGTGTTTGAAACTCAAGCTGAGAGGAATATTTCTTGGGCCAAGCAAGGGAGGGGAACATAAAGATGAAAGGTGGGAATCATCACTTACAGTAAGACAAGGTAATTTCCACACAGCTAAAATTTTCACAGTTTAAATAGATTTCTTTATTCCGTATAAAACCTATGATCAATATTGAAATTATAGCAGCAAAATCAGAGAGTTCAGATTACCATAGAATCCTTTTTGGTGTAATAGTAAAAGCTATGCTAACATTTTGCCCCTCTCAAATAATTGCATTTAGAAACTAGGGGATCAGTCATCCTCCTCTATTAGTGGCTTGGGAAAACTTAAAAAATAAATATATACATTGTGGGGGTGGGGATTTGTGCAGGTGAGGACAACAAAAGCACATGGTGGATTTGAACTTTTGGATATATAATTAATAGTATTTATGCCAGCAATAAGGATCTGTGTGCCTCAGATTTGAAAAGAAGTGGAGTCCTATAATGTGGCTGATTTTCTGTACAGTAAAGGCCATACAAGGGAAGATGATGCTCATTTGCAGACAGCCAAGTGCTGCCTTCTCTTAATGTGGTACAGAAAAAAAGACATTACTGGTTTATATACTTGAAAAGAGCTGTAAGGTACATCTAGGGAATCTGTTCCTGAATATTTTTAGTGCTGAAATAAAAATGTGTGTTTTTGTCAGAATTCTGTGTTAGAATAAATAAAATATTTGCCTTTTTTTTCCTCTTAAAGAGACATTCAGTCAGCTTTGCTTAGATTTTATGCACACTAAGTATAAACATTCATCTTCTATTAGATGAAAGGAGAGGATCCTAAAAGTAGAAGTACCACTGTCAGAGTTGATTGAAATAGAAATATGAATGTCAAACTTTGAGCCTTGAAACACATTAACATTTATATGGTTTATGCAGGTGTTAAACTATTTTAATATATAAACTGTTGAAGATGTAAAAGTGTGATGCTAACATCTGTTTTTTATGTCTTTATCTCAGCGTTAAGATTCGGTAGCGAAGTTCAATACTGGTCTTGATCGTTTTTATGCTGTTGCAACTGACACTTTCCTATAGCTGTCTCTTCCTCTTTCTTTCTTGCCAGCTTTAGCTATATTATGAAAGGACCATGCACTGAACCTTGCTGTAAGTCACTTTATTTAAAAAACAAAGCAAACCTTACTTGCCTCATCTGAGGGTGCATGTATGTCATCAGTGTTTCTAACTTTATCTGAGAGCAACAAAACATTCCACAGGTCTTAATTTTCCTTTGAAATAATATCTCTGTTATGTTCATTCTTGCTTCTAGCATGCTTTTGTTCAGTTAGTAGCCTAACATTTTGATTTTTGGGGTCTACTGACTGTTGTAGTATCCATCTCTACGGATCTTGCCGTAGTCAACATTTAAATTAATTGCTAGATGCTGCTTATGTACTCAGGAGTGGCAGAGTTTACCTTATATACTCTATATGGCATGAACAAGTGAAAATGGTTCATATAGTTCTTTCGTATATTTTTTAGGTTTGTCTTGTGGAGAAAATAAAGTTAAACTTACCAATGTAGCCTAGGTAGATTAAACTAAAGCTACAGCACTGTCTCTCAAGAGAGTATCATTCAGCCACAGCATCTCTGTTCCAGTCCTATGTGTCTGTCTGATGGAAATCGGATAACTCACTAGAAGTCTTCAAAAGAATTGGTGTGCGTGTAGCAAATATCAGAGTTTACTGGGCGAATTTGAAAGATCAGAGCAAGTTTGTCTTACTTGAAGTAGTATTTCCAAATGTTTAATATCTGTCTGTATTAGTAATTTGAAATTAGAGTTTTTATTCTGTCCTTAAAAGTATAAAAATATTTGTTCTACCTTCCACTTCTTGGAGGAAAAAAAAAAAGTAGCGATCCTGCTTTTGCTTGTGTAGCAGCAGCGTTTCCGTAGTGTAGTGGTTATCACATTCGCCTAACACGCGAAAGGTCCCCGGTTCGAAACCGGGCGGAAACACTGGCAGGGCTGCCTGTTTTGGAGTTGTGTTTGATGATTCTTATGGGTTCCTTCCAACTCGAGAAATGCTACAATTCTGTTACATCAAAACAATACAGGATATGGAGGCTTTTCTTCAGAAATCTGTGGAGTAATGGGTGTAAAGCCCACAGGTGTGTGTGTACACTGTAATAGACAAAAAAGCCTGAGAAGTAAGAAGCAGAGGGTGCAACTACATCGTTTCCAGAGGAAAAATAAAGCAGGCTACTTTCACTGTTTTATTCAGTTCCTGCCATTTAGTAGAATTAAGCCTCTCTTTTCAGCTCTCTGTTCTCCAATTCAGGTGCCAGCAGAGCAGTTGTCCAGGTTTTCTTCAGCTGAGATTGGCTGGAGGGACATGGTAGTCACACAGTTGGTTAAGCGTAATTCTACAAACAGGCAAAGGTTTTAAGAGATCAGTATTGGCTTTTAACCCTTAAAATAAAGTAAAAATCTCGCATTAACTTGAAAATTGAAATCCACTGCTGTGGAAGGCCTTGTTGTTTCTAGGGATGGAGAAAGGAAACATCTGTATATGGGGTAACAAGCAGATTCTGTTTACGTAGAAATATGAATAAAAAAGTAAGAGGAAACTTGCATCACAGCATAACAGAAGGTTTGCTACTAAATGTTGGATTAGAAGTTATTTATCTCACAGTGCAGGGAACCTGGCAGTGGTAAATGCATTCCTTAGTGTTGATTTATAAAATTATTTTTGATGCAAGTACATATAGCGCCTCTATTTAAATGTGCCTTCAGTCTTTCCACAGTAATAGTTCCTCATGTGTTCATTGCCATCAGGAGAATCTGTATCACCTGCAAGAATTGGCTAATGTAACAAGGATTTTTTAAAATTCCATTAACATTAATACAGATGCTGTGGTCATGAAAATTTCTTTTTATTTTAAAAAAGAAAAAAGCCAAGGAAGCCTCAAACAGTGAAAATCCTAACATGCAATATAGTATTCTCTAGACTGTTTTAAAGAGAGGCAGACTGTGATGGTATTAGGCACAACTGTTAATGTGATAAACATATTACCATCTGTGCTGATGCTACCTGGAAAAAACCCTGTTGTTTCCAAATGATCTGATGGTGCCAATCCACACTCCTGGGAGCCGTGATAAAGGCTCACATACAAGTTGTGAGAGTGTGAGGTGAAGATGGCTAATATTGATTTCCAAAGCTGTTTGTAACAACTCCTGGGGAAAAAAAACAACAACCCCAAACCCACAACTTCTGTCTTCCTGGGACTTGTGTATCAAAGGCTACAAGTAAAATACCTGTGGATGTTCTTCAGAAGTAGTTTTGTTTCATCCAGCCTGCAAGTCCCACTGTGATAGGTCTGCTACAAATCCAACTTAATGCAAACATTTGCTGCTACATAATAGTTTCCTCTTACAGAGGTGAGTTGCCTTGAAAATTGTCCTAAGTGCTGACAGGCTGGATCAGTTGTCTTCATAGACTCTTACCTACTGCCACCATTTTTGCCAGTATTACTGGCTTCTTGGCCACTACCTGCAGCAGGCAGCACTTAAACAGCCACAACAACTGGTGAAGTTTGGCCTGTGGATTGTATGTAGGACAAGCAGAAGAGGCGGGATAGTTGCATTGGAAATAAGTAACTCTAGACTGACTAGGAGAAATTAGAGGAAGATGTTTCAGTAGTTTTACCTGCTGAGATACTGAGCGCAGGCTGCTCCAGTGACTGAGAACACGTGCCCTCGTCTAACCCGGGAAAGCAGGCAGTATTTCAAAGTTGATTTGAAACCATTTTGTGTAGTTGTGGCTATAGAACATGTATTGATGGTCCAAACAATTTTTCAAATTCAGGTCACTTAACTGTTAGTCTGAGGATGGTTCCAGTCTCTGGAGCCTTGCTCACCTTTGGCTTCAGACAGCTTATAAAGCTAATGGCAGAACCATGCTGGGAAACGGTCACTTTGTTTGGCGTGTTGTAAATGAGATTGTTAGCAAATAGTGTATTCTGTTACGATTGCACCCTACCTCTCACTTGAAATCGTTGTGATTACTGAGCTAGTAGAAATGGCTTTTTTTTTTTAACCTGCGTAATATGCACACCTTAATTCTTGTACAGAAATTCTGGAACTTGGAAGGGAAACACTTCCAACAGAATTTCAGTTTTAAAATAATACTAAATCAGAGCAAAATACTTAAGTATTAGTAACCTTAATCTCTTTTTTAACTACTGGTCATGAATATTAACTTTAAAACATTATTTGACTTAATATAGCAAACTACTTGAGAATGTTGATGTTTGTTTGTCTTTAAGGTAACAATTTGCATTGGATTTTTAGTGTTAAGTGGTGTCATGTGATAGTATATGTAGTTAGCTATGATCCTTAAAAAATAAATAGTTTCTGTAAAGCATTCAATAGACTAGATTGAGTAGTTGTTTGAAGGCGGTGCAAAGGTTCTGGACCAAGCCCAGGACAGAAATAAGTGTGCTAAGTCTATAGATGTGTTTTGTTCATGTATGTGTTAATAGTTATGTGTAGCCTCACTAAAAATAGGTAAAATAACTGTGACATGGGCTGAGAATACTGACTGTAACACCTTCAATCTTCTCTTTAAAATTCAGCTCACTTCGCATGCCACAGAAGGAAACCATCTTAATCAAGTTAGAGAAGATGCAGTGGCCTCCTTTGCAGATGTGGGATGGGTTGCTCAAGAAGAAGGTGAAGTTTCTACAAGGCTCAGGTATGCTCCACAAATCTTCTCTTTGAACTTCTGAACTGACAGGAAGAAACCCAGCACGTCTCTAATGAGAATCTCCTGTGCATTGCAATTAACAGCACTCAAATGCTGGGAGAAGAGACAGGGAAAGAGTGATAAAACAGGTAGGGTTTGGGAGAGAAGTAGCAGAGCTTAGACTAACAGGATTATGAAAGAAAGACTGGTTTGAGAACATATAGGAGGTTGGTTTTATACAAGGAAGACTGTTTTTTATGTACTTATTTATTGCAAAAAATTGCATTTGAAGGCTTCAGGCAACCTTGTCCCCACAAAAACATCTGCTGTGATACAGCACAATTGTTTACACTGATTCCTTTCCACTTCTGAGGTTTTCATTAACATGGGGTGGTGTACTGTACAGCTTCCTAATTAACAACAGTGATCATTCTTACAATCCAATAATTGGCACGGTGTTATTCACCTTTCTGGTTAAGGCTCTGCAGTCTGCAAAAGACAAAAAATTATGGTTTATATTTCATCTTTAATCTTAATAATGAAAACTGGCAGGGAAGCACATGAGCACCTGTGTCCGAATGATGGGATAGGTGCTGCTGTGTTGGACCAAGAGAACTACACAGAGCTGTAACCACGTGAGACTGGTTGGCTGAAGTGATGGTCTCTGTTCAGCCCACCCAAATTACTGCTCAGACTAGCCAGAAGCAAGGGTACAGTTCCGTAGAGCAGAGGAAGTTTTTCTTCTAAAAAAACTAACCTTCCAGAGAAAGGCACAGATTGTTGGCTTCAGAGATTACTGGAGGATACTGGTCTTAATTTCAAAGTACAAAATAGGTTAGTAATGACCTAGATGCTCTCCAACATGACTTGCCACAGTGAAGCTTTGCATAACAAACATTCTGGCGCTGCCACATTAATTTCCCAAACTCAGAGGGGAATCACAGAAACCAAGCCTGTTTGGGAAACACTATTTGTAAGGTGTATTTGATATGAAGGAAATTAACTGGCCAGTACTACTTTTGCTTGCGCAGAAGCGTTTAGATTAAGGATTGAACTGTAAAGCTGTTATGTATAATGGAGATAACAAGGAGAATATCTTTCTGTTGCTTCAAAGAACCTGTTATGAAAGACATAGGACTTGCATATTTGCTGAGATGTCTGCTTGGGAAGGGGGACAGATGGGTGTGGGATGGGACTAAAACAATCCTGCAGATATGTAGTGACCTTAAGGCAAACGGCTTATAATGGAGCATGGTGAGTGAATGACTTAACAAATATGAGTATTCCAACGTGCACCGTTTATTACATCTTCACACAGTGTTATATAGTGAAGCTAGCACACATTAGGTGTTTTCAAGGCATTTGGAATTCCCTGTTTTGACAGGATCACATAGGTGCTACTGTTAAATATATATTCACTGTATAATTCAGTAAATGGTCTTGCAGACGTAATGTTTTCTGCGAATGCGTTTTTATAGAGGAAGCAACTAAATGACAAATAATTTTCCACCTAGTTGTAGTCAAAGCACTAGTGACAATTCAGGCATAATATTTTTTCACAGTGTTAGATTCCAGTCAAGACATTTGCTTAAAACACTGTTACTGCTCTGAGCGTTTTAGTTATTCTGCTCCACTGAAGAGTTTCTAGAAGGCAGGTTTTAAAGAGCAAAGTGACCCCTGGCTCCTTACACCTTATGTACTTGGGGAGAGCAAGAAGGTGGCTGCTATAGGAAGCATCCAGTTCTCAGCTTTAGTTGCTCTCTGTTCCAAATTTCTGCAAGTTGTGTTGATGTTTTCTGCTAGTGTTGTGGAAGACTCGCGTGTGTGTCTAATCCGGGATGGAGGTGATCAGAAGCTTTGTTCTCGACTTAAATCTTGGCTCTTGCTTTAAGTCTAGCACAACCGCAGATACAACATGATGCACACCCATAGTTTCTTAACCTGTGTATCCAGAAGGATGGGGCTGTATTAGTCTGGAGTCACTCTACACATTTTGAAAAGTCCTTATCACTAGCCACTGTTCTTTCATGTTTGAATAAATAATGGAATCCTCAAGTTTTGAGATAGAAGTTAAAGAGGATTGATGTTTTTTCAGTTATAATGTTTATGATAATCTATTGTCATTAATCCTTACCAATTTTACTTGAGAGAAACTGCTTAAAAATGTTGGTGTCTTCAGTGAATATAGCCTTTTTTAAATGCTTATTAGACTGCAGAAGCTCTGTAATGCCTCAGTGTTTAACTTTGCTTGAGCTTTGGTGGGTAATAACGGAAAGCAAGTTTTATTTTCTTGCTCTTATGTGAAAGAGGTGAGAAGCTTATGGACTCTTTAAAACTGTATGAAGTTTTCTTCTCTATAGTTGTATTTATTGTGTTAGACAAGTAGGTATAAGACCCTTTCCCATTTACTGATAAGCAGCCTCTGCACCACTAAGCTGTTTCACATACTCCATATTCCCAAAACCGCTAAAATGGAGCACTGTCTCTTCAGAAGAACAGAAAGTACAAAAATGTGCTGTGGAACTAAGAAACTCTTCCTTCTTCTTCAAAGTGACTATTTTCAGCCCATGGGAGAAAAATGGCATTTGAGGGGAAAACAAAACAAACCCCACAAACTTACTTCCAACAAAAAAATACAACAGGTATGAGGCAAAGAAATACATTTGGAGTAAGAGGGAATGTATTCCTTTTTTCTTCTGAAATGAGGAATTCCAGAAAAAGTTGGCTAGGGGAAGAGAAGAAATACAGCTCATGATGCAAACAGAAAGGAGGTAAAGCTCTTGTTCTATTTAAGCTATATAATGTCTTGGTGGAAGTGATTTGTGTAACGCCAATTTTAAAGTGAGACCTTCAACTGGTACTCCTGGTTGATTTGTAACAGCACATTAGTTTTTATCTATAACAAAGCCTTTTAAAATGGAATCTTGTGGTATTTTGTTGCAGGTCAGAAGTTTGGTCAAAACCAGCCCAGTCTGTTTCAGGTGAACTACATCATTCTAGAAAGTCCCCATGCAGACAGACGTCCTCACAAAACCTGGAAGAAGAACCAGTGTCCAGGAGCACAGTGACGGCAAATGAAGAAGCTCTGCAGAAGATCAGCGCTCTAGAGAATGAACTAGCCACCTTAAGAGCACAAATAGCCAAAATTGTAATCTTGCAAGAACAACAGAACCTGACAATAGGTATTAAATTTGCTGTATTCTTAGCATAAATTAGTTAATGAATTTGTGCCTTTTATAATTAATAACCTGCTTATTTATTTTTTGTGAGATACTGCAACACTGAACACTTCTCTGCATTGTTTTGGTAAACAGACATAGCATAATAACCAAGGGATACAGAACAGGTCTTGAAGACAAGAGACCTGCCAGATTTTCTGTATTTTCTAGTATTCCAAAAGTCTTAATGTTTGTGTCTGCCAGAATTTTGAATCTGTGGATGCGCAAAGAAGATTTAAATGGCTTTCAGAGCAAAGCTCATGATAAACATGATGGATTAAGCTAAACTGAAAGAATGTAACTTAAATCTTCCCATCCAGTAATGAAATAAGCGCTCTCATCATGAAGTAATCATACAAGATGCTAATTACACTTTTGGAATATGTAATATACATCTCAAGTTTACGAAACAAATAACAGAAAAGGAGATTGTTTACTGGAATCCTCTCTGGGATCAGACACATTGTATAGATGGAACCAAAAGCAGTGCACTGTTTCTAGTAGTAAACAGCGTAATTCTTCATTCTCCTGAGTTTCTTCCTCCTCTTTCCCTCACCTCTGACTGCCTTCCAATCCTTCCAGTCCATTGCCCGAGATTAGGGGCAGGTGGCCCTTATCAACTGGAGATGCCAGCCATTTAGTTTTCACTCTTTCCAAAGGTCACTTAGCAAGTACAGTTTTGCCTACATTTATGTATAAAATCACATTCTGCTGCTTCAGATGCCCTTTTTTAGTTTTTGTGTGTAAACTGATAGCAATTACTTCATTTTTCCTTAACTGTTCATCTGTAAAACTAATAAGTAGTTTTAATGATCACATGGGTTTACTCTTGAATTGTAATTTTTGTGGGGATTTTGTAAAATAACTAGTTATTTTTCCTAGCTTTCCCTTTACCTCTGTTTCTTAGGAAAATTACATTTTGACTTGTTTTTATCATCTTTATCTCCCTCTTCTGGTAGAATCTGGTAATGACACTGTGTGTGTATACATAAATGTATGTAGAGTGGACTCCTGAATTATCTATATACATATCTTTACACGCTATATACTCCAAGCCTCAAAACTCTGGTTTCATCTGGTTTTGCAGATTTTTTTTAAAGGTGCAGTTGAACAGAGGCTTCTTCATTTATTTGTCAAGTTCTTACTGCTATTATAACATCAATGTTTACCTAAACAGCACAGGGAACTTGAAATCAAGATTATCTGGAGAATACTCTCTCTTCAAGTAGATGATTAGCTGGCCTAAAAAAACCCTGAACTTGAGCTCTATAATTTATATTTTAAAATCTTGTATAGTAATTTATTTATTTGTCATGATCAGTAGGAAGAAACTGCTCCCATGGCAGATTGTATAGGACTTGCAGCTCAGTACCTGCCTCTCAGAAGAAAATGAATTGCTGATAACTTTAAAATCAGAACATAACTAAAAGACATTGTGACGTCCATCCCATTGAAGTAAAGATGTGAAGGCACCTAGAATTTGAACTGGAAATACAAAGAACAGTTCTCACTCTTTGAGAAGGATTTTTGGGTGGCTTTTCAGTTGAGTCTACTTACATGTTTTAGGAATGAAGAAGTTACATGATAATCTAAAGGTGGCAGAGGGGAGGCAATTGAAGCTATTGAAGTCATATTCTCACCTGAGCATCTATGAGATACAAAGGGGATTTACAGGTAAACTGATGTGTAATGCATCCTTTATTTGTAGGTGGGTCAAGTCCGGTTGCTTCAGCTGCTGTCCCTGTTGCTCCTCCACCACCCCCACCGCCTCCTCCGCCACCGCTCCCTCCCCCAGGTCTACCAGCGAGCGTGTCTGCTGTCGAGCTCATTAAAGAAAGGAGAAACAAAAGAACGAACTCTGGACAGAATCTGGCAGCAAATGGGCCAAAGAAGCCTGAAATACCAAACATGCTAGAAATCCTCAAAGACATGAACAGCGTGAAACTACGCTCAGTGAAAAGGTAATAAATATAAACAAATATCAATGTGTTAACATTTGCGTTAATTATTTGTTTCTATGACTCAGAACCACTTCAAGGTGAGACAGGTGCTGATGTAACATCTGGCAAACAGAATTAAATGCATTCACAAATTCTGGAGGTTTGTTTTGGCCTATGTTAATGCTACTTACTTTCTTTTCTAGGTCTTCAGAAGGTACAAAATGTAAAGTGGCTGACCCTGCGGATCCTGCAGCATTAATAGCAGAAGCGCTCAAAAAGAAGTTTGCATATCGATACCGAAGTGATAGCCAAAGTGAAACGGAAAAAGTGATTCCAAAGACTGAAACAAAGACAAAGACTGAGGTAGTGCTGGTGAGTATTGTGATTCTGAACAGGTTTGGAATAAATCCTAGTTTTTGTGAAAGCCAACGTCTGTCTTTCTGCCAATATGGTGCAAATACCTACAAAGTTAGCATCCCTGTCCACAAGACCCTAAGAAGTACGGCTGAAATGCCAGGATTTGTGGCAGTTGTGTGTTTTTGGTATCAACTCTTAAGGTTGTGAACTCTTTTGGCCCTAGGTTTAGAAAGCCCTGTTAGAGTTTGCTTATTTTTTTTAAATAAAAATAGTTTCTGCTGCCAGAAACATGTGATATTTTGTAAACTCAATTCCTAAGGGCTTATACCAGGATCAAATCTGAACTGAGTTTACCTGCTGCTACCAACCTTAGCCATTCCCATAGCGCATGTGGCACTTTAAAGCAAGATCCTGAACCACGTCAGCCATTCCAAGGACTGTAGAAAGCAGATTGTTCAGAGTCCCTACACCAAGATCCAGCAGGCATTAACTGGAAACGCTGAGTAAATAGAAGCAGTTTCTTTATACTGTGAGAATGTTAAAATGAAATTATATTTAAAATCCACATCACAGTACAAATTAACGGCTTCTAGTTAGTTCAATTTCAAATCAATGTGAAATAAAGTGGATTTTAAGCTGTGAATGTTCAAGATGCAAGTTTCCAGCAATACACAAAAACCAGGTCAGCTTTGTTAGTAAGAAATCCTTGAAAGCTTGTGCTATAGAACCAGAGAAGAAGAGTAAAGAGTTCTTTTTTCCTTTGTGCTTTTGGAAAAATATGCATTAAACTCTAAGAGCTGGCTGCACTTTGAGGAAAAAGTAAGATTCCCAAGCCGCAAATGTCAGGACTTCTGAGTACTTCAGGTTATTCATGTTACTTACTTGCCTTCTGGCTTAGGCCTTTAACGTATATTCCTGTAACGTTCAGGCTGGTCTTCATGACTAAAAGGTTATAAATAATGCCCAAGCATTAATCGCTTCTTCCCCAATGTCTCTGGGGCTCTAAGGCAAAGGACGTGAGTTGGCAATAGTTTATTCACCCTTGAGTTTTTCATGACTTTCCAATTTTGAAATTTACAGTCTGTCTTTTCAATTGAGGATCAAGTCCTCAAGAGCTAAGAAAATTGAAGGGTTTAAGTTGGTAAATGATAGGATGTTGATCTGTAGTGAGCTAATAAGCATCTGTCACCAATATGTAACTTGCTACATCAGTCCTTGTATGATATCCTTGTAGGATACAGCTTTTAAAAGGACTTGCACAAAAATGCAGGAGAGAGTAAGAACAGAAATGTCGTTGAACTGCCACTAGAGTGATGGGTTGTCAGCTCTAAAGACAGTTGTGTGTGTCTGCTTCTCGTACTGGGGGAGAGGAACCATCTCTGGTCAGAGCTGCCCCGGCCGATGGTTACCTGCCTCCTCGGGGAGATTTCAGCTCATTGCGGACACAAGTTCCCTTTGCTTTGTGGCTACAAAGTGGGTGAAATCCACAGGCAAAGGAGGAGTTCGATAAAGGAAACCATCTCTGCCCAAGTTCTAGATTTACTTACAACTCAGATGGATAATAGTTCAGCTAGGTTTCTGGTGAAAGCCATCTGAATGTGTTTCTGGTTTCTTTCTCAGTTTGGACCACACATGCTGAAGTCTACTGGGAAAATGAAGACTTTAATTGAGAAATCTTAATGTATTTAGATGACTACGTGAAAGACTGTTGAGCTGTTTTGTCTGAAATCTTTTATGTTGCAAGTAGCACTAGTACTGAGTGGTCTCTCATAACACAGGAAAAAAACTAATGCGAGATGTAGAATTGAGGCACTAAACATGTTTGTATGTGATTTATCAAGGGGAATAAATTTGACCATTATACTCAGGTATTAATTTTGTATTGAAACCTGGCTTTCTACTCAAACCTATGTGGTGGTTTTAGGTTATTAACACTAAGTTATATATACAACATTCTTTGTGTATAACTGACCACCTTAAAAAATTGTGTACATGTTAATAATGCTAGTGATACACCCTTAAGTTAATATCAGTTATTTGAGCTCTAACTGTAACTTGCACTACAATGTTTAGTTTGATACTGAATTTTTTCAGGTTTAAGTATTTCTTTTAAACTGAATTTTAGCAGGTTTTTAGCCCAAAGAAAACCTGAATGCATTCTGCTTCCTACTGAAAGGAAGTGAGAACTTAAATCTGCTGCAGAGGTCACCTGGTATGAGACATTTTAAGTAGCAGCACATTTTTGTGCAGGGTGGTAGTTGTTTTTTTCTTGTTTAAATGAGCTTGCAAGGGTAAGAGCAAAACCTACTTGTGATCTTGGAAAACATAAAGAGTGCATGACAAGTAAATCACGCTGTGGGAGCCTCTGTGAGTAGGTAGTCCAATGGATTTGAAATAACTAGCAGATAGCAGCAGCATAAAATAATTTATGTCAGAGTATATGTTAACTTTAATTGGTGTAAAAATCGAGTACTGTGGGGTGCAAGTTGCCAAAAGTCTATTGCTCACCTCAGCTGTGCCAAGAGATGCTCATGGGCACCGTTTTACCCCCAGATGGGTTTGTGGCAGCGGGGGCCTGCACAAGCCCTCCTGATCCCGTTTGTGGGGAAGAGATGGTAGAAGCTGTTGCACATCACCCGCTTTCCAGGGGCAGCTGTTTCTGGTGCCAGACCTGTACAGAGAGAGGTAGATTATCAACCAACCGCCGGGGCTGACCTCCCCAGCTACAGGGGTAGGAAGGGCTCAAGATACAAATAAAATTCATTTTGAAAAAAGCTCTTTAGGAACCAGAGAGCTACAGCTCCACTGCACACTTAGATGAAGCCAAGGTTTGCTCTGGCTGTAGAGGAGCATAGAAGAAGCTGCGTCTGGGTGTTCCACCATTCTGGGTTGATCTGGCTGCTGGAACAAGTACAAGTGCCTCTTAGAGCTTCTGTTTTCTAGGAAAAGGAAAATAAAGCAGAACTACTTAAATAGAGACAGCTGAATGTCTCTGAAGATGGCTGAAGCTTTGCTGCTTAGAACTGGAATGTAGATTGTACGATCAAGGAGGATGTTTCCTGTTGTGAAGCTTGAAATGGTGTTAATATGTACACAATGTCATTTCCTTCCAAAAAGCTCAAGCCTTCAGTCTTACTGATAGGCCGTTGAATCTTTGTTTTTTAAATGCCTTTAAGACACCTTTTTAAAAGTTAATTTTGGTTTCAAGTTTTGTATTTAATGCTCTATTGCCACTATATAAAATTAAAAGCAGTTAAAGTAAGGATTTGGTGTGTGATTTGTGGTACTCTACAAATGGTAACAGCCATATAAAGTAGTTTACATTTATCTTATAGTGACTACAAATCAATGTCATGATAACTTACTTGCATTTCCTCCAGGACTGGAATGCTCATTCTGCTGTGCAGTAGGAATAACACTAGAATTAGTCACAGAACAGCACAGCACTGTTAATTCGGTTAGATTAAAAATAAATTATCAGGAACCAGTGTGAGGCGTAGGAATCACCACAAACTGAGCAGGAAAGTTTCCCCATCCCCTAGTACAGGGGGGTTCCCCTCACAGTCCATTGGTGGGACAACCAGCCCCCTTCCAAAGGGCCACAGCTGCAGAAGAGCTGGCCCAGGAACCCTCTGCTGAAATCCTCATCTTCTCTCAGAGACAAAACCTCTGCTCAAAGTGTTTCAACTTACTTTGTTTCAACTCTGACATTTGCAATAACTAACTGGACTGAGTTACATTAACTGTAAAATTCAGGACTTCACTGAGGTAACAACTAAACATTTACAGTTTGAACTGCTGCTGGGAGGTGCAGGTATTCAGCACCCCCAAAATACAACATGTAGCAAGCCTTATTGGTCATGTAAAATTATGATAAATGTCACCTGCACAAGAAAATCACAAAGCTGCTGTCAAATAATTTATTCCATACTTTTCTGTACCTTAATTTGTATCTTCCTACTTGAAATAGTCTACACATACAACACCACTGCCCACAGAAAAATACTTGAAGCAGGAGTTGCTCAAACTAGGGATGTTCATGTATGTGGACACAGACCTTAGACGTAACCAAAGGCTGGTGTGTATCTGTGTTAGCAGAGAACGCGGCCCGCAGGGAGCAGGTTAGAACCAGTCTGTGTAAATCCAGTCTGGTAGGAAGAAACAGAAACCCGTTTCCAGGGAAGATGGCTCGGAACAGTTATTCACGTTTCCCATGTCAACAAGCTGTACTCTTTCCTCTCGGAGCAGATCAACCTTGCTGACAGCAAGACCGCACAAAGTTCAAAAAGCACAGGTTGCTAATATATTCAAATATTACTATACACATATTTTTGAATTAATTAGCTTAAATTTTCATTAAAATACATATTAAAATATGCTTATAAATAGCCCATAACAAGCACCAAAATTTATATTGCTGTTGAGATCCTTTAAACCAAGTCGCATTTCTTTAAAACATGTGAGTCATGGAAGACATCATCAGATCCCAATTTCAGTGGTTGTTCTGAAAAAAGCTGCAGGTTTGGAATATGCTTTATTCAGAAACGAAGAGAAATCAATACTTTTCCACAAGTCACCCTACGAATCTGTGCAGTCTCTCTGTAGTAAGTTGCTCACACGCAGCTGTTACCTCTTTGTCCTGACAGCTCCAAACACCCCTGGCAAGCATCACCCTTTCCAACGACAAGCTGCTAAAATAAGGGTTCTCTGTTAGTGCACGTGATAACGGAGGCTCATTACTCACATCTGATCCTTCCCTGTTGAAGTTGGATAACGGTGAGAACTTGCACTGACAGCAAAGGAAGTTCACGCGGGTTCAAAAAAATGGTTTCATTACAAATTTATTTCTTTAAACATGGCCACTTTGAGATTAATGATACTACTTCAGGGAACATGAACGAATAATCAACAACTCAATTTTAGAAGGGAAACAATCAGGTAAGTCAGGATTTGCTTTTCAAACAGTAAAAGGCCAGGCTCCAAGAGGCCATCAATTTTGGCATATGAGGACTAAGTATTTTTCAAATCCAAAAGTTGGCTTAGTCTGACAGTGGAAGCCGACTGCAACCTTAGCTACCTTTCCATAACGCTGAAATCGGTCGTAACTTAAATGTACAGGAGCATAATGTGAAAAGACTTTTTTTTTATTAATTAAAAGTTAACAGCAACAGGCACATATTAAAATGAATATGGCAAAGCCTTTACAAATGGCTTTACGCTGAAGCTCTCTCCCAAAAATGGCTGTTGCAACAAACTGTAAACAGAATTAATAAACAGTCTTTTACAATAATAACAGGGAAATACAAATAAACTAAAAGAAAGCACCAGTTTCTCAAACTAGATTACAGTTGTGCTTACTGTACTTAAAACAATGTAAAACAAATTACAAAAATGGAATGTTTTAAGTTTAAAATTAGTCCTTTAATTTTGTCCTAAAAAACATTTTCTCCTTTTCCCATCAAAAACCCATTAGTGGGTAATGTTTCAGTAGAGGGAGGAATACGTAAACAATGCACTTTTTCTTTTTCATTATTATTATTTTTCAAATCAAAAACAAATTTGGTCACTTAGCTTTGTGCATAGTTTAAGGCATCTGTAGCAATTTGTTACAGTTTCCTCCCCAATGTGGCTGTTCATGAAATTGTCACATTCTAAAGAATAAATAAAAAGAAACCAAAACAAAACAAAACCAAAACACAACAAAAAACGAACAGAAAAATGTTGCCGTTCAAACCCTTCCCGATACCCTCCCACCCTCCCCGTCCCAAACATACTCACGCACCCACACATACACACACGCTGCAGCGAAAGGGGCATTTGTACCCTTGTTCTGAAGGACACGCTTCCCATCCCACTTTATTTCAGATTGGCAAATACCCTGAGCTGATTTATGGTGTTTTAGACATTCCACCTTTTTCTTGCATGTGCAGTTCAAGTGTACAATAGTGGAAACAACATGCGATGTTTCCACTGCAGGATCGCAATGCAGTTCGGACGCTTCCCCCCACCCCCACCCCTTCCCTTCCCAAATTCAGAAGTGTTTTCTGCCGTTAAAAAATTGCATTCCCATACAGCACTGGAGTAAAGCTTGGCTGTGCTCTATGATGAATGCTCAGTTCCCAGTGCACAAACAAAATTATGGCAAATGGGAGGCTTTTCTGGCATCCAAAGAAACACGAGCTGCAGTCTCGGATTTGATCTTTTTCTTTTAAAAAAGAAAACTAAACAAAAAACAACCAACGAGTTAGTGGTTCCTTCACAGCCATGCGCAAAGGTTTTAAGTCTAGAACCAATAGTTTCAGAGTCCGTTTGTAAACATCAAGTCTTGCCAGAGGCAGCAGAGGATGGGCACTTCACATTTCCGTATTAAAACAGGGGCTGAGTGGAAGGTATGCGTTGGACACGTTTAGGCAAGTCTTGCTAAATTCCAAGGAAGTGGAACAATCCGTCTCAAGTCTCAGATTTGAAGACCGTATTCCGAATTTTGCCAACAAACCAAAGCCGTGTGGCACAAGGAAGCTCCGTGCTGTTCCTCCAAGGCTCAGTCACTGCTGTGCTTTGCATATTCAAGGTTCCGAACAAAAACCAACTGAGGCGTAGGCATATTGCTCTGTGGTCAGATCTCGCAGTTTAAAAAAATTCTGGATCAAATGGTCTGTGTCAAAGGAAAACTTGGAAATAAATAATGCTGGCATCGTTTTACCATTTTACCAAAACCTTGGGCAGGCAAGTTATCTCTTTTAATCAAACTGTGCAGATACCAAGAGAAGAGGCAGTTTTGTCGTGAAGACTGAGGTCAGGACAATCGAGGTTCCTGAGGTAATATGTCTGAGTCCATTTCCTCAAAAGCGGGGTCGGCGTCGTCACCGCTGCCGCACTGTTCCCTCTGCACCCCCTTCCAGCTGGCCTTGTTCAGTCCCAGGTGGCCAAGCATCGTCTGCGACAGCCGCGTGTTGGAGAAACGGGCCCACTCCCCAAACAGTGGTTCCACTAAGTAGGTCATAAAACCTTGGGAAACAAGCACACGCATCCAAGTGAAAAAAACAACCCTCACACGAAATATTTAAAATAAAATTTAGCAGCGAAAATAAACAACGCCTATGACTATCCTCAATGCGTCAGACTATTCTTCTCCAACGTGCACTTCAAAACTCATTTTGATATTTAGGGCATCTTTACAAAAAAACCTCTCAAAATCTAAGAGATTTTCCTTGTCAGTCAAAACAGCAGCATTATATCGGGTTACAAACTAATCTTTTGTTCACAACAATGACCAAATAAAGGAAAACTTTGGAGAACATGTGGGGAGGAATCTAAACATCAGCACCTCCGTCACACAAATTGATTTAGAAGACCTTAAGTTCTAAAAGATAGATTTTATACCAAATTACCTAAAAAAAAATAGACAGTCTGAACTATGTAACAGAGGGGAAAAAAATCTGAGATTATTTTCACAACATGAAGCTGACTAAAAGTACATTAAAATACAAATTAGAGAATTTTTTAAACAAAAAGGCCACGAAATTTCAACACACAAACATTTATATGCATGTGTGTGTGAATGCACGTGTGCTTATTTATAGTGCCTATCTGCATGAGCCAAAATGTCAATGGTGATCTGTCAATTCCAGAAATGTGTGATTTTCTAACGTTCTAAACTAAGCAATGCAGCTGATCGAATAGATCAGCTTTTGTCTCTAATTTAATGCACTCTATTTGTGGTAAAATTCATTCTTTACTATGCTTTTAACTGAGTCCCGTTCAATCTACATTAGCAACTTCATTAAAAATAACTATAAAAAGTCATTTTACTATTTTAAATCCAACTCAAGTTAGCCAAAAAAAGAAAAATTATATAACAGCTATTCACCGTTCTCCATCAAATCTCTGCCTTCCTAAGATCGCATTTAAAAGGAACGCTATGGAAGCTAAACCCAGAGTGCGGCGAGGGCACCAGGGGCTACACAGGCAGGGGAACAAACGCTCCTCTTCCCAAACCAGCCACTTGGGGTGAGGAAATTGTGGGCATCAGCACAGAGCAGTCAGACAGCGGCTCCCCGGGCTGAGCCTGCTCTGTGTGGAGACACGGGGGCTTCGTCTCCAGGGCAGGGCAGAACCTTCCGTGAGCACTCAATTCAAAGGGAGAAATGTTATATAGCAAATGGAAAAAACTTGCTCTTTGCAATGAAGTGCTGCCGCACACACACACACCGAGCAGGAACAACCTCTAGGAAGTGTGTCTAAAAGGTACGTTTTTCAAATTGCATCCTGAAAGAAGTTGGTGAAGGGTTTGGAGGGGAAGTCACATGAGCAGTGGCTGAAGTCACTTGGTTTGTTCAGCTTGGAGGAGACAAAGGGGAGACCTCATCGTGGTCTATGGCTTCCTCACAAGGGGAGGAGACGATCTCTTCTCTTTGGCAACCAATGACAGAACCCAAGGGAACAGCAGGAAGATGTGCCAGGGGAGGTTTAGGTTGGACATTAGGAAAAGGTTCTTCACCCAGAGGGTGGTGGAGCACTGGGACAGGCTCCCCAGGGAGATGTCACGGCCCCAAGCCTGACTGTGTTCAAGAAGTGACTGGACAACACCCTCAGACACACAGTGTGAACTGTGGGGTTGTCCTGTGCAGGGACAGGAGGTGGACTCGATGATCCTTGTGGATCCCTTCCAACTCAGGACATTCTATGGTTCTATGAAATAAATGTATGAAAATAAATTGAACTGCAGTTACCAATCTGGATGTTGGCAATAGTTTCTGTCTGTCGGTCACAAAGTGGACTCACACCCAAGTGATATTTTTTTTCAATATCTCCTAAAGAAATAAAAGTATAACATGACTGTTAGGTCATCGTGTCCAGACCCAAATGGAAGCATCAAACACCAGCTGAGGTGAGTTGTACAAGTTGGTTAACAAGGACAGTATCTTGCAGCTGGTTGAATGCACTTTTCCCTTCCACACGCCCCCCAAAAAAGAAACAAGTCTGTCATTAGCCTAGCAGTACTTTGTATTTTCATCAAACAATAATTAAAGAAAAAACATAAGATCACAGGTTTCCTGAAGATTAACATACTTCCTTGTAAAACCTTGTAGGCTGCCATAGAAATGACAAATTAAAATCCCCCCTTAGCAAAATGGAAGAGAATAGCTCAGCCTTCTGAAATTTCTTCACTACAGGAAAATTGTTGTTCTGCTTCTGTGTCACATTTGTCTGAGAATAAGCTTCACATGATTAGCACCACATAAAGCAGTCTGTTCTCCATTTATCGCATCCACGCACAAATTAACATGTCTCAAGTCAGCTAAACTAGCCCTAAGAGAGAAGCACACTATAGTATTAAAACAATTTAATAATAATGGAGAAAATTCACTCCATTTGGCAATTAAAAGCTTTATTAACTGCTTACATAAGTAAGTCGCCTTAATGGCACAGTGATTAAAAATCTCCTCCCTAGCCCTTACCCGCTTACCAACAGGCCTCACAGATCAAGTTTAAATATTGAAGATACATGATGAATATATTTAATAATTTACTGAAACTACTGTGTAAATGTAAAGTGAGCGTAATTATTCACCCTGAAAGGTGCTTCAGATGAAGGATCTATTGAACCAGCCATTCTAGATTCAGATTCTATGCAGATTCGTCGCTGTGTTTTAGTAACACCGATCTTTTGCAAGAAGTACAATCCTTGAAAGTAAAAAAAATCCCACACTGTACTGTAAATCTGTATTAGTCCTAAATATAAATCCCTTTATTTGCAGGCAGCAATGATTCAGTCGCTCTCTTCACAGTATAAAAACATTATGTACCAACAGATTCTGCTACTCTTACTTGCCTTGGTGGAAGAACTCCTCCGTTACTTTTTCACTCCACTGCTTACTCAGCTCCCACGTCCGACATGGATTACAAATATCAGCACACTTCAAAGCCATCTAGCAAGTTAACAGAACATACAGCATTAGATCACCTCTAGCTCCAACAGAAGCATCTGTAATTCTTTATTTCCCAACAGCAGATTATTTTAAGTTTTGTGAAAAACAGAACCTACCTACCTACCATTTGTGCTTCTCTCTAAAGTTAAGTTCTATAATTCTATTTAAATGATGCTCAGAGAACTATCAGATCACATGATCATCTCTGAGTAATATGGAAATTCAGTCAAGTCAAAGTATTTCAGGGGCGCTATATTTAGTATATGCACTAGTATAGGAGACAACAATAAATTCAGAAAGATACATCAAAGTAAGCAAGTGGTATTTCACATTTTTAGTAATGGTTTGCACAAGGCTGATCTTATCTGTTTGTCTACTTTACCACTTTCTTTTGTAGTCCACAATATGAATCCAATACTAAACATTTTTATAAACCTAAAGAGACTCACAAGGCTTTTGTTTTTAAAGCTTCCTAAACCTCTCTCTAGCAGAGCTGCAAACTCATTGCCAACAATAGTGCTTCCCTTCCCTGAAACAGGTTCTGACAAAGCATTTCACAGTTCTGAGGCTGCACTGGAGTCATCAGAAGAACTAAAAAAACCTTTTCTTGGGAACACAACTCTACTTGGTTTAGCAGCTCAAAGTTAGACTGAGCAACACACATCATCACTTGAAGAAGTGCTGGGAGAGGGGGAGACTGAAGTGAACAACCTTTTTGTAATCAAACAAAATGACTAAAAGATATTTCTACTTCATTTTGAAAGTAGGAGATATCCTGGAAGAAGTAGTATTTAGCATTTAAAGTAAATTATTTTTGACACCAAAATGATGTTTTCAAAAAGATCACCTGTAAAATGAAGTGACGATGGTTTGCATTCTCTAAACATAGGTCTCCTCTATCCAAATGGGATCGAAACATGGAGAGATATTCATTTTGCTGACTGATGTCTGTGGCAAGAATGAGGTCACCTATCTGGCTTTCCATCAGCTGCCTGAAATTTGCAATGCCAAACATTCAAAAAACAATTATGAACAACAGTCATCACTAGATTCACATTTCTTTTTATCATATTCATGATTATACTAGTCACAAAACAGTTTGGGTTGGAAGGAACCTTCAAAGGTCATCTAGTCCAACCCCCTGCAATGAGCAGGGACATCTTCAACTAGATCAGGTTGCTCAGAGCCCCGTCCAGCCTGGCCTTGAACCTCTCCAGGGATGGGGCATCTACCACCTCTCTGGGCAACCTGGGCCAGTGTTTCACCACCCTCATTGTAAAAAAAATTCTTCTTCATGTCTGGCCTGAATCTCCCCTCCTTTAGTTTAAAACCATTACTCCTTGTCCTATCGCAACAGGCCCTGCTGAAAAGTCTGTCCACATCTTTCTTATAGGCCCCTTACAAGTCACAAGCTTTATAATTAGCATTTTTATTGACCTGTTTATTTTTGCATGTGTGTGTGGTGGTGGTTTTGTTGTTGTTGCTTTGTGGGTTTTGTGTTGCCCCACCTGAAAAATTCCTAGAACATCCATAGAAATACCAGAATGTTTCATTGGCAGCTTTCAGGAAGACTGGAACAGTTTTTAGATTTCCCCCACTTCTTTTTTCTAAAAAGGCACAAACTAATCATTTAAAGCTTATTTCCTGTTAAAGCAGGTGAAGAGGGTCTATTTTAAACTACAGATGGGGTGGCAGAACGAGAAAAGGCTGCCTAGTTAAATCTAAACAGGTGCTACAACTATATGAATACTCTTCAGTGTGCTCAGAGTAAATGTCATTTTCTAAATATCACACTGCACCATGAACTGCTCTACTCCAAGAGCACAGTATCTGGGAAACTCCTAAAACAGATCATAAATCTTTGTTTTGTGTTCAGAACTGCCATGCAATAATTCAGCTTGTTTTGCAAGGCTGTCTTACTTCAGTGACAGGTTACTTGTGTCTTAAACTAATTTATATACTATTTTGTATAAACCTACCTGTTTTCTAATGACATATGTGCAAATAAACCAGACTCTCTCAGCAACCCCACTGCTGATCTCCAGTGATGGTTCTCTAATACTGAGGTATTCTGCGAATGAAAAGGGTATTACAGGTATCAGTTGATTACTTGTTCTTAAACTGAAGAGCTATAGAGTACAAGTGGTGCCAGACAGTTTTGTTGGCTTTGAGGGATGGTGTTATTTTTTTTTCCCAAAGAGGTTAAAACTCACAAATCCTCAATACTTTATTAGCGTGCACATTTTTAAATCTCAGTATCATGGAAGCCGTGTCTCAATTCCAACGTACCACTAGCTAAACACATTACACTTTATACTCCTTTTCTGTACTCCACCAGCATCCTCCAAACATGGTTTTAACAAAACAACTGATTTTGTCCTTACCTTATATAAAGTTGCTAAGTAATGGTTTGTTTTAATTAGGAAAGGTTGGTTAACACCTGGGTGATCCAAATCATGTGTGGCAGCTGCTATTAAGCTGAGCAGAACATCCCATGGAGTTAAAGATTTGGAAAGCTGTAAGATAATAACAACAAATGTAATTGTGTTAGCAATGCAAGTATACCCTTAGAAAAAGTGGATGGGTGTTGCATTTTTTTCTTTTTTAGTAATTAAAAGCCAATAGAAACTCTGAGAAAATTTTAATAATGCAAAACTGATATTCCACTGACTTCTGACAGTATTTCTGCCCCAAGAGCTACAAGATTTCAACAATGGTTTAAGGTTCAGCCAAAAAAAATGCTGGCACACAAAATGCTACTTTCTGGCTGGTAATGAAGTACTATTTCTAACCAGATCCTGTAAAAGCAACAAATTCTTAAAATTAGCTCTCCATCTCATTTACCAAATCTGTCTGTATGTGTGAATGCTGGTTTAAATACAGAGTATGTCTTAAAAAAATACACAGAAATCCTTCCTCTTAAAATGAAGAAACTAATGCTTTGGAAGACTTCAGAACTGTTCAGAATGGATTTCTACTCTTACACAAAATTATATTTCAAAATCTACCAGGAAAAGAATCAAAAGAGAAAAATCAGCCAAAAAGAAATATTTTCAAGAATTATGTGCATGTCGATTAACTCAGTGTGAAACTGCACAGACTTGTTTTCACTGTTCATAGCTGTTTCTGCTTCTGGTTGGGAGGTCTGAGAGTTGAACTGAGTAATAAAGTCCAGCTTGCACTAAACCAGAGAGGACAGTTCTGCCTGCACACACGTGAAATGCAGCAAACACCCTGTGAGGACACGAGTTTATGTTCCCTGTTGCATGTGCCATCCATCATACCTCACATGTTACTAACATACTTCGGTGCAACAGAACCAGTAGCTGTACATGTTACTAAAAATACAAAGTCTATACTTGAATCCGAAGCATTACAAAACTTCTATCACAAGTATTAAATAAAAAATGCTCAGAGCTTCCAAACTGCATGTCATAAAAAAAGCTCATCGTGTATCAGCTCTGATTTGGCTCCCTGCACCAACAATTCATCTGAGAGCAGCGCTGAGAAACTGAGTGGGAAGAGTGGGCAAAGAGCCTCTGAAAAACATCCATGGAGCCAGAACTTACTTGGTTTTACCTCAGAAGCAAAATAAAGAGCAATGCTATTCAAGAGAATACCAGACTGGCAATAACTTGCAAGGTAGATAATTTGTCTCACCTGGCTAGAGAGTACTACAGTTTTCAGTCTAACACAGGACAGGATTTAGCTCTGAATTTGTCTAAGACACTACTTAAGGCAGACTGCCAGCAGTCCAATTCCTAAGAAACATTCCACTAGCTCAGCTCCTTAAGGTCTGTCACACTGCCCTTTTTTTATAAAGAAAGGCCAAAGAACTCCTGATGTCTTGCTTTAAGGTGCCTCTATAGCAGAAACACACTATGCATTAACATCAAAGACGCACAAAGCAAGGGTAACGGTAGTACAAAAAACAAGCACCAAACACTCCCCCCCCCCCACAACCACAAACACACAGGTTTAGTATTGCCAGCTCTGACTCAGGATGCAATTCCATGTATACGTTCTGGGGCATAAGGCTATGTTAAACAGCTGCAATCTCAACTCCCTACTCTGGTTCAACATGAAGTCACACAAAAGTCAAAGGCGGCTCAGAAACAGGAAAAAAATCCCACTGCTAAGTGTGAACCTACAGCCCCGGTAACAGACAGTAATTCCCTGCTTTTTAGTGTTCGAAAGTGTTTTTTGTTGGGTTTTAGGGTTTGTTTTTAATAAAAAGCTTGTTTGTGTGTACATGTACATAAACATATATGTATATGTGCACACAATCCATTTATATGCACACACAAATACATGTGTTTCTGTACATATATGTGATGTGAAAATGAGAGCACTCCCTTACCTTGGGCTCTTTTAAGTAACAGTGCATGGCCTGAGTCACATCAGCAGCATGAACTGCATTATGATAAGGGTTTTGACTGTGATAATCTTCCTGAACCATAACTGTAGGAAAATAAGAAATATCCAAATTTAAATGAAATAGCACTTTTTTCAAGTACCATTTTATATGCTTGTTAGACACAGAAATATGCAGTATCACAAGTTAAATACACATAAAAGCACCAAAGTCAGTCATTTTCAGTTGAACCAAGACCCAGGTATAAAAGATTTTTATGTGAAGAAACAGTATTTTCTAAAGGAAATCAACTACACGTAAAGTCATCTCAGACCGAAATTAAACAACTTGAAATCAACATATAATCTGAGGTACTTTGAGAACTTCCCAGGAAAGGCTCCCTTTGATAATCTAGCCTGCCTGAACCTTGAGGCAACCTGGAATACAAAATGAAGATAATACTATTCATCAAAGCGTCAGGAAGACTTCGTATCATGCCTTGAAAACAAACAAGATCATAGGAATTAGGCACTGCTTTCCTGTCATATGAAGTGCTTTTCTTTCCCCTTCACGAGAGTGGTCATAAGAAGCCACCTCTACATAGTTTAGGCATCTTCTCATACTTGTACTTAGGCAAATTTAAGCCTATACACAATTGAGAAAAGAATCTCATCTAGATGACAGTCTGACTAGCCACTCCCAGACTTAGTATGTTTTATTGAACTTCTTCCTTGCTTTCTTCCATTGTCCCGTCTTTAAACATTACAGGTAGAATACTTTAAAGGACATGCACATTAGCTTCAGTACACAGAGGGAAATAACTGACATTAAAAAGGATGGAGCTCTGAAGCACAGCAATGAAAGCATACTCTAAATTTTTGCGAGACACGACTCATTAGCTCTTGCAAGCAGACCTCAGAAGAGCATCTTCCTGGCTGACTACAGTCTGTCAGTCCCATTCAAACAAATATGCCCAAAACATGTTTTCCTACCCAGTTGACAAGCCAGTACTCTCCAGTAATTGTGACTGTAATGTTAAGAGCATTACTGCCACTGCTGTGTAATCTCAAGAGTACTCAATGCATCTCTGACACCTCATATGGAAAATCATGAAAATAAGCATCTT